>NC_041814.1:4491982-5105229 GCF_900964775.1 Scleropages formosus
CAAGTTTTCAGGAAGAAGAGGGAGAGAGAGAGAAAGGCAGGGTAGATCAATGCCTGAATCCATGCAGAAGAAGTATGCACCCCCATGGAGATGGAGAGAGGCATGCCGGCAGGCTAATGGACCACAGGACCAGGGCTGTCCTTTCACTGTTTCACTGTCTGCACCACCTCAGCCAGCCCACCATCCTGTACTTTAAATGCAGAATAATATTGACTCAGAGGCGCTGGCAAAATATTGTTGTGGTTCCCCTTTCCGGATTTCCTGGGATCGCAGGGGGGCAAGACACAGCACGGCAAGAGGCGGAGGAGATGCGGTGGATGCTGTCACTTCAGGGTCGGCTATGCCTTCAGGACACAACGTTCATTTTTTGCGTGAGATCCCCCACGGCCCGTGGTCAAGTTATTCAACATACAGCCCCAGTAAGCCAGAACTGGTTGGGTTCTTTTGGTTTCCCTCCTTATATATTTAAATTTAATTTGCTGGTGGTGTACAGTTTTGCTTTAAGAGGGCCCAGGGAGCTAAAGAAGAGGACAACGCAGGAACTGCTCTTGTTGCTGTGTTTGCCATGCAGAGCTGTCTTGACAACCAGAAACATGCAGTAAAACGTGCGCTGACCCTCCATCAAAGTGTGACTCTTAATGAGAGAGGGAGGGGGGCGCAAGAAGACTGACAGATGGGGAGGGGCTGACAGCCGGGGGTAACAGATGAGTGCAACAGTGCAACTTGGAGTGAAGACATTCATCACTGGGGTCCTGGGGAATTCATTCCGTGTTTGTTTGAGGACTTCAAGCCTCTCCAAAAGAGGTTGAAACAAAAGATAAAAGGCAGGAAGTATAAGGTTTATAGCTGGGAGGAATAGAATTTTATTTTCTATTGAATATCCGTTGCTGCTCAAAAGTCTAATGTGGTAGTATTCATGTCCACTAAAGCAGGCGTTCTTTTGTCCTGCTCTTTTCCAACTTCTTTTTTCAGCTTGTGAATTTGTATTTATCTGTGTGTATAATTTTTTCAACTTTTGCACACAAACACAGCAAGCAGTGAAAAACACTCAAGTGTGTGGGTATGTGTGTATACCCATCTGTGTTCATCTGCACATCAAAGCAGTGAGCACAATGTCCTCCTGCCATGTAATTGTCTCTTTCCACCTTTGTCTCGACCGAATGGCTCTTCAGAACTCCTCCGTTTTAATTCATCTCAGCACAACAATAAGCTGTGCCAAATCAGTTCCTGGAGCATATAAACACATTTAGAGAAAATAAAGTTTAATTTATTGACCTCCTTGCCATTCAGCTCCCCTGTGCTAGGCTGCTTTTTTTCATATGTTAGTATCTCTAGTTCACAATTTAGGTTGAGTTGAGATGTTGCTGATCAGTAAACATCAACAAATTATGTGTCCTATATTGATTTTTTTCAGATTTAAATGTACCTCCTGTTATAATCAGAGTAACTGCGTTGCTTTAGAATACTCACAGGCCATCATCTTTAAGGAGGAGAGAAGATTGTCTGGGTATTCTAAGCATAAGACAGACCTTCATTATATTTCAGGACAACACAGAACTACAACTAAACTGACATTTATTTGCTTATATATTATAAATATCATAATATACTATTCATAATGTTAGTTATCACAAAGCATTACACAAAAATCTGTTTTCAGTCTCATAATACTTATAGAACAGGACAACTTGCTTTTACAATGATATGTGTATCATTGTAAAAAGAAGGTTTTCTTTTATTACAAGTTAGAGGTTTCTTGTAACAGTATAGTAAGTAGGGGGCTGCAAATCATGCAAAGAGCGGACAGTCTGGCTAATATCTGTGAGTAAGATTGGCGATTTTAGATTGCTTGGTGGCCACAAGTGAAAGGTGAGCCGTCGCTTCCATGGAGGCCATGCTCTGTCTGCCTCACAGTCCCTCTTTATTTCCCTTGGACAGGCCCACATTGCCATGGCAAGGCACAGCTTGGCAGCATCTGTCAGTACCTGCTCATGTAAATATTCCCTTCCTGTAAGGGAGCGGGCAGGACCTCCTCAATGTTTTCCCAACAAGCTCTGTCTTTCTCTTTTTCCCTGCTCTTTATTCCAGTTCAGTTTCATGAACTCTGAAATCAGCCTCTGGGCAGGTCATTCCCTGGCCGGGGACATCGAGGTCAGATGGGCGTTGGACTATATAGCTGGAGGGGAGCCTGATGGGAAAGGTGCTGTTGCCAGACCTCAGTGGCATTCCAGGTGATTTGAGGTCAGCCTTAGCTCCAAGTGAATCGTGAAGCTGGTTCCTAAGTGCTGAGGCTCATTTGATGCCATTTGGCTGCGTCCGTCCATTTCAAAAATGCATGACTCTGAATGGTACGTGCAGACAGGCCACCCCGTACCTCCTGCTACCGCCTCCTCTTGTGCTCTGTACAGAGCGTGGTAGGGGGTGGGCTGCATTCTTTATTCTAAGCCCTTTGAAATCACCTGACTGTACCGTCTGACTGGAGGTACAAGTTATAGAGGAATGCACAACCCTGCAAGCGAAGCAGAACATGTAAACATCTCTATCCTTGCAGTTTGTTTTCTGTTCTGCTGAGGTGTGCTTTCCCCATTTTGCTATAGGGCAGCAATCGCAACGTTACCACGGAGGGACGTGGGATTTCAGTGGGTTGGCGGGGGAGACAAAGGCTGTCTTGTATTCTGGCAGCTGCGGGTCGCGTGGGGTTGGCAGCTTTTTTTCCAAAGGGGTGAAACATTAACTGTGTTTATCCAGCATTTATCCAGCGTTTATTTAACATTTATGCAACGCATTTCATCTTCTGCTATTTGCTGGAGTTTTCTTCAGATCACCTCTGTGTTGTGCCATCCACATTCGTGTCTGTATGCTATGCGCACACTTGCCATACTTTTGGCAAATTTTGGAATCAGAATTGTCTTAATTATATTTCTGGCCATCAGTTTGCTACATCTTGGGTCACGTAAACACTCGCATGCCACTGTCCTAGGCCATCATCACAAAAAGTCTCACACTTCATAACCCCCACAGGTGAATCCAGAACAGGGTGTAAAAAGCCACCAGTTAAAATGCAGTCTTCACTGTTTACCATGGGTTGTCCAGAACCTGCTGAGTGCAGTCAACCTGAGCCTCTGTTTGTCTTACTGGATCATCTGGACCCTTCCCTCCCACCCAGCTCTGAAAGATACCGAAGAAAGGATGCCGATACTTTTGCTGTGTGCCGCAACCCGTCACTCAACCCACCGGCACCGAGGTGATAGCAGCAGGGCATGCTTGTTACGTCTGACGCCACAACTGATTGCACAGACCCTGATACGGACACTTAGATTTCTGTGATGAATTACACCTAGATAAACACAAGACTGGATGGGAAAATAGAGGCAAACATTTAAAGAATCAGGAGTTTTTGCTGGAAAAGTGCATATTGAAAACATTTATTTTTCCCCCCATTTCTCCTTTTTGTCATTCCCTGTTCTTTGCCACTCATCTCATTTCCTTTTTTACATGTTTATAATGCTGCTTCTCTGTTTTTGAGCTGTAGGCTTGAATGAGCAGAAAGTCTGAGCTACTTTTCCATGACCCAGAAGGTCAGGCTATGTTTGTCATGGATGTAAATCAGGTGGACTCAATCACACGCTTGACTAAGGCAACTCTGTTGTGCTGCTTGGTCCCTTTCCACGATCGCAGTCACAATCTCACCTTATCTGGTGAGTTTCGTTCACCGGACTCAAAGACTCCTTCGTTTGGTAGGAAGGGGCAACATTTCAGGTTTTCCTTCCCCGCCGTCCACTCTGTGCATAAAACCTTGTCAACAGGACCTGTCCCCCGTCTCCTGCCTAATGAAAAAAAGTTGAAAAACAAAAAAAAAAACATGGAACAGCATAAAACAGCTAGGTCTTTATGAGTGAAGTGTAAAGTATACACACAAACAGAGAGGCTTCCAGGAAAAGAGCAGATGTAATTTTCTGCTTCTTGTGCTGATGCTGAACATGTGTAGGGGTTTGTACTGCAACTGACTGTACTCCTCGGCAAAGAAAACAGCCCTCATGTTCATCTCATTTGGTGATTTATTTATTGTCCCTGCAGGAAATGTGCACGAGCGCCTGCAAGATGTCAAAGTATGAATGTGTGTGTGTGTTTTTGTTTTGCTAACTGCTGATATTTCTTCGAATGACAGATTCCCAAAGGAAGCAATGTTTGCTGGACATCCCTACAAAATAAAATGCCATTTTTGCAGTTTAATCAAGCTTTTTATTGACAATGTTGGTATGTTTATGAGTTTCACTGGTGTGGAGTTAGTAACCATTTATTGCATTAAAACAAGAGACAAAGTCAAGTCGTCATAATTGTGGGATCCATACATGCCTTTGTCCATTTCAGACAGTTTACTGTATACATTTCAGACAGTTTACTGTACATGCTGGTATCTTTTTGAAAAGTTTCCCTGTTGTTTCTGTTAAATTTCATTTGTTCATATCAGTGGAGTGCTGTTTAGCCAAAGTGAGAGCCAATCTCAAGGCCAGACCATGACAGCTTAAACAAACGTGTGTGTGCGTGTTTTCAATGATGCACTAATTGTGTAGGAGGCCATTGCTTGCTCAAGTGCTGCCCACATTAACATCTTGGGACAGATAGGAAAGTCCTGGCTGGGCGGAAGGTGCTGGAGTTGTTTAGTTTAAGGATATGTAGACCTCAACCCATCTATCCTTCTATTCAGTGTCAATAACTGCTTGTCTCATGCAGCGGGCAAGAGTCTACTCCAGATGTACCGGGCATGAGGCAGGGTACAGCCTGGACAGGATGTTACTGCATTGCAGGGTAGTCACAAGATGGTTATTTGTCGGAATGTTAATAACAGTGACGCTGGGAGCTCTCAGCCTTCATGCCGTCTCACTTCTGCGGTAAGACCTGAGCAGATATTTTCATTGGAGGGTTAAAAAGATCCTGCTCCCTGGGGTTGAACACACTGCAGAGCTCCTGTTTTCCTCACTCTGGCTGTTAGTGACCAAAGTCTTGTAAAGCTCAGCGCAATGCGCTGCTGCTTCTTAGTGAGCAAATACAGAGTAACTCTGCTCAAGGGCCTCGAACCCAGACCTCTTGAAGCTCTGTGAGGGTTCAAACTTTGCCAGGGGGCCGAAAGCCAGGCAGACACATCCACCCCAGAGACATGATTTATGGAAAGGAGTGCTGTTTCACATGCGTACCTTGCCAGAAAGAGGAATGGGCAAAATAGTGGGATAAAATTTCAGTTTGTCTCATATGCCATTCCTTGCCCCAGTTGTAGGCCAGTTCTGTTTGAAATCGTGCTTCAGATTTATTTTGATATGTAACATGGTACCCAAAGCCGACCCAGGTGCATGATATCTTAGCCACGACATTGGTTTGCACAGCAAATGAATACAACCTGCCCCAAGGCCCCGGCTGTCCTTGTCCCGTCTTGGCCTTCTTCTGACATATCTGATCTCTGATCAGATTTTGAGATGCATTTCAGTTGTAGTGGGTTCCACGCAATACCATGGAAAAGCAGCGGCCAGTGGAGGGGCACAGCTTGCAGCCTTGTCTGGGACCTGGAGCGTGTAAATGGGCCAAGGTTGGTTGACAAGCATGCAAGCGTGGCCCCTCTCATTCCGATAAAGAGGATACTTCAGCGGGAGCTTTCTGTCATGCATGACTGAGGGAGGACGATGGAGGGGCAGTGTTACGGCAACTCTAAGCAATGCAGGTACAGAGACTTTCATTTATCAGTTGGGGTGGAGTTAGATGCATATTGTCAGAGAGACAGCAAGGACACTGAGTTGGCACTGATCACATCTCCATGAGAGAGATGCCCAGCATGGATACACTGCACCCCCAGCATGCACCACTATTTTCATAGGTCTCTGTGTGAACCTTTGAGTGTGTATGCATATGTTCTTACTCCCAACATGAGCGTTGATTACTGATGTGATCAGACCTCTTGGTTTTGTAGTGGCTGTATGGTCACAATATCCTGTAGATGCAGGCACTTCAATAGACGTTGCCCTCTTGTGGACTGATCAAGAACTACTGCCTCCCACTGCTGGTCTGCATTCATCTGAAATCTTTCTCATATATACGTGAATTTATTTAGTAAATGAACCATATTATTATTACTATTATTTATTAATTTTTTTTTGGGGGGGTGTGGTGGCACAGAGGGTTTGGCCAGGTCCCGCTCTCCGGTGGGTCTGGGGTTCGAGTTCTGCTTGTGGTGCCTTGTGACAGACTGGTGTCCCGTCCTGGGTATGTCCCCTCCCCCTCCAGCCCTGCACCCTGTGTTGCCAGGTTAGGCTCCGGTCCACTGGGATCCCACTCAGGACAAGCAGTTTCAGCCAGTGTGTATGTCATTATTTGTATTTTTTATGGTTTTTGTTATTGCTCATGACAGTACCTTTGTCAAAAATATTTTGACGGGCCTGTAATGTGTTATTGAATTGTTCAGTGCATAGAGTGGTTACTTCAGTTTCAGCAGGCCTTACGTTTTATTCCATTCATCCATCCTTTTTCATTAACCGCTTTTCCTGATCAGGGTTGCTGGGGTCCGAAGCCGATCCTGGAATCACTGGGCGCAAGGTTAAGAGACGTGAACCCTCGAGATTCCAGGCAGTCACAGAATACTTTTAATTCCTCAATTCACATATTTCTATATGTCTTTCTTTATACCTTGTGTTGGTTGTATTAATCTAAGTGCTTTGTTAAATTTAACGCATTGTTGTGTCATTTGTTGAGCAAGAATCTGTGCAGGACTTCATGAGAACCCCAGCAGTTGTCCAGTGTTGAGGTGTATTTTACACTGCAGGTTCAGCTCTGTAATGATTCAGTTAAAATGGGAGAATGCAGCTGCACTGCATTGTCTCTGTGCATCCAGATGTCTCACTCCAGTCATTCCATCTGACAGCAGCCTCTCAGACCGTGGGATCTAAAAAGCAGGGATTTCATGACAGCATCAGTAGTGGCTTTTGTATGAAAAATAACTTAAATTTGGTCAATGTGCCTTCATACTGTATATTTAACTAATTTTAAAAGCTGATGTTTGACAACATATTGATCATTTGACACATTCTGAAATTCATATGGCTTTTTAAACAATGAAACAGCCTTTTATTTTACATTTCTTAATAAATATATGTTCTTAGACTCTTTTCCTGGATTTCACTAAGTCAAAGACAAAAGGGGTGGAAATAATAGCCATAAACAGTTATCTTTTTTACAGTGTGGGTATGGCCTTGCACACAGTGGGCTTAACATCAAAATAAGCAAATCTCTACCCCCCATTAGTGTTCCTCTTTCCGCCTCTGGCAAACAGCAGTATGATTTCCCAGCAAAGGCCAAAAGTTCCAGACTCCTTTAACAATAACAATACTTAACGTTTCTTTATGTTTCAGTCATTCACTTCAATAATAATGGTAATTGTTTCAGGATGACTGCCTAAGATCTACTACACCAAAGATGAAGATTGTACATGGTATGCTTTATTCTGTGGTTGCTGTGAGAAGAGTAAAACTAATGTCACACTTGCATGGGTTGGTTTTGGCCCTCCTCTTGTTTTTGGTTTTCTTGTTTACTATTTGTTTTAATTAATGCTTTCATATCTTATTTTGTCTTAAATTACTAATAAACACTGTGTTTGGGTGTTCACTCATTGTGTCGAAGGGTGTTCTTTTCTTGATACCACAGTGTCTGCCAATGCTTGTCAACGATCCAAACTGTGACAGCACAGACAATCCGAATGGCTTTTCTCTTCAGTTTGTGTGTTTGTGCGCAGGTTTGTGCGTGTTTCGCGCTATATATATAACTTACTTGTTGGTGAGCAAGACCACATCTGAGAACTCGATGCTGAGGGACAAAGTTATTCGTATGCATGTGGTTCTCATTTTGCTCTATTATCATATTATTGTACATGCACACGTATGCGCTTATTTTCAAATTCCTGGATAGAAAGGCTAAATGAGCCGCAGCATCCGTAATTTGAGGAATAATCCCCCTCCCACCCTTCAAGAAAAAAAGCCGTTGAGTGGATTTTTTCTGTTTGGTGGAAACATTTCTGTCCCCAACGGCCGGTTCCCATCCAACAGGAGAAAAGGCCTGAGATAAAAATTGCAATAATCCTCAAGTTCCTGTTGCCCTTGGCGTTTCTGTCTGGGAGAGGAGACACGGGAGAGGCGTGTGTGTATGCTTCCAACAAGTCGCGGTAATACACCACTACCATGGGCAACTGGGATATGGCAGAATGAGTGGGGGGTTGGGGGAACCTGACTCACTGTGGATGTCGCATGAAAACACATGTACACCAGTGATATTTTTTTTTATTTCACTGTGAAACACATCTATGCCAGTCGTCTATTTATTTACACCCTCATTTTCAGTTTCAGTTTCACCCTCCAGTTCAATAGGGGCTGTGGTGGCGCAGCAGGCTTGGCCAGGTCCTGCTCTCTGGCAGGTCTGGGATTTGGATCCCGCCTGGGGTGCCTTGCATCCTGGGTGTGTCCCCTCCCTCTTCAGCCTTGCACCCTGTTTTGCTGGGTTAGGCTGCCGCGACCCCGCTTGGGAGGAGAGGCTTCAGCCAGTGTGTGCGATTTTCAGTTTATTTTCACAGGTGTTGTTAGGTGTCCAAGTACTTTCGTTTCTTTACTTCAGCCTGGTGTGGCCAATAATGTTGCTGCCCGCCTGCATCCCAAAAGGGATCCACTGAAACCAGGCTGTCATGCCCTCCACTTGCCATGAGATCTATAGCTTTCTTTTGTGATCCAGCACTCAGTTAAATTTGGGTAGGAAATAATGTCACCTGGCTTGACATCACAAAAAAGTAGCTGCTGGCTGGAAAGTGGCTGAGCGAATAAATTAATCAGACCTGCAAAAGCCAGGTGATGTTGCTTTCTTTCCAAGCAAAGAACTGAATTAATCACTTGGGTGCTGAGACACAACGAAAATACATGGACCACACGCTTTTCAGGGAAGGTGGAAACTATATTTCAGAGAGCACTGGGAAAGGCCAGGTGTTTGGAAGAAGACTGCAATAATGAGTAATATGATTTTATTCCTTGATATTGTTTTCAAAATACACTGGAAGGACATTTTCAAAAACATTACATGTAATACATACACTCAATTCTACAGGGTCTTCGCAGATTCCAGCTGAGAAATTTTAACTGAGCTGACCCCAGAATTTGAGTTTTAACACTGTAATTGTCAATCTAAGCGACTTCACAGGTGACCCTGCCCTTCGCATGGTGCTGCTGATTCTGGCATGGAGCCGCGGACCACGGACGAGCACAGCGCTGTCCGCGGCAAGGGCGGCCTGGGGGTCGGTTTGCTGGGCTCCTTCCCAGCAGCGTCTGGGACTCATCATGCAGCGGCCCCAGAGCCAGAGCCCAAGTCCCAGACAGACCCAGGAGTCCTTTCAGCTCTCCATCAGCACAGTCGTAGTGTGGTTAACCAGCTCTCTTTAAAACAAATCTTATAATTATCTGGTCTGACTTTCTTCAGGGTCTGCTCTCCGTCACACTGAAGCCTCTCACACACACACACACACACACACACACACACACACACACACACACACACACACACACACACTCTACAGATTCACAAAAATGTATGCATACACTTACACACAAAAGTTCTTCATTGCCATGTCACCAGTGCTGAAATTTACTGCAGCTCATAAAAAAACTATATACTGTATATACACTATGCGGGGGGTGCGGTGGCGCAGTGGGTTGGACCACAGTCCTGCTCTCCGGTGTGTCTGGGGTTCGAGTCCCGCTTGGGGTGCCTTGCGACGGATTGGCGTCCCGTCCTGGGTGTGTCCCCTCCCCCTCCAGCCTTACGCCCTGTGTTACCGGGTGGGCTCTGGTTCCCCGTGACCCCATATGGGACAAGCGGTTCTGAAAGTGTGTGTGTGTGTGTGTGTGTATATACACTCACTAGACACATGTAACAAGTGCACAGTTTTTTATACAATACAATTTTACACAATTTTTTTATTTCTTCAACTTCAAAAATTCTAAGTGGCATTTTTCTTCCTATTTTCACACACACAAATATGAATGTACACATGAATATACATATAACACACATATACATATTGAGTGCGTATGATTTCATATTGACTCTTACTTCAAAGCCATAAATAACTACACAGTCATCAAAATTAAAAAAAGTTTTCCTGATAAATTTACGTTGCAGTCACATTTATTCATTTAGCTGATACTTTTTTCCAAAATGACTTACAGCTATTTACCCATTTATACAGCTGGGTAATTTCAGGGTAAGGACATTGCTCAAGGGTACTACAGCTTGAGGGAGGCTCAAACCTGCAACTTTTGAGACCAAAAGCAGCAGTTCTAACAACTATGCTACCAACTGGCCCATAAAAACACCCATAAGGTTAGCAAAAATTATTCTCTATTTATACACGTACATATCACATTCACACAATACCTATACACCAAAATACACACATATACACACAGAGAAATATATATAAACTTACAGATGTATACATACACACAGACACAAACACACATGGGCATATAGTCAAAACACACAGACTGACATGTATATAAACACTTACAGACAAACACTCCAGGGTGTAGGAGTGTGTGTGATAGCATGATAGCAGGGTTAGAGAGCATTGTCCTACGGGAAGAAAAATTCCGGAAAACGGTTTTTAGATATTCATTTCTAATGACTTTTTGGAAGATATATTTTACCTTGCAATTGAAGCAGAATGTGAAACTTGCTTATCAGCATTCCTTGCAGCCATGGAAAACAGTGTAACACACACACACACACACACACACACATTTTCAGAACCGCTTGTCCCATATGGGGTCACAGGGAACCGGAGCCTACCCGGTAACACAGGGCGTAAGGCCGGAGGGGGAGGGGACACACCCAGGACAGGACACCAGTCCACCACAAGGCACCTCAAGCAGGAATCGAACCCCAGACCCACCAAAGAGCAGGAATGTGGTCCAACCCACTGCGCCACTGCACCCCCCAACAGTGTAACAGTGAATGTTAAAAAAAAGCAACTATATTAACTAACTATGTGCATTTCTCCCTGCTTTATTTATTTATGTTTCTATTGCACATTCCGTAGGAATTAATACAGTTAATATCTAGACGATTATCTTTGTGTCTTTCTACATGACTTCATTTAGTTGACACTTTTCTCCACAGCAGCTTACAATCATTTACCCAATTATACAGCTGGAAATTTTAATGGAGCTGTTTAAGGTAAGTACCTTGCTCAAGGGTATTACAGCTGGAAGTAAGACTTGAATTTGCAACCCTTGAGTCTAATGGCAACAGCACTAACCACTACACTACCAGCTGCTGCATCGCTAAATGAAGGTTCTTGGTCCCTGCTCTCTAAGCTATAGACACTTTACTGTGCCTCATAACATCAAGACCTCACAGATAGACTACAGAGTCACTCCATTGTGTTTTCACTCTATTGTATTGTTTGTCTACCTGCTGCATGGAATGAAATCAAATTCTGTAAATGCAGGGGGCGGCACGGTGACACAGCGAGTAGCACTGCTGTCTCACAGCACCTTGGTGGTTTGAGACGACATGGGTTCAGTCCCTGCTGAGTCTGTGTGGAGTTTGCATGTTCTCCCTGTGTCTGTGTGGGTTTCCTCCCACAGTACCAAGACATGCTGTTCAGGTTCCCCCATAGTCTGTGAGTGACACAGAGAGAGTGTGTTTCACTGATACATGGATGAGTAACCCATTGTAAGTAGTGTATCTAGCAGTGTAAGCCACTTTGGTGAATAAGGTGTGAGGGCTCATAACACTATGTAGAGTTCATTGGAAGCTGCTTTGGAGAAAAGTATCTGCTAAACAAATGTGAGTGTCTGTAATTATATTATTTTTGTGAAATATCAGATAAAGACAATGGTTAAAAAAATAACTATGGAGGGAAGCTGAAACTGCAACAATCAGTTTGTTAAGTTCACAAGGTGATTGAGAACATGAACCCAGTTGCAGAAGTTACTGTCAAACAAATGCAGGACTGGCAGAAATGAGGACGTGAGAGTGTTAACAGACAGTGATGAGGGCAAAGACAGAGATGAGGTAGGCTACCGCATGTGCGGAATTTTGTCAAGTCCATGGTCATCAGCGATGCAGGGTCAAAGCCAGGTTCGTGATTTGGGTCAAAGCCAAGTGCATGGCTAAAGCATGGGAAAAAGCTGTGGTGGTGGTCAAACGGGATATCGACATCACGGACAAGGTCATGGAGCAGATACTAGTAGAGTGTACGTTCTCTAACAAGAGACTGCAAGATTTGCAGTTGGACCATAGCCTTTTATAGACTGATTTGGTGAGTTGATTGAACACAGGTCTGTTCGCTTCTGGAGGTTGGTGTCCTGCAAAGGCCATTGGTGATCAACCTGAGAAGTGCTCCCAGAAGTTGTGACACAGTTTTTCATACAGCTAGCCAGATATGAGGGCAATGTAACGACCCGCATTACCATGAGTTTAAGCGGGAAAAGGGGTCTATTGTAAATAGGTGAATTGTGGGAAAATGGAATTAAGTTTTCAACCACTGGGGGGACTTATGTGGAATATAAGGGGGGGTGCTAAGCAGGCTGGGAAGAGGTGTAGGTCCTTGAGGAAAAGGGGTCCTTGAACTGAGGGTTATTTCCTGGTGTGCCAGTGTTCCAATAACCGTTTGTCATGTTTGCTGCCTGTGCATCCTTCTTCGCCCCATCGAATCCAGAGTGCAGCACGCTACAGTACAGTTAGGTACTGTACTGTAAAAGAGTAAAATGTTTAAGGGTCAACTGGTAATGTAGTGGTTAGAGCTGCTGCCTTTGGATATAAGGGTTGCAGGTTTGATCTCCACCTCTGGCTTAGTACCCTTGAGCAAGGTACTTACCCTGAAATTACTCCAGTAAAACAATTACCCAGCTGTATAAATAGGTAAATAATTGTGAGCTTGTAACTGTAATACTTGTAACATTAACATTGTAAGTTGCTTTGGAGAAATGTGTCAGCTAAATGAAAAAATATAAATTTTTTACATTGTAAAAAGTTTACTTTGCATCTATGGACATTTCTGCCTGCATGTACACTAGCCTGTAAACATTGGAACATTTTTGGAAGAATTGATACTTTTTTGTCAATGTACCATTAAAAAATTTATTTAAAAATATAGCTGAGAAACATTTGTAATGTTGCAAATAGCTATTTCTGCTTAATATGTTGTCATGGCTGGTTCCGAAAGGAAGTGGCGGACCCAAGTGCGGAGTGGAATTTGTGCTTTATTCAGGGAAATCTGAGGGACTTTGTCACAGGACAGGCAAAAGGTCTTCGAGGCGCGAATGTCATTACAGGGACAATCCAAAATGCAAGGTCGGTATACAGGCAAGAGGTCGATGATCATAAGGAGGTACAAGGACTAAGGACTAGGATTATGGGACAGGGAAAGGACTCAGGGATCAGGGAGGAGTAGAGTATCGGTAAGGAGGTCGCAAGCTACAAGGCTGAACAAGGTTCCGCGTCACCTCCTGGTCTGCCGCTGCCTTTTATGCATCAGTCTGTGCCGTGCCCCAGGTGTTCCATGTTGGCTTGGCGGCGCGGGCGTGGCATATGTCAGATAGCCATGAAACTGAATAGTTCATGCAAAGATGTCCACTGTTATCTTGAGAAAAGTGTGCAAACTGGATCTAACAAGGATAGAAAAAGAAGCGGAAGACCCACATGCACAAATACACAAGAGATTAAGTATATGTATCTGTCTCAGTAGTGTAAGATAGAGGTGCTTTAAAGGTCCTTAGTTGGCTGCTTCCTTAGATAGTAGATGCCAAATACCAATGTTATCTCCAGTGAAAAGATAGCTCCAGGATGCTGCCCTTAGAGGCAGACTTTTAAAGGCAAAAGCCATATCTGAAACTGGCAAATAAAAGAAAAGATTAAAATGGGCAAAAGAACACAGACACTGGACGATGGTTGACTGGAAAAGAGTATTATGGACAGATGGGTCGACGTTTGAGGTGTTTAGATCAAGAAGGAGAACATACGTGAGACGTAGAGCAAATAAAAGGATGCTGGAGCAGTGCTTTATCCCTTCTGTTAAGCATGGCAGAGGAAATGTAATGTATGGAGTTGCTTGGGTGCTGGTATGGTGGGAGATTGACAGAGAGTTTAAGGAATAATGAACCAGAAAGGTTACCAATCTATTTTACTATGTCATGCCATCCCCTGTGATGAGCACTTGTTTGGTGCACATTTTGTCATGCAGCAGGACAAAGATCCGAAGTGTACATATAAGCTATGCAAAACCTATTTGGTGAAGACAGAGGAATCTGGAGTACTGTCTTTGATGAGCTGGCCAGTACAAGTGAGGATACTTTAGTGAATGTAAAGTTTGATGCCTAGAATAGTAATATGAAAGAAAAATAATGTTATGATATTCTATTGTGGGGGTGGCATAGTGCGCTTGACTGAGTCCTGCTCTCTGGCGGGTCTGAGGTTCGAGTCCTGCTTGGGGTACCCAGTGATAGACTGGCATCCCGTCCTGGTTGTGTTCCCTCCCCCTCCAGCCTTGTGTTGCCAGGTTAGGCTCCGGTTCGTCACAACCCCGCTTGGGACAAGCGGTTTCTGTCAATGTGTGTGTGTGTGTGTGTGTGTATTCCATTGTGGAAGTCAAATGATGGTAGGTGAAAGTCACATGACCAAAATCAGGCATGCAGATACTCAAGAATACATTTCAGTATGCACACACTATTGCACATGGCTTCGTTACAAGCAGGGATCCAAATCACATATAAGACAATGTCAAAGAATTCTGGACGTAGATGAACCAGCACAAACTACCCTGCATCCTCTGTCCAAAAACATGAGAAAATTCATAGTCCAGCTGTGAGATCAAACAGATGTTTTCCCATATTTCAGTTCTGTTTACAGCACAGGTTTGAACACTCTACTAGGGAAACATGCAGAAATCACAGGAGGACAGATACATCTAATCTATTGCTCCTGTTGTTTATGGAGTAAAAGAGAAAGCTTTTTTCTTTTGCCTGACAAATTGAGGAAAGGGCATATTTCCTAAAAAGCCTAGCATGATTTTTTATCTTGATTATGTAAGGCAAACACATGAAGGTCACAGAAAGTCACTCTAATGGTTCTCCTACCTTGACTTAACGGGCTCCCTGAGTGTTTTCTGTCAGTAAGATGGTGTGCTGTTTTAGGTCTGTTTGATAGCACTAGGGAGAGCTGTTTTCTTAGCCAGACTCACATGGGCATGAGACAGATAAAACCACTCTTTTGAAGCCTCACACCTCCATAACTCATCACTCCAGCACCTCCCCCTTTCAGCATCCCCCTAAAGCTCCTCTGTCTCACACCCCACCCATCCCATTTCACTGGGAGAAAAAGTTTAGCCTTGCACTCAGAGATCACTCTCTGTTTCTAAATCACCTTCCACCACCCTCCTTAACCCCTCTGCTCTCATCCATGTGCAGGACACCATACTACCAGTAGATGTGTTGGGACGGAGAGGATGACGTGCTCTTGGCAGATCTGGGAGGATGGACCATTGAGGAGCCCCATGGGGAGCTGTTTTGGAGAAAGTTCTTGTGAAGCACTGCAAAAGAGATGGGCCCTGCCCCCGTGTGACCCTTCAACTCTGACCCGAGGGTCTGATGGCTTTATTTCTGTTTCTCTTCGGGCCATATTTGTGGAAGCATCATCTAAGCCATGTCTCAAGTACCAGAACCCAGCTGTCTCATGACAGACAGACATCAGATCTGAATCTGTCTGACCCAGAGTCATCAGCAGGCTATGTGTTTCCTTCTCTATCACCCCTTCCTTCCTTCACAATCTGCACCACTTTGTCTTACTTGCTGAGCCATAAACATTACATCAGGCGCAGGTACAGCAAACTCTGGGCCGAAGTCAAAGGACCAAACCCAAAAGCAGCAGATGGAAAAATGTAGCTTGCCAATTACGGCAAAGAGTTTGCAGAAAAGAGAAACGTGTAGAACTGAGTGGGAGGGGGAAAAAGCGCATGAAAGGGAAAGAGTGGTTGAGGAAGAAGTTGAGGAGATTAAAATGGGACTGGGCCATTGAGCTAACTGAAAGTGAGAGCCGGAGGGCTGTTGCCAAGGACAACAGGAAGGGCAGCAGTACAGAGGCGCTGGTCATTAATCAGGTGCAGTACCTGCGCAGCTTGGGCCATCGGCATGCCAAAGAAAACACAGGTACAGGGGAAAGTTTCCAGGAGAAAACCGGGAGAACAAATTAATTGCTATGTTCTCAGATGCCATTTGTGTTACCTGGAAGTAATTAGAGGTGTGCTGAAGTTGTCACTTTTGCTTTTAACTTAAAAAACGCATTTATATTCTGGGCCAGTGAGGGAAACAGGCTGAGAGAAGCACAGACCAAAGATTTCCCCTGGACTTGCATTGAAAGAATGACCTCTATCTGCCTACAGTCACATGACACTTCTCAAAGTATGAAAATAAGTGTGTAATGTTTTTGAGATATCCAGTCACAAATAACATAAAAGTCAAAGTAAAAAACAGGATCTAAATTTAAATCAGTTGACCTCTGCTACATTTCAGTCATTAAATTTTTTTCCGACCAGCAGTGTGTACAAAGGCTGGAGAATGATGAACTCATGGCTAGAAGCGGTTACCACATTTTATTGCTAGAACTATGACTGATCTCATCTGGACTCTGACTGAACTGAACGTCTGTGCTCTGGGTGGAACCTGTCATTAAATGCACTAAATGTCTTAATTGCGTTGATACCTGTCTCTGAAGAATGTTGCCGGAGCTTTCTCGCTTTTGTTCCTCTCCAACATAATTAGAATCCCACCATGAACCAAGCCAGAAATACAAGCAGAGCAATTACATCTGAAGGTCATTTTAGATGTGCGACATGCCGAAGGCCTTCTTGTGTTCTCCCTGCTCTGCAGAGGCCCCTCAGTTGACTGACAACTCCCCATAAATAATAACAGTTTGCATAATGACTAGGGTAAACATCCTCTGAAGCATCATTTAATCCAGTTGCTGTGTACCATACTGACACACAAATATAATTTTTGTCATTGCCTTTGTTTGCTCTAGGACAGCAGTATCTGATCAATTACATTTGTGGCCCAGCATTCTGAAGATTGCTGGGACAAGTCCTACAAACACCCAAGCATTTAAATGTGACAAATAACACTAGTGAAAAATCTTACTGTGAAAGGCATTCAGGGGAGGTCCAAAATCGAAAGTATGTAGAATCTCAGTTTTGGCCCCAGTATGGTGGCGTTAGCTCCCTCTTTCCCTAAAAACTGCTGAATGCCTCAGCAAGCAGGGCCTTGAAACACATGCCTTTGAGACCCACTTCTGTCCTAATCTCCTAACACCTTCATAAATTTGCATCACATGTTATGATCGATCATATATTTTCCCTCTGACTCAATTCTTTATGCAGTGCACTAGCAAAAACAATGGTGTCAGAAAAACTGGCAGTGCAGTCATGTCTTTATGTACAGTTCTTTGCCTGTGTGGAAATACACTTTGGTTACTATGAGTTGTATGGAAAAAAGTGTCTGCTAAATGAATAAATGTAAAGGGTAAAAAAAGCAAAAAAATACCATGACTGAGTCTTTGATCTTCTGGTGTATATGAGAGCCACTTGATCTCATATCCTATGAGTTAAAGGTGCTCATAGGGCTGAATGTGCTGACGATTACATTCTTGTCAGGAAGCCTTGTCACACGACAGGGGAATGATCGTTGTCAGACTCAAGCATGAAATCACTAAGGACTGGGCCGAGTTGGCAACATCTTTCAGTTCCTTTTTTTATGTGACACAGCTCCATCCATCGTGCTGCCATTCCATAAGTCCCCTTTGACTCCATTTTGGTTTCGTTCTGTTTGTCCACTCTTTGCTACATTCACACATTCTCAGAAACTCTCCCTCTACTTCCTCTTGAGGTAGAATTTATCGTCTCAGAAAATCATGGAAAATGCTTAACGCTGCATAACTCGGAGAACGAATGATTGAACTGGCTGAGTAATTCAGATTTGCAGTGGTGCTGGGTTATGCCAACAGTCTTATTTGTTATGATTTTTTAAAAATGTTTTATGTGTTTTGTTCCTGCCGTTCCCCCGTCCCTGTGAATATTGTCCCTGCTTCATGGCTTAACGGCTCATACACTCTATATGAGCTTGTAACGTAAACAGAAAGATATATATATATAATGCCTAGATTTTCACACAAGTGTAAATCTGTGTGCAATATACATGAGACAGCTTCTACATGACTGTATATGTGTGTGTTTTTGTGCTTTTGGTCTAAGACTGGTTGACATCTGGTAAGTCTCCCAGCGATTTCCCATACATTTAAGGTTTGGCACTATTTATGTGCGTTTCATCGGACTTTTGAGCACTTGAATTTCCTCTTGCCAAGAAATCCTTGACTCTGTCTGTGCCTGTGAGGGTGTGTGGCCAGGGTAAATTCACGGTTTTGCCACATTGGACTAATTGGATCTAACAGTGACTGTGCCATTGTCTGCTCTGGGTCTTGTAGCACATATTATGAAAGCAAACATTTTGGGTCTGGGGGGAGAGAGGGAGAGGCTGTAGGCAGCTTGGGGCTGGGGTAGGGTTACAGTGTCATGCAGGGGTTACGCCCCCCTCAGTGTCTCCATGCAGCAGCCCTTGACCGTGCCAACCTCCCCCCAACTTCACTCCAGGGTGTGCCATTGTATTCTGTGTAGGGTTCCATTACCTTGTTACAGCACAGTAAATGTCACATAACTTACAGCCCTAGAGCAAACGGACCACATTTTTCATATGAACTTTTCACAAATACGAGCATCCATATTTTACACCCTTCCAATGTATTATTCAGCAAACTTCTGTCTTTCTGCTTCTTTTCCTCTGTTTGTATGTTAAATTGTGTTTGTTTAAACACATGTTCTTTTTACAAAACCAGGCATAAACATTTAGGTTATTCCTTAGGGAAAACATAAATCTGATGATACCTTTCAGAGGTTCAGTGTGAGGATTAGAGCTGAAGTTGTATTATTCACCTCTGAGCCTCAAAAGATATATATCACATTGCACATTTAATGATGCTAGGAGACTTTAGAGATTGGCTACAGAGAGATTAGAATGATTTGTTTCAACTGACTCCTTGTACCTGGTGTCACGCAGGACTTTGCTGCTAAGCCAGTGG
This sequence comes from Scleropages formosus, assembly GCF_900964775.1. NCBI lineage: Eukaryota > Metazoa > Chordata > Actinopteri > Osteoglossiformes > Osteoglossidae > Scleropages > Scleropages formosus. Next base: position 4,511,186 of record NC_041814.1, read on the forward strand.
GTCCATAAGCGTGAGTGCCCAGCACAACTTGGCCATGACATGGATTCCCTGTAACCCAGGGCGTGAGGTATGGGGAGCCTTCTGATGCAGTGATGACAAGATGATTTATTCTCAGCTCCTGGTAACCCAAACACCCCCTGTGCTGCAGCACCTCGAAGCACCACCTCTGAATCCACAGTGGCTTGCCTCCCCGAGCTGACTGAACGTGAGAGAAACAGAGCCCAGGAGGGAGAAAGACACAAAAGAGAGGCAAGAGGAAAAAGGAGGAGAAAAGAAGGGAGGGAAATCTATAGAGATCTGTCTCTAATCCCCTAATAGGTCCTGTCAATAGAGAATTCAATCCCTGGCTTGGAGAGACACACTCAGATCAACCCAGAGCATGCCGATGGAGCCCGACAGGGAAATGGAAAAGGAGATGGGAGGAGGAGAGATGAGAACAGTGAGTGAGCAAGTGGTGGGTGGACAGGGGTTGGCACATGGCTACAATAAACACAGAAACCAGGGAACGACGAAACTTTAGCCTGCAGCTAAGATCTGCTTCTGTCCACACCATCAGCCAAGCAATCTTTTTGCTCCAGATTTTGGCTGTTTTCCCCCAGTCTGTAGAAAAGAAGTTCATGCTTCCAAGTCTGACATGTAAATGTTGTTTGCCCACCAATTCTGATTCCAAGTGCAGAGGACTATCTTGTTCCTTTCACTGGTAGGGCAAGGAGTGTGTGTTAACACAGTACTGCGAACAAAGTATTTACACTTTACTGGAATTAAACATTCTCTAAAACAGCTGATGGGGGTGTGGTGGCACAGTGGCGCAGTGGGTTTGACTGGGTCCTGCTTTCTGGTGGGTCTGGGGTTTGAGTCTCTCTTGGGGTGCCTTGCGACAGACTGGTATCCTGTCCTGGGTGTGTCTCCTCCCCCTCCAGCCTTACGCCCTGTGTTGCCGGGTTAGGCTCCGGCTCCCCCGTAACCCTGTATGGGACAGGCGGTTTCAGATGATGATGATGTGATGTCAGATAATGTAAAATATCTGACATGACACAGACCTACAGTATGGTTGGGATAGACAAATTATGTATAGTATATGTAGATGGAGTAGTGGTGCAGTGGGAAGGGCTGGTCCCTTAAATGGCCTGGACTGTTTTACTTAGTGTAGGTTCAATCCATCAGTCTATGCTGAGTTTGCATGTCCTCCTGATGTGGGTGTGGGTTTCCTCCCACAGTCCAAAGACATGCTGTTCAGGTTCCCCCATAGTGTGTGTGTGTGTGTGTGTGTGTGTGTGAGTGACAGAGAGAGTGTGTTCCACTGATGTATAGATGAGTGACCCATTGTAAGTAGTGTATCTAGCAGTGTAAGTTACCTTTGTGAATAAGGTGTGTGGGCCGATAACATTACATAGAGTTTGTTGGAAGTCACTTTGGAGAAAATCACCAAATAAATATAAATGTGTGAGGCTAGGGCGCAGTGGCGCAGTGGGTTGGACCACAGTCCTGCTCTCCGGTGGGTCTAGGGTTCAAGTCCTGCTTGGGGTGCCCTGCGATGGACTGGCGTCCTGTCCTGGGTGTGTCCCCTCCCCCTCTGGCCATATGCTCTGTGTTACTGGGTTGGCTCTGGTTCCCCGTGACCCTGTATGGGACAAGCGGTTCTGAAGATGTGTGTGTGTGAGGCTACCACTGCAATGTAGTGAGATCCTGTCCAGATTATACCCTGCCTAGCCTAATGCTCAACACCTCTGGAATAGGTCCTGGACTGCCTCAACCCTGCCTTATAAGCAGCTATTGATAGTGAGTGAGACATGTACAGGTGCCATAGGAAACAAGCTGTATATTATGCAAGCATAAGCTCTGCCTTCAACCATTTATTATTTCCCTTTAGTATACAAAATGTGAGGATTTCATAATTTTCAAGAAAGATTTTACAAAAACATCAGAACTAATCACAACTCCATCTTTCCAAGAGACCCTCTTTCACACACATTCCATCAAAACCAATATGTATATACTTTGGACAGGTAATTCACCAATGTATTTCTACTGTGATTGACTGATCCTGAGTTATATGACAAGATATACCTTCATTACAGTGGTTCTCATCCATCATCCTGGACTTTGGTACACCTAAATTTTTAAAAATTCAGCTGACCTCATCCTTGTGCTAAGTAAATTCATTTAGCCTTCGGTCTCTGTGCTACGACTGATAGCTGCAGTCCTGCGCATGCTGATAGCCTCAAGCACCAGGATGATGATTAGTGCACAGAGACTGTAGATGTGTGTACCCCAGGTGCTGTGCAGTTTTCAGTAAAGGAATGTGCCTGGAGGGTTTTGGGGCAAAGGTGGTCCCCCTGGCCCTCACAGGAAGAGTTTGCTATGGCATGCGGTGCAGTAGGGCTTGCCCCCCTGCTCCTTGAAGATCCCCTGGCTGAGCTGCCGTAGACAGAAAGCACAGACAAAGTGCTCAGGGTGGAACTTGTGATCCAGAGCGGCGATACATCGGCCTGAGATGGGTGCGCCACATCCCCCACAGAGCGTGCCCTGCCGGGAGTGGAAGTGCAGGGTGCAGAGTGGGCGGCCGTCCAGCTCCATAAAGCAGCCATCCGTAAATGGGGTGAAGCAGTCCTGTTAGATTGACATGGAGGAAATTTTGATTTGTACAGACTGGCTTTAATGATTAATAAACAAACAAACAAATTAGTACATTTGCTACATTCATTATAAATTATTTAAAGCTAACAAGAGAAAAGATGAAGGAAAGAGAGCTGGTTTAGTGGAGCTGATTTTACTGTGATTTTACATTTATGTGCCTACTGGTTTATGTGACATCTGTGAATAAAATCTGAGTTAACTTGCCAAATGGTGGAGAAACAAATTATAAAGAAAAGGAGAAAAGGAGAAAATAAGGAAGGAAACTGTGGTGGAGGATCAGCTGCAATACTTATCTATGAATGACATAGAGTTGCAACATCACTGAAATCATTTCTTAAAATGTGTTGTTGTCTAAAGGCATTTTTCTCCACTCAATTCTGTTTTTCAGTAACAGAGCCACAGCATTCAGCTGACCTATAATTAAAGCTGAATTTTTCTCCTAAAACACTAACATTTGTAAACTGTGTTACATCCTTAACTAGTCTTATTATTGAAATAATGTCACACTTACATTTTTTTTTTGACACTTTTCTCCAAAGCAATTCACAATGTTAAGTTACTTAAAATAATTTACACAATTACACATACATACTGTCTGAAAGCGCTTGTCCCAAGCAGGGTTGCTGCGAACCGGAGCCTAACCCAGCAACACAGGGTGCAAGGGACACACCCAGGACGGGATGCCAGTCCATCACAGGACATCCCAACTAGAACTTGAACCCCAGCCCTGCCAGAGAGCAGGACCTGGCCAAGCCCGCTGCGCCCCAGTGCCCCTGGGGCCCCCACGATTTACACAATTATACATCAGTAATTTTTACTGGAGCAATTCAGCATAAGTATCTTGTTCAAGGGTACTACAGCAGGAAGTAAACTGGAACTTTTGAGTGGAAGGTGACAATTCTAATCACAATGCTACCTGCTAATCCATACACAAATAACTGGAGTGAAGTGTTGTCTTGGACATTTTGGAATATTTATAATACGTTCTACTAAGTTGTGACCAACGGAAAACCATGTAACATTGGGTGACATACAGCACAGACAAAGCACTGTGGGTGCCAGGTTCCATTGGCAGCAGACAGGTAGTTTTCCCTCACAGGCTGCCCACAACCAGAGCACTTGGGTGCAAAGAGCTGGTAAAAGTCCTTGCTGCAGTAAGGTTTGCCGTCTCGCTCCATAAACCCTGAAATGGCAGAGTGCAGGGAGGACTGTTATTGTGACTTGATTTCAAAGACACAGGAAATGGAGCTTCTGTATGGTAATTGCAGCGCTTTCTGCATGCGAGACTCACCCTCTGGCCCAAACAACTCCCCACACTCCACACAGAAGAAGTGCTCAGGGTGCCAGGAGCGATCCATGGCTGTCAAAATGTTCTGTCAGACAGTTTGAGAACGTGCAATACATGAGTCACACTCTTCAAAACACAGGTGCAGAAGAAAAAGCCAACAGCCATCGAGGTCTCAGCCAACTAGATGTGCAACTGTTACATTTACATTAATTTATTTAGGAGATGCTTTTTTCCAAAGTGACTTACAATCGACATTATGTAGTGTCACCAGCCCACACACCTTATTCACCACGGTGACTTACACTGCTAGATGCACTACTTACAACAGGTCACTCATCCATAGATCTGTGGAACACACTCTCTCTCTGTCACTCACACACTATGGGGAAACCTGAACAGCATGTTTTTGGACTGTAGGAGGAAACTGGAGCACTGAGAGGAAATCCACGCAGACATGGGGATCGAACCCACGTCCTCTCGCACCACCCAGGCGCTGTGAGACAGCAGCGCTACTTGCTGTTAAAAAAAAGTATTTCCATTTGTTAATCAAACATAAATTTTCAGAAACTACTTATCCATTTCAGGATCACAGTGATCTGGAGCCTATCCCAAAAAGAGTAAGGCAGGGAACACCCTGAAAGGGATGGCAACCAGTTCAAGTTCAAGTTAAAGAATGAAGCTAAATGAATAAATGTAAGTTCAAGTTCAAGTTGCTTTATTGTCATTCCTCTATATAGCTTGTATACAGTGGAACGAAATGTCGTTTCTCTGGAGACCATGGTGCAACACAGAACAAGAGGGTACAAGACAATAAATAAATACACAGGTCAGGATGTGGATGCGGACATGGGCTGTGAACTGTAGGCAGTTTGTAGTATATGGAGTCATGCTGGTTTAGCTGTTTGACTGTGCCAAGTGAGCGTTGGGAGGCAGCACGGTGTTGAGTAAACACAGCCATTCACACATGCACACACTAAAGGCCATTTCAAGTGATCAAACTAACAGGAGCATGTTTCTCTGGACTATGGGAGGAAACCAGAGCACCGGAAGAAACCCAGGCAAACATAGGCAGTATATGCAAAAACTATTCAGACTGAGCCAGATTTTATCCCAGAGCCCAATCACTGTGACACAGTGCTGCTCCCCAAATAAGTATTTCAAGTATTGAAAATGTAAAATGTATTTAGAATCATTTCAACAGTTAAAAATACTTCTGCATTTATTTCAAGGCTTAAATGGAATAAAACGCCACTTCACTCATGTTTGATACGTCTGTGGATATGCATCTCTTTTGGATTCACTTCTCCCCTGATCTCTTCAGCACATGATAAACATGTAAATGTTGATCCTTAATAATTTTGTGATTACAAATTATAGTAGATAACACCTTTATGCAACTACTCGTGTGATATGTATTGGTTCATATGGTGGAATGTGACAGATTAACTGTACTTTAGAATAACATGTCTGCATTCACATTGCTCCTTCTGTTGATGTAATGCACTCATTGTATTTTTCTCCAAGATGAATGTTGCTTTGGAGAAGGGTGTCTACTAAATAAATAAATGTAAACGTAAATGTACAGATATCTTCTTTTGTTCACGTAAGTCTGTGAGTGACGCACAGATTTGTCAATATGGGACAAACTAAAATTCCACTGTGTTTTAGCCAGAAATATGTAATAGATCCAACTGATTTAATTCCCTTTCAAATTTCTATGCATGAAACTATATCTTTTAGCCATTCATTTCCTTTTTCTGAACACAGATGAGATAAAGAAACAAAATTAAAAAAGGATATAATGAATGAGTGGCGTACACAAAGTAATAATCGGCCTTGCTTAGTACTGGATGGCTTTATGATGAATATTATTATTATTATTATTATTATTATTATTATTAGTCCTCCAAACTGACCCATGAGGATAAAGGAGCTTTTGAAAGATAAAACAGGTGACTTTTGATACACAGTTGTTACTGTCCCCCAGTGCTTTTTGTAATTTTAGGTAAACTGAAAAGTGGTATTAAATAACATTCTTTGTAAACGCAAATTTTCAGAAGTTTGTATCTCAGAGGAAAACTGTAATAACTTCTCCTGTTATGAGAATAATGACACAGAAGCAGCGCCTAGAAGCAAAGGGACTGCGATGTGTATTTTAACAAGAAGATGGCTTGTCACATACACACACTTTAACCCACCCCTTCAGGGCCATGCAAACAGTACAATTCACTTGAAAAGTATGCATTTAAATTACAGACAAAAAGAGACCCAGAGGAAACTGACACAAAAGTCTGCAGTTTCCATATAGACAGTTGTGGTCTGATCTAATCCCCAAATCCATTGCAGTGATGAAACAGCTGAACCTTCCAAACACACACACACACACACACATTTTCAGAACCGCTTGTCCCATACAGGGTCACGGGGAACCGGAGCCTACCCGGTAACACAGGGCGTAAGGCCGGAGAGGGAGGGGACACACCCAGGACGGGACGCCAGTCCGTCGCAAGGCACCCCCAGCGGGACTCGAACCCCAGACCCACCGGAGAGCAGGACTGTGGTTCAACCCACTGCGCCACCGCACCCCCCACCTTCCAAACAACTGTTGCCAATTCAACAAAACATTGTGGATAAGATAGATAGATAGATAGATAGATAGATAGATAGATAGATAGATAGATAGATAGATATGGCATAAATTGTAAAGGCGTCATGTTGGGTCAAAGCACCTGTTAAGTAAATCAAAGAATACTAAAGTTTACCTGTAGGATTGGGCCCTTGCAATAGGCACAGCGGGGGGCAAAGAGGTTTTGGTAATCCTTCTCGCAGTATGGCTTCCCCTCTTTCTCAAAGAAGCCAGTGATGCCCAGTTCCACTCCGCATACCATGCAGACGAAGTGTTCTGGGTGCCAAACTTCCCCCAGGGCTGTGATCATCTAGAAAGGAGCAGGAGGCAGTATGAGACAGCACCAGCTGATAGCGTGGTAGGTACTACAGTAGTATGGATTAGCAATGGTGTGAGAGACTGAGAAAGACAGATGATGTGGGTGGCATTTTAGATCTTACTGGAATGATGAGGCAAGAGGACACAACATGAATGAGAATAAAAAAATGACAGAAAAAAATCAAGAAACTAGTTGTGAACTATATACTCCACCTTTCCCACAATGCACTTGCCGCAGGAGGCACACTGGCCCTTGGCTGAAGTGCGTACGCCCATTTTTTCCATGTCTGAGCTCAGGCAGCCCAGGAGGTCGTCTATGGAGGCACCAGACTGGTTGGACTTGGGTGTTTTGTCAGATGACTGATCAGACGCCTTTGGCACACTTATCTCCACCATTGGTACTTGTCCTTCTGCCTTGTCCTTCGCCTCCTCTTCTTTCTTGTTTCCATCTTTTGGAAGGAGGGGGGGTGTGGCAGAGGTTATGGGTGAATTGGGGAGCTAAAAGCAAGAGCAGCATTATATGTTATTATTCTGATCATATTACATCATAAAATTACATATTACCTCAATCTTACACTGAACAGAAAACTACAAATTCTGAAATATTTCATTTTTGTGGTTGAAAGAAATGCTAACTATAATAAACAGCTACAAAGAATAGCATAAATAAGAATAAAATAAATAATACATAGTAATACTTAAAAATGTTGGCTTAAAAATGCTGGTAAAGAATGTTACAACATTATGTAAGATGACAGTGGAACAATAATTTTCAAGTCAAATTTTCAAAGATATTCAGAGCTTTTACTAAATAAAACATTTAACTAAACCAAGATTAGATATAATCTACAATCTGTTTTTAAAATGTTGTCATTTATGTTGACATTTGTGTCATTTATGTTGACATTTGTGTCATTTATGTATCCTGATGAAGTCATAATATTATCTGAAACATGACATGTTTCTGATGCTCTCAAACAAATATGTAATTGATTACTTTTACCAAGTGAACTTATACATCCCATCAAGTCTGAGGAATGCTTGCACAGAGCTCCCTCTGCAGACCATGTAAAATGAAGGAAATCAAGCACTGATTTCATGGGATATTAGTTCTGTACGGCACTGACAGCAGGATGAATGTAAAAGCATGCAAAGTTACCCCCAGATCCAGACCCAGTAGAGTCTGCATGATGGAGTCCAGTTCCAGAGTGGCTGATCGGGGGGTCAGCAACATGGGCTCTGCTGCTTCCCGTATTTGGCTGATGCATGGAGGCCATGCAGTGTGGAGTGAAAGGAGGGGTGACTCATGAGGGGTCAAAGTAAGGACAGTTTAAGACAGCAGAATCATATGGAGGGAAATGTGACACCAGTGGAGGAAAGGATTACTGCCAGAGCTAATAAGAACATACATCAAGGTCCCAGACCCAGGGAAAGTCCAGGAGACTGATACAAATTAGTGAGGACACAAAGGAACCACAAGAACTGCTAACAATGAGTGAGAAGTCATGAATGAATGGTACAACATTAATAACAAATAGATCCATACACATACTTGCCTGAAACCAGATTCCTCAAAATCCTCCATCATGATTATTTAGATTAGATGGATAACATTTTATTGGCCAAGTGGGTTTGCACATACATGGAATTTTACATGTTGCTCATTCCGACACTTTTAACATAACCAGACATTAAAATAGTAGAGTAAATATAAAGTAACAGATGAAAATACACTAAATACTATCCAAATACAGTAGTACAATGATGTGCAGGGATGTGTATGTGCATATCTAGATGTTGGTGAAAACTTTGATAAATGTATTATTTTAGGATTTACTATAATGTGTTGTCAGTGTAAAGTTTCGACTGTATTATGTTAGTTTAGTATGTGAATGGCAACAGTAGAATTTTGACGTTCATCCAAGAGTGGCTATATGTTATACTCTCACCTATATATATGGACAGTGTCCTCAGTCTTGTCAGGAAGCCTGGACATGTACACTGGCGTGATCTGGAGGAAATCAGAAGTACAAAGATATACTGAGTCTTCGGAAATAATTTTATAGGGTGTCACATATGGAGGGGGTGTGGTGGCGCAGTGGGTTGGACCACAGTCCTCCTCTCCAATGTGTCTGGGGTTCGAGTCCCGCTTGGGGTGCCTTGCGACGCACTGGCGTCTCGTCCTGGGTGTGTCCCCTCCCCCTCCGGCCTTACGCCCTGTGTTGCCGGGTAGGCTCCGCGACCCCGTATGGGACAAGCGCTTTTGAAAATGTGTGTGTGTGTGTCACATGTAAAATCACAGTAATTCCTTGCATTTCATTTCCTTCGCTGATGATTATTCCAAAAGATGCATATGAAATAGGATAAGGAGTAATGCAACTAAATTTCTTAATTACCTGCCCAGGTTTACTGGTTGCTCCCCCTTGAGCAACCCCTCCCACCGTCGACTCAGAGACTGCTTCATGCCCCTCGGTACCCTGAGAAGAAGCACTAGCCAGTTCTTCAAGGAGAGTGTCTGTGAAGTTATAACCAATAGTCTCAAATGGATTTGAAAAAAAATTCTTTTGGACGTTTCAGAGTTGATTTAGGGGCTGTAGATACTTAAACAGCTTGCTCTCTTTTCCAGATAAACCTATGATGGCATTCCTATGGACTTTAGTGTGGGCACATTTTAATATATTTTTTAATGTTCTGAGTATGTTCTGGCCATCAAACTAAATATGCTTTTAGTATCTCAACACAGCTGGTTTCCATCTGTTTTTACTGTAAGAAACTGAGTCTCAAATATAGTTCTGTGTAACTGTTCTGTATAACTGGAGCAGTGTTATATTTCACTTCTGTAAGAGCTGCACATACAGCAGCTGCACCTGCAGAAGCAAGTTTTCCTCTTGTCTTCTGCAAGGTGATTTGCGCTGGCGTGCTCACTTTTGAACGTTTCCTCATCGTTCTCTCATTTCCTGAGGAAATGAGCTCAGTAACGTGGGTGTTGCTCACAAGGCAGAAGTGATACTCTCTAATGGTGAATATCTCTTCTACTGCCGATACTTTGGGGGTTCGTTCTGTGAACTCTGCTCTGTTTTGTTCTGATGTTAGTGTGAGGTTAGTGTTAGTGTGAAGTCTGAGGCAATTTGTGTATGTATTATTAGTATTGACAAATCTGCACATATTACTGTCGCTGAATCTCATAGCTGAATCTCACAGTTATCACAGAAGAAAGCAGAAAGACAAAATAAAAAGAGAAATCAACTGAGATTTTATAAGAATGTTTGAAAACAGAATATGAATATTGTAATGTTAATATCACACAATACAAAATGCATATTCAATAACATTTTCTATGCTTCCTCTTAAACTACCACTTAAATCTTTAATCATATTCTATTTTACATCAGTGTAAATATATTTTGACATAATTTTTGCCATCTTTTTTTTCTGTTTGCTTGATGAGTCTTTGTCCTTTCTACATCCTCCCTCTTCCCTTTTCGAGAATTAAATTTATCACAACATACAGTCTAAATCTTCCAAGAATCTATATCCATGTAAGCAAGGAAAACACTTACCAAGATCATCCATCTTTGCCCAATGAAAAATTTAAAAATAAAACGATATGTTTGTGCTGGACATCAGGGTTTGCATGTCATCAGGAATATGGCTTTTGATTTGATAAGCACTGTGGCAACCACACAATTTTTTCACCAAAGTGAAACTGCTGCTTCCTGTGACAGTTTCTCTTTACATGACTTGTAGTCATACTCCTGCCTTTACATTGTTTCCATTTTAGGTAATCACTTATGTGGTATTTTGTCACAACATGCAGTTTATTATCAGAATCTTCTTAACTTTGTCTATCATAGTATCACACTGTGTTCTTTGTTCCTAAAGACACAGAGAAAACCGTAGCCTCTGTAATACCTTTAGATCATTTGACTTCTGTCTTAATAAACAATTATTACTCATCTACTTATGATTGTACTGTTGAAGTACACCTGACTTTTTAGCTTTAATTTTTCTAAATATGTCTACTGGATTTTGAAGGCTAGAAAAAACTGAACTTATAACTTTTACAATACTTTCAGATACTTTACATTGCGAGAGATACGCCGGTCTGTAACTTTGCAAAAACTGGGTAGGTCCTTACAAACACAACTTTCACTCAAAATAATTTAAAATATTTTTTGCAAATTATTTGTCTATAGGGGGCGCAGTGGGTTGGACCAAGTCCTACTTTCTAGTGGGTCTAGGGTTCGAGTCCCGCTTCGGGTGCCTTGCGACGGACTAGCGTCCCGTCCTGGGTGTATCCCCTCCCCCTCCGGCCCTACGCCCTGCGTTGCCGGGTAGGCTCCGGTTCCCCGTGACCCCGTATGGGACAAGCCGCGGTTCAGAAAGTGTGTGTGTGTATTTGCCTATGAAAAACACACTACATTATCATGTCCAGCTTTGTAAGAGAATGATTTAAAACGTATTTTTTAATATCTTTGTACCAACTCTGTCAATTGTTTTAAACGTGAAACAGTAACGTACAGACACAGTACAGTAGGCAGGGTCCAGGGAAACAACAATAAATTAATAAAAGAAGAAATTCATGTACATTAAATTGAAATAAAAAAACATTTTGCATTGGAAATCACGATCTTCCTCCCAAATGTTCCATTAATTAAGATATTACTGTAATATAACTATAAACGATTGCCAGGCTACTTCACTTACGAGTACACACACAGGCACGTACACATACACGTGCATTATTGTGTTAAAAACAGCATTTCCCATGTTCCTCTACGCTGAAGGCAGAGCCAGATGGGAAAGAAGTATGAGGTTTTCCACTTCCTATCGTGCTGCTCTCGTAGTTTTTGCAGGCCCTTAGCTCTTGGGCCAACGATTTTCCTTTAGTATTTGCTTTACAGCACAGTGAATTTGGCTGTTATAATTAATTTATAAATATGTAAGTTGTTTTATTCATATATTAGGAATTACTTTGAAAAACATTTTTCTGCCACACGAGGTGCTGAGCGGAATTGACCAGCTCGCGCACGGGCGGTCTTAACTTAAAAGGGCAACTGAAAGCGCGAGAGGTGGGCGCGCTCTCGTGAGTGGGGTCCACTCGTCCCGACCAGGTAAAGAATCATGTCATTCACGCCTGGATTTATTTTTTTACCTGAAGACTAGTCGACTTATAAGCCATAAGGCGACAGACACAGATACATTGATTGATTTACCCGCTTAGCTGGGTAATTTTATTTGCCCAATTCAAGGTAATTACCTTTCTCAGGGTACTTCTACAGCTGGGGTGAGATTCGAACCAGAAACCACGACCTGACAATTTAAATTTAGCTGACACAAAGTGACTTGCAATGTTAAGATACTTACAAATTATTTACCCATTTTGTACTGCTAATTTTACTAGAGCATTTTAGGGTAAGTACTTTGCTCAAGGCAAGGGTTGTACAGTATGACAGTTGAGTTGGCAGGTTTCGAACCTTTTAACCTTCAGATCTGAAGGCCCTTTGTATTAGCTGGGGAAGTAAGTATGCTGGAAGTGGCTGTATCACCAGCAGCCCAGAGAAAAAATGCAGAGAATGAATGATGTATATTTGAAACATCGCTTGTATGACACACAAGCAGCTCTAAACACTCTGCACTACCTGCTGCCTTACCCAAGTTAAAGTGATGTATGATTAATTCATTACTCAGGTGATTTAGAACAGCATAGCGGGTGGACACCTGTACTCTTGAACAAGTAAACATTACAGTCAAAACGACCCATTATTTTAGTTCTGTAGTTCACCTGAGACAAGTAGCTTTTAAAACAGTACCTGTTGTTTTTTGGCAGTGCACCCTGCTTCAGTGGTGATGTCGTCGTCGCGGGATGCACTGCGACGGCAGCGGCGGCGGGAGCTGGATGCACGACGGAGCAAATCGAGGGTTCGCCTGGGAGCCTGCCTGCAGAGCTGGGGCCAGCTGAAGGAGAGCCTGGGCTTTGTGCTGCACTCAGAGCTCGCCCAGTTCCTGTTGGAGAGGCATGGAAACACCAACACAAGCAACTTATTATCACGTTTATTTATTTGGCAGATGCTTTTCCCCGAAGCGACTTCCAGTGAACTCTATCTAGTGCTATCAGCCCACACACCTTAGTTGACTTACACTGCTAAAGATACACTACTTACAATGGGTCACTCATCCATACACCAGTGGAACACACACTCTCTGCCACTCACACACTATGGGTGAACCTGAGCAGCATGTCTTTGGACTGTGGGAAGAAACCAGAGCACCCAGAGGAAACCCACGCAGACATGGGGAGAATATGGAAACTCCACACAGACTGAACAGGGATCGAGTCGATGTCCTCTCGCACCACCCAGGCGCTGTGAGATAGTAGCACTACTCTCTGTGCCACCGTGCTGCCCTAATACTGTTTACACTAGTATTGTTACTAGGCTTGGAAGTGGGCTTGAATCTGACTCAGTCTTCATGGAGTGTGCATGTTCTTCTGTGTTTGTGTAGGTTTCCTCCAGGTGCTCAGGTTTCTGTCTGCAGTCCAAAGATATTTCAGGTGAATTGGTCACTCTGGATTGCCCATATTGTCTGTGTGCAAATGAATGAGTGTGTGATTTAGTTTGTGACAGATTGGTGTCCCATTTGAGGTGTACTCTCTCACACCAGAGTTTGGGGCCATCGCCACACTGTATTGTGCCAGCAGTTTTTGATAAAGGATAGATGGATAAATGCAGTTTAAATATTTTCAAAGAAATGCAGCAGCATAATTCCAGTTTGTGAACCAGAACTTAACTGTATGATACCAACAAGGCCAATGTCTTTGATTCCTGGCTGTTAAAACAGGGTTGTAGTCTCAGTCCATATTTAGTGTATCACTACAATTAATCATTCAGCTTTATTAAGTATTAACCTGACTTCACTAAGTTACCTTTTTTGTGACTAGTGAGGGTAACTGGTTTCAAGTGAGCTGGAACTCCTGAGGGGGGAGCGGTGGCGCAGCGGGTTTGGCCGGGTCCTGCTCTCTGGTAGGTCTGGGGTTTGAGTCCTGCTTGGGGTGCCTTGCGGCGGACTGACGTCCCGTCCGGGCTGTGTCCCCTGCCCCTCCAGCCTTTCGCCCTGTGTTAGGCTCTGGTTTGTCGAGCCCCTGCCTCGGACAAGTGGTTTCAGAGTGTGTGTGTGTGTGTGTGGAACTCCTGAACATTGCAGGTCAGCAAGACCAGCGTGAAGAACAGGAATAGGAAAATGGGAAAACAATGTTAGAAGTCACTTGTCTAAGTTATGTCAGCCTTTGAATGTTTCTGAGACAGAAACACACTCAGATTTTCAAATGTAACTTGTGTTTTTCTCTTTCTCAGCTACTACTCCAAAGTTTGTGTCAAGTGTTCAGGTACATTTCCTAAACATCAATAGCTTGTTTTTATTTAGCTGTGTTGGCATGTACAAATGGCACATTATAACCTTTGATATGGGAAGAAAACAGCTGTAATTCTTTCATACTGTGAAAGGTTGGTCGTAAAAGCACATTTAAACTCTAGTCTGTTTTTTCTTTTCTTGTTCCAGGCACTCTGGAGGATGACGAAAGGGCAAGAGTCATGGCAACATCAGGGGCATCACTCCATCGCCTGGTGTTGCTGGTCCACGACCATGGGCAGCAGTGTCCCTACCCACCTGCCCTTAAACCCTATACCCCTTTGGAGGACCACATTGTTTGTGGAGGAAGGCTGGTGGAGAAGGGAGCAAGGCAGAAGGGAGCCAGGAGAAGAGGACTGAGGAACTCTAAGAAACATACGCAGCCTGATGTTTCTTCTCAGGAGAAGGAGCTGGCGCAACCAAGTGAGGGGTCAAAATCAAACCTTGAGCTGTGGTACACCTGCAAGGGAGGGCATAGTTTCTCATGGTGCCCTTGCCAGGATGTGAGAGAGGGTGACAACAATGGCGTCGTACAGGGAGAACTTCTTCCTGATGATGCAGTGGGGTCTGGGGAGCCAGGGAGAAAAGGGTCTAAGGGCACCAAGACAGAGCTTGACAAAGAAGAAGTGCAGCCTGCTGAGGACACCGGAAGCAGACCTTGTGATGAGGGCCTGTTAACCTCAGAGGGGGGAGGTCAGCTCGAGGAAGAGGAAATGGTCCTTAGAGCTCCAGAGACTGAAGAAGACAGATTAGGTGTTACTTTTTTTCCTGCATCACTCTTCCTTGTTCCAGTCCTCACTGTTGCTTGACTACAACCTGTAATGTAATTATGTTGTTTGTAATTATGTTCTTTGCCCAGAGGAAGGATTTGCACAGGCGATGGAATCAGATGCAATAAGTGATGTTCTGCTTGCAGATCCCACACAGCCACAGGAATCATGGTTGATGATTTTTTGCTTAATGTTTTCCCTATAATTATTTAATTCTTTTGTAAATAATCCATCTTAATTTCAAAAGCATTTTCTCTCTTTGTGCTATAGGCAGCCTTCAGACAGTGAAGAGAAGGACTTGGATTGTGTTGAAGACAAGAGCTACAGCACAGTCTCCAAAAAGTAAAATGTTCACTGCAGTTTTACTGAAATATGTGAGGGGGGAAATCTGCACTCTGGTGATAGAAAATCTGTTCCATGGTCCCAGATTCACAAAGGTGGACCTCTACAAAAAGCACAAACAAATTCATCTTGTTTTTTTCTGCATCAGTTGTGCTGTAAACATTAAAATTTGTGCCATATTTGTTTTTAAGATGAGGGCAGTTTTTAATTTTAGATATTGACTTCACCCTGTCCCACACAAAACTACAGGGACCTGAAACCAGACTCATTTCTTTGTGCTATTTTTGTACCTGTGTAAAATATTATTTTAGCTCTTTTACTTCACTTGAATATGAGGTTGATGTCTCGGAACCAAAACATTTACGCATGTCTAATAACATTTAAAAACTGATTATCAGCTTCCAAGGATTCAATAAAGTTCGTCTTACCCCAATCCCAGAGAATGTCTTGCAGTATTGTGGAGAACCACCAGGGGGAGAAAGAGAGAAGCTACCGAGGCCCCATTGCTGAACTCCAGGGCAGTCAAAGGGGGTAGCAGGTGGCTTCCTTTTTGTACTGAATGGAAAATATTTACCATACTTATGCATTTTACATGTGTCAGCAGAGCAAATGCAGGAGGGACATATTGGGACAGCAGTGAAATTGTTCACAGGCATCACATCAGTGCCTTTAAGCTGTTTTTATCCAATCTAATGTTTTAGGAGAAGAGCAAAGGGGATGGGAGATGATGACACATCTCAGATTAGTGGCAAAAGGAAAAGGTTTGACCATTCTCAAAGAGAGCTGCTTCTGTATATTTGCTGCTTTTGTCACTTATTTTAATGTATATATTTAAACAGCTTCAAGTTTGTAAAGCATTTTTGCAATATGTCTCTTAAATACCTAATACTGAAATGTTTCTCCTGGATTCAAAATCTTCTGGATGGTACTACAGCATCATGCTATGTACTCCTGTGTAAATTACTGAAACTTGTTATGCTATGTTTTTGTGATATTTATGATGGTACTTGTATTTAGCACATTAGATATGTGATGAAATGAGCTTAGTTATATTTCAGTTAATGCTTTTGAAGTAGTGTGTGTTAAACTAGATGAGTTTTGCAGGTACAAAATTGCAGGATCTTTTAATTTAGGTTTTTAGAGTCTTTGTTAAATTGCTTCAATCTGCTCTGCAGAAAGGCCACACCTAGAGATATTCTGCCTTGTGAGTTTGATGGCTGTGGGAAGATATTCTCAACCCGCCAGTACCTCAATGTGAGTAGAACTTGCATCTGACATATCCATACATGCAAGACTTGCTACTTCATCAGAGCATCTGTATCTGTCCCTTTCTATCTGCTCAGCACCACATGAAGTACCAGCACTTCCAGCAGAAGACCTTTTCCTGCTCCCACCCGGCCTGTGGGAAGTCCTTCAACTTCAAAAAGCACCTGAAGGAACATGAGAAACTGCACAGCAGTGAGTCATCTTTGATTGCTTCAGTCAGAGTCAGTTTCTTACAGTGCTTCCTGTGTTAGCACATGTCCTCAAAGACAACAGCAGTGAGTCCTTCTCTGTCACAGTACTCATGGCACATTGGCACAACAGTCAGTTACACTCTTTGTTCTTTCTTGAAGAATTGTTGCTATTGTCTCAATCTTTATCCAAGTCTTGTTTCTTGTATGTTCCAGCAAACTTTTTGTTGCCCTTGCTGACAAGCCTCTGATACATGTTATCCCTTTAAAGAAGCCTTCTTAGCCACGACCGCTGAGAATTTGTCAGTTTTGTGAGATGCTTATTGGTCATTTGCAAATTCCGGCAAACACTTCTCATGCATCTGCCTGATTCAATTCTACCATCTGCTCTTGAACTGATGGTGGGCCCCTTATCTACTCCATACTGCTTGTCTCTTCCCCTTTCTACCAGTGCATTTCCCCAGACTTCTGTGTATGCCACATTATACATGTTGCAGTCTGTACTTTGTGTTTTCACTTCATTCTCTGGAATTTAGGAACATTAGGAGCATTATACACTTTAGTGATAAATTTTGTAAACATTAATGAAGAATTTTGCTTGTTTGGATAAATAAATATTACTGGTGATGTTTTTTGGAGAGTGAACATCAGAGGGAGTAAATGTAAGAGTTCTGTGGACTCTGAGTACATGTATGGCTTCAGCGAGTACACTGGAGAGTGAATATGTTTTGCGCTATTTACCACATGTGTGCCATTTTCTATTTGAGATCAGAGGGACTACATCTGCGAGTTCTGTGCCCGTGCTTTCCGCACCAGCAGTAACCTGATCATCCACCGGAGGATCCACACTGGAGAGAAGCCTCTGCAGTGAGTCCCCGACTCATCATACTGCAGAAAAGCCTTTGTCTCTCAGTCTGTCTTAGGGTCATTGTCTAACTTTAGCTGATCCTTTTTTTTTTTTAATTTTATTTTATTTAAAAAGTGTACACTTAGTTGTCATACACCAAAAAAACTACAACAATGGCTTACACAAATATATCTTTTTCACACAACAGCCTTAAGTTAACAGAATTTTTGCTCAGTTGTAGTCATTTTAAATCTACAACAGGTATTTTATTCACTGCCTGCTATGTCTTTCATTCTTTAAAGCATGTGGACTATATACTTCTTTAATAACAAAATCAATTACTATATTGCCTTTTTCAGCTCACATAGCCAGTATCAGCCAATCACATCCCTTATTTGGTGTCATAAGTACACATTTATTTTTAATGCTACACAGGGCATCTAACTAGATAGTGTCCATATGTTTTACACAGTGAAACATTGCACAGTAATTGCACAAAACCAATTAACCCCATTCTCAGAGCAATTGTCTATAAGGAGGACTCTGAAAACAGTGGAATCTCTGCCTATATGTGTGCAGCATATGGTGGGTAGCTGAATGCTGTTCTGTCCATTACAGGTGCGAGGTGTGTGGCTTCACCTGCCGCCAGAAGGCCTCTCTCAACTGGCATATGCGCAAGCATGATGCTGAAAGTGGCTACCAGTTCCCCTGCGAGATCTGCGGACGTCGCTTTGAGAAGAGGGACAACGTGACTGCGCACCGCAGCAAGAGTCATCCTGACCAATCCATCAGTTCTGCCCCTGTGGCTGATTCTGATTGTGCTGCAACCACTGTAGACTCCCTCACACCCATCACAGACTCCTCAGGCCTTGTGCTGGGTTCCATGGAAAGCAGAGGCTACATCACAAGTTGAATAACCGAGGGTATCTGTCATTGTGACTGAAGTCCCATCTGCTGTGGTGATCGGTCTTGTGATCGGCAGGTGATGTTGGTCAGGGCTGTTGTGTGTACTGTGAACCAAGCTACAGCATGACCCCCACGCTGTAAAATGCCTACACACTGCCTCCACACCATCTGCAATGGTTAGATGTCTTCAGGCAGGAGCTGTATATAATTTGTTGATTGCTATCTTATACTCAAGCATTTACCTGCTGTCTTTCTCACTTTATATCTGCTCATGTCCTTCACAGACATCCATTTACTGGAAATTTGCTTTAATAAACCTTAGTCCAAAATGGGAAATGCCACATGAAGGTGTGCACATTTCCAGTTTAATTTGTGCCACCTTCTCCTTCCTGCAGTAAGTCACTTGATAGTTTATCTTTTTGTTTTTAAAAAAATCATTACATTTTTTCCCTAATTTTCACTAAGCACATAGGTGAGAGGATGAGGAATATTAAATGTGCATTTTGACATTTTCATTTGCATGGTTCTTGTAAAAACATTTGGTAAATACACATATCATGCAGTTTGTAGCCTGCATGTCTGAGATGCCTGATAATTAGTCACTGTTAATAGGGAAGGTCATAGTAAATGGAAGCTTTTTAATTTTACGTAGGATGTACTACTTAATACCAGTTTTAGATCGACTGCAAAAAAAGGGACAGCATGAACAGCGCTGTTCTTATAGTGCCTAGTGAGTCTAGGAAAAGAAGTGAGAAGGTAAAATGTTTTTTTTTTTTTTTTTTTTTTTAGTTGTTTGACTTTGTCTATTGATGTTTAGCTAACTAATCAGAAGGTATCAATATGAAATTAGGTTGAATGTTCGACAAGTTAGATCATATATGCCCTGTACAACTAAATCTTGTCAGTTCCCTAGTGTAACATACTGGCATGTGTGCCAGTAGAAAGTGACCAGAAATGAGGCAGCACAGTGTTGACTTATACTTTTATTTTATAATAAAACTAACAAATTCCAATTTGAAACACACAAGACCCCAACTTCACTTAGTCCATTCATTGTTCACATTCCATTTATACTTTTTCCTCCATTTAAATACCTTAGCCAGACCTGAGTCTCGGGTGCATCTGATAATCCAGTGGATGGGTGTGATCTACCCTTTTGCATGCCACGCATATGTAGTAGCCTCTACTGTGTTAAAATTACACTTTTAAATAATACATTTCTTTTCCGGTACATTTTTGTTTTTGTATTTTTTTTTTACGAAAGCCAGTGATGGGGTTATTTTATTTATATTATAGAAAATTTTGTGTGTGAAATATTACATAAATATAATTAAAAACAGTTAGAAGGCAGAGAATTAAAATATAGAAAACTTTGAAGGTACAGAACCAGAAATTAAGATAGAACCAGAATAAATGAAGAACCCAGTTGTGAATATTTTGATCTGGTAAAATGCAACGTAAGACAAACAATTCCCTATATCAGGAAGAATAACACAGTTAAGCACATTATAATAATGTAGCTAGAAATGTAGTATTTGACTAACAAGGAGCTAGTTCACTAATAAGATGATTTGTCTGAAGATGCCAAAGCATAACCCATAGCTAATCAGATTCTTTGGTACCTTTAGCTTTTTAACAAGTCCCTTAACAGTAACTGTTGTACTTAATCATGTCACTGTGGTCATAATGAGTGCAAGTATTCCAGGTGGAGTTAAATGGACTAATTCATCTACTTCCTTCTCATTCATTCCCAGCTGCGGCTTTCTCGCCTTACTGCTGTGAATCTAAAGCAGAAATGGACAGCGCAAGTTTTTATGGGTTATTGGAAGTGCTGTTCTGCCTTGGCTCTTAATTGTTTAACTGATATGCTTATTTTGAGTGCAATGGTAAAGTGCAATAATGCAGATGCACATCAATAACCAACAGAAAATTAAAGGAGAATAACAAAACTTGATGAGTCGCTGTATCAGTAACTTGTGTTGTGCATCCTTGACCTGCATGCTAATGAGGTGGCCAGGAGCAACAGACACATTGCACCTTGTGTTCTTTTTGGAATTGACCATTTTACATGCTTAAACAACTTATTATAGCAAGTCCGGAGTGCATAAAATTCCCCAGCTCAGTTTGAATTAAACTTGTAAAACAAATCTGGATACATTCTAAAGCTGCCATGACTTGATGAAACAAAAATTTCTTTTTTGTCCATTTTTTCCATTTTTATGCATTTTTTCTTGAGTAGTTTTTTTAAACGCAGTGTTTGTCTAATAAAGATGTCTGAACGTTGATTTTCTAAATATATTTTGCTGCAAATGATAGTTTATAGCCTCACATTATTTTACATGTAAATTTATAATTCACCAGTTTGATAAGCAAGTATAAAAAGTATATTAATCTCAAAGGAACTTGGTTTTATCTTACTACAGTAACAAGAAATTACATAGTAGCTAAGTCCTCATTTCTCCAAGCAAGTTATGGTGAATGAGTTTAAGAATACAACTTCTGCAGCTGGCAGTCCTTTTTAGCTTGTAGGACTGCAGAGCTTGCCTCCAGCTCTCCTGGTATTTACACTGCCAACAGCTCTGTCTGAACAGCTAAAAAGAACACAAATGGTGGTCCTGAATTTATATCATAGGTTTTGTTGAGCTTATAATTTGGTAGCGCTCAGGTGTCCAATGAATTAGAATTTTCACAACCTTCTTTGATATTTATGACTTACTTCAGAGAGTTTGTACAAGAAAATCCAAGAAGAAATTATTCATCTTTGGCAAAGAATACTGTGTCCACTTTACTCTGTAGAACATTAAGTTCATTGACAACTGAATTCATTATCAAAGTGAAAAATCTGAAAAGTAACATTAGTATTAGTTGGGTGTTTACATGTGGACCAGATGAAGTAGCACAAAAGCTTTACATTTTAGTAGACATTTAAATTACATTTTGTGACATAATTAATAATCTGACATTAACCTGAATGCTCATTTGTGTTAACTGCTTGTTCTGCTCAGGGTCACAGTGCTCCAGAGCCTATCCCAGAATCACTGGGTACAAGGCTAAAGACGGTACACCCTGGACCAACACCAGTCCTTTGCAGGGTAGCCACACACAAGTACAGTCAGTTTAGACTATCCAGTTCACCTGAACCGCATACCTTTTGGACTGTGGGAGGAAATCCACACAGACTCAGGGAGAACATGCGAACTCCAAAGAGACTGGGCTGGTTTCAAACCTACACACAAACAACCCTGGCACTATTAGGCAGCAGCACTACCTGCTGTGGCACTGTGCCACCTGATCTTGAACACACCAGAACACACAAGGGTGCCTTGGAATGAGCACTGAAAAACTGCTGTAAAAGGAAATGTGACTGACACAACGTATTTAATGGACACAATGCCAGTTAAAACTTTTCTGTACCAACATAAGCATTAATTTACGTTTAACTACATTTAAAACATTAGTAAGTCATTATTTAGTATTAATTTAAAAAGGAATAATGATCTACGTATGTGTCACAGAGGTCTTGTTTAGCAAAACTTAATTCTTTGTTTTCATGGCCTGTCTAGAGATAAAAAGTGAATATTGTTCATGCTTGTCAATACATGGTGGCAGTTAGCTAAGATATCCTCAAGGGGCAAAACTCATATGACTTGTGCAAGAGCCAAAAACAGTTGAAAAGGCGCCTCTGCACCATAAAAATAGCAAAGATGGGCAGAGTTGATTATAGTTTACGATGGCTTCCCTTAACTATATTTAAGCGCTGTGTTTTTGGGTCGGATCCATGCTCATGGTTCATTCTGACTTTGGGCCACATCCAAAGTGTTGCTTGGGTCTAGTGACTCCTATCTATCTCCCATAACCACCCCAGGAATCTACAGGGGGGCAGGAGGTGCAGTGGCTGAAGTGCTCACCCTCAGAGTCAAACGATCTAGATTCAAATCCCACCTAAATTACCTACCCTGAAATGCCCCAGCAAAAAATGACCCAGCTGTGATAATAAATAATAGTAAGAATCACTGTAAGCCATTTTATACAAAATGTCAGCTAAATATGTTGTAGCAAGTGCAGCTTTGGGCTCCAATGGGCAAAGAAAGGTGTGCAGCAGCTGTCCATGATGATAAACATGTACTGAAACACCTGCAGACAGCAAGAGGTTTCAATAAGTATAGGAGGAAGTAAACCTCTGGGTACAAAAATACTTTGATCTTAAGGGTCCAGAAAGGCTTCCCCTAAGATCTGCACCTCAAGCTAGCCTTACATATTCCAACAGGTGATCACCCTGAGTCTAGACTACAGCCCTTGAGCCCCGCTCGGGTGGGTTGCACAATTATTAATGTTATTTACAGCTATTTACAAATAACATGTGTTTCCGCTTCGTGAGCACAGGTCGTTACAATATAAATGTACAGTACAGTATAATATATCTGGAGCTCACTGTAAATTCTTAAGTTAAACTTAAGGCTTAGCACCTGCCAGGTGGTGGGAGTGCAATTCAATTGTAGCTAGCCTCAGGGTTTGACTGACTGACTGGTATTTGAGTGCAAAACGAGAGACAACTGAAGAATATAAATTTCGAACTGTGTGAGCCAAGTTGCATTTGCATTTCACGCCCATCCATCTTCACCTGTGCGCTGACGCAGTCTTCGGTTGGACTGCGGAAAACAGGGTCAATCACCACGCTCTACTTTATCGTACCTTGCTCCACTGTTCACGAGCTACTTTTCCACCATCGACGCGCCAACGCTGCCCAACGGCTTGATTGACATGCATCCTCGCCAATCAAGAGCGGCATGGGCGGGTCCTCAGGAGCTCGCCTTGCCGCGAGCGCTAGAAATAGCGGTGGTACAGCCTGAGCCCTCGCGCAGATACTCGACGCAGGTGAATGGTGCTTTTTGCTGTGTACCTCGTCACACAAGAAGAACGTGCGTGGATACCGGTGGGATGTTTCAGCACCATAGTGTCTCACGTCGGCGTCTCTTGCCTCCAGTAAGTTGTGAAAACCTTGCTAGCGCGTGTAATTTTCAGGACAGCGAGTGACTGACGGCGCGGCGTCGCGGACAGCTGTACCGTGTACGCGCGCTGTTCACCACCGGCCCTTAGCCGGACCTATTTTTAAAAACCTTCAGTCAGTGGACTCACCCGCAGAGTCGCAGTTCGAGCGGCGCCGTGCATCGCCGACTGCTTTTGGATTTTTTTACTGCCGAACGCTGTAAGTGCAGGACCTCGTGCACTGATGCGGCTGGATGTTTCGAGCTGTAAAATTAAAAAGCAAGCGCGACAGGTGAGGCTGACGGTGTCCCGAGGGCGGGATCCAGCGCGCGTGACAGGGCACAGCGTGGGGGGAAAAGGGCAAGAGCGGACATCCTTAACCGTGCATGAAAGTAAAACAAAAGTGTCTGCTTCTACGTCTTATCGATCGATTTTGACAAAAAAACGCCACGTCTAGATCATGCATAGGATTCACCAGTATCGGCTGCGCTGTGTGTGGTTAAACTTAAGACGTTGTTGATTTTAAAAAAAAAAAAAAAAAAACAGGAGGCGTCATGAATAATTTCCAAGCGGAATATCCCAAAAGTATTGTAATTTTTGGTATATGCGGTGGCGAATGTCCAGCAGCTGGTGTAGTGGTTATAGAATAGAAGGGCATGGGTTCGGATCCCACCTCCTGCTGTACCCCCCCTGAAGGTGCATAATCTGAATTGTTCCAATAACAATTGCACAGCTGTATAAATAGATAATCATGTGTAGCTTAATGCTGTAAGTCACTTTAGAGAAGTGTGTGTCATAAATAAATAATAGTTTTTATGTTGCCATTTGATCCACTTCAGTTTTGTGAATATAGTGTTGCAGGCTTTGGTTGCCTACACATCAGTATGGTGTGAACAGGGTAGCTGTAATGTATCCTGTGGAACAAAATACGAGCGTCTGTTTCCAGAACTTTGTGGTGGCAAAAGCAGGCAACATGAAATATACTCTACTTTTTACTTACTTTTTCATGATGGACAGGTTCTTCACTTTACTGAATCAGGAACTGTTAATACTTGTGCTCATTTACATACACTTTAAAATTGTGTCACACCTTTTCTCTTCCTTGTTAGGTTTTTAGTGAGTTGCAATAATTTACACAGTTATACAGCAGAGCCTTTACATGCTGTCAATTTGGGGTAAGTATCTCAATCAAGGGTATCACTGCAGGAGAGGGGCTTGAAGCAGTGACCTGTGGATTATAAGATAACAGCACTAACCACTACAGCACTTACTGCCCCATACTTTCAAGTACTTTTTCATTTGGTGTTGTAAGTATAATTTGTCCCCATTTGTTTTTTGAGAATTGTACTTGCACCATGGGAGATGCAGTGGCGCAGGGGGTTGGACCAGGTCCTGCTCTCTGGTAGGTCTGGGGGTTGAGTCCTGCTTGGAGTGCCTTGCAATGGACTGGTGTCCTGTACTGGGTGTGTCCCCTCCCCCTTGTGCCCTGTGTTGCTGGGTTAGGCTCCAGTTCCCTGTGACCCTGTATGGGACAAGTGGTTTTAGATGGCGTGCGTGTGTGCGTGTACCATGAGTTCCATGGAAATAACTTTATACGCCTCTAATTTGTTGTCACTGCTGCTTTTCAGGTTGAGGCTATAAGAGCCATGTTTTCATCCTCTCCCCTGTGTGTGTATGTCTTAATCTTGGGATGCAGGAAACCCCTTCTGGGTAGTCCTGTGGTCACTAGTCAGTGGCATATAGAATCACCATGTTCAGTTCTTTGTGTTACCCAGGAATTACATAAAATGCTTTTTCTTTTTTTGTAATTTGCAAAATTCCTGCTTGTTAGTCAGAGACCTTGGGATTGCATGTAGTGTTCAGCCTTCGTCCCTTTGCAGTAATGACTCACTTATTAGATAAATAATGTAATCGCCCTATAAAGCGCACAGTCCACTGGTGGATTTAGCAGTTTGTCGACGAGGGGTGGGCAGGCTCTATTCTCCTCATCAATGGTGTGTGACCTGGTTTGTTGTTTCACAGCTATGTGATGGTTGAGGCACTCCAGACTGCAGGGTTACCTTTTGGGAAGAACTCTGCATCATGTCTAAATGGCAGGTCTCTAGGGTCACGGGCCACTTTGTGTCCTGCAGGTCTAGTTTAGTTGAATGCAGAAAATGGCCCTATGCAATGTCTCTTGACTGCTGACATGGTCAGATCCAGGTCTGGTGCAGTGCTAGAAATAATTTTTCAAAGGCTTACTGCTTCTGACACACAGAAAGAAGGGCAGGCCAAGAATCTGTACGGACTAAGATGAATAGGATAGCACAGTGAGTTGTTGGTGCCTAGCAGCTTCTGGGCTTTGGGTTCAGATGTGGTTTAGAGTGTGGATCAACCTGTGTGGAGTTTGCATATTGTCCCCATGTTTGTGTGGGTTTCCTTCGGTGTTTTGCCACAGTCTAAAGAAGCATGTTACCAGTGGATTGGCCCCTCTACCTATAGTGAGTGTGAGAGTGTGTATGTGCTAGATTGCCCTGTGATGGTCTGGCATCCTGTCCAGTGTGTTACCCTGCCTTGGGCTCTGTTTCCGGGATATGCATTACAACTCCATGACTGCACTGGACAAACAGTTTTAAATTAAATATCTTTTGCTGATCCTTTCTCTAAAGCAGCTTACAGTGATTTACCCATTTGTGACATTTATACTGCCATGTGTGGTTTTTTTAATATATATATAAAAACTGCTTGACCTGAGCAGGGTCACAGTGAACCAGAGCCTAACCCAGCGACACAGGGCAAAAGGCTTGGGGTGGGGGTGGGTGGGACACCTCAAGCAGAATATGAACCCCAGACCTACCAGAGAGCAGGACCTGGCCAAACCTGCTGTGCCACCATGCCCCTACAAGCAATGAGGTTAATTTAATTTCTTGCACAGAAAACAGAAGAAAGCAGGCATGATTTGGGATGCAAGCATGTTAGTTTACTTTCTTTTAACTATAGGTCAAACCCAATTCCAATATGAAAATAATGAAAACTAGGCATAATGCATCATCACAGGTGCCAGCTTGCAGCTATATGTGTTTGTGAATTGGCTTTGTTCATATCTAGGCTTTTTGATAGGCAGCAACTTCTTTGTTTTATAGATCTGCATAGTACTAGAAGTAATTCATATATATGAAATTCATTGCATATGCACACACATTTGGTTGTAACATGAGTGGTGAAAGACCACTGCTTCTCCATTGCAAGTTTTGTGGGTTTACATTTATTAATTTAGTAGATGCTTTTCTCTAAAGCAGCTTACAGCATTAATCTACCTACAATTACTTACCCATTTGTACTGCTTGCTAATTTTTTCCCCTCAAGCAATTTAGGGTAAGTACCATGCTCTGGCATACTGTAGCCAGAGGTGAGATTCAAACCTGCAACCTTTGATTCCAAAGCAGCTCTAACCACTACGCTATGTATTGTCCCGCACACAGAGTTTCTCAGAGGGTTTTAGATGGAAGACTTCAGGATTTTAAGGCAGGGTGATAAAATTTCCCATTACCTTTGAGTTCCAGTTTCATATTTTTATTCTTATGCTTTTTATGTTACTTGCTTGGTACTGTACTCTTTAAAACTGCTTAAAACTTGTGGGGAGCAGGAGGCTTATTTGTGTATAACTACCACCTTGCATTTGAAGGACCCAGATTCAAATCCCACCTCCTGCTGCAGAGCCCTTACTCTGAATTTGTCTGGTAAAATTTCTGAGCTGTATAAATTGTTAAATCACTGTAACCAGTTTAATATATTAGTTGCTTTGGTGGAAAGTGTTTGCTCAATAAATAAATGTAAGACTTAACCTGAAGATGGAGAGTTTGTGAAGCGAATAGGGCAATCTTGCTGTAGTTTCTTTTAGAAAGGTGCTGGGTGCATAGCTTACTGTGTAAAATAACCAGCTTTATACATGTGCAAAATTTTAAGTTCCTTTTATAAAAATGTTATCCAAGCAACAAATGATTAATGTAAATCATCTCTCCAGTAATGTGGAGGCCTGAAAGATGTGTGTCCTTATTTAATAGCGACAAGATGAATTCACTTAGGTCTCGGCATATTTTGCTGAGAGAAACAGGATCCCCCCCTCCTTTTGTAGGTTGGGGGTGTCCCTTGACTGGGATATTGCCCAGCAAGTACAAGAAAAATCGAGAAAATTTGGCTGGACTGGTCTGTTATTCTGTGAAGTAGGCACTGACAAGCCATGATGTCCTAACCTAATTTTATCTTTCATTTCTTGGTCTTTTTAGATCTCCTTTTTCCTCAATTTCTCTATTTTTGTTTCCCTTGCTCTGCTTTCCTGCCACTGCTTCTGTACCATGGCTTTTGGTGGAGTTATCTTTTATTTCCACATCCTTGTGCAGCAACAAGGGCAGTTTTCCAAATGGGGGATGTTTTCAGAAAAAAAACCCACCTTGCCTCTTTTTATGTTTAGAACACATAAGCTTAAAGGACAGAGTAATTTTTATTTCTGCCAAATGATGGATGAGTGTTTTTGTGATCAAAAATCCACTGCACCCCTACACCAAGGTTCCCCCCCCCATGGTGGCCTCTGTTCCAGAAAAGAAAGTGTTTTGCAGCATTAGGGTGTGGTAGCTTCCACTGTAAGTGCTGGTGTGTTCTAGCATGTGGCTTGTCTCTGACCTGATTCTAGACTGAGCAGAAAGGAGAGTGACATGAATTCTTCACCCAGGAGGCCAGCAGATACTGAAGGAAAATTCAGTGGGAGTTTTACACACACATACACTTTCAGGGGAAAGGGTTGGTGGTAGGACATCAAATCTTGTGCTCAGGGCAGGGGTGACAATGGATGGGCCAGGTGCAATCCCACAGTCTCTTGCTCTTGGGCCCCAGGTTGTCGGTCTGTAGGTCTCCTTTTTGCTGTCAGGGAGATGGGTTAAGTGTGTGTAGGTCCTCCTCAGTTCTCCTCCCTTCTGCAGAACAGGCATGCTGCAGACTTTTGTAAATTCCTTAATGCAATGCCTTATCTTCCCTCAGTTAAGTTCTGTTAAAAGTATATGTAAAATGAAATTCTCACCTACATGCAACATACAGCACTCCCTGTTTGTTGTTGAAGAACTTCAGTAACGAAAGATGTTTAGAAATTCTCGTAATTGACAAAGAGTAAAACTGAGTTTATTTGCTGGCAGCAACTTCAGGGAGGGATTTTTTTTTTTTTGGATTAAATTTTCAACATGTGAAAATAGTGGGTGAAGGACTGGGTCAAAATTTTTTTTTACTTTCAGGACTGACCACAATGACCCCTTGCCTAAGGAAAGTGAACTCTGATATCAGTATGAAGTATCTTGCCAAACAGGAGTCCTATTCAGGGGAATCTGTGTTCCCTGATGTAGGGAGGAAGCATGGTCTTCCTGGCATGGAGACGCAGAGAGGGAAAGCCCACTGTGAGCATAACATTGGCTCTGTGGCCTTGCATAGCTCCTATCTACACAAGTTACGCAGGAGTACGCAGCCAGAGCTGTCGTGCAGCATTAACAGACTTTCTGCCAGGTCCTTGGGCAACTGGTTTTCTGCTTCTTCACCCACTTATTTTGTAGGAGCTGCTGCTTTTCCCTCCCAACCCATCACTCACATCACTTTTTTCAATCAAGGAAAAATTGCTGCATCCCGTATTGTCTTTTTCTGTTGTCAGAGGGTAAGTCAACACATCCATATTCTCTGCAATTGACTACTGTAGTGCTGTCCTTGCCAGAGTGTGGAAATGCACCTTAAAGCCCTAGTATGTAACAATCCCCAGCTAAGATCCTGAACATGTTCATGGCAGGTGACAACATGACACCTGTCCTAGAATCCCTACACTGGTTTCCTGTAAGGGTTTGAGTTGAACTTAAAATACTAATTGTTATCTATAAAGCTATGCATGGACTGGTGCCTCTATCTCTCTGATTTCCTACTAGTTGATTCCTTACCTTGCAATCCTCATTCATCTGACTCTGTCTTTTACAAGTTTCTCAAGCTCACGTGCACTCTAAGTGATCTGAATTTCTCATCCTAAATTGCACAAACTGGGAAATTCCCATCACAAAAAAATCAGGAAATCTCATTCTCTGGGCACCTTTAAATCCAGGTTACAAACCAACATGTTCACAATTGCTTTAAGTTAATGCATTTTTGTGGTTTCTGTCTTTTTCATAACTAGTTCTCATGTTATCTTTGTATTAGTTTATGGCTTAATTTTTTGGTAGTTTGTTCCAATTCTTTTGCTCCTACTGCAAGTTTATCACTGTACCACATTTATCATCTTACTGTAAAATTTGCTTTTAAAGGTGCCGTATAAAAGATATTTGCATGTATTCATATAGCAAGCACATTTATACAAAGCAGTGTCCAACTTGGAGTAAAAAGTACATTTCAGAACAAAGAATTTTACAGATCATTTATGAAGCACAGATAATTTTGTCCACTGTCGGCTACCTTTTTCCCCAGTATGCATTTCATGAGTATCTGCATTTAGATTTAAGTTGGGTAAGAAATGCAATGGTGATCATGATGGATAATGTGATACAAATTTGTAGAGCTGGTAGTAGATCAGGAGAGAAGTGAGTTTGAAAGGGATGTTTTGAAAACCCTTTTGAATGTTGAAAGGGATCCGGCAGTTCTGAGAGACAGAGGGAATTCCTTACACCACATCGCAGCCAAAATTGAGAACCTACAGACTTTCAATTTTGGACCCTTTGTCTGTCTGTAGAACAAATAGAAAAGTTACTATTACAATTTATTATTAAAATCAGTCTGAAGCCAGGCATGTCTTTACTTCACCAGAGACAATGTACCCTTTGAGATGGAGTGTTTTGTAGCAAGACACATATACCACTTCCTGTGTCACTATGACCACACTTGAATTGTTCAGGGGAAGCATCGCCAGGTATTCAAAGCACATACCATGGTAGAGTGTGCTGGGGATGCCCCCAGTGGTTCAGAAGTTAAAATCCTGTCGGACTCAATGGAAAAACATCTACTGGTTTGAACCGTCCCAACTCGATTGAACTGGACACCCTTGACTTTCATTAAAGGTTATTTTGCTTCAGAATTGTAACTGTACTGATGGTACCTAGATCTGAGCAAAAGCTGACTTCCTTTTTAATTTTCAGTGATGCCATTTTCAGTAATTTCTCAGCAAATCTGTTTTGTTTTTGGCTTTTCACAGGATACGGTTATTTTACATTTTGAGAGAATATGTAAACATTTTCTTGTGTGTATTATGCTTTCCCTCCATAGCACATTCTGAGTGAATTATTGTATTTTTGTAATGTTGCTTTCAGTCTGAACATGGAGGGTGTTTACATTCTGACAAACAAAGCCTAGCTTTTTCTGTGAGAAAAACAGGGTGTAATTTTCAATGCGGAAAGAGTTAAGGATGCTGTGGTCTGACTCTATGTATAAAGAGTGGGACACATTCGAAAGAAGAAATGAAAGCAAACATAACTATTGAAGTATTGTTCTGTTCTAAACTATAGAAGTATTTTGTTTTGCAGCACTTGTTGCTTTCAACTGTGACATCTACTGTGTTTTGACTCATTGACTGACTTCCTTTTGTGTCCCAGGAGCAGCAGAGCTGAAGGCAACCACCTGGGTGCTGAGTCTGTTAGGCAGAAGGGCTTGTTGGTGTGTGTGACTGTCCCTGGGTGAGTGTGATACAGGGTGTGGCACAGACTGCCACATGCACCTTGCCGTTTTGCTTGTTTTACCCTTTCACATTTTCACTCAGTATAAATAGCCACTTGTTTTAAGGAAGGGTGGTAGTGATGGTGGTCTGGAGCCTATCCTGGAAACATAGGAGCTCTGCTCTGCAGGGTGTGCTCTGGATGCCATAGTAATCCATTGCAGTGTAGCCACACACAGAGACACACACTTACTTGCATGGTCGATTTAGAGTGGCCAGTCCAAATGAAACATGTCTTTGGACCCCAGGAGGAAACTGGAGCACCTGAAGAAAACCCACAAGAACACGGGGGAAAGCGTGCCAACTCAACATAGCCTGGGTTCTTTGATGTATACTTGCTGTGTTGCCTTCACTATATCTCTCATTAAATTTTGAAAGCCTGTCATCATGAACATTTGCATTGCTGAATCACGAGGCTATCTGTGATTAGATAGACATATCAGACATGGAGTATATATTTTTGGTTTTTTAAGTTGTAATAGGATGTGATATATTTTCTGTGTTAAGAAATAGTAGTGAAATGCACAGTTCATCTGGTAAAGGGAATTGCCTTGGCTTCTGTCTGACTACTCTGCATGTTTTCTCTTCCTCAGTTTTCCTCCATCTTCATCTTTTTCTGTTATTTAATTCTCCATTCATTTTGGAATTCTTGAAAGATAATAAATTCAATCTATACATCTGAATACCAAAACTTATGCATTTATGTAGGTTTAGTATGAGTAATAATACAACTAAATATCTATAGATAGCTCTTTATTTCCTTTGTTTTGTTATTGCTTCCTTTTTCAGCTTTAGCTCTTAATAGTAATTTTTGTAACAAAAGCTTTATTTACATTTATTCATTTGCAGACCCTTTTTTTCTAAAGCAACATACATCTCAGGAAAATACAATGAGTCCATTACATTAGCAAAAAGGGAGACTTGGATGTGGGCACTTTATTCTAAAGCAGTTAATTTGTCACATTCAACCGTAGGAACCAATATACATTACACGAGTAGCTGCATAAAGGTTTTGCCAGTATTCAACAATCTCTCATCGCAACTTTATGAAACATTTACATTTTTCTGAGATCAGGGGAGAAGTGGGTCTAAGGAGATGAGGTTTAAGACTCTTCTTAAATGTTGTGAGCGATTCAGTTCTGAGTGAGAGGGGAAGGTTCTGTATTGGTCGTAGAGGTTTGATGGTAGAAGCTGGAAAGCCAGACAGGAGGTTTGCAGTAGTCTGGCTAGGCTATCATATATTTGTATAATAATCTATATAATGTAGTATTACGGTATGTTACTAAGTACTACAGTATATTTCTAGAAGTCATGGGCCACTCATTGCAGGAAAATGGGTCACAAGCACTGTGAATAAATCCCTTAAAAGGATGAAAAGTTGATCACTGCAGCCCACCACACGTTCTATCTGTCCTAAGTGGGGTCGAGGCGAACCGGAGCCAAACCCGGCAACAGAGGGTGCAAGGCTGGGGTGGGAGAGACACACCCAGGACGGGATGCCAGTCCATCACAAGGCACCCCAAGCAGGACTTGAACCCCAGACCCGCCAGACAGCGGGACCTGGCCAAGCCCGCCACACCACCGCACCTTCTTGCAGCCCACCAGACTCAACCAAAACATCTTTAGTATGAATAATGAGTGCAGAAATACGACACTTTCAAGATGGACCTTTTCTGTAACTGAGTTCGTGAATGCTTTTAAAGAAGGGAAGGAGCGGTAGCTTCCTACCAGAACTCAGTAGGTCCATTCATAGCCCATTGCAGTCATTAAGAACAAAAGAAAGCCAACTGCTATTCATTTCTTAATTTGAGTTTTATTCATCAGTTCATGTTTCCTATATTTACAGTTGGGGCAAAGACATGCTGTTTTGGTGTCCCCGTACCCATCCTTTAGCACCTTTACATAGTTATCTGTGGCAGCACTATATCAGTGCCACAGTAGGACAAGGTGAACGCAAGCATCGCCAAAGCCAGTGCAACCTTTGGCAGACTCCATTCAAATGTGTGGAAAAGAGGCATACATCTGCAGACAAAACTTACTGTTTATCGCGCAGTCATACTATCTACATTGCTCTATGCGAGCGAGACATGGACAGTTTACACTCGTCATGCCCAAAAACTGAACCACTTTCACACAACATGCCGACGTAGAATTCTTGCTATTAAATAGCAAGAAAAGGTTCCGGATACGGAGGTTCTCACCTGTGCTGGCCTACCAAGTGTTCACACTATTCTAATGCACTCCCAGCTTAGATGGGCAGGTCACTTGGTACGCATGTCAGACCTACGGCTTCCCAAACGACTCTCCTATGGCAAGCTATCCCAAGGTAACCGATCTCAAGGTGGTCAGAAGAAGCGATTCAAGGACACGCTCAAATCGTCCGTAAAGGAATTTGGCATTGACACGTATAGCTGGGAAGAATCTGGGAAGAATCTGCAAAGAACAGAATGAGATTGTGCACCTCCATGCAAAAACGACAGGAACGGAAATCTCGAGGCACTCGTTCCCAACAAAATGGTACAATCACATGTCTGCAATGTCGGAGAACATTTCATGCGCAAATCGGTCTGATCAGCCATCTGTGCACGCACCCCCGCCCCGCCCCTACCCCAGTCTGACTAGATGGTCCTCGTCGACAACAACGGACAAACAACACACACACACACACATCACCTTACTGTTAAGCCCCACAGTCAGCAAGGGTCCATGCTTTGCGTGTGGACCAAAGAGGCATTTGCTTCCTGATCACATACTAGAGTTCTGCCAGTTTGCCTGAGTACCTTCTGCTTCTCAATAAATAATGGTGTTTTGTTCTTTCTATATTTTCAGATCCCTGTTAAAACTGTGGGGAGCAAACACGAAACGAAAAGATGGCATTGTTCAAAAGTAACTTTTGGGTAAGTGACTGACTTGTATTTCCAGTTTGTTTTTTGCTTTACATTTACTAATCAAAGGCCTGCACAGTGGGGGGATATGAGTGCCATAATATAATGGCAGTGAGAATGTGTTGAACTGTATTGATTTTAGTGTTTGTCTAATGATATGGTAGTAGGCCTTTAAGTAGGTTTGCCTTCTCTGCAGTACAGTCCCTAGCATGGCTCATTTTATTTTAAAAAAAAAAAAAGCAGAAATGTGGGGGGCACTTTCCTTCGAGTCGTAGAATATTTTGTCTTAAGAAAAGGTTTACACATGACCTTTTTAAAATGGTTTTTGAACATGTTGTAGACATGGCAGTAGGTAGGTCCTGTATGAGGATGTTGAGCTGTGGTGGTTTCGATAGTCAGAAACAGTGCACTGCAGCACAGCATCCTGCCATGCCTTTGGCCATGCTGGATACGCAGCACAGCCAGTGTTTGAGTGACGGGAACAGGCCACCTCTTTGTCAGCTGCTCCCAGGGGTGCTCTGTGCACTGGTGCCTTGGCATACCTGGGCTTGGGGCTATTTCAGGTGTGTCCTACATTCCATACCACCTCATTGTGTAGTGCTATGCTGCAAGGATAGGTTAAGGCAGTGGCTGCAAAATCATTCAGTTATACATCACCGTTTTAATGGATTCAGAAGGATGAGCTGTCATACTGGTCTCTCTGACCAATGTAGAATGTTGGTCAGAATAGCACTAACATAATTTCTGGGCCTTAGAAAAGTTTAAATATGAACCAAGCAGGTGTCCAGCAGGATTTCGAATGTATTGAAGGTTTGAATAATGGTGATTAGGGGAACCTGGTTGTGTTTGTAGCTGATATAGATTTACCTCTTGGGTGCTCAGCACGGGGGAGCAGAAGTTGTAAAAGTGAAGGATTGTGTAGCCCCTGTGATGCTCCACCCCCCTCTTTTTTTTTGGCAGGGTGTCTTGTGTCATTGTGGCATGTAAGCTGTGCTGCCCTTGTATCTTGGTTTTTGGTTTTGCTTCATTGTATCGAGACAAAAAATGAACAGGGTTTGCCCTATAGAGATCTCAAAAAAGGAAGCAGGGTAAAATGGTGGCTGGCTGCCGGAGCCCATATTTATAGCTCCTTTTTTTCAGAGCAGTGGTAGAACCATTACATTTAGATTTATTCATTAAGCAAACTTTTCTCTAAAACTCAGAGTAAACAAGTTCATATCACCAACAGACAAAAAGTTGTAGATGCAAACCTGAGAATCTTGTAAGTTTGTCCAATTCACCTGCCAATTGCCTGTGCATTTTACATGAGTAGCTGTCCTGTAGAATTCATTGGAAGTACATATATATGTTTTAAGACTGTTCTTGGATGTTGCAAAGGACACAGCAGTTATCAGGAGCTCATTCCACCACATTGGAACCAAAACTAAACACCTACAGACTGCTCTGTGACAACATGACACTTGCATTCATTCAAAAGATTTTGGTCCTCTTGAGCATGGGACCACAAAGAGACCAGAGGTAGTTGAATGTAGCACTCTTCATGGGGTGTAGGGTTTGATCAGGTTCTGAAGATATTGGTGTGCAGATCCTTTGACAATCTTATTAACCATGACTTGTTTTGAACTTGATATGAGCAGCTACAGGAATCCATTGGAGGGGATGTGTGTGAGTGACAGAGTGTGTTCCACTTATGTATGGAGGAGTGACCCATTGTAAGTAGTGTATCTAGCAGTGTAAGTCACCTTGGTGAATAAGGTGTGTGGGCTGATAACACTACATAATATCCATTGGAATTCGCTTTGGAGAAAAGCGTCTGATAAAGAAATAAATGTAATATACGATATTTGGGAATGCTTTGGCAGGTCAGAAACAAACAAAGGATAGACAAGTTTCCCCTCAGTAGTCTTGTGATTGTATTGTGATACCTTCAGAAGCTGCCCTGTCTGCTCCAGCTACATCATATGAAAACAGAATGGTTTCTTTTGCCTAACTACTTAATATGGGCAATATGACCTTATATCCTGTCATGTGGGTGAAGCTATATTAAGTTACCTTTTATTATTAGAGTTTACACAGTCCTTCTGTTTTTTATATATAAACATTTAATTTCCAAGCTATTGTCTGAAATGGTGTTTGAGGAAAGTACTATCCAGGTAACTTCTTAAGTATGGGACTTTGGAGCTGAAACTGAGCCATAACAAACACACTTTGCACACTTTTCAAAGTTTATGGAGTTGTGCACCTCTGCTGTAAGATTGAGAAGTGATACATTTATTAATTTAGCAGACGCTTTTCTCCAAAGCGATGTATATCTCAG
Source organism: Scleropages formosus (assembly GCF_900964775.1). Classification (NCBI taxonomy): domain Eukaryota; kingdom Metazoa; phylum Chordata; class Actinopteri; order Osteoglossiformes; family Osteoglossidae; genus Scleropages; species Scleropages formosus. The sequence continues at coordinate 4,547,668 of NC_041814.1, forward strand.
CAAAAATACAATTTGTGCATCATATTAAGAGAAAGAGACATGGCTGCAGACATGTGATTCTTAAGTAAACCTAGTTTGTAACTTTCCACTTGATGCACTGATGTTCATTGCTCAAGTAGGTGCATAAAACGCAGGATCGATGAATCCTGATAACACCACACAGACACACAACCGATTTTGTCTGTCTATCCACACAGCTCCACAACAGGAATGCGCGTCAGGAAAAAGCAGTAGCAGCACTACTACACTTACCTGAAACACCACGAACTGCAGCGATGGACCTCCAACGCAAAATATAATGTACAAAGTCAGTCACTCAAAGATACAGTTAGTAAGTTCTTAGACTGGCAGCTGTGTGACTCTACCATGTATGGACAGTCCCCGGATTATAAACAAGTTCTGTTCCTCAGTCTGTCTAAGTCGGATTTTGCTGTATGTCGGAACAGTTAGGTATGGTGGGCATCTAACATCAGTTTGTCAAATGTTTGTCCTAGTCTACAATATACCGTGTACCTTTCTATGCATAAAAACATTAAAGAAACACTTCCGGATACACCAGACCATCTTTAATATAACAATGCAGTAATAATAACAATAATAAATGTGTCTACAGTATTTATAATAGAAAGAGACAGAGGAAGAGATAATAAGAAATATTACTACTGTCATGATGAACAGAGGACATGGAGGAGGCTGGATCCAAGTGCAGGATCGTTTATTCATAATCAAAGGTGGTGTGTTGATTGGCGAACTGAACAACGGCGAGGATCCAGAATTGTGCTCGAGGGACAAGGCAGGCTGTCATTATCAAAGAGATGTGGAATGGGACTGGGGAACAATGAGGGACAAGACTTGGAAGAGCAAAGCAAGGTAGGTTTGAAAATGCAGAGGGGGCAGTTGTGTCGAGTAAGATTCTGCAACTGGGAAGAAGTGTCTTTTATAGCCAAGTCCTCTGATTGAAGCTACTGGCTGAGGTGTGGCCATAGTCATGACAACTACAGTATTTACAATAGGGAGAGAGAGAGCGTATGTGTGCAAAACATTAAAGAAACTTCAGCGTTCACTTTTCCAATTTTGTTGGTATTTCACTTTTTACCGATCGCTTTATTATTACTACTTTCTACTTTAGTTTCAATTGTGATTGTTTCCCTTTTCTTTTATGCATCACCATCGCTTGCATCACATTTATGCTTTGGTGCCATGGTTAGGAGGGTAAAAAAACAAAAAAATTAAAGCCAAATACAATAACACACGAGACACTGTTAACAGCAATGTAGTCCAGCTGAAAAGAAGGAAGTCTTTGTCCTACCTCGAGCTCACGCGCTCTGCCCACAAGCCGACAAACCGCTGTAGAAGCACAATGTTATGATGCGTGTCACAAAGTAGCGCCTGTTTATCGTTACGAACCATTGTATGTAACTCAAATTTTTAATTTAACAGCCTTAATTATGAAGTTTTCATTTGATGGTTACTTAAGGGTAACAAAAAAATTAACTTCTGGTCAGTAAGGGGGTGGTTTGGGTGAAATGCAAAGAAGCTTTGGCAAGTGGGAACTGGTCTACGTCTACCCGCTACCTTCACAGACAGCCACATCTCATGACAGTTGGTTACAGAAAAAAGAGCACCAGGTATGGACAATTAGGACATTCAAGAGAGTATTTAAAAATGAGTGAAATGGAAGAACTGATGGGCCTGCTCCCAAACAGGAGTTGGGATGCTAGCGGTTCATTTGTGATCTGTAGATGTGGAATTTGTGACAAAGTTTGAGAACTGTAGATGTTTGGCTTTTGATGAAGTACTGTGTTGTGGTAGAAAGTGTTTTTGTTACTTATTTGTTAGTTAGATAATCCTCTTGTTTTACTGGTTGTTTAACTAAGCTGTAGTTGTGTGTTCTTAATTGCCAAGCATAGATAAAGAAAGAAGTTCCTACAACCTACCATTGGCCCTCTCCTGGTCACTCCCTGTACCAATCATGCCCTCACATACCACAGATGTATAGAATTGGCAGTAATGCTTGAAGGGGAAGTTAATCTAACCTTTTATTATGTGGCAGAACTGCAACATGTTGATGGCTTAATACTCTTCCAGTCACTGATCAGTGGCATCTTGGGATGTGTTCTGCTATTATGACACACACACTTATTTTAACTTACACTTTTCACCAGAGCAATTTACAGTGCTGAGTTTACAATTATTTACCCATTTATAGAGCTGGGTAGTTTTACTGGAGCCATTGAGGGTAAGTATCTTGCTCAAGGGTACTACAACCAGGGGTGAGGCTCAAACCTGTGACCTTTGGTCTAAAGGCAGTAACTCTAACCACTATGCTATCAGCTTCTGAGGAATAACATGAGCTGTAATTAATTGAAGCTCAGAGGGGGAGTATCTCACTACTGAGATCAGCTGTCTCCTATGCAGTCATAAACCTGAGCTGAATCATAATCCCTTCTTGATGTCGTTGACATTAGTTTTTCTTCCATGTATCTGACAAAAAAGGAACTTGGCTATGATTGTGTATTAATTGTTCAGAATCACTTGCTATTCAGGTTGAACTTTCTACCTAAGCAATTACAAATGTATCAGCCTTGTATTTAAGACCAGTGCAACAGTACTTTTGCATGTGCCATTTAAGAAGTGTTAGCTTCTACAGTTGTGCAATTTGGCTTCTTTAGTGCAGGCAGTGTATTCATGTAATTGTGTTACAATTTTGGTGTTGTTCAGATATGTCTAGTGTTGACTTCTGCTCTCTCTGCTCATTCTAAGTAAACGTGATCCAGGATCAAAATAAATTAGATGGTAGAAATTGGCAGGCACTGCCAGGTGCCACTTTAGATAAGAGTGCTTATGATGAAATCAGCTGTACTTTGCAGAATTGGATTATTGGAAAAAAGGATAACCACCCACTGTGCTGCTCAATTTAAAAAAGCTGTTGTGAAGAAAGCTTTCTTTGAGGTTAGATGGCAGATGCTAGTGATGTCATTGATACCATTTCAGTGTCAAATCTTGCTGCGCATGAGTGGATGTGTCTGGAACACAGGTGGTCTCTGAAGCAGGTTTCTCCATCTCTCTGCATGTTGCATGCATTGGCAGAGTATGCCAAGCAGCCCACTCATTTCTACAAGGTGAAGTCGTGAGTCAGGGCAGCAATAGCGATGGGACTCAAGCATCTCTGAATGCAGATGCCATGCAGTTCTCCTTGGCATCCCCCTCTGATGTACCACCTGTTGATATTCCACCCTGTAGATCTGTATGTGATGGAGAGTCTGCCTTAACAGTCATCTGAATTGACAAGTTGATGTATGCTTACATTTATTTAGCAGACCCTTTTGTGTAAAGTGACATTCTACTCAAGCAAAAGTGCATTCACAACAGTCAGACTTTTAGATGCAGACACACATTTATGGAAACACAATTAGACTGTCCAATGATCCTTCTTTTGCTGGTGCACATTACATCAGAAGCTGAGTCCATCTGACCAGTCATACATGACATCTGTGGTAATTTCATTTCATCATGGCTTGGCTTTGATTTAGGAAAGGGACTGCCCACATGTGTTGGGGGCTGATTAGGTCAATGTGGGACAGACAGGTCCGGCTGTAGCGGCTGCAAAGGAAAGTCTGTTCTGGATTTGGTGCTGCAGTGTCACGTTTCTTCCTCCATCTCCTTTTGTCCTCAAGACCAGCCATGCATATGTTCTCGAAGGAGGAGACAGCCTGGTGAATGGTGTTTCCAGGCCTTGCAGTCGGAAGCTAGAGCAGACCACTGACGGTGGTCAATGTCACAGGCACATGGCCTTGATGCTGGTGACCTCCGTCTGTTCAAGGACTTCAGTGTTGGTGATAAAGGCATTCCAGTAGATGTTAAGGATGGTGCAGAGGCAGCGCTGGTGGAAGTGCTCAAGGAGTTGCAGGTGGTGACAGTAGGTGACCCACAGCTTGGAGCCGTAGAGTAGGGTGGTCAGTACAGTGGCTCTGTACACACTAATCTTCGTGCCTTTCTTCAGATGATTGTTGTTCCAGACTCTTTTATACAGTCTGCCAAATGCACTATTTGCCAGTCTGTTGTATGTCTTTGTCGACCTTGGCGTCCAAGGAGATGATGCCTCCCAGGTAGCTGAACTGGTGTATTGTCTTCAGCTCTGACTCGCCAGTGGTGATGCAGGGAGCCCTTCTTGAGGTGCAGGCTGGTGGAGAACTGTCTTCTTCAAGTTGACTTGTAGTCCAAAGAGCTTGGCAGCCTCTGTAAAGCAGAATGTTATATGCTGCAGAGCTGTTACCGTGTGGGAAACAAGGGCAGCGTCGTCGGCAAAGAGTCGCTTCCTCCACTATCTTGGTGTGGGCCTTTAGTCGCCTCCAGTTGAACAGGCTGCCATCGGTGTGGTATCGGATATAGACACCGTCCTCGTCCTTAAGGTCTACTGTAGCCCTTTGGAGCATCATTCTGAAGAAGATCATAAAGAGAGTTGGCACGAGGACGGAACCATGTTTTAAGCTGTTGCTTAGTGGGAAGGGTTCTGAGAGGTCATTGCTGGGTCTGACTTGGCCACGCTAGTCTTCATGTAGCTGGATGATCATGTTGAGGATGTTTGGAGGACATCCTACTCGTTCCATAATTTGCCACTGACCTTTTCTGCTCACAGTGTCGAATGCTTTGGTAAGGTTGACAAACATCATGTACAGTTCCTTGTTCTCTTCCCTACATTTTTCTTGGAGCTGTCTGAGAACAAATACCAAGTCGGTGCTGTTCCTGTTAGGTCTAAAGCCATACTGGCTCTCTGGGAGGAGTTCTTCTGCAATGGTGGGTATCAGTCTGTTCAGGAGCACTATTGCAAAGATTTTCCCTGTGACGGAAAGCAGAGTTATCCCTGATAATTGGAGCAGTCTGACTTTTCCCCCTTGTTCTTATACAGGGTGATGTCTGCGTCACGGAAGTCCTGAGGTAGTTTGCCTTGTTCCCAGCAGCAGACAAAGAACTTGTGGAGTTTGGTGTGTAGTGCTGGGCCCCCATGTTTCCAAATCTCAGGTGGGATTCCATCGACTCCTGCTGCCTTGCCACTTTTCAGCTGCTTAATGCCCTTGACAGTATTTTCTAGGGTAGGGGTCTCATCCAATTCTGTTTTCTGTGGGTGTTGTGAGATGCAATGGATTGTTGAGTCTTAGGCCATGCGGTTGGCACTGAAGAGAGTCTGGAAATGTTCCGACCATCGATTCAGGATGAACGCCTTGTCTGTGAAGAGCGTTTGACCATCTGCACTGTGCAAGGGTCTCTGGACCTGCTGCGAAACGCCGTACACCACCTTCAGGGCAGGGTCTGCGCAAAGCTAAGTTCTTTCTGCGAAGCTGGTCCACCATTCATTCTCAATCTCTCAAAACTTGGGCTGGAGGTTGCTGCATGCAAAGTGGAAGGCTGCTTTTTTATCAGGACAGGACGGCTGAGCAGTGGGTGGGTCTGTTCTTCGCCAGCAGTTTCTTCCACCTGTTTCGCCCTTTCCTATCGCTGCAGGGCTTGATGTTGATGTTGGTTGTAGACATGGGCGTACCCTTTGAGATTGCTCAGTGGAGTACAGTGTGTGCAGTACTGGCCCCACTCCTTACAGCTGGGGTTTGTCTGCCGTGCCCTAGCAAGCTGGGACAGTGACAATGAGGTCCCCAGGTCGTAGGTGTTATGTTGGGGTGTCCTTCTCATAGATGGATGGCCTGACAAGGCTAACGAGCTTCATCTGTCCGGGTTTGGAGTCAGTTGTCTTGCTCTTGGTTGTTGGCAGCCAACCTAACAAGTCCAGCCTGCCCATCCAGTTGTACCGCCGGACACTCAGTCGCGCCATGACGTAGCAAGCTTTGCGGAAACGGGGAAGACTGAGGTGTTGCTACGGACACAGTAATGTAGGAGAGGCCATTTGCAGTGACTTCCTGCCTGGTGAGCCAGACAGTGGGCATGTGGTGATTACTACACTGGAAAGGAGAGCCAATGTATTACGAATGCACTTTCCCTAGGTGAGCGGGACATCCAACCCAGACCCCTCAGTTTCAATAACTTAGCCTTTATGAAGCTACCAGTCTAGCACCATTTCAAAACTGTAACTTTTTTTTCAGTTGTTGTTGTCGTTCACTTATCATAGCTAACATACAAGGCTTAAAGAAAATTTAATTCTTCCATGATTTCTCCTCAAGAAGTTAAGACGAAATGAGTTGATCTTTTGTACTTTAAAAATGTCAGGGTTTTCTCTAACTACTGGTACCTTATGTTTTCTCAGTGCTGTAACAGGAATTTGTTCTGTCTTCACACACACATCATTTGAAACTGCTTGTCCCATACGGGGTCGCGGGGAGCCGGAGCCTAACCCGGCAACACAGAGCGAAAGGCTGGAGAGGGGAGGGGACATACCCAGGACAGGATGCTAGTCCGTCACAAGGCACCCCAAGTGGGACTCAGACTCCAGAGCCACCAGAGAGCAGGACCCGGTCCAACCCACTGTGCCACCGCGCCCCCCTGTTCCGTCTTCAGGAAATCAAAATGATTGACTTTGAAAGATGTTAAGGGCCTAGGATGATAGCGGTTTTTTTGCTAAATAATCATGACTGCCACTACTCTGAGCAAAAATGCTAGGGACTTCTCATTATTATAACAGAGAATTTTCTCATCTGGTTTAGTTTTAAGGTTGAAACTGACCCAGCGTGAAATGGAACTGATGGGAAATACAAAAGTGATCCCTACAGGTGATGTGTTCCAAGTTTGTGAAGACAAATAGGTGCAAAAGAGATGCATTTTTTTCAGATCCTTCATGAATACTGATAGGGGTTCAACACTTCTGAGGGAGAGAAGGAACTCATTCCATCACACTGGAACCAAAACTGAGAACCTTTGAGCTTTTATTTTAGACATCTTGTGCATGGGACCACCATGCACCCAGAGGTGGAGGTGTGTAGTGCTCTTGCTGGGCGCTTGCTTGCTGTGCTGTTGTACCACCTGGATCACCTGAAAAGGCTTTATGCTGGAGGACAGAAGACTAGACAAGAGGGAGTTGCAGCAGAAGCATGTGGAATATTACCTTGGTCTAGACCAGGAACTTCGTATAGAGTGTGGTGTGAAATATGGGCAGGTCTGGCGAATATTTTGTGTATACCGTGAATCTTTTTTGGTTCTGGCTCCAATTTGGTGGAATGACCTCCCCTCTCACTCAGAACTGCGAATCTCTCTACATTCAAGAAACATCTCAAAACACCTTTTTCGGACCTACTTTTCCACTGATCTTTCAAGAGCATGACAAATGTATAAATGTTTAATCATTTTCTGATTCCAAATTGAGTAATTATGCATAAAACTCGTGTGATGTATACTTCTTCCTATAGTGATCTGTGACAAATTAACTGTACTTTAGAATCACATGTCTGCATCCAAGTCTCTCCTTCTGTTGATGTAATGCACTATTTTTCTCTGAGATGTACATCGCTTTGGAGAAAAGCATCTGCTAATGAATAAATGTACAACCCCAATTCCAAAAAAGTTGGGACAGTATGAAAATGCTAATAAAAACAAAAAGGAGTGATTTCTAAATTTACTTTGACTTGTATTCAAGCAAAGACAGTTATAAAGACAAGGTATTTTAATGTTTTACCTAATTAGTTATATTGTTTTTTGAAGATATATATTTATTCTGAAATTGTCTGCAACACGTTCCAAAAAAGTTAGGACAGTTGAGTGTTTACCACTGTGTAACATCACAGTGTCTTTTAATAACACTTAAGTGTTTGGGTACTGAAGACACCAGTTGGTTAAGTTTAGCAAGAGGAATTTTCCCCCATTCATCCATTATACAGCTCTTGAGCTGTGCAGTTGTACAGGGCCTTTGCTGTATTTTGCACTTCATAATATGCCACACATTCTCAATTGGAGACAGGTGAGGACTTACAGGCAGGCCAATGTATTACCTGAACTCCCTGCTTACACAGCCATCCACTTGTAGTCCGGGCAGAATATGGTTTGGCGTCGTCCTGCTGGAAAATGCAGGGATGTCCCTGGAAAAGATGGCATCTGGATGGCAGCATATCCTGCTCCAAAATTTATACATATTTTTCTACATTAATGGTGCTCTCACAGACGTGTATGTTATCTATGCCATGGGCACCAACACAACTCCACACCATGACAGATGCTGAATTTTGGACTTGATGCTGATTACTGCTTGGATGGTCCCTTTCCTCTTTGGCCCGGAGAACACAACGGCTGTTTTTCAATTTAGTTTATTTTTACAGAGCGCTCTTCTCACGCAGTGACACAGAGCGCTTGAACACAGGCATCGGGCAAAGAAACAAATACATCAGACAAGGAAACAAAGAAGACAGTTGACTACAGACTGGTGTAGTTGACTACAGATGTTTTGAGACTGGATGCAGTCCCCTAAAAATATGAAATATAGTTTCCAAAAACTATTTGAAATGTTGACTCATTGGACCACAAAGCGTGATTCCACTGTGCTACTGTCCATCTCAGATGAAACCGAGCCCAGAGAAGTCAGCGGTGATTCTGGACCGTATTGATGTAGGGTTTGTGCTTTGACGTGCCATGTGCGTGATTTACAGTCCTTCAGACGTCACTGTTTTAAAAACTTTCATGTGTCTGTAATGGATATCATGACATGGGCTCGGGAATACTGCAGTAAACCTTTGTCAGTCACCACCATTTGCCGCTGCATCCACAGATGCATGTTCAGCCTTACAGACACATGACCATTTTTAAAACAATGAAGTCTGAAGGATCGGAAATCATGCACATTTGGAAAGTGGTTTTTGGCCTTGCTCTTTACGCACCAAGGTTTGACCAGATTCCTTGAATATTTTAATTACATTGTGCACTGTAAAGGGTGAAATGCCCAAAATCCTACCAATGTGTCTTTGGGGAAAGTTTTTCTCAAAGTACTGGATTATTTGCTGACGCATCTGTTTTTTAGATTGTTGAGCTTTGACCCATCTTAGGTCTTGAAGGACTAGGCCTTTTTTGGAGGCTGCTTTATGTACTCTAACACAATTGCCTCACCTGTTTAACATCACCTTGTTATTTCAATTTGCCACATTGTTATTAGTCCTAAACTACCCCATCCCAACTTTTTTGGATCATGTTGCAGACATCAGTTTCAGAATAAACATATATCTTCAAAAAACAATGCAGTTGATTAAGTAAAACATGAACTACCTTGTCTTTATATTGTTTTTTGAATCCAAGTCAAAGTAAATTTACAAATCACTCCTTTCTGTTTTTATTAGCATTTTCCATACTGTCCCAACTTTTTTTGGAATTGGGGTTATAAATGTTGTAAATTAATATTGTACAGGATGAATTCGCAGGACCAGGTTATGGCCTCAGTGTGCTGGGAAAAGTAGAGACTTGAGTCAATTTTTACTCTGAGGCTCTTGAACAATGAAGTGGATGAAATGAGCAAACTGCCTGCTTTGACAGTTTCTGACAGATATGGGGATGTGATTTGAGGAGGAATCATCCCTAAATGTTCTTCCGAGACCAGAGCTGCTCAATTTTACTGTTATTTCTGTGTCCACAGCTGATGGTTAACAGGTTATGTGAATCAGCCTTAGTGACTCAACCAATTCCTTGGCACGGTTAAATGTCCTAGATAGCATTATTCGCATTTTGTTTATATGCTCATTTGTACACCATCAAAATGAAATGATTTTATTCATTTTTCTAAATTCTTCTTCTTCTATAGTATTTAAAGTGATTTTGATGCTTAATTACTGGGATTAGTAGTAAGGTCACCTCTTTACTGAAATGTGGTGTGATTGTGTAAGGTTAGACAACAGTTGGTTATGTTAGTTGTTGTTTTGGAGGTGGTGGCCACTGTTACCATTCAAGTGAAGCGAGGGGAAACAGTCAGAGCTCCTTCATGGTGTTCCCCTCATACGTTTGCCTGGTCTCAATATCTGTGCAGCACAATGCCCGTTTTTGGTGCACAGCTCTAGTTTGTGCTGTGCCAGGCCTCTTCAAACATGGTTGCAGATGCCAGCAAATGTTCACGCGATCACCCAGCCCAAAAGATATGGTGCCAGCTGAATGGCAACACCAGTTATGAGGTCTTCTCACACTGGCTGAGCTGTTCCAAACCTGGATTCTGAAGTCAAAGAATCTTTTCTTGTCTTTAGGTTCATACTTTTGATTTATGTATAGAGGAATGAGCTCCATCGGGGGCATGGTGGCGCAGTGGATTGGACCGGGTCCTGCTCTCCAGTGGGTCTGGGGTTCGAGTCCCACTTGGGGTGCCTTATGACGGACTGGCGTCCCGTCCTGGGTGTGTCCCCTCCCCCTTACGCCCTGAGTTGCCGGGTTAGGCTCCGGTTCCCCGTGACCCTGTATGGGACAAGTGGTTCTGAAAGTGTGTGTGTGTGTGTGTGTGTGTGTGTGTGTGGAATGAGCTCCCTGTCCCTCAGAACTGCTGAATCCCAGTCAGCATTCAGTAAGACTCTCAAAACCCAACTGTTATTAATCCACTTGTGTCCTGTTCTCCCAGCAGTTCCATAAATTTACATCACATCATCTGTTGCGGTCACATTGATATTTCATGTCAGACTCAATTCTATAAACAGGTACTTGTATTATGTGTACTGGTTAAAAAAGGGGTATTCAGCAGTTGTGTGTTTGTAAGTGAAGCACTTCATCTTTTGCAAAATGCACTTTTGCTCCCTTTTAGTTGGAGAAAATTATCTAATAAATGAAAAAAAGTAAATGTAGAGTTGTAAGCTGAATGTCAGGCTGGCAGGAATCAAAGGTTTCCTGTTGTTGATTTTAAAAGTTGGTAGGAACAGCCACAGGCTGTTAGTGAGTAATAATAATTTGCACACCCATGAGCAGGATTCAGCAACCTCTTGTATGGAGTGGTGTTGTAGGGAAACCTATGGCGACACATAGAAGTGCACCAGGAAATTCTGTCTTGGACCAGCAGGCTTAGATGCCCTTGACTAGATTGAATTCGTTTAATCTACATCGTTCCTGATAAGTACCAGATTGAATGTAAGCGATTCTGTGCATAGACCTGGGATTGCTTTATAGTGTCTCTGATCATGTGACTGTTTACGAGTAGTTTCCTTTGTACAAGACTGAGCCTCCCCTGCCTCCATGACTCTTTCTCTTTGAAATTCAGCTGAATTAAGTAAAACAAGTTGGCTGAATTGATTAGAAAGCAAAGGAAAATGTCAAGGCACCTCCAAGCGTATAGCATAATAGAAAATTTGCATCTAATAGTGGCATCAGCGTTGGGGATTCTCTCAGTTTGGCGTGGAGCACCCGATACATTTTCTGAGTTGCGTGACTTTTTCTGTCTGTAGGAAAGAGGTCAGGTTGAGCTTTAAGTGCTGGGGGTGGTGGGACCGTTTCAGCTCTGCTCAAGTCTCTCACTTCAGTGTAGTTGGCACAACTGAAGTAGTCATCACACAATGAGTTTCACTCCACTTTGGCTGTTTCCATGGCACCTCTGTGGCTTAGATACCCAGCTGTTTAATGTGTTTTTGTTGTACTGCAGGAAAGCATGTTTGGTTGTTTTACAGTAAATTGATGGAGAGCCTTTCAAAAATAGAAGTACTTCTACTATCAGCAGCTGACTGGCATAAAACTTAGTCATGTGAATCTACATAGATGGTTGGATAGATTATAAATTGTATTGATCCCATAGCTTTAACGAGGCTACAGCAGCATACAAAGAACAAGCAGTGGCATTTCTGTACTATTTCTCATTTTGAAAGTGCTGATAAACTAGTGTAGGGCTGTGTATCTGTGTGTTACACTCTGGTGTGTTGATAGTATGATTTCAGTTAATACTTAACGTATGTAGCCCCCCCCCAACTCAATTCAGTTATTTTTTTCTTGGAATTATCATGGCATACCTCTGTACTTCTGAGAATTCCTTTGCATGGGGGGTGAATTGGTGGGGTCTATGTAAATGTAAACTTGGGATGCATCTACCATAGCTTATGAATCTGAGGTGTATGACTCTGACTAGGGTGCTGAGAGGCCCAGTTAGCGTATTGTACAGCTATACTGTTCTTGTGAGATTAGAACTCTCATGCATCACACTTAGCAACCATAGCCCTTATTTCTAATTTTCCTTTCCCAGAGAACACATTGCAAACAAACATGAATAAATATTACACCACAAGTATTAAATACAAAAACAAAATAAGTATTTAATACTGAACCAGGTGGTTCACACCTTTAACATGTTCTGGTAACCTCAAAGAAAATAACGTAATACCCAGAGTTTTTGTAACTCAGTTTATGGTACCATAACGTTGGTGTGCTTGGGTCCTCTGGCATGCTGTGGCGAGTCTCGGGCACCTCTACTGCAAGAGCTTGGGTCGCACCTAAGAAAACTGTGTGCAATGTGTCTTTCAGACACACCTGTAATTTCTTCTCCTCCAAGCTAGTATGGGTGGTAGGTAACTAATCACAGTACCACATGGTTCTGTTGCTTACGTAGTTTAGTAAAATTTCCAAGTGAAGACACCAAACACGGCTCACTCTCCTTTTTTTCCAGAGTAACACACTAATTATTATTATTATTATTATTTTTATTTTTTATAGAGCGCTCTTCTCACGTAGTGACACAGAGCGCTTAACACAGGCATACAGCAAGAAAAGCAAGATTATAACACCTCCCATCTTTTAACTTGATGAACAACGATAGTTTTAACAAATTATGTGTACTCTCAACTAGCACTTCGTGACTCTCCGATTTTTTTTTTCTCCTCTGTCTCCCTTCTGGAACCCCCCCCCCCCCCCCGAAAGTTAGAATCACCTCTCCGAGTAGCACTGATTGGCTAAGAACAAATTGACACTTGGCTACGCAATAAACAACAGGGAAAAAATAGAACCTAAAAGTTTAGAACTACACACACAAAAAAACATTCCAACATCTTACAAAACTATAACCCTCTCCATATTAATACAAAAACTATTACATACAAATAATAATTTAACCAACCAAACACACAGCAAAACAACATGTGAACAAAGGTAGCGGGAGGCTACACATATGTAGGAGCAAAGAATGTAAGAAAATGGCCAGGATAAATATGAGAGGGGGGCACACTGAAAACTTTAAATAGTTTCTATGCCCATCTCTATAGCTGTACTTAAAGTCCAACTCTGTGTTTAACATCCCCAAGCATTTGATGTTCATTTTGACACCCAAACTGGAATATAGCTCTAGTGTTGAAGTTTCCCACCGAGGGCCTGTTACTGTGTTTCAGGTGTCTTTGTGTAGCCCTGGCTCGTTCTTGCAGCTTAATTTTGGGTCTTTTCTGGCATTGCTCCATTACCTGGAAAAACAACCTGCCTCACTCTGTCGCTGCATTTTTAGCTCTCAAGAGCAGCCATTGCCCTCCCTCTCTCTGCTCTCGTCCAAACCAAGAAAATCTCAAGAGGCAGCTGCTTTAAGTAAAGCCTTTTATTTTGGGCTCAGCTGTAATCAACTCATGAGATATGGCATCTTTTGTTCCTCATTCTTGTCTCAGCTTATGTGCAGGGGGGAGGAAAAAACAGTCTAAAATTTCACAAGCTCTAACTCTACACCCACACATTGCTGTTTACCCACAATACTTTGTTTTGGTTTCGGTACCTCAGTGCTACTTGGAAGTGCCGTTCAACCATGCTGTCAATTGTTGCCTCCTCTGCTGTTGGTCACCTGGCTATGGTGCCATGTTTGGTGCTGCAGGCTTTTCAGTCAAAGGGACCAGAACAGAGTTGGGCATCTTTCGCCAAATATTTGTTCACTTTCTGTTAACTACAGAAATGTCATGTGACACTATTTATGCAAAAGAGGATATGCACTAAGTCACAGAGGAAGCTGTAGGTGCTCATGCAGCATTGCTGCTGCGTGGTGCTACATTAGGCCTCCTGCCGGTAAAGTTGCCACAAGTTTTTTTGAGGAAACACGGCCTTTGAGTGTTCCTGCACATGAAAGCCTAATATTCTCAGTTTCTAAGAGCCCAACTGGCTTTATTTTCATGAGAATTCTCTAGAAATCAGTAGGTGCTTTGGGAATTATTTAAGAGATGTATTTAGGTGCTCGTGAGAGGGGTAATTTAAGGGGAGACTTGTCTTATTCTGTCACCTTTTTATTATATCCGAACAAATGAACACTAAACAAATCTATTTTTTGGAAGCTCCCACGATCTTTCATTACAAAGGTCATTGAGAATCATCACACACACATTTTCAGAACTGCAGGGAGCCAGAGCCTAACCTGGCAACACAGGGCATAAGGCTGGAGGGGGAGGGGACACACACAGGACAGGATGCCAGCCTGTCGCAAGGCACCCCAAGCGGGACTTGAACCCCAGACCCACCGGAGAACAGGACCCGGTCCAACCCACTGCACCACTGCGCCCCCTGCTGAGAATCATCAGAGTTGTGCAAAACAGAATGAAGATCAACAGTAAATGATGGAAAATGTGTTGGCTTTGGTTAATGATTGAATGTTTCATACTGTATCTCAGAGATATGTGAAACTTATATATTCCAATTCCATTTATTTCAGTAAGTTTCAACAAAGAATCTGCTTTCACTGAACTGTGAATTCTGCACAAATAGTATATATATTCCTTTGTGACAAGTGAGTGGAGGACCCTACATGGGACCTGGAGAGATCTGGATTCATCATTCCATCTAATTCATAACTGCCACATAGAAGCATAAGTGAATTCATAAACTGCAAATTGCCTCAGTCTTCATGCAACTGGCTCTCTGTAGAGCTTATTATTCTTGAGGGCAAAAGGGGAAAAAAAAAATGTCTTCTGCTGTGTTCCAGGGTGAGAAGAATGCCGGCTTCGATGTGCTGTACCACAACATGAAGCATGGACAGCTGGCCACCAAGGAGCTGGCAGAGTTTGTTCGGGAGAGGTGAGGAGGTGCAGAAGGGAGATGCAATGTTGCTTGTAGTGACAGACTCTGTGTGGGAGAAGTGGCTGAAGGTGGAGGTCTGAAAGGACAGGCTTTGGGTGCTAATGGGATCTGAATGATGTCAGTTGAAGGGAAGCCTGCTGTTTGCAGGTATACCTTAATGACTGCTTGTTCTCTACATCCTTGTCATGCAGTTTAGTTTGTGATTTAATACCATTTGTTGTAGACCAGACATTATAGACTGAGGCACAACAAGTGAGCAAAACCTGGAATTTGTATTTCAGTGCAAAGACACAATGTAAAAATTGCTATTGAGCAAAGTTCTTTTGCAGATATGTATTTCAGTTTTAATGGAAAAAAGAATCATTGTTTAACCAAGGGTTTGTATAGTGGAAAAGTCTTCTACGCTGAGGGAGTATTTCTTTTTTGTAGCCTTTCTTTTTGCCTTTATGTTGAGTATTGAATAAATTGTTTCCTATAGAACACCTAAATGTGTTTTGCTGGTATTTTGAAATGCATAAAATCTGATTGCAAACCATATATGGAAAAAATTATACTAAAAACAGGGGTCCTGCAACTTAGGTCATATTGTCACGCCCCCATTGGCGAGTCCGGCAGCGACACCAGGCGCTACATAGGCTACTCGCCAAATAAAAGGCTGCCCCGGAAGCTCCCCTATCGCGGAACCTCTGCAAGGAGCAACCACCGTCCTTCACTGAGAGGGTGTTCCCTTGCTTTGCGATTGTTTTCGGATTTCCTGACCTGTGCCTGTTTCCCCGATGACGAGGTTGTGTTTCCCCTGGTATGATGTTCATCCATCGCCTGACCTTTCACCTGTTCCTTGAGTCCGCTTCTGCCTGACCCCGGATACATTAAAACCCGGAACCTGAGCTCTGCACCTGTGTCTGATCTGTTCCTGCCTACACACCGGCATGACACATATTTTCATAGTGGTCTGTAGTAATAGAAGTAGTAGTAGTAGAAGTAATATTTGGGCATCATTTTTTCTTTTTCATGTCACATTTCCCACCCTCCCAAACTCCCAACTGTTGTTGCATTTTAGCCCACACTGGTGCAGGAAGTTAAGCCACAAAGAGACAAATTGTACAGTGTATAGGTGTACCTGCAAATGGATCCCTATTCCAGCACGAAGGGATTGACTTGGAATGCCTGTTATCTCCAACCAAGGCACTGCAGGTACATGTACTGCAGGGCACCAGTCTCAGTCCCATTCCAAATCAGATTTCAAGTGGAATTGCCTGCCTTTTGTAGCCTGCAAAGGTTCATGGTTTCATTTACTATTTGCAGAGTGTAGTTCTGGCATTTCTGCAAACCCTATGTATATTTAATTTTCTGTGAATACATTTTTGTAGAGTGGATTACATGCATTTTTTTTGTGGAAAAATTCCTGTTTTTTTTTTTGCTTTACATTTATCCATTTAGCTGATTTTCTTGTCCAAAACAACTTACACTGTTAAGGTTACAATTATTTACCCACTTAGACAGCTGGGTAATTTTACTGGAGCAATTTAGGGTCAGTGCTTTGCTCAAGGGTACTGCAGCCTTCAGATCCAGAGGCAATACCTCTAACCACCATGTTACCAGCTGCCACCTTTAATGACATCTGCTTTGGATTTTTTCTTGGGATGTGATGGAGCTGATCAAAAGCCGCATCCAACAAATGCTGATTTAATACATCTTTGCGGATGCAGTTTTTAAAATTAAAATGGAAAGTATCATTTTTACTAATCTGCATGCACCTTAAAAGTTCAAAAGAAGTATTTATTTGGTTTCAACTTTATACGCTGAAGTAATTTTCCTTTTCAGCAATTCATGAAAACATTGGTATAAGCTCAAATTAAATATTTGTAAGAACATAGGCATTCATTTATGTCAGTATGAGTATTTCCTCTTAAACACTCGCTTACGTTACACCAAAGACCACAATGATATGGTATGCAAAGTCTTTCAAAGTAGGCCGAATGCATTTCACTACATAATCAATATGCGAATATATGTGCAGATTATTGAGTAGTGATTATACTGTAAAATAAGGCATAATGAGCTGTGTTGCTTCGATTACTCTTTCCCACATCAAATTCGTCTCAGCTGAAAAAGCATTCATAAAATTCAACGGATTTTGGATCTGCCCAAAACGTACAAAGTTCGAAATTTGAATTTGAATTTTGTCACATAATAGTTAGCACACGTGCATACTTTGAGAAATACATCATGAACATTGTAATTTTGCTTATGTTTTCCAATTTTTACATGTGAATTGTGAAAGCCTTCAGCTCATGATCTATCATCCTCCATGGAAGAAAAACAACCATGTGAATGATAGATTTATTAATTAAATGAAATAACCAAACCAAATGCTTACGGTTTAAACACATACGGTACAACTGCAACTGGAATCTCTGTGGTGATTTAAAAGTAGTGGTGCTGCTACTAGGAATGCAGCTTCGATATACCAAACACTGTTTCATTTGCAAATGGGACAGCTGTGCTAAAGAGTCTCATTATGTTAAAATGAACTCAGAGCTCCGTAATTGTTTGGTTCCAGGGCAGTATAGTGTGCCACGTAAACCACTTGTCGACTCAACAAAGATATTTTTGCATTCTTCAGGCATACAAACCATGAAGTGCAACATTTCGCTGAAGATTCATTTTCTGCATTCACACTTGGACTTCTTCTCTGTTAATCTTGGAGCTTTGAGCAATGAATATAGAGAAAGAGAGGTTTCACCAGGATATTGCAACAATAGAAAGAGGTATCAGGGCAACTGGAATCCATCCATGCTGGCTGACTATTGTTGGACATTGAAACGAGAAGCATTATATTTTGAGTACAAACGAAAATTAGGATCAAAACATTTTTAGCTCAGTTGAACTAATACAATGTGTCAGCATCATTATCTGCAGTGCTGTGAAAAAGTATTTGCCCCCGTCCTGATTTTATATATTTTTTTTTTTTTGCATATTTGTCACAGTTAAATGATTGACATCATCAAACAAATTTTAATATTACACAAAGATAACCCGAGTAAATACAAAATGCAGTTTTTAAATGATGATCTCATTTATTAAGGGAGAAAAGCTGTCCAAACCTACCTCGATTTAAGTCCAGACTTTGACTAGGACACTCCAAAACCTTAATTTTATTGTTTTTTTGAGCCAGTCAGAGGTGGACTTGCTGGTGTGTTTCGGATCATTGTCCTGCTGCATAACCCAAGTGCGCTTGAGCTTGAGGTCACGACCTGATGGCTGGACATTCTCCTTCAGGATTTTCTGGTAGAGTGCAGAATTCATGGTTCCATCAATTATGGCAAGTCGTCCAGGTCCTGAAGCTGCAAAACAGCCCCAGAGCATCACACTACCACCACCATGTTTGACTGTTGGTATAATGTTCTTTTTATGAAATGCTGTGTTAGTTTTATGCCAAATGTAACGGGACGCACACCTTCCAAAAGTTTCAACTTTTGTCTCATCAGTCCACAGAATATTTGCCTAAAAGTCTTGGGGATAATCAAGATGTTTTTTGGTAAATGTGAAACGAACCTTTGTGTTCTTTTTGGTCAGTGGCTTTTGCCTTGGAACTCTCCTGTGGATGCCATTTTGCCCAGTTTCTTTCTTATTGTTGAATCATGAACACTGACCTTAACTGAGGCAAGTGAGGCCTGTAGTTCTTTAGATGTTGTTCTGGGTTCTTTTATGAGCTCCCGGATGAGTCGTCGTTGCGCTCTTGGAGTAATTTTGGTAGGCCGGCCACTCCTGGGGCAGTTCACCACTGTTCCAAGTTTTCTCCATTTGTGGATAATGGCTCTCACCATGGTTCGCTGGAGTCCCAAAGCCTTAGAAATGGCTTTGTAACCCTTTCTAGACTAATACATGTCAATTGCTTTGTTTCTCATCTGTTCTTGAATTTCTTTAGATCGCTGCATAATGTATTGCTTTTTGAGATGTGCTTCACTTTGTCAGACAGGTTCTGTTTAAGTGATTTCTTGATTCAACAGGTCTGGCAGTAATCAGGCCTGGGTGTGGCAAGTGAAATTTAACACAGCTTTCCAAGAAATGTGGTTAATCACAGTTCATTCATTATTTAACAGGGGGGTGGAATTACTTTTTCACATGGGGCCAGGTAGGTTTGGACAGCTTTTTTCCCTTAATAAATGAAATCATTTAAAAACTGCATTTTGTATTTACTCGGGTTATCTTTGTGTAATATTAAAATTTGTTTGATGATCTCAATCATTTAACTGTGACAAATATGCAAAAAAATAAAAAAAAAATCAGGGAGGGGGCAAATACTTTTTCACTGCACTGTAACTATACATGCTAAATACAATCAAAGTTAATTTCATGTTTCTTCAAAGTTCTGTGTGATACAATCAATCTAAAACTATATTTGTGCTCAGCTTGAAGCTCTCTGTCATAATCACCAAATGTTTTTTAGGAAGCCAAATTTTTGGAAGAAATGTATTGTCCATTGTGTAATTAGGGTAAATGTACGCCAGATAAGAACACATGTAAAAATTGATCAGAGTGCTGTACATTTCACTTAATCAGTGGTAGTATGTGAGTAGACAGTATAAACGCATGAAGTATTTCAGAATCCTCCAAGTTACTATTTGTTAGCAGTAACGAGATGCACATGTTTAGAAACTGGTACTAACTTCCAAAATTCTTCCAGTTAATATTTTTGTGTGTAAGGAAAGCCTGGAAGAATGTGTGCAGATGGAAGATGAGTATCTTTTGGCTAAGAATGTGCCAGTATGTCGATGTGGTATGGAAGCAGACCCTGATGGTGGTGAAAACTTACTCAGGATTACTTCTTTATATGAATGCACTAGCTATAGACAGTTTCTAGTGACATTAAAATTGGTGTTTCAGTAGTTCAGCAGTTTTGAATTTATTCTGTCTTTGGAATCATTTGTGTAAAGGCGGTTTTCTGCCGTCAGCTCTGGTGTAGCACCAGATGAAGGCAAGTAGGTGGAGTGTGAAGTGGGGGAGATGTGAGGGAGGATAGCTCCGCTGCAGTTATCTAACACTGAAAGATTGTATGCAATCAGTTGGCAGTAGTTTTGAACAAAAAAAAAACTTTTTTTGTATTTTTTCACTAATTATAACATGCTCTTTGTCAGTATTTTGTATATGACCCAAAGGTATTAAGGCTCCGTCTCATTTTCTGTAACAAAAGACATCTGAGCTATTGTTTTAGTTCTGTTATGGAATTTTGCATTGTTTCTCTTCTTGTGTTTGTCATTTTTGTGTATTTCTGTTACCATACCATGGTGTGATGAAATTACTA
Source organism: Scleropages formosus (assembly GCF_900964775.1). Classification (NCBI taxonomy): domain Eukaryota; kingdom Metazoa; phylum Chordata; class Actinopteri; order Osteoglossiformes; family Osteoglossidae; genus Scleropages; species Scleropages formosus. Next base: position 4,567,880 of record NC_041814.1, read on the forward strand.
GATGTACTGAAAGAGAAGGATTTTGTTCTGTAACTTCATATAAAAATTCAAACTGACATCTGATTAAAGAAATTAAACTAGAAATTATTGAGTGCACCTATTTTAAAATAATGGGGAAACATCTGCACTGTAGTTTTAAAAAGCTGACATACTCACTTGCTGTCGATTATGGCTTCTTTAGAAGAGTCGCAGTGGTCGGTAGTATGCATCATGAATGGGGCACCACTCCATCCATGGCAGGGAAAACACACAATTAGAATCACTTGCACAGTCACACTTTGTTAGCCTTTCATTTACTAATCCACTTGAAACTTTGAACTGTGGAAGGAAATTGGGGGACCCAGAGGAAACCCATACAAATGGCAACAGACAGAATAAAACAGTGCATAAAATACACACACATACACACGCACACTGGCTGAAACTGCTTGTCCCGAGTGGGGTTGCAGCGAACCGGAGCCTAACCCAACAACACAGGGTATAAGGCTGGAGGGGGAGGGGACACATTCAAGACAGGACCCCAGTCCGTTGCAAGGCACCCCAAGCAGGACTTGAGCCCCAGGCCTGCCAGAGAGCATGTCCCCTGAGCATAAAATAGCAAGTGTGCTTTTGTATCAAATGCATGGGGACCTTTTCAATCACAGCCACTAACATTCTTTTAAAATGCATGTTATTCTTTCATTATAGTTATGAGATTGACAGTAGTCTGTTACCAAAAGGTTGCGTACTACTTTTTTATTTTTTACTTTTTAGATCAATTCGTTTATTGACATTCATATGCTGTTTTAATACTTTAATGCTAGTATTTCCATTATTTTTTTCAATCCACTCTTTACGAATGTTCTGTATACAGGCAGTCCCCGGGTTATGAATGTCCGACTTACATACAACTCGTAGTTATGAACCACCCCCCCATAAAGTCTATTATATTAAAAATTATATTATATATTGTAAAAAGTTATATGCAGTGGTTCATAATAACAAACAGGTGCTACTTTGCAACGTGCATTGCGCGTCAGTGGTTTGTTCGTGGACACGTGAATCCGAGGTAAGACACAGACTTTGTTCTTTTCAGTCAGACTGTCATGCCCACGACCTCGCCCTGGATGTCCGCATCTGCCCAAAATCAGAGCAGTGGAGTAAAAAGAAGCTGCACCTGCACACCCTGGTTGCAGAATCTCATTTGAGAAACCCATCTCTCTAGCGCTCTCGAGTGAACCCACAACACCCTACCCATCCTTCCAAGTCCCTCTTTCTCCTCAATCCCTAGTTTCCGCTCCTGACATCCACGGCGCCCGACACTTGCATCGCCTCCTCAAATATGACATTAGATTCTTCTGAAGACCTACATTTGTGCATCACCTGACCCATGTCTGTCCCTGACCACGAATCTCACCTGCTCCCTTGTGTACCGACAATAAAGATCCCGCAGTTTGGTCCACACGCCTACCTCAGTCTCCTGTGCGCTCAGTATGACACGAACCATGTTACTGTTAACAGTGTCTCGTGTGTGTTAATGTATTTTGCCTTTTTTTTGTTTTGTTTTTACCCTTGTAACCATGGCACCAAAGCATAAATTTGATGCAAGTGATGGTGATGGATCAAAGAAAGGGAAAACAATCACAACTGAAACTAAATAATAAGCAATCAGAAAAAGGTGAAATGCCAACGAATATTGGAAAAGCGAACATTAAATTTTCTTTAATGTTTTTTATACCTACACACACACATTCTCTCTTTCTATTATAAATACACACACACACACACACACACACACACACACACACACACACATTGTCTTTCGCGCTCTCTCTATTATAAATACTGTAGTTACATTTGTTATTATTTTCAAGTTCAAATGGTTTTTATTGTCATTCCTCTATATTGCTTGTATACAGTGGAGCGAAATGTTGTTGTTTCTCCGGGGACCATAGTGCAACACAGAACAGTATGCAGAACTGCATAAAGTGCAAATACACAACAGTATGAGACGAGTGCAAGATAATAAATACACAGGACATGGGCTGTAAACTGTACGCAGTTTGTAGTGTATGGAGTCATGCTGGGTTAACTGTTTGACTTTGCCAGGTGAGCATTGGGAGGCAACAGGGTGTTGAGTAATCTGACTGCCTCAGGGAAGAAACTGTTGCAGAGTTTGTTGGTGGTGGCACGGATGCTTCTGCACCTTCTGCCAGATTGCAAGAGGTTGAAGAGTCCATGAGAGGGGTTGTCCGCAATACTGGTGGCTTTGTGGATGCAGCAGTTGTTGTATGAGGTGTCAATGGTAGGCAGAGAGACTCTGATGATCTTTTCAGCTGTCCTCACAATTCCCTGTAGGGTGTTGCGGTCGGAGGCTAGTATCTCCCATACCACACAGTGAGATGCTCTCTATCGTTCCTCTGTAGAAAGTGGTGAGGATGGGAAGGGAGAGTTTGGCTCTCTTCAGCCTCCATAGGAAGTGGAGGTGCGCTGGGCCTTCTAGGGTAGGCAGGTGGTGTTGAGAGTCCAGGAGAGGTCCTCCGTCATGTGCACACCAAAAAACTTGGAGCTTTTGACTCTCTCCACAGTTGTTCCATTGATGTGCAGTGGTGAGCGGTCTACTCGGGTCCTCCTGAAGTCGACAATCATCTCTTTAGTCTTATCAACATCATTAGTCTTATCATAAATCATATTGTGTTGTTATTTTAAAGATGTTTTAGTGTATCCGGATGTGTTTTTTTAATGTTTTTTATGCATAGAAAGGTAGGCTATATACTTTATACTATATACCAAGACAAACATTTGACAAACTGACGTTAGATACCCACCATACCTAACTGTTCGGACTTATGTGGAGAGCCGGCTTAAAGACGGATTTAGGAATGGAACTTGTTCGTAATCCGGGGATTGACTATAAATCCACCAAACATAGACACAAATACTTTTGGGCAGTGATCTTAAAACTACTCTTTATATTTTGTTTGTACAATATGATACATAATAAATGCTGATTCTGTAACTTCTAGAACTTGAGAACATGAAAATGTGACATGAGTGAGCAAAATAGATGCCTTCTTAAGCCAAATGCAATTTCAGCCTTGATATGAGTCAGAGTTGTGACTCTGGACCAGAGCTGTGTTTATTTTTCCATGTGATTGCTGTCTTTGTTGCTAAGAAACTGTCCTCAGAAGACTGCATTTGTTTATGACAGAGTGCTCATGTTAGGGCAAATTCTCAGTGTTATGAGGCTGTGGGAGAAAACTAGACTGAGTTGGATTTGGACCTATGCTGAAACAGTACAGTTGCTCTGAAGCAGCAGCATTACCCACTGCACCACCATGCTGCCCTTCTCAGAAGCACCTTATCCACAAATTAGACATAATGAATTGAATAACAAAAACCTGATGATAAATCCTGGTTAAAACTGTGCTTGTTAGTCTGGTAAGGAGGACTAACCTAATCAACAAAATTAATTATATGTTGCATTACATTTCAGTATTTCTTTCAACAGTCAATCAGCTACATGGAAGATATTAACAGATAGTGCCTGGTGTTTTTTAATAACTGCAACTGGCCATCAGATTTAAGTAAGATTTATCACTGCCACTGATATTTGCTGTCATTAGTCCATCAACTCCTCCCTGTCATCATTCACACTCTCATGTGAGGATGCAGCACCAGGTAAGATTCGCATTGACAGGACTCTGTGACACATCCATGTCACATGGGAGTCCAGTTTGTACTTTCTCAAAGAAGAAACAACAGATTGCCCCCAAAACTTAGTCAACACCGTACATTATGTTGAATTCTGCTTGGCAGAGTCCGTTTTGTGTCTCTTTTTTCCTAAATTCTGAAAAACCTATAACGATTTAAACTTTTTCTCTACATATCTAATAAATACATTAATTTACCTTAGTTTTGAGAAGTGGAAAGAGTAAAATATTAGTCTAGTGATAAACAATGCCTTGAATACTTGTGGGTGGGAATGAGTTGCAGTGACTACCAGAGTACACACTAACCTCCATGTGCTATTGTGAAGTCTGACAACGCCATTATAACCACAGTCCTTCCAGATGACTTAATAATTCAAGCTAAAAATGAGTAACGAATGATTTCTAAGAGCATTCACTTGTTTTGTTATTTAAAATTTAGACATATTTTAATATATATAGATATACAGTATATATATTATGTAGAATATGTAGGCAGTAAGTTGACATACACACATATGAATTCAGTCCCTCTTTTGGTCTTTTTTCCATTAAAGTTTGTTAGACTTAGAATATATTATGTAAACTTGCAGCACACACACACACACACACACACACATTTTCAGAGCCGCTTGTCCCATATGGGGTCACGGGGAACCGGAGCCTACCCGGCAACACAGGGCATAAGGCCGGAGGGGGAGGGGACACACCCAGGACGGGACGCCAGTCCGTCACAAGGTACCCCAAGCGGGACTCAAACCCCAGACCTACCGGACAGCAGGACTGTGGTCCAACCCACTGCGCCACCGCACCCCCCAAACTTGCAGCAATACCTGAAATTTAGTTTGATTATTTTCTTTCTTTGTGTATATTTATACTTAAGAGTAACTATTGACTCTGATCAAGACCAAATGCGGAATAGCAGTGGAAAAGTACACCCTGTGAATAAAAATGGATATTGTATTTTGCAGCACACACCTGATTGGATGAAAAATATGTTTTTGTGAGGCTGGTTAGGGTGTGTACACTGTTCCAGATGGAAACCCTAATTTAAAGATAAAGGTGAATAAAATGGAAATGATTTTGTTCTGCTTTAACAAATGAAGACTTGTCTGTTTTTTTTGTTGCTGGGAAATGTGAAAGGAGTGAGGAATGCTAGGTACTGTACTGATTCAATGTAATGCCAATGTTAATATAGCTCAGAAGTCATACTCTGGGGGGAGTTTCTGCATTCATTGAAATGATGATTGTCTTAGTTGAAGTCATGGGGAAGTTGACAGTAAAGGGAATCCTGGTTTATTCATAGGCCCCAAAATGTTTATACATATATACCATATAATTGTACCATGGTACTAATGTCACATTAGCTAACAGGGTTATTGTCATCTGTTGTATGGGTTTGAGTAGGATGGGATCATTCCCTGTAAGTAGCTTTTTTGTTTTTCTGGGTTGTTAGAAATCAGAAATTGGTCTTTCTTTTTTTCCCCCAAGGGCAGCCATTGAGGAAACCTATTCCAAATCCATGAGCAAACTGGCCAAGATGGCAAGCAATGGAAGTTCACTAGGGTGAGCGCAGGACATCTGTACTACTATTAACTGATGTCTCCTCCAGCTGTTTTGAATTTTGTTTATTGGCAAATGGAGCTATAGGAAGTGAAAGTTACTCCCTGGAATAAGAAACCAACTTTAAATGTGTTACAGATTCAAATGTTGTAAGGCCCACACCAGTAGAGTTTATTTACAGGATACGTATTGTTTTTTCTGGTACATGAGTACCAAAGTACTGGTAATACTTACATGAGTCTGGGAGTCATGGTTTTCATATTAAACATTCTTTTGTCATCCTCTGACACTGCCTCTATGGATGTGATTGCTCATCTGTGAACAGGAAAGAAGCAGTGGTTCATGTGAATGCTGCCCTGCTCCCTTGTACTTTTATTTATTTATTTATTATTTAAAATTAATTTACAGCCATTTAACCTCTTCTTGCAGGACTTTTGCACCTATGTGGGATCTTTTTCGTGTGTCTGCGGACAAGCTGGCCCTGTGCCACCTGGAGCTGATGAGGAAGATGAACGACCTCATCCGTGACATCAACAAGTATGGGGACGAGCAGGTCAAAGTCCACCGTAAGGTCAGGACTCTGCAGTTTTGTTTCATCATCCAAAATCGTGCACTGATTCCTATGTGTCCATGCTGGTGTCTCCACAAAGCTCTGTTCAACCTATTATTTATTTATTTATTTATTTATTTATTTATTTATTTATATTTTTATTTTCATAGTGCGCTCTTCTCATGCAGTGATACAGAGAGCTTTAACATAGGCATAAAGGAAGAAAAATTGATACAAACAAAGAAGACAGTCAACTAATGGCTACCATAATGAAGAACTTATTATAGAGCTATAAGTATACCTACTGGCCACTGAGGAAAGGAACAAAAACTCCCAACTGAAGGTTGAGGGAGAAAAAACCTCTGGGGTCACAGGCCAGTGGTTGCCCACCCCTCCTGGGCATTCTGGAAAGTAACAATTTGTAAGCCAGTGTGTAACAAGTAATAATGATAATGTTTGAAATGGCATCTTGGATCCCCAGCTCGGCATGGAACGTCTCGATCGTCACTGCAGATGGACATCATCCTCTGTCAGCACGGGATTTGTCTGTCACCACTGGCCGGCCTCCTCAGGTGTTATGTAGCAAGGTAGTGCTCAACGAGAAGATAGAACAGAGTTAGTAATTTGTTACTTAAGTAAATTTAATATGCATTTTTATAAAGGTGATAAAAAACAACCAAAGCAGGTTGAATTACATTACGAGGTGGAATGCCTGAGTGAACATGTAAGCCTTTAGTCGGGATTTGAAAACAGAAACAGACGGGGCATTTCTGACAGTAACTGGTAGACTATTCCACAGTTTAGGTGCTCTATAACTAAAGACACGACCTCCTACTGAGGTCTTATTGATCACAGGTACTTTAAGGTAACCTGCATCTAATGAACGGAGACATCGTCCTGGGATATAAAAATTAATGATCTCACAAAGGTAAGCCGGAGCAATGCCCTGTATTGCCTTATAGGTTAAAAGTAGGATTTTATAATCAACTCTATAAGCGACTGGGAGCCAATGCAAGGATTTAAGTACCGGTGTTATATGGTCAAACTTCCTAGTTCTAGTGACGATTCTCCCAGCAGCATTTTGTACCAACTGTAGCCTGGATACAGTCTAGTATAGACAACCCGACAATAAAGCATTACAGTAATCCAGCCTGCTGGAAACAAAAGCATGAACCAGTTTCTCAGAATCCCGTCTACAAAGGAATCGCCACATTTTAGCTATGCTTCTTAACTGAAGGAAGCATGATTTAGTCAAAGCATTTACATGCGATACAAATGACAGCTTTCCATCCCGCAGGACACCCAAATCCTTGACACAATCCGGACGTTTGAAGGTAATACCATTTGTTGTAAAGATTGGCGTGATTATATCGAGAGTTTTAGCATCACCACCCACCACAAGTATCTCTGTTTTACTGGCATTTAGAGATAAAAAATTATTACTCATCCATAATTTTATACTGGTAAAACAATTAGCTAATGACACCACATGTGATGGATCTTCAGGCTTGAACGATACATAAAGCTGTGTGCCATCGGCATACGAATGGAAATTCACATTGTGTTTGCAAATAATGTCACCCAGTGGTAACATATACAGTGAGAACAGTAATGGACCCAATACAGAGCCCTGTGGCACACCATACTGAACCGTAGTAGAGATGGAGGGGGTGCAGTCGTCAGATTTCAATACAAATTGTTCACGGTTAGCTAAATACGATTCAGACCACTTCAGAACGGTAGCTCTTAGTCCAACCAGGTTTCCATGTCTACTCAGTAGGTCTACTCAGTATGGTCTACAGTATCAAACGCAGCACTCAAGTCTAGTAACATAAGAATAGAGATCTGGCCAGCATCAGAAGAAATGAAAATATCATTAACAACACGTGTAAGTGCCGTTTCAGTCCTGTGACCAGTACGGAAGCCAGACTGATATTTTTCAAATATATTATGATGATTAAGATACGGGGGGCGCAGTGGTGCAGTAGGTTGGACCGGGTCCTGCTCTCTGGTGGGTCTGGGGTTCGAGTCCCGCTTGGGGTGCCTTGCAGCGGACTGGCGTCCCGTCCTGGATGTGTCCCCTCCCCCTTTGGCCTTACGCCCTGTGTTGCCGGGTGGGATCCGGTTCCCCGCGACCCAGTAGGGGACAAGCGGTTCAGAAAATGTGTGTGTGTGATTAAGATATTTTACAATTTGGGAAGCTATGATTTTTTCTAGAATTTTGGATAAAAACGGTAGATTGGAGATCAGTCTATAATTACATGGGTTATTACAGTCTAGATCTGATTTCCTTAGTAGGGGTCTAATAACAGCGATTTTAAGAGCTTTTGGAACACAGCCATTTAGTAACAACGTATTAACAATATTAACAATATGTTCTGCAAGTACGGAAACAGCAGCTTTCAGTAATTTAGTGGGGATTGGGTCTAAAGGACAGGTAGTACTTGGAACCTATTAGTTCCATTCAAACAAACTACTGGCATTCATTCCCTATTATTTTGTATACTTTGCACACTTATTTCACACTTACAATGTTGTTTTCTCTTTTTGTCCTGTGATCCTCATGGCCCTGTCTTCGGTTACGTGCTTGTGATAGTTTTATGGTTATGCCAGTTTCATCAGGTTGATGGTTTCTAGTATGCTGTCTTGTCTTCTCTGGAATTGTCACATGGACGATTACCTGAGAGGGCTTCAGTCCCTCTCATACCTCACTGTCCAGGCTGTTCGGCACATGCAGAAGTCTATCCCAAATCGTTGCATTATATCATTGGCAACTGCAGATGTCCTCTGATTGTCCCAGGACAATTGCTCAAAGCCCCGAACTCAGTAGTAAATTAGATGGATGGGTGAAAGTGCCATTGAGTTGAGGACAACTCATAGAGACCACTCACCTGGTTTACAGAAGAAGAGAGGGAGGGAATTGCTTTAACAGTACTGCCTTTCTGTGCATGTCTTGGGGAAGGTTTGTGTAAAAAGTTTGTTTAAAAATTTCTCAAATGTTTGCAACATGAACTACCAGTTTCTTTTCAGTTTGCTCTTCTCTGTTTAAGTTGCTGAAATCTACATGTGATTCAGCACTATTCCTTAACTCCTGAGCATGTGTAAAGCTGAGCACATTTTCTATATATTTCCAGTTGTATTTTTAATTTCATGTGTAGAGTTAAAATTTAATCCAGCTAAATGTTAAAGTTCAAGTTGTTTTTATTGTCATTCATTTATATAGCTTGTATACGGTGGAACGAAATGTCATTTCTCCTGAGACCATGGTGCAACACAGAACAGAGTACAAGACAGTAAATTTGTTTTGTTTAAATTTGTTGTTTTTATGTTTAAATTTTTTGTCCAACTTTGTTTTTCTCATCCATAGAGTTGGTTAATGAACTATTGTCCCTCAGTGTAGGTAGAATTCACTTTGCTGTATATGTTTTTCATTTTTTCTATGTAAGATGAAGGAGGGGGCTGTAGGGACTGTGGAAGCAATACAGGCACTCCAGGTACATAATGGCCAACTGCAAAAGTCCCGGGAGAACCACCTGACCAAGCGTGCAGAGCTGGAACGTCTGCGAAGGGAAGGAGCCCCACACAAGGAGCTTGAGAAGGTATGATGCCCTCCAGCACTGGGAATGCTCACAGTGCCTGCCTCTTGGCTGCTCAGTGTAGGCACACAGCATATTGTTTTGGCAACACCTTCAAAGAACAGCTCTACATGTCATTGTAACATTTGTAAATGGGTGGCACAGCGAGTAGTGCTACTCTCTCACAGCAATTGCGTGATGTGAGAGGACGTGGGTTTGATCCTCTCTCAGTCTGTGTGAAATTTGCATGTTCTCCATATGTTTGTGCAGGTTTCCTCCCACACTTCAAAGACAGGCTGTTCAGTTAGATTGATGACTGGAAAAGTCATGCAAAAATGCCTCTTTCAGGAAGCAACAATTATTAGGTGAAGGATTTGCATGGTCATTTGTTTCTGTATGAGCTTTACATGAACATTTTCATATTACAGTGAACAATGTTTTGTTTAAACTGTTACTGTTGACTGTTAGGGTGGTATGGTGGCTCACTAACTACTGCTACCCCCTCACCTTGGTGATTCCAGTGAATGCCAGTTCAATTCCCTGCTCAGTCTGTGTGGTATTTACATGTTCTTGCTGTGTTTGTATGGATTTCCTTCTCACAGTACAAAGATGTGTTTCAGGTGAATTGGTCACTCTAAATTGCCTGTAACCCCAGACACTGGTTGGTCAATGCTGTTCCCAAGCCTGGATAAATGGTGAGGGTTGATGTCAGGAAGGGCATCTGGTCATAAAATCCCTGCTCTAATCACAACTCCAAATGCTGTGGCACTTGAAGGTAAAATGCTGAAAGCACATTCTGGACACTCCTGGAACATGAGCAGTAAAAAACTTAATAGTGGTAGTTACTGTTGACTGTCCCTTTAAAAGGAGCATGATACTTATTCACTGTTCTAAGTATGGGAGCACAGTGGCGTGGTGGATTTGGCCTGTGCCTGCTCTCTGGTGGGCCTGGGGTTCGAGTCCCGATTGGGGTGCCTTGTGTCGGACTAGCGTCCCATCCTGGGTGTGTCCCCTCCAGCCCTACACCCTGTGTTGCCGGGTTAGGCTCTGGCTTGCCACAACCCCTCTTGGGACAAGTGGTTTCAGTGCGTGCGTGCGTGCGTGTGTGTGTGTGTTTTAAGTATCTAAATGCTAACTCTACCTGCTCACCATTGTTACAGACCAAAGTATTCTCCAGGCAAGACTGGTTTAAATCTATAGGAGAGTCACCAGAACAATGACTGAACATTAAAGACTGAGCAATAAGTTACATAAGGAATAAGATGATTTACCTGAGTTTCACCAACATGTCTTCTTGCAGGCTGAGCTGAAATTAAAGAAGGCAGCAGCATCTTTCTCTTGTTGCATAGAGAAGTACAACCGTGTCGCTGGAGACTTTGAGCTCAAAATGAGTGACTCTGCTCAGGTCAGTGTTGACATACCCGTGTTGCCACATCTTAGAGCCAATGTAGCTGCTTTTACTACTGAGAAGCATTCAAGTCATAGCTCTGTTTCTAAGCTGTTTCCCTGATTTTTTATTTTTTAAAATTTTTTTAAACTTTAATATATTTAAAACACTGCAGACACCTCAAGAAGACAAATTGTTACACATTATTATCTCAATCAAAATAAACAAAATTAAATCATTGGTAAAAGAGATCATAAAAAGATTGTAAAAAAAAAATTAACAACAACAAAGCCAAAGTGGTCAAATCAAAATACTTCCAGAACTCATTAAAAGTGACAGATCATGATGAGACACTATAAGGAATTCATAAAAAGCACATTATGTACAGCATACAATCTGTCATTGACATTGTTTCTAATTTAAAAACCTCAAATGACAGACATAACAAATAACAAATGTTAAATATCAGCAAATGTTAAGATCACACTGAAATTCAATTAATGTCAACAATCAGATAATTTTTTCAATTAACCCCCTCTACCCTAACTCCCAGGTGGGGTTCCTTCACTAGGTCCAGATGGACTGAAACTGGGACTGGACCCCATCTGGGAAAAATCAATCACCAACATACCTGAATGGTCTGGTGCAACTGGGGAGGGGAGTAATCTGCTCTACCTTTGTGAGGGGTATCTATAAACACAGATACCCCCAGTGGAACACCATTGACTGGCCCAACTTCCCTACTGCACCTCTTCTATCACCTGTTCACCCAGAAAATGTCTAGTTCATTGTGTTTCCTGTTAATTGTTGCTCCTTTCCCCTTGTTTTTGGGCTCATTTTGAGACTTTTCATAGTCAGAGAGTTTTTCTGGCTGTGATCATATTTGTATTATTTGGGTGTGACTGTCTGTGTCTCTTTATGCCTCTAAGGTGCCCTGTGTTTGTATACTTACTCTATGCACAGAGGTTTCAGGACATTGAGGAGACACATCTTCGGCAGATGAAGCAGCTGATTAAATCCTATTTGCACTCTATCGAGGACACACATGTGCAGCTGGGACAGGTGTGTGTCTCATTAGGAGAGGTATTTTCATCTGTCCTTTTCTCATTTCTCTTCCTGCGTTATCTTGTAAACTGTGGAAATATGAGTGTGATAAACACGTAGGACCCACAATTACATCTGTGGTCATCCTTTGAATGACACAGACCAGGTGTCAGCATCAATGACCCAGGAAAGCTGGCACACATGTGCTGATGGCAACAACCTTGAGTATTATACTGGAGAACTGAGGAAGTTGGTAGCATAGTGTTTAGAGCCGCTGCTTTCTGATCCAAAGGTCACAGGTTCAGATCCTTTCTCTAGCTGTAGTACCTTTGAGCAAAGCACTTACCCTAAATTTACCCAGCTGTATAAACGAGTAAATAATTGTAGGTAGATTAACATTGTAAGTTGCTTTGGACAAATGCATCAGCTAAATGAATAAATAAAACATAATTCTTAAACTGGCACAGATCAAGATGTACCTATTTCTATTGGCACTGTTCATACCTGTATCAGGATTATTCTTCACAAGGGTTGCTGTAGTTCACTCTAATGTTTTATTTTGTGGTAATGGAGACTTAAAATTATTATTTATATTGCTTCAGATTCAAAGTGTTATTGTCATGTATATTCAACAAAAACAGTGAAATTCTTGTGCTACAGTTCTTGCTTCCTACAGTAATCTACATTGGGGGGTGGGGGAGTGTCGGGGGGGCAGTGTAAGGTTATAAACAAACAAAAGCAGTGCAGCACTAGGTAATATAGGGCAGTGCAATACACAGGTGCAAAGATAATAGAATGCGATAGTGCGAGGACAGGACAATCCAATAGAGTTGTACAATGAAATGCTGAAACATCTACTGTACCCTGAAATTAGGAACATTTCTGTCCAAAATGTGTGTGCAAAGAAGCAGTGGAAAAGAAACAGTTCTTCAGTGCTCTGAGCCATGTTGTACATGAACTGTGAATTTAGGCATTTTAAATTTGTCCTCACAGATGCCACTGGTAAGATATTAAAGTGAAACAAAGCTGTTGCATTGTAATGATCCTGTCTTTCTCTTACACACACACACACACACACACACACACACACACACACACATTGCAGGTTCATGAAGAATTGAAGCAGAATGTGGAGAACATTGGCACCGAAAATCTCATTCAGAAGTTTGCTGAGCAGAAGGGCACAGGGAAGGACAAACCCAGTATGTCTCCCTTGATATTCAGCCTGGTAGAGGTTGGGAAAAATGGTGGTCTGTTGACATGTATCTTGGGAATACAGTTAGCAGTGTTACCCATTGTTAATAAATAAATAATCTTGTTGTTAAGTTCATCTGCATCCATTGACGCTACCTCCAGATTTATGTTTTTATCTCCCTGTGGCACAGTAGAAGTCAGAGAACATGACCTGCTGCCTGCCAAGTGCTAAGAGTGGCAACAAACTGAAGACCATTTAACTTGTGAAAACCTTGCTTAACTGCACATATTTTTTTTAAGTCTGAGTTCACATTCTCCTTGTAATTTGAAATACATTAATAGTTACTTTAAGACAGAGGTGTCAAACTTGTTTCATACCATGGGTCAAACAGGATTCAGTTCACCTGCAACGGGTTGGTTTTATATACTGTATCTGTATAACATCAGAGACAATGACTGGCAGATTGGCCACAGGCACTGAAAGTATTCTGTAATTTATGTTCACCTATAATCCTGTAGTGCCTGTGTGTTTGACCCCCCTATGCTACAGTAAGCAATTCTGAAACAAAAATGTTTTAAACAAATAAAGTATAGCTATCATACTATGACATTTTTGCTGACTATTTATGATGCTGCTTGCCTGACAACTCTTGGGTTATACAGCTGCACTAAAATTTGGAGTTACTTACTGAGCAGTGGCAAGCTTTAGATACAGGAGTGGCAAGAAGTCAATTACTTTAAATACTTTGAAAGTATTTTGTAATCTTTTTACAGAAACCTGTGAATGAATCAAGGGATATCAGTATTGTTAACCTTTTCACTGTGTAGATAAAGACAACTGAAAGGGGCCAGAAGTTGACAACACTGGACACAGTTATAGGATATATATCTCTCAACCATCAGGATTGATTAGGAGGTTCAGATAACAAATAGTTTTATTTTTACTCATCTTAATTTAAATGTAAAATGTTTAAAGTAAAAATACACACACACACACACACACACACACACACACACACACACACTATCTGAAATCACTTGTCCCAATGGGGTTGTGGTGAACCGAAGCCTAACTTGGGGTAAGGCTGGAGGGGGAGGGGGCACACCCTGGACAGGATGTCAGTCCATCACTAATGTAAAAATAATGAATCTAAAACTTTTTTTTAAAATATAGCTTTATCTGAAGCTTTTTCTCAATGAAACCTGTGAATAAAAGGAGACTCCTGTGTTGCTAAGCTTTTATTGATTATGAAAAGTGGTAGAAGTGACTTTGGATCTACATTTCTATGTGAGTTTTCATGGGTGTCTCCTTTACTTGACACAGCTCTGGTGGGCCTAGAGGACCACAGGACCAACCCAGTGCCTGAGGGGAGCAAGAAGAGTCGTGGCAGGTCTTTCCGTATCCCTGGGCTGGGAAAGAAGGACAAGGAGCCGGACTCCATGTAAGCCTCTATTGCTCACACAGTGTCATAACACACAAATACACACAATGGCCAAGACCAAAAAGTTCACAAACATATCCATATGTTTTTGCTTTTTTGTTGCAGGAATACAACTGCCACAAATATCCAGGTGAGTACCGACAGCAGAAAGCAATGACATACTACCAGTAGATGAATACTACAAAATTTCATATGTTATCTGTACACCAACTTAACATTTTAAGTCGCTTTTTTGGAAAGCAGCTGCTGAATAAATATAAATAAATGTTACTGTAGAGGGCCTTGTTGATGGTTTCTACTTTCTACAGCTGATTATCTGCTTCTCATTGATTGAACAGATTAAGGAGGAAACCAAAAATAATGAGGGTATAAAACAGAAAATGAGGTGGATTGGTGCCCCTCATTGGCTTCAACATGTGCAAATTTAAATAGCTAGGCTTTAGATATTTAGAACAGGGAGGGCAGTGGCGCGGCAGGTTTGGCCAGTGCCTGCTGTGTGGTGGGTCTGGGGATTGAGTCCTGCTTGGGGTGCCTTATGGCACACTGGTGTCTTGTTGAGTGTAGAAGATCAGGAGAGTAGACTCAAATACCGATGCTTAAATCACTTTATTTGTATCACACGAGGTTTGCACCCGGAGAACAGAGAGCCTCGAAAGATAGATGAGGAGAACGTCTTTTAGTTGGAGGTTCCGTGGCCAGGTGTGTTGGAGCGGGTGCTTTTATACTGCATCTCTGGGGTTGTCACCGGGAGGGTCATGGTGGTCATTGGGTGCACAGTCGTCAAGCACGTGGTTTTTAGGCGCGCAGTTGTCGGACATTCCAGGGACGCCAGGGACATCCAGGGTGTGTACCCTTCCCCTTCGGCCCTGTACCCTGTATTGCCGGGTAGGCTCCGGCTCGCTGCAACCCCACTCGGGACAAGCAGTTGTAGGCATTAGTTAGTTGGTATAGATATTTAGATATTGGCAGAGATCAGACATGTACAGGAAGTCTTCAGATTACGAACGAGTTCCGTTCCTCAGTCGGATTTAAGTCGAATTTTGACGTAAGTTGGAACAGTTAGGTATGGTGGGTATCTAATGTCACTTTGTCAGATGTTTGTCTTAGTATATAGTCTACCTTTTTATGCATAAAAAACATTAAAGAAACACTTCCGGATACACTAAAACATCTTCAATATAACAATACAACAACAACAACAATATATTATTATTATTATTATTATTATTATAAATGTAACTGCAGTATTTATAATAGAGAAAGACATAGAAAGTCATCATCCAAGGAGAATACACAGGTCTTGGGTCATTAAGGCTAAAGCAAGAGGTTAAACCAGGGAAAACGGGAACAGGGGCAAGGAAACCAAAGAAGCACGGAACGTAGCGGTGTCTCAGAATGAGGATCCTCAATGGTGGAGCTGACGAGTCTTTCCTTTTTACTATGCCCCTTTGATTAGGCGCAGGTGTTGTCAATGCGCTGATGGAGGGGGCGTGACAGTTTGTTTTTACGAATCATTGTATGTAACTCGAATTTTTAATATAATAGGCTATAGGGAGGTGGTTTGTAGCTACAGGTTGTATGTAAGTCGGGCGTTCGTAACCCGGGGACTGCCTGTACATGAAATATTTCAGTAGTGTGGTTCAGACTGCGGGTGTGAAGAAACTGACCACATGTCGGTACCCTTCCATCCACTAACTGATGGACGGGGGACTACATATGAAATGTGGCTCTGTTTGGTTACCCTCCTATTTCTAGGGTACAAAAAAGTGGGTGTTGCTGGGCACCACCTTTGTAATAGATCCATGAACTAGGAGTTGTCAGTAAGAAGGGGCAACATGAAAATATCCAGTCTCTGCTCCAGTATGGCAGCAGGCATGTTAGCAATGTTCCTAATGCTGGAAAGTACAACGTAATGATGATTTCTCTGCTTACTCACCCATCTCTTTGCAGAAGTCCCATGAGGTGGACGAAGAAGGCTTTGTGATCCGGACTGACCATCAGGATCATATCCTTATCCCAGCCACTAAAGACTATATACGTACCTTGGTGGACTGACCCTGGTCCTCAAGGGCCACTTTGTATGCTGGTTTTTTCTTTATCTTAGTTCTTGAATCCTTTCAAGGAAAAATCACGACAGTGGTTTATAAAAATATGTATTCTTCTTCATACTATGTGTTTATTCTTCAGTACAATCACATTATTGCCTTGTCTCTTGGTCATTTTACTTCCACAATGGGTATTTATTAACTCCCCGCAATGTTTTTCACTCTCCAAAACACATAACCTCTTTTCTTCTTTAGTAACAAAACTGCTACATTTAGTTCCTACTTGATCAGTTTTACAGCGTTTTCCTTGGAGAAATCAGATTGGCTGTTTTCCTCCAAATGCATAATTTCAGATGTTTCCAATCGTGTGTATCAGGTCCATGGTCTTCATGTCTGCAATCACTTCTTCAATCAGTTTCTTCCTTGTCCTGCCTCCCAGTCGATTACTGTCAAAAACTAGGTACATACATTTCATGACCCAGTTGTCCTCATTCTTGTGTATCACATGGTCGTAGAAACAAAGACACTGCCTATGTAAAACTGACTTGATGGGTTCAACTCCTACCATATCACACAGTTCCTTGCTCCTGAGCTCATCTTTTACAGTCACAACCCTCAATTAGTGTAAATCTAATATTGCAACTGAAATAGGCAATTTATTGTTCTTATTAGTAGTCCAGGTAGCTGACTACTTTTACAGAACTTCACTTCCTGACGCTGGTGTGACAATTATTTCGGATAGAATTGTTACAGCGTAACCAGTGTTCATTGGTCAGGCAGAAGGTTGGAGCCACTTGATAATTTCCTTTGTTTGTCACCAATTCTGCTTTGTAAGCACAGTGGTTGCATAAGTCATTCACACTGTTACTGACCATGGATCGCTGCCCTGAGTTTTCTCACATATACTGTTTCAGTGTGACTCCCTGCTGCAGTACATGCCTAAGAGCGCACACACACACCGACTCACACAGGCGTGAGAGAGAAATTAAATAACAGGAAATGAAGAGCGATAAGGCTGGGAAGACATACCAGGAAACTGATAGGAGGGGGTTCCTTTTCCTGTGTCACTTTGTGCACAATCAGTTCATGGGGGGTGTTGGGGAGGAATCTCCGATAAAATATAGGATGTCTTTATTTGTAGTCTTATCTTCTATATGACTGTCTGTGTGTGCTACATTGCTAAATTGTGAGGATGGATAGGTATTTGTTAGTAACTTAGTCTAGCATTCAAGTCACATTGGAGCAAAGAATCAATTAAATAATAAATTATTCATTTTTTCTGCTTATTGTGAATATTTACTCCCTTTCATTTTTCATTTAATTTTTTGGCAGTTTGTGCTCTGTGAGGTTCTCTTCCTGCGAGACTTACAATCAGATGGGATTTGTAACCTTTTAAGACTTATTAATGCTGTGAGACTCGATTTGTGGGACTCTTTCAGGATGGAACTCATGTTTGTGCTGGGACTTGCACTCTCCCAGTACTGAGGACCTGGGTTCTAAAGTTTAGTAGCTTTTTCTCCTTGGCTCATTTTGCCTCAGTGTGGCATTCAAAGACTGCTAGCTTACTACCACTCTGCTCCTTGACTGAGCTTGTCCCCTTCATACGCTGCCCTCAGGAGAGGGAGGAGAATTTCTATTCTAGTGACTCGGACTTTGATGATGATGAGCCAAAGAAGTTCCACATCCTGATCCGTCCAGTGGGCAGCAGCACCCGGTGTAATTCTGCAGCCAACGAGCTGGAGCTAAGGGCAACAGTGGGGGCACTGACACTGCCCCCCAACAGAGGGGTATGAGGCCTGCTGGGGCTAAGGGGAATGTAGAAGCACTGTTCAGTACGACTAAATCACTGTGGCTCAGTGGGTAGCGTTGGTGCCTTGCAGTGTCTATGCTGTCGGTTTAGGTGTGGTTTAGAATCTTAATCAGCCTGTGGAGCTTGCATGTTCTCCTCCTAGTCACCTGGGTGTCCCCTGGGTGCTTCAGTCCACCACCCCACAGTCCATAGACATGTGTTTCAGGTGAATGGTGACTCTAAAGTTCTGTGTGTGTGTGTTTGTGCATGTTACATTGCTCTGGTGTATAAATTTGTGAATGGTTATAGGGAGTTTAGTACAGTGTATCTAAGCATTTTATAAGTCACCTTGGGCAAATCAAGTTCAAATTCAAATTTTATTTGTCACATACACAACCATACTTTGCACGACGTGCAGTGAAATGCTTTTACGACTGTCTGTGATATATACTAATAGTAGAGATAATAAAAATAAGGAAATACAAATAAAATGGAAATAAGAAACATACTACAGAAAAAAGAAATATAAAGGCTGTCAGTTAAACACATAATAATACCAGTAGTTATTTTGTTATAGGTCTATGATGTTTTCTGTTTATTTCCACATGGGATGAGCAATTGTTTATTTGTGGCATAGTCAGAATGCTTTTTGGAGCTGAAATAGGCCTCATGTGTGTTTGTGTGTCAGCCAAAGATTTTCCTCTTTCTTTTTTTAGGTTTCAATGAAGCGACATCTTTCCCGTAAGTTTGCTGTTCTCACACTCTCTCCATTTGTGCAGAGAAGCTGCTAGAAGTCACTCCAGCCATATAGTCCTCAGTATGTCACATGTCCAGTGTCTGAGCCCACAGGTCAGTCTGACAGTGATGCTGAGTGGCTCAGGGTCTGCTGTCCCTCTTCCTCTCAAACCTGCTTCACAGGAACAACCAGCTGCACTGCGGATGCATGCCTGGAGGGAGTGAGAGACGGTGTCCCGAACACAGGTGGGTCGGAGTTTCTCGGCCCAACTTCAGTGGTGGCCTGACTCAACACAGCCTTTGGTGGAGCCTCCCATATCCAGTAAACGCTCAAGGGCTCTTGAACCCCACAGCTCCACCAAGTGGCTGTACACTGTGCTACTCTAATTTAAAGTGCACAGACTTTTCACTTACATCTATTTGAACAAGCTTATGTGGCTTTTGCTATCTTTTTCATCTTATTTTAAGTTGGTAAAATTTGAGGCACATTAGCCCCTTCTGCTTTTAGAGGTGACAGCTGTGCACAGCTGAGGAAGCGATCACTCATGCTGTTATTAGCATTGCATGTTAGTGACTTTGATTCTTAAAATATCTCCACCTTCCTCCTTCTACTTCATTTGTGAAAGTCAAAACACACAGTACCAGTATGATACACGTTAATCTCTACTTTTTCGTTGCATAAATGTTCCTAGAGCTAAGAACAATTTAGCATACATTAACTGGTTGAAGTAATGAATACTATATTATTCATTTTAACAGGCAAAAATACACACACATTTACCAATTTTCTTGCTCTTACAATTACTGTTGAACCAACACACACCTGGTCTAGAGTCTGGAGCCTTCAGATAATACCATGAGCTCACCATGGTTTAATCATGAGTTCAATCAAATCTATTTCATTAAGATTTGCCCCCTCTGTTTTCTTGTCAAACCACAATCCATCTTCTGTTTTTGACTAAATTGTGGACATACTATTTTTACCTAATTGGCATGGAAATGCTTTTTATTATTGTGATCTACATCTGTCACGGGGGTGTGGTGGCGCAGTGGGTTGGACCACAGTCCTGCTCTCCCTGCTTGGGGTGCCTTGCAACGGATTGGCGTCCTGTCCTGGGTGTGTCCCCCCTCCCCCTCTGGCCTTACGCCCTGTGTTACCGGGTGGGCTCCGGTTCCCCGTGACCCCTTATGGGACAAGCGGTTCTGAAAATGTGTGTGTGTGTGTGTGTGTGTGTGTGTGTGTGTGTGTGTGTGTGTGATCTACATTTGAGGTTCCCTCTGTAAATATGTGGATGATCAAAGTGTTTAACTGTGTTCCACTAGAAAAATTAACTTTTGATTTGAAATAAACTCTGGAATGTTTGGGCACCTTTCTTGAACTTCTCATACAGTGCTACTGTACATGATCACACTTGTGAAGAATTGTACCGTATTGCCCTTGGTTTATGTATGCAGATGTATTTGTACTTCTTTGGCACACTGTTTCTGTCTGTTATGTTGCTGTGGCCCAGTGATGTTGGGTTGTGTAAAAAAAAAAAAAAACCTCATAGGAAATAAAATTGATACCGTTTTTCCACCAGGGAGGATAAATGAGGGATGACAGACTCTTTGGTGCTTTAAACGTGTTGTTCTGTTGCCTGTTTCTTGTAACAGACAAGATGCAGGACGGAGTGCGGAGGTCAGTTTCCAGCCCAGACCGTTACAGGTAAACTGACACCTGGATAGCTGCTATGACAGTGATGTTTTCAGCACAGTTAGTACTGGGCGAGATGGGGTTGTGGTACTGACAACACAGCTTGGTGCGTTAGTCAAAGTCAGCTTTATTGTCATTCTGCCTATAGGTGAGTTACACATACAGGAGCACGGAAGTCTGTTTCTCTTTGGACGTCCATGCCACTGAAAACATACAGTGCACTTTGTAAAAAAGATCAATACTACAGATGAGTGCAGAAACAAGACAAGACAGTGCAGTACTCAGGCCAGAGCCTGGTGACAACGTACACAATATATAATGTATACAGACAATTTACACAATGTTATAAAAATATTTATGTAAAAATATAAATAGAATATGAATACAAAAAGGCTATACGGGACACGTAATTTAACTGGAAACTAGAACAGTTAAACATTAAACACTGTTTATTGCCTACAGATTAACTGCCAATATTGTCCCAAACATTTTCATATATACAAGTGGTCCCTGATTTATGATGGGGTTACTCTCCACAAAACCCGTCATAAGTCAAAAATATTGTAAGTTGAAAATGCATTTAATAGACCTAACCTACCAAACATCATAGCCTAGCATACCTGCAATGGCCATTATGGGCTTGACACCTTCATGCTGGGCAATCATCTTGAGTTTCTCCTCAGGAGTAATTGCCCTCCTCTTCTTCTTCTCACGAGTAGCAGGAGACACAGATGGGAGTTTCTGTGACATTATGGATGCACAAAACACAACCGTGTGGCAGACTGGGAAATGCAGATCGCGAGAGAGTATCGCACCACATATTGCTTGCCCAGGGAAAAATATCCAAATTCAAAATTGGCAGTACGGTTTCCACTGAATGTCTATTGCCAGCTCACCATTGTAAAGTTGAAAAAATTGTAAGTCAAACTATCATAAATCGGAGACCACTTGTATGCTTTCTAGAGTACATATGAGATCTGCTGAGGTCTCAAGGAGGATAATATGTTCCCAAAAGCATCTTAGATATGCTTTGGAGTAATCCTTGGAAAATTGAAAGGCATTAATGGTGAAGAAATAATTCTATAATCCTGCTGTCCCCTGTCTCTTCTTCTAGGTTGAATTTTACACCTGCGACAGAGGTGCTCTTTGGACCCCCGCTGGAGACCACGTTTATCGGTACACAGTCTCGGCTCAGTTACCCACTCTTCTGAGGCAGGAGATGGGCATGGAGAGTGTAACCAGTTTGTCCTTCTCCTCATTTTCTAGATGCAGCCTTTTCTTCTGAATCCTCATCTCCAGAAATTGTAGAAGACTCAGGACTGGATTCTCCTTCCCATCAGCCTATGGGTCCATCTCCAGAGCCAAACAATTGGGCAGCCTGGCCGGGCAGGGTGCAGAACAAGTATTCGACAGGGGCTGAAAGTGAATCAGACCCCTTCCAGCCAGCCTGTGCAGAGCCACCATCAAGATGTCTTTCCTCTGTACGGACTGAGCCTGTAGGTCTGTGCACACAAACCCCCTGCTCTCCACACCACCCATCTGGCAGGAAGTCAGCTGTCTTCTCCTTTGCTGCTTTCAGTCAGTGCCCCAGAGAGGCTGAGCAGGAATCCTCACAGTGGAACTGTAAGCATATCTTTGTGGAGAATCCCTTACCAAGCCCATCAGAGAGGTCGGCTTCCCCAGAACAACTCCCTCCACAGGAGCCTTGGGTGCCAGGCCTGGACCCGGCTCGGTCTCTCTTGTCTCAAGAAGGAAGCAGGTTTCACTCATACATGCATCCTTCCTCAGGGTCCCACAGTGAGTGCAAAACTTTCCCCAGTTCCTCTACTTCACACAAAGAAAAGAACAAGGACATAACTGTGGGGGTCCCTGCTTTGGATTCTTCAGAAGATCCTTTCTCCATTACCATGATTGGTAGCCCCACCCACCAGTTCTCTTTGGCTACTGGCACCTCTCAGTGGAGCAGCTGCTCCACAACCAGCTCTCTCTCTAGCTCAGCATCCAGCTCCCAGCCCAAGAAGGAAATGGGGTGCTGGAGCTCCGTGCATAACCCTTTCAGTGAGGCAGTCCCGGCAGGAATGCAGACAGGGCTGCGAGGTGGAGGCAAGAGGCTGCAGAGCTCAGACAGGGGACCACGCAGGAGTGGCCTGCCTCTCACAAGGCATTCTGGGCCACAGGAGGACCTCCGAATTTCTGCAGACAAGAAACAGAGCTGCCATAAGCTAAGTAAGCTGACTGCCTTCCTTTGACACATTCACAGACTTGGAGTCTTTACACAGAGATGTACTGAACACTTAAACATAATCCATAATAAGCATTTCAGCTGGCACTTCTCACTATATGAACAACTTGTAGTATACCAAAATGCCATGCTTTAAAAATGATTTCTAAATGAGAAATGAACAAATTTAAAATACACATTTTATCGATTCCCCCAGATATTTTTTACAGTACCATTTAATAAATGGATAGTTGCTATATGTTAGCAAACTTAAACTGTTTCCTCTTATAGAGAGCAACAGTGCCCATTATTTTAATAACTTTTGTTGGTGGAGACTGTATGAACAGCTTTGAAAGCTATACCAGGACATCCGGAGTTTTTGTTGCCATATGGTGGCTATGTGTGCTGCTAGACTGTGGCTTTCACAACTTGCACACTGCTGATTAGACATCCATCCATCCATCAACAACGACGGCTTGTCCCAAGTGGGGTCGCGGCAAGTTGGAGTCCAACCCAGCAACACAGGGCACAAGGCCAAAGGGGGAGGGGACACACCCAGAACGGGACGCCAGTTTGTCGCAAAGCACCCCAAGCAGTGCTCAAACCCCAGACCCACCACACAGCAGGCACCAGCTGAACCTGCCACGGCACCGCACCATCACACCCCTTGCCTAATTAGACATGCAAATCATATATAACATTGCGGTCATCAGTATTATTAAATCCCATCAATCTTCGAAACTGCTTTCCCATGTGGGCAGTATTTACAAAATTCCTTTGTCGTGCATATAATTCTGTAATCAGCAGACATGTGATACATTTCTGTTGATGCGCAGTATAAGTTTTGAAACTTATCTGGATTTTCAGTTCTTCCACAATTTGGGTTGCTACCATAGATATGTTCAGGCAAAATGATGCTGTAAAAACACTCAAGATAACAGGCTGTTGGTTGGTAGAGTTTAATAAGCAGTGAATGAACAGGAGAAAGAACAGGAGAAAGAGTCATTGAATTAATAACATAAAGTATGCATAAACAGATTACTAATAGTATCAGTCAAACATTGAGATTTTCTGTTAGTTTCCAGTTTTTTTCCCAACAAGATGTTTTGTTATTAAGTTTGATCAGGAAATCAGGCACCATGTCTTCCAAGGTCTCCTGCAGAAATTCCAAGTGATGCAGGTCTCCTCTGCATTGCTTTGCTTTCAAGCTCCTGTGAAGTTTGTCACATTCAAGTATTGAGCAGGTGTACTCAAACATTTGACTGGTACTCTAGTTCCATCGTCTCAATGTTTGTCATGGCTTTCTTTGGTCAGTTGTCTGTAGATCGCTCTCTTTTTCCTCATACTGTGCATCTGCCCCACTCTCTTCCCTCCCTTTAGCTACACCCCCTCCATCTCCACGAGAAAGCACAGAGTTCCTGCTGGGCGCACCGCCACACTCAAACCGAACCAGGGTGGTAAACAGCCGCATGAGTGGTTGTGAACTGGTATATAAGCCCTTTCCTTTCTCAGAACCTGAGTTAAAACACATTTTTATTGTGATTCGAAGTGGGAAAAATACTACTAAACTGATTTCAGTGTCTAATATTTGTGTTTTAAAACTCCTTTATATTTCATAATAAATGTAATATCGTTCAGTGATTTCTGACCCAAATTAGATATAAATGGCATTGAGACACTCTTCAAGAATTTAGTATTTTGAACTGAATTGTACACTGGTTCCTCATATTACAAATGCAACTGGAATTGGAAGGCTGATTATTCTTTTTTTTAACTCCAAAGTCGCTTTCTCCTCCCTAAATTACAGTAAAAGCTAAGTGATTTTATTGTTGACCTGCTTAGGTAAAAAACCTCCTGTAAATCTTTCAGTTATAGCAGATATATTGCAATACTTTTTACATCTTTATTAACTTCATTATCTTTTAAAATAAATTAGTATATTTGTAATAAAAAATAATGAGAATTTTAACTTGTTGCTTCACAAGTTCATGTTTAATGCTGATTATTGATTGATTCATCTCATAAATATGTGCATTGTTTGTCATCTTATTTGTCACCAACACTGCTGAACAGCAGGCATGAACTGTAAACACTTTGGAGTATGGCAGACCCACTCCTAACATGTTTGGGTGCACTTTACTGCCATCTATCAGCTGATCATATAATTACAGGTGACCTTCATTGCACTATAGGTAGAATTTTTCTTAGAAAACCGTTAAATGAAGCCCCAGTAAAATTAAAAATAAATGAGAAAATATTCATATACTAGAAAATTTGTAATTTGACTCTTCATGTCTCAAGAAGTCAGTGTAGTCAAAGTGATTAAAAGACAATTGCCAATAAAGCCTTTCACTGGAGTAGTTATTGCAGCTTTACTGTTTTTTTCCAGTGGACTGAAAACATGAGTTTATCAGCAGTGCTGCCTCTCTGTCGTTTCAGTCCAGGTCTCTGTGCTCCTCTCCGCTGCCTGCCCTCAGCCCCATCCTCAGCCCCGCCCTCACCTGCTCATCTTCCAGCCCCAGTGAGTGGGGGGGGCACACATTTAATCCCAGGGCCCACAGTCCCCACCGGGGTGGGTATTTTTTGGTAAACACCCCCATGCCTGTTTGTTTTTTATTACCATCAGACATGATTATTGAAATAGAACTTGTGGACCAGCACAATTCTCTGAAGTATAATGTTAGCCACCTTCCCTCCACTCTGAGCAGGTGTGTCACGGGGGCCAAGCCCTATCTCCCAGAGCTCCCAGGAGTCGTGGCCTGTGGCAGCAGCCATCACCGAGTACATCAATGCCTATTTCCCTGGAGGACAGCACAGCCGGTGAGCAGGGTACACTGCTCTTTAACTTCATGGGGTCTCCCCAGGAGAAATAGGGCAAGGCTAATGCAGATGGAGGGGTGTGCAATATTTAATGATGAAGGTGAGCTACTGGTTTTTGTCCTTCTGTCCAGCTGTCTGGTGAAGATCACAGGAGACTTCACCATGTCCTTCCCAGCTGGAATCACTGTCATCTTTGCTGCCAACCCAAACATCCCTGTTTTGAGTTTCCGATTAGTCAATCTGGGTCATGTTGAGAATATCCTCCCCAACAAAAAGCTTCTCTGCAGGTGGGTTTCTGTATTGAAGTGTAAGAAGGAAGATGTATAAAAGAAATGGAAAGATGTATAACATGTTTTGGACTATTTTCAGTTCACCACTCTCTACACTCTCCCCTTCTCTATCCTTCTTATAGTGGGTCCTCCCAAAGTGGCGTGGAGAGCAGGGAGTTCTGGTTCAACATGCAGGCACTTAGCCAACATCTACAGAAAGAGGCTGAACTCAATCCCCAGGCCTCCTACTACAATGTGGGTTTAGTAAAATACCAGGTGAGATGGGCAGGCACTTCACCTGGGTCTCCCCTCCACTCTCTCACACACACAACAAAATGTGGAAGCTGACTGGATGGATGGTATAGGTAATGTGTAAGGGGACGCTTGGAGAAGATATAAATTTTCTTTCGATTGGCGTTGTATCTTACTGACTTACTGAAGTTGTAATCCCACTCAGTTTGTTATCTAATAATTTTTATTGTTAAAGTAGCATAACCATTTATTTCAACTCTTTTGGACCTCTCTTTCCTTTGACACATCCATGCTCCTTCATGTGTCTCAAGGTGTCGTCCCAAGACCCAGGCCATGCCCCCATGCTACTGTGTGCAGAGTGCCAGCGCAGTGGCACGGTGACACGCGTCTCCCTGGACTATCGGTGGTGTCCAGCCATGGCACCAGATGCCCAGCTCACAAGCACGCAGGTGCTGCTGCCCCTCGACCACACGGCCAGTGATGTGCAGTGCCAGCCACCTGGAGCCTGGTGAGTAGGAAGTGGAGGCAGGGTGGACAGGCCATGTGGAGATGGGAGGTAGAGGTAGAGGCAGAAGTGCAGAACAGTGTGGAGAGAAAGCTGTGAGCTAGCAAAGAGGATGACATGAGATAAATAAATGCCAAGCAAAATGTGGCCTAACTAGGTTGTTGGTGTTTTTACAGGAATGCTGAAGAAAGACGACTTCTCTGGAAGCTGCCTGATTTCTCGCCCAGCAGCCACAGTAAAGGTCTCTCCACTATCTGCCTTCTTGCCTTACTCGTGTCTTGGCACATATTTTAAAGTGAATATGAAAATAAAAACATCTGATTCTGAAAGCTGCAAAATGTGTGAAATGATGAACTGGTGAGGGTACGAGGAAAGTGAAGAAGGGCTTTGATATAGGGCAAAAGTCTGTCCTTTGTGTTATTACCAACTATGCCATATGGTCCGTATCTCACACATAAGTGGTGAGTGGTTCTGAATGTTTACTTATGTACAGTTAATGAAGCATTAATAAAATTACACATGCTGAGAATTGAATTTGTTACATAGCTTTTCTTAATGTTGTGATATTTGGTTTGTAAAATTTAAAATAATGCATGTTAATTAGAATCAATACTCCAGTGGAGTACTCCAGTAGAGATCACATCATCATTGTATCATTTCAAGCTGCCAGTTTAGGAATATTGTTTATCAGGGTATGGATGACACCTAAACAATGGCAGGGGAAGAGACTTTAATCTCCAGTCAAAACCCAGCCACCAAGGAAGAGGGTTTGACACCCATTAGCTAAGCTACAACAAAACAGGAGCCAAAGCAGTGCTTGAATTCTTCAGCTGCAGCTGACATAGCCACCACCCTGTGTGTCCTGCCCCCCCCCCAGGGTCAAGCCACACCTCGGGCCAGCTGTGTGCCAGCTGGCAGAGCTCGGAGCTGTCACATGGTCCAAACCCCAGCCTTGCCGTGCAGTTCGTGGGCACTGGGGCCTCACTCTCAGGCTTGGATGTGGAACTGGTGGGCAGCCGTTACCGCATGTCACTGGTGAAGAAGCGGTTTGCTACAGGTACACGGCATACTCAGTTATGTTAATTTAGGTTAATGTTAGCACTTATGTTAAATATTGTAAGTTGCCTTGTCCAAAGGTGTCAGATGAACAATAGCTACAACTGTTTCCATTCTTTGAGAAAATCTTTCATTTGGCAGCAACACTGGAGTGGTGCTAAAACAGAAAGCCAATGTCCTACAATGTCCTAGTGCAAGTCTTGATTTCCACTCTGTTAGAAAATTGCTGTCGAGAAATTCCATTTAACCAACTTGAATGATCTCCACGAAAGCTGCTAGGAAGAATAGGACAAAATTACTCTTGAGCAGCGTGGAAAGCTGGTTCTGACTTAACCAAAAAGACAAGGCTGTTATTGTGGCAAAAGGGGGTCTACAAAATATTAATGTGTGGGGGTTGAATACTTATGCAAGCTGTATTTTGCAAGATATTAAAAAAAAAATTTGGCAAATTTACTTTGGTTTTAAAAATAAACTGTTAGAACACAGGTTTACAATAAAAATACTTGGAGGAATGTGTGTCTTTTGAAATCCATAAAATGGTAACTTTCTAACTAACAAGCTAATTTTCAAGGGCCTGAGTACTTTTGTAAGTCACTGTGTATCAAGCAAATTAGTGAGGATGAACTGGAGAAGTTATGTGGGTCCTGGTCTTGCCGTCATCTTTACATATGTTCTCGTACTGATGCTTGGAACATCAGTTCAACAACGTTTTTCTTTGTGTCTCCCCTACTGTAGGGAAATATGTCGCAGGCTGCTCATTGTGAACATCCCAGGGGTGCCTGGGTGGCCCATGACTGCACTGTTCACCTCCCATGTGGCCTTCTCTTTCCCCACCAGATTTAGCCCAGAGGATACGTTGAGGAGCTTGGTGGTTCAGTAGATCATACTCTTCAGATGGCTCTGATGAACAGGGACCAAATTAGAGCCTTCCTGTGTTCTCTTCACATATAGAAAATACAGAACCAGCTCCAACCCTCACCTGTGTTTTGGGACACTATAGTTTTTTGGCATAGTACTGCATTTAGTTACTGCGTTGTGAACTGCTTGTCAATTGAATGTGATGAAGTTCAGCTGAAGAGAAATATTGTCCATTTACATTGATTGCAGACACTTTTCCTCCAAAGCACAATTCAGGGTAAACAAAAGTTCCTACCACAACAAAGAGCTACAGCTATGTACTTTTACCTCTGGACCTATAGGGAGTGGGACCACCAAGCTGCAAGAGGTAGGAGAAGTGCTCTCGCTTAGGTTGTAGGGAGTGATCCGGTTCTGTAGGTGTCAGGGTGTAGTTCTTCTGACTGTAGTTTTTACAGAAGAACCAAAACAGGAGAGCAAAAGGACAGTAGAAGCTTCTTGTAAGCAGTTAAACTTGTGAGCCTTAGCTTTTCACCATGGAGTGAAAGCGTTTGGGTCTTTGACTGTTGTAATGCTTATACATTGTCATAAACATCTCTGGGACGTGTTAAAATATGGGAAACCGTTTGCACACCAATATTTGTATCAGCAGTGGCCTCCCTCAGCGGAGCCCCACAGCTAGTCTCCCTAGTCTTTGTCCCGTTATTCTTTGCACCATGAGGCTGCCAACATGGATTGGCTGCTGCAGTGAAAAGTTGACAAATCTAGAGAATCTTAAAAATGAAACTATCCTGATTAGCAACACCAAACAAAGGGGTAGTATGCTTAAATTCAACATCATAATATTCCATCACTACCACATTTTTACATAATCTGGCAAAATTACAAGGAGATCAATCTGGAGTTATACACATAGGTTAAACATATATGGCAGACTGTTAGTGACACAAAGTGAACACAACCTAATGGCAGTAAGAGTGCAGTGAGGACTCGTGATATAATACATTCATCCCCACCATAAAACTCCTGTTGTGTGTCTATTAAAACAGGACTCTTTTCCAACAAACTTTTTTTATTGAATCATTTTCTAACCACAACCAAAAATATATGTTTACACCAATTTATTACACAGTTCGACCAGTACAAAATACCGCTTAACTATGCAAGTTGTTACAGACCACAGTCTGGCTTCAGGCTAGGTGTAGTCAAGAACAGGTTTAAAAATGAATAAAAATAAATGCTCAATTTACATTTAATTAGAACCAGGACTGGGTCCATAGAAATAGAACCTCCCAGCCAAGTTTTAATAGGGGTTTCCAACACACATTCAAACAAGTTAAGAGGAAGTTGCCTTCCCCATCAAGGTAATTACAGGGTAATAGGCACAACACTAGCAAGAACACGTCACCAGAAGCCTGAAATGACTCCAGTAAGAGAGACTAGTAGTAGCTAACAAGTTAAACAATTTTAAATTTCCCAGGGAGGGGCATTCTGAACATTTTTGGTTTAATACCAGACACTGGTGACTTATTTCATTCTCATCACAACCATAATGCACAACAGACTGAATTACTGGCAGTAAATGAGGCCAAGTTCATGGCAAGACAATACTGGGTAGAAGAGTTTAAACAATAGATTACCTCACCCTTAAAAGACAAAGATTTAATGAATAGAAAATAGTTTCATAGTTTTGTACACCAGAACATGGAAGGAAAAACTGTTTAAAACATTTAAACTGTTATATTGTGTTACAAAACACAGGTTTACAATCAAATCTTAAGCATGAAAAAGACTGCTCAATATGCAGACATGCCATGCTCCCCCGAGGAATCAGTTAGTTAAGGTTAGGTGACCTGGTAACCTGAATATGGTCAAGCAGATATAAAATATAGGTCTTGTAGGCTGTTGTCATGTAGGCAACACCACTCTTGTCAATAATTTATGCAGTCCACAAAGCTCAAAGCAAGTGCTGCATTACATGAAATTGAGTTATGAAAATCTAAGGCTTAGTTTACAAATTTGGTCCAATGAATGGCCCTCTGATGCTGCTATAAAAAAGGACCACTGCTAAAGGTTGCTTTTCAGTGTTGACTAGGGAAAGATTTGAGACAGGAAGAAGGTAAACACATGGGTGTTCCCACTTTAGAAAACCTGCACCTCCGGTACAGGTTTTTTTTTTTTTAATTAAAAAAAAAAAAAAAAAAAAAAAAAAATACACCTAAAACATAGGGGTAAGTCTGCAAACTAACCTGTGACTGGAAAAATACTTCCCCAGGGCCAATCCACCCTTGAGAGCAATGAGAGAAAACAGTCTTTTATGGTCTTTGTAACAGGACCATATTTCAGAGTTCCTACAACATGTAAGGAAGGAGAGTGGTTTGCACCACTGTCCTTTGAGCTGCTGGCTACAGCTGAGGCCACAGATAGTTCACACCTACATCAAGTGTAAAGGTGCTTCTTACTTTTGAGGTCATGGAACTATACATTCACACTGGTAGAGAGACAGGCACAGGGAGAAGACTGCCATCATGATGGTGAGAGCTTTTTCCATCTAAGGCACTGGGGAAAAAAAAGTAAAAAAGACACTATGGCAAATGTATTAAAACGCTAAGATGTACAGGAACAGAGTACTGCACAAAGTCGATCCTTGATTTCACAGTTTGGCTTGCAATACAGAAGAGAAAACAAGAATTTGAACCAAACCTCTCAGTTAAGTTTCACAAACTCTCATCAGCATGAGATCTTTTGAGATGCTGATGTAAACATACATGTTTAATACAAACTATAACTGTTGGTGGGAGGTTGAAGAGCTCCTTGCTCCTGTATATGTAACTTCAGTTGGTGCTGCTTTAGCAGACCTGTGTGTGCTGGGCCACCAGGCTCAGATCTCCTGCAGCGAGTGATTGGTGTCAATGCGTTCGCGCTTAACTGGAGGCTCGCCAGCACTCCGGGAGATGTCCCCATCGCTGCCCAGGTCACTCATTTCATCTGAGAAGGAGGGATCTGTATCGAGGACAATTCCACAAAAATATAAACTGCACTGGTGTCTGTAGGAACATCGAGAAGAAATGAGGTGGAAATGGGAGGTGCCTACCTTTATTCCTAAGCATGGGTATCATTGAGCTGAGATCACTGAACTGAGTGAGAGATCCAGAGAACATGAATTAGGAACTAGATAAAGCTGTATTTAAAAATTTGCCTTTGGTCACTTCCCACATATACTTTATTTACAACTCAGTCTTATTTCCCGGGCCCAGAGTCCACACGTATGCAGAGTTCACACTCCGATACATATACCATGTCAACAAGGTTAGATGTAGTCCTCTTCTGAGCTCACCTCTCCCATGACGGCGATGGGTGTCTGGCCAGTTGCCTGGGCGACACGGTGCTCCACCAGGTAGAACATATACTCATCATACAGCAAACGGATGAGGTGGAAGGACCCAAAGCTAGCAGCACTGCGCAGGGTCAGGTCTCGGATCACCATGGAGCTGGAGGGACATGGGGTTGAAGAGCAGACATTAAACAAAGGCAGCACAGGCGTGACACGATAACACGTATAAAGTGGGGATGCCAAATTTAGCCCTGCTTCCAAGATTATTTTTGGACTCCTGTAACCTTTCAGGTCTTACCACAACTTCTCAGCTGGATTTGGGTCAGGACTTTGACTAGACCATTCGATAATCTTGTTTTCCCCCCAGTCATTCTGACATTGACTTGCTTGTACAAGCATGTTTCACATCATTGTGATGTTATATGATTCAGCTGCACTTCAGCATCAGATCACAGACTGATGACCTGATATTCTCCATTTAGAATTATCTTATACAAAGGGAGATTCAGGACTCCTTCAATGTTAGCAAAGTGCCCAGGTCCCGTGGCAGCAAAATATCCCCAGAAAATCGCATCATCACTACCATGTTTCTGAGATGTGATCAACTACTATTATCCAAGTCATTGGTCCAAAAAAGTATGAACCCATGAATTGTCATTCAGATCAGCACCATATACATGTAAAGACTACCTGAGATGAAGGGTTTTATGTAGTGGAGGCGGCAGCAGAGCTCCTCATACCTGTAGAAGGACCACTTGAGCAAGAACTGGCGCGCAGCCCTCGGAAAGCTAGCGCTGCCTTCGTGGGGCTTGAGCACCTGGTTCACCACATTGTCCAGCCAGGCTGCCCACTGGTCCAGTGAGCTCTGCTGCTGCAGTGTCACCTTGAAGTCTTGCTCCAGCCGCTGTACCAGGGTCTCATCGCACTGGCACACCCATGAGGCCTGTTCCTGCAACAGGCCACATACTGTTAAGTAGGACAACATTAAACAGTGTGTGCATGTATATATGCATATTTGGTGGGCTAGCCAGCAGAACTTGCATCAGTACCTGCACATTAGCAAAGTCCACTCGGTTGAGATCACTTAGCATCTGGTTGATTTGCGAGGTGTTCTGCAAGACTGCGCGTGCTGCCTGTGCCAGGTGGTTCAAGGATGTATATCTACGCAGTGTCTGAGCAAAGGCACTAACCACTGCCACCTGCAGAACACAATTTATTCTAAGATGAAAAAAGGAAAGTACTCCTTGTCCAAATAACTGAAATCCAAGTTTGCATGCTGACTAGTTTAGTTGGTGAAGATCGAGGTACCTTGGTGCGAACAATCTCCTGGGGGAAATCTCTCATGGCTGAGGTGAGCCAGCCCTCAAGACTCTTTGCAAAGTTGCGGATGGCTTGCGTGAGAGTACCTTAACAAGACAACGAGAAAAAGAAATGAGACAGGCCCATGACGTTCCATAAGAATCATAAAACTGGGGTAGTGGCAAGATGCAGGAACAGCTGGTAGCATAGTGGTTCCAGCTACTGCCTTTGGACCCAAAGGTTGCTTTGCAGGTTCAAGACCCTCCTGCTGTAGCACCCTTGAGCAAGATACTTGCCCTAAATTGCTCCATTAAAATTTCCCAGCTGTATAAAGGGGTACATAATTGTAGGTAGCTCAATATTGCAAATCAGCTAAAAATGAATAAATGTAAGATGAACTGCTTAGGTGAAGAACAGAACAGTAAAAGTAGGATGATGCAGCGCGGGGGGGGGGTGGCTGTGGACTAACTGGGGACAGGGCGTAGCACATCAGGGATGAGGATCTCCACCAGAGCCTGGTACAGGATGTGGTCACAGCTGCGCATCCACATCCTCAGTGGCTCATACTTGCAGAGGGCCACCAGCTTCTCCCTGGGGATGGGCCCCTCCGTCTCTTCCTCGCTGTAGAGACACAGTGGTCAGACAAGTGGTCAGCGTGTATCAAGGCCTATACCTTAAACGCAAGACCAATTCTACCTGTTAGGAAGTGACGTGGCCCCATCAGTAGATGGCGCCGTTGAATTCCAAAACGTCTGCCACAGCTTCTCAATGTAGTGGAACTGGAGGTTCATCACAACGTCTAGAGTGGCCTGTAGGAGATGTGAGGACAAGGACATGAAAACCTGAGCATCTACATTAAAAATAGTTTTTACATCACCTTTATAAAACAATTTTGAATGTATTTTTTGCATAATGATGTAATGATGACAATACATTGTTGTGTATTTGCTCTTCATTTAGTTGTTAAATTATGTAATACATATGAAACATCTGTACAAGTTGCACATTTTTGTTGGAAATAAATTATGAAAATCCAGTAGCAGGTCCTGAACCCTGTTTGCACAGTTCCCTTCTCACTAACCCATTCCGGGCAGCTTTCAGTCACACAAATTTCTTCGTGTCTGTTCAGCATGAGGAAGTGACCCTTTCCTCCCAACAGAGTGCCGTCATTACTGCCTAGAGGAAACCCCACACTCCCACGTGAGCCACGTGAACAGCCCACAGTGACGTGGCAGTCCAGCGGCTCTCTGGCAGAGCGCATACACACACACTTTCATAATGCTCAAAGGCACACTACTATGCAAAGCTCCCCAAAACTGACCAGAGCAGCAAAGGTGCATCTGCGCCCAAGACCGGTGGCCACTTGAGGACACAGCACAGAGACATGAACAAGAAAGCCTGTAAAAGCCAGGGGGCCAGATACAGTAGGTGTTAGATGAAACCCTACATGGGGAAACTGCAGCAGCACGAAGTCAGTTTCAGCAAAGAGCATTAGCCCAAACCGACTATTAACTGGTCCAAGCTGCAATTCTACCGTTTCGTGTATTAGGGCTCTCTGCAACAATTCATTGTGGTTTACACCATGCCACAAGATACCCGTTTGGCACAACGTTCACCGTGAGTGGAGTTACTGTGCCATAGAGATTTTCCTTCAATGAAATGATACGTTTGTGCTTCCCTGCAAAAGCATTGCTATGGCAACCTTGTTTACCGTTACCCCTGGCAACTGCTTAAACACTGAGCTTGAAAACAAAAAGGAAAATTCCCATCCGTACAAACAAGTATTTTTCCTATTTTTGCAAAGCTGGCTTTCAGCCTGCCTGGTCTCCAGTTGAGGATGATGAGTAGGCCATTCCACAGAGCTGCCCACACCAAAGGCCTTTGTCTAACTTTTTCTTCTTTAAACACATGTACTTATTTTGTTGCTTAGCGCACAATTACAACGCAACACATTTGTACAGCTACATATTTAACTGGATAAAGGATACTACGGCAGGGTCCGTCCTGGGGTCTGTGCCAGCAGCGTTCAAGTTACTGCTCCAAAATAAACACATCATTTAACACCTAGCGTAATGGATAAAACTGATGAACAGAGATTTGGGATTTTGGCAAGTAAATAAGTGCAAATACAACACAAATTAATGTTAAAAGTAACCCACAGGCTATGGCACGGTGGTACAACATACATGTAGAACGGGTACCTGGGTGTGTGATCAGACAAAGGTTTAACCCTCGTTCAGTTTGTGACCGACTGTCTGGTTTCCTCCCACAGTCCAAGGATGTCTTTGTTTCATGTGGAATGGAGACTCCAAATTTTATGGATGCGAGTGAGTGTGCTGTGAGTGGCTACCATCTGATGAACTGGCATCCCATACAGGATGTATTTTGCCCTGTACCGTATGCTTCTGGGAGACTCTGAGCCACCATGGCCTTGCACTAGCATAATAAGCACATATCAGTAGTGACTGTGCCAGCGTCCACAAGCTATTTTTAGGAGAATCTTTTACATCTCCCGCATCCAATCAAATGCACTTATAAAATGTCACAGGGAGAAAGGTTAACAGGACAAGTTATGTCATGTTAATTGGTATGTTAACGGTATGTTAACGGTATGTTAATGGTATGTTAATGGTATGTTAACTGACATAACCAAAGTGTCACTGGCAATGTAGTCAAAATTTTGATAAAGGTGGTAGTAAAGAGGTTCCTGGGAGGAGAATGAGCATGTTGTGTTCAATTCAATTAAATTTATTTCTATAGAGCACTCTTCTCACACAGTGACACAGAGCACTGAACAAAGGTAACAGAAATTGAACCCATGGTGTACAGCACAGCAGCTGGTCTGGGGTTGACCAAAAACTAATCTCCATCACCCAGAAAGACTGGCAACACCAGCAAACAAATACAAGGGCAAAAAATCTCTCTCTGTCTCTCTCTCACACACACACACACGCACGCACAGGGAGGATGCAATCTAAAAAAGTGAGCATGAACCTTCTTGCCCAGGAAACACTAATGAGACAAGTGGTTTGGTACACAGTGTTTGTGGTGCTAACAAAGAAAAAAGAGCATCTAAGGAAGGCAAACTGACTCTTTCATTGTCACACACACACACACACACACACACACACACACACACACACACACACTTTCAGAACCGCTTGTCCCATACGGGGTCATGGGGAACCAGAGCCCACCCGGTAACACAGGGCGTAAGGCCGGAGGGGGAGGGGACACACCCAGGACGGGACGCCAGTCCGTCGCAAAGCACCCCAAGCGGGACTCGAACCCCAGACCCACCGGAGAGCAGGACTGTGGTCCAACCCACTGCGCCACCGCGCCCCCTGTTGTCACAGACACTTTTTTTGAAAAACTTTCTTCAGAATTGCATTAACACTCAGAATTAAGCAATTCTGTGCCCAAATATCCTGGGACCTGATATTTTACAGTGCATGTTTAGCAGCAAATGCCAAGTATTAGCACCTCCTCTAATTTCCCCTCTAAGAGGTTTAGCAGATCAGCAGCGGCCCACATCTTTAACATTTCTTCAACTATGTGGCACAGTTTCAACAAAGTACAAAAACACTCATTCAGTTCAGTGGGGGCCATACCTCGCAGTGATCCCGGTACAGAGTCTGGAGCTTCTTCACATCATTCATGCTAAGACGCTCAGGCAACGGGATGGAGCCCAGGTCCGGGGCAGGGAATGGGGGGAGGGTATGGGACACGTCTGCCAGGAAGACCAAAGACAGCAACACACAAACTCTCATTCCCATGTTCTCCTTGTTTGTTACAAAAGTGTGGTAAATTTCATCTGTCCGGGTAAACGAGTGTTCTCTTGTGTGGTTTCTCCGTGGATTTCAGATGGCCTCCCAACTGAAAAGGGATGAGTCGCTCATTCCACTGAGCTGCCCACACATTACCAAAACTCTTGCTTTGAGAGCTCTGCTCTGTAAAGGTCTCTTAACCAAGTCTTATGTTTTCAATTAAAAATTTCAACTTTTAATATGAGGGACTTGGAAGCCTTGACAAGAATCACTTGCATGAATGTAAAAAGGGTGTTTTAAAAAGTCAAGTAACCATAAACAAGTATGAAAAGCAGCTCTTCCCCTTTATGTTCCTCCATCAAAGAAAAGGTTTGCTCTATTGCCATTAGACTGAAATCAGGTACTTTCAGGTTTTGTGGCAAGGCAGCTCCCCTCACCGATGTACTGCTGGTGTTGCTGGCTCTGGGCAGCCACAGACTGCTCAGGAGTGGTGGATGAGTGCTGTGTCGTTGCAGACAGGCCGTCTCCCACACCATCCACTTTCTGTAGGGGTTTAAACCTGAGGACCACAGGTAAAGCTGTCAGAGCCAAGGTTATGGGGTGGGAGGCAAACATCAAAAATAAAGGGAAATGTGGAATTTGAGTTAAAATCTACAGTACAGTGTTTACATAACAACAGCAGTCACATTTACAATGTTTCATTTAGAAGACTCCAAACCAATGCTGAAAACCTATTAAAAGCAAACTACTGAGCTTGAAAAAGTTTCAGAAACCAAATACTACTTCAGGAAGAACACAGAGATCAAAACTGGCCTACGGAAAGGGCAGTGACTGCATTGAGGAGCCGTGTGCTGCAGGGTAGTGCTCTCACCTCTGCTTCTGGTGCACGGGCTGCTGCCTCATGGCCATGTACTGGGAGTCCTCCTGCAGCCGGTTTAGTGGTGAGTCCGGCTTTAGGCGAATTCCATAATAGTGATACTTGGAGTTTCCTCTGAGACAGAGATTGTGAGAGAAATAGGACTGGTGGATGAGCAAACGTGGGTGTGTGGGTGTACGGGTGAGAAGAGACTACAAGGTTTGCTGATCCAAGAGCACCTGTGTATTGTGCAATGTGTCATTTACAAATTTGCATGCAATATCTATGCGTACTGCACACATGCTCAGACCTGGTGCCCAGGCGACGCGTGCGCAGGCCCATGAACACAGAGCGGATGAGCTTGCCGAAGGAGGCAGCGTTAACTGGATCCAGCTTTTGTTCCTGGCAGTGGCGGAGGTAGTGGTTGTAGAGGGAGCTACGGGGCAGGCTGACACCCTCTGCTGTCTCGTAGTTGTCCAACAGCCACTGCAGCTGAGCACAGGACACAAGGACAATGAAGCTCACTCAAAGGGTGACTACATGGCCACAAAGCCTCTACATCAGTCTTGGGCAGGGTCATTACTTCAAGCGGCCAGGCTTTCCTCCAGTGTTCAGGCCTATCAACTGCCTACTGACCAAGTACAACTGGGCAGAAGCCTTACATAGCCATCACTCCATCTGTGAAAGTGTCCATCGTCACAGCATACACACAAACACAAAAACACAAATCACAATAAACTTATGGAGACTCACGAGCTGAATATTCAGCTTTCTAGACCATCGATACAAAGACATAAAAATGCACACATTCACACAGATAATATGAACCCAGCACACCAAAAGGACACAAAAAACAGTCACATAAGTCTTAAAATAAATTACATCCATTTCACTGAACAGGGATAAAAGATGGATATGCAAATTTGCACTTATTAAACCACCAACCATGACAGGGAAAATCATTTCATTCTGCCTCTGAATTCTCCCACAGAAAAGGCATTGACACAGTGAATTATTTCTTCACAGCTGTGGGATGCGTGGAAGAGGTGTGTTGAAAAAAGAGACATAACTGTCTATATAACTGGAGCAGTATGAACTGTGTAATGTGTGATCTGCAGGCCACACAGACATTCACTCCAAATCTCAGCGAGGTTAAAATATAAGAGGCAATAACCAAATGATGGGGGTAAGACATTACTACTATTATGTCATTTAGCCAAGGCTTTTTTATAGGGTGAGTTCCACCAGTTTGATACAGCTAGGACATTCCTCTTAAGTAATTCAGCAGCTCAAGTACCATGCTGAAATATACTACAGCATGCCCTCTTTGGGACTCAAACTAGCAACCTTCAGTCTATACAGCAAGGCAATGTCCTGAAAAAAACCATTTGGTGACCGTTTTCACTGTAGGGTTACAGTAAGGATCACAGCTCACAGACTAAGTGAAACTAGCTGTGTATTAAATATAGAAAGCATTTTATATGAAAGATTTGTTAGAGGGCTGGGAATAAAGACAAGGATAATGACTCAATCTTGGACAGGCAGCTGTTGCAGATGAGGGGGTTGATACTGCTGCACGTGGCAGTTAAAGAAGCACAAATTATTTGAGGGGGTAAAAAGATTGAAGAAAGAAGACTTGCAGCCAAAAGAAACAAAGAACAGAAAGATCTAAACCAATTGTTTCCTTTCAAGAATGCTGGCGACCCCAAAAGCAACTTGACCCAGACCTCTTTCTTAGGGTACAGGCCCTATGCAGAAAGGTGTCATTGTGATCACAGCAAGCAAGGGGGTGTAGGAAGCCTTCATGCAGCCACAGACAGCAAACTGGAGAATCACATAGAGCCAACTGGCCAGAGTGAGAAGGCTGCTCCATCCTAAAGGTTCTGGCAGCGAACGCAACTGAGGTGACGTCTGTTTTGGGAAAGTTGGTGGGTTTGCTTGTGTGGTGAGGTGAAAGCAAGCAGGCAGACAAACAGACAGCAACAGCCCCCCCCCCCCCCTCCTTTTTTTCCTCCTCCCTTTCTAAACAAGGCTCCTGGTTGACTTACATGGCTGTTGAGCAGGCTGCTTTTGTGAGTTGCAATCCCATCAGACTTTTGGAGGTTTTCAATCGCCATTTCAAGCTAAAGGGAAAAACAAACAAAAAAAGAAGCATGCAAAAATATAAAGAGAGGGAAAAAGTAGGAAACAAAGCAGGGGGAAAAAAAACACACAAAACAGAAGGGAAATAAGACTTAGCTGCAGCCAGATCTATGCATTCCCATTACACTTGAGACAAGTGTGGTGGCCAAGTTCATTAATGGGCTACAAAAAGCATGCAAATGAGGGGACTAAAAGGGGTTAAGCTGCATGTTGAAGGGCCTCCTTGTCTGATAGACAAATAAATGCATGCAAATGTGGACCACAAGCAGGTGGTGGAGACATAAGGCACGCATTGGAATAAGTCATCAATTTCCAGTTTCACCACGTAAAAATCGCTGACCAACCCCCACAAAACTGCCCCTCGCAACAACTACTGGAAAGAAAGGGCAAGGGGTAGCAGATAAGAGCTAACAGTTTATAGTTGACAGGCTGGCAACTGGATATGTATTCCTGTTGCCTGATACTATAGGAATGTGCATCCATACACATTTCTTTCGACTTTTTTTTTTTTAATTAAGCAATGCAGGTGTTTACTTCTGTTCGTTGTGAACAGAACATACTGATGGCAGAGGACAAAGAAGTGTGACCAATAAACTGCACACTTTCCCAGTATAGGCTCTGACTGGTGGTCATCGGTAATTGAACGAGTGGAAGATGCTGAGCAGTCATCCCTTAGACCTGGTGGAACCTGAGTGGTAAAGAGACCCAAAGAAAGACATGCCGTAAAGTAGTCAAATGGGGAAAAAAGTGGGGGGAACTTTTTTCAAGTGTTCCTGGCTCCTTGCCAGGCAGTATTGGGTGGCACGGCAAGTAGCGCTGTTGTCCCATATCACCTGAGTGATGTGAGAGGGCATGGGTTCAGTCCCTGCTCAGTCTGTGTGGGGTGTGCATGTTCTCCCCGTGTCTGTGTGGGTTTCCTCCGGATGCTCTGGTTTCCTCCCACAGTCCACAGACATGCTGTTCAGGTTCCCCCATAGTGTGTAAGTGAGTGAGAGTGTGTGCAGCACTGATGTGTGGATGAGTGACCCATTGTAAGTAGTGTATCTACCAGTGCAAGTCACCTTGGTGAATAAGGTGTGGGCTGATAACACTACACTGAGCTCATTTGAAGTCACTTTGGAGAAAAGCATCTACTAAATAAACATATGCAAATGTAATGAATTGGGGGCGTGGCTTTGTCTTCCTAGAACTGC
Source organism: Scleropages formosus (assembly GCF_900964775.1). Taxonomy (NCBI): domain Eukaryota; kingdom Metazoa; phylum Chordata; class Actinopteri; order Osteoglossiformes; family Osteoglossidae; genus Scleropages; species Scleropages formosus. Next base: position 4,609,155 of record NC_041814.1, read on the forward strand.
AATGGCTGTGAGAAGTGCCTGAATGCGGTACTAATGTGTTACAAATCCATTTCCAAAAAAATTGGAACAGTATGTAAAACGCTAATAAAAACAGAAAGCAGTGATTTCTACATGCTCCTTTACCCATAGTTAACCGAAAACTGTACAAGGTATTTAATGTTTTACCTCAAACTTAAAATAAATTTGTACATATAAGCTAATTTAGATTTTGATGCCTGCAATATGTTTCAAAAAAGTTGGGGACAAAAGTGTGTTTACCACTGTGCTACATCACCTTTCCTTTTAATAACATTAAATAATTGTTACTGGAACTGAAGACACTAACAGCTGTAATATCCTAAGTGGGATTCCCCCCCCCCCATTCCTGCAAGACCATGCGATGGTACGAAGCAGCGCACTGTGGAACTGAAACAGTAATAAAACAAATAATCATCTTGGTCGTGTGTATAAGTCACACCCTTTCGGTGCTTTCAATTCATTTAAAAAAAAAATACACAAAAAAAATCCTAAACCCTATTCCCAACCATAACATGATTAATACCCCTAAATAAAAATTAAAAGGATAATGTCAGTTCTTTAAAAGTGATGATACTCGAACCCCAGACCCACTAGAGTGCAGGACCCAGTCAAACCCGCTGCGCCACCGCACCCCCTCAGCTTATTTTAGCACCTTGTCAAATTCTCTTCAGTTCTGATGAATTTTATTCAGTTCTGTTGTGAAACAGCCTTTGGCCTTATGTTACTGAACCAAGCAGCACATGACTGACACTCGGGCAAAATAAGCCATGTTAATGTTAGCTCAGAGTGCTCTGAATGAACTAAATGAAGTGCAGAAGACAGGTAATGCAGAAAGAAAACAAAGGCAATGGTGAACAGAAGGACCTGTCCCAGCATCTCATGTAATATTCAGTGGGGGTAAAAGAATACGCGGCACATGGAGACGGGATGGCAGTAGGGTCGTACCATTGCAGATGAGGAGCGAGAGGAGTGGGAAGGGTGGTGTCGGCTTCCCTCCATGCCACCCCCATGGATGAGGTATGCGCTGCTGCCACTGGAGATGATCTGACCACCTCCTACATCCATGGCAATGCCCACCATGCCATGGGGAGACACACCACCAGCTGATGACACCACTGTGGTCACCTGGGCACCACCTGCCTGAGTGTCAAAGTAGGCCGTCCCACTGCTCTGACCATAAAGCTGGCTATCAGTGTTGTATGAGTAGGCAGTGCGTCTAGGGGAAGGTAAAGAAAAGTCAGACTGGCACACACACACACACACACACACACACACACACACACACGCACACATACACACACTTCCTCCAAGAATGTTTGTTCATTCATACAGTAGTCATCTATTGCTCAAGAGTGTCAAATTACTATTATACATGCTAAATTTGCAGATATGCAATAAAACAGTGTGACAACGTAGAACAGACTAAACATTCAGCTAAGAACACCAAAACAAGCCACTTTCTTCATTAATAAAACAGCTATTAGACAAGATATGTTTTTGGCTGCCACAGAAAAAGTCCACATCCAAAAATACAGACCCGTGCCAATCAATAAGCATTTCTTAATTTTACTGGCCGGGCATTAAACCCCTAATATCTCTAAAACCCCTCACACATCTGTTTGATTACCTTTTAATTAGAAACCAATTAGCCACAAATTAATGAAAAGGCAATGTGGACACAGAACAGAAATAGTAGTGATAGAGGGATGCAGCCTTGTCAGCTTCAATTATCTTTTCATTTATCCATTTATTTATTTAGTGACAGAACTGCCACCTGTGCTCTGTTGAGGAAAATGGTCCCCAGAATATTCAGAAAGAAAGCTATTTAATGTTGCAACATGAGAAGCACGGGTGACTAATAAATGCTGTCCCCACATCTCAGGTCAGCTCTGAATGATTAGTGTCACTCGTACGAGCGATGGGGACTGGATGCTTACATGGTCCCGTTGGGGTACACTGCCTCTCCACCATCCACGTACTGCACTTGGGATTGGTAGACGTGCTGCACCTGTTGAACCTTTGGGAAGAGACAGAGCATCACCACATTAGTGTAAGCACATCACACACAACACTCCAAAAGTACATGTGCATCAAGTCACAAAGCTGGCAATGCCACCTTGGGCTTAGCTTTTTTGAATTCTTTAAAACTGCATGTTGACCCTCTTTGCTGGTTAATATTCTTCATTTAGTTAATGCCTTTGTCCAAAGTGAATACTCCATAATGCACTCTGTATGGTACCCTTCAGTAAAGCAATCTGAATTAGAATGTACAGCTATTTAAAAAAATAATGGTAATGTGATACACTTTCTTCATTCTTCCCACAGGATCCCACATAGAACTTAAGTTTGTGCAAGTCAAAAATAAACTTAACTGATAAAAACACATCACTGAATAAAATCTGGGAGTAAAAATGGCAAAATAAGGACCAACGGGCAGTAGAGATTCAACAACTGTAGGTTCTATACCTCTCTCTGTTCATACCACTTTGTGTGCCACAACCCTGCATTACAGTAAAACAAGCCAAGACTACTTGGCAAAACACAGCCCCATCCCTCCACAAAATGAGAAGAAATTGGGCTCTATTAAGGGATTCCCTAGCTGACGGTCCACTGGAAATCTCAGAGGTTGCAGCAACAGATACCAGTAGGTGATCCAACCACTCATATGCAACCAGCAGAGGGGAATGATGTCACTACTAAGGTCAAACTCCCACCTCCAGTTGTACATTCATTCATTTAGCTGACAACTTTTCTCTAAAGCAGCTTATAGTGTTGCAGTTACAATTATTTACCCATTTATACAGCTGGGTAATTTTACTGGAGCAATTTAGGTTAAGTACTTCACTCAATGGTATTACAACTGGAGGTGAGGCTCAAACCTGCGACTTTTGGATCCAAAGGCAGCAGTTCTAACCACTGTGCTAGCAGCTGTCCCACAGTAGCAGTGTTGGAAGGTTACAACTGCCCACTTTAGCAGTCAAACACTTGTTCTTAATGGTACTATATAATGCTTCCAAGAACAGTTTTTAAATCAGAGAACAAGAATAGAGTGGTCCTCACTCTCCAATTCCAGGGAGAGAATAGCACCCCCCCCCACCAAGTGTGTTAAACTTTACTGCATTTACTTTCTGGTAATCAACACAGAACCCAACCAACTCGTCCAGTTTCGGTAAGAGAACTACAGGGCTACTCCATTCACCTTGTGAGTCCACACTCATCTGCATGATCTTTTCAAGGCAGAGATGTCTGAGAGGCAGGTGATGATGCATGAGGAAACATGTGTAGCTCAAAGAGGGAAAGTAGTGGAAGAGCTAGGTATTGTTGGCATAGCAATGGTAGAATCTTTGTGAAGAGATGTCAGGGCCGAGGGAGTTGGTGTAAATGGAAAAGAATAAGGAGCCCAGCACCAAGTCCTATGGAACACCAGTTAATAGTAGGTAAGAAGTGACTGGGAGCTGTGTCTGACCACTTGGTTGACCCACCTGACAGGTAGAACTCAAACCATTTCTGTGCAGTTCCTTTAATGACAAACTGTCCAAGATAAGAGAGTAGAATCCAGTGGTTGACAGTGTCAAATGCTGCAGACAGGTTGAGGATAGAGGATAAAGAAGGGTGCCATTCTAGCTGACTAGAGATCATCTGAAGTACAGATGTCCTTCTGTTGTGCTGGTGACAGTGGGCTGTCAATGGGGAGAGGAATGGGAAGTTTAAGGTGTTTTCATACCTCCACACCTAGTTTGGTGCTATCTGGTGTCAATGTGGTGAAGAAAGCATCTGCTGCTTCTTGCCACGTCTCAGCAGAGTGAAATGGTATAGCTGATACGAGTTGCCCTTGTCAGAATAAATCACCTCGTAGTCAACATCCCTCAGACACCGTGTTGATAAAAGGGCCCTTGCCACTTAACAAGTCAGAGTGGGGTGTTAGAAGCAAAAGCAGGACTATCTCCCGGCTTAAACTATTGTGCTTGTTACACAAGTGGGAGTGCTGTTCTTGAGCTAGAACACATGCTCTGTTACCATCCATATAAGAGGTGCAGCTCTGCATGCAAGCCAAGAATATAGCTGGGACTCTACCTATAAACTCAAATGGGAAAAGCTGAGCAGAACCTTGGAGAACCTCCTTCTGTCTAACCAAAAAAAGAAAGTCCAAAATTTTATCACCAAAAAAAAATTTCAGTTTATTCAGTGTTTGTGACATGAAAGACATCCCTTGATCAGCGAGAATTTCCTTGGTAATCTTCACCAGGGAGAAAACACAAAACGGCATCAGTGGAAAAAATGCATTTTCAGCAGCCCTGAGGAAAAAGTTAAGGTTTACTCTATATGGTTGTTCCTTCACTGTGCCACAAGACAGGGAGATCACTGGCTGGTTGTAGTTCACTAAAACGCAATCAATTTTTACAACTTGCTTGTAGACAGAATGGAAAGATTCATTAAGGAACTGTGAGTGGTATGTCTCCTACTTCCACAAAATGAGAAAGGCATCCATTGTCCATGATGTTTCTCTATCACTCACGGTTTTCAAAAGACCATACCCCTGACACCTTTCCATCATCTACTGCATTTTCATCATTGTTGGAGCAAACCTGACATATCTGGGTCATCTACAGCTGCTGGAAGGCAGAGCAGATGCCCTTCCTAAATCTCATCCAGATTACGTTGAAACACCATGAGCCCAAAACCTTTCTAAATCACGGAAGCACATTTGAGGATGTCCAGAAAGCTTGTGGGTCATTTTTGGGAAACATCCTCCACTGAAATGGCCACTTGGCGACCACCACCAGCAACTCTGATTGTACATTGGTCCATTTGTGCTTTCTGTTGTGGCTGCAGTGCAGCAATTTGGCGCAGGTGGGTGGAGCAGAGGCGTGTTGTCCACGGAGACCTGATCAGTTCTGTTCCAGCTTTCAGCACCACTATGACACTTCCCTGATTGTTCCCACAGGGTGACACTTGGACTCAGGTTTATGGAACTCAACAATAGAGCACAGGACTAAATGAGCTCAAGAGATGAAAAAGGGAAAAACATCAGTAGGCAACAGAAACTCCAGAATTCTAATCTGATTCCTCTCTTTCTTTCCTCAGTCAGCACCTTCTCAGTATCAACAGAAGGTTTCTGTAAGGTCACAGATGTTAGTTTGCATGGCAACCGGGCATACATTGCATAGTAACAAGCTATGGCGATGGTGTTACCATGTTCCATGGGTTTTGAGCCACCCGCATCGTATGTGGATGCAGCAATCAGCACACAATCTCAGAGACCTCTCTAATGTAAAGTAATTTCTGCATGCAAAACGACTTCTCCCAATAACCATCTGGTGCTGATGCATCTTCTGATGAAGTTGTGTGGGTATCTATTCAGTCTGAGCACATCATATCTTCTGGGTGTTAATCGGGCAATATTTTAGCCAGCAGCACAGCCCCTTAACCTGCTGCCCTTACATGTATCTTAGTGGGCTTTACTTTTAACTCACAATATTAAACTTGGAGACTCAGAGGAGAGAGTATTCACTTCCCATAAGCAACTCCCATGCAAGTGCTCAGAACAAATGTCAGAAGAAAATTTTCTGGGAATAACATTGCGTGGGTGCCATCAGTTTCCTGCTGAGCATGGAGGCCGTTGTCTCTGCCCGCAACCGTCACAGACGGGAGTGAGCATCTCCATGCTTAATGAGCACCGTAGCAGTGGCCAGCATGGTGGAAGACGTGGTGCTCAGTACATACCTGCTGGGGGACCTGCTGTACTCGGGACACAGGCAGCTGCTGCACTGTAGCGCTCTTCTGGGTTGAGCCTGTGGCCTGTACCAGTACTCTCTGGTGGTATTGGAGGTTGAAGGGGGAGAGAGACAAGGATAAGCCCCTTCACTAATGCATAACCAGGACCCCACAAGGAGCACTCTTCCATATGCAAGAGTTGGCAAAAAACCTTTTAGTTTCCCTGCTATTTGAGTGGCAATTTTTTCACTTCCTAGGAAGAGATACTTTAAGGCATTTTCTGAGCATCCTCCCCAAGAGTGACCATAACACATTCTCATTCAGGGCACTACCTTTTTAATCAATACTTTGAAGGCCTTTTGAAACATACAACAAAGTTTCACTGAGGTGTGCTAAGTAGTTCAGAGCTAGTATCTCAGCAGTATTCCCCTGTCAAGGCTAAATGTCCAAATATGATTAACAACCCAAAATTTTAACAGCAAAATGCAAAGCTTAGTTTCTTGGGATACTAGCAACATCCCTTTTCCAGAAATCTGTAGAAGTTCTAGAAGTCCTACAAAAAGAATAAGTAGACATGGTCTCTGCTATGACAACATTAAGTTAAGGGCACAATGACAGTGAAGAAGTGAAATGGGCTGTTTAAGTGAATTCACATTTTTTCCAGGAGCAGTCAGTCATTCTTTGACCTCCCCCCCCGATTGGACTGCTTTTTTACAGAACAACATTCACAATACAAAAAGTTGAATGAGACTGACAGAGATCCATGTAACGCACCACTAGGAGACAGTGACCAGCAAGCTCCTAAATGTCTCCGGGGACACTTACACTGCAACCAGCAGCAATGGGAGGGTCTCAGCTGAGAGACTTAATTTTGGAATGTTTGGCAGGTGATGTAGATCAGATCTAAGCCTAGGCCTGAACTAGTGAGCTCAGCTGCTGCTCAGAAACAACAACTACACTAGCTAAGCTACTTTTACATGTATAAACACACCACCTCTTTCACATAGATTGAAAAAAAGAGCTTTTTTTATTAATGCCAGTAGACTGAATAAACCAAGGAGGGCTGTTTGGTACTGGGAGTTAGGCTGACAGTGAAGGACTTCAAACAAACTCCTGTCCATTATGGACAAAGACACACTTTCTGCACACCACCCTGACTAAACAGAGGAGCACATTCAGCTACATGCTGGTTCAGCTGTGTTCTTCTACGAAACTACCGGGAGTCATTCTTGCCAAGAGCTATTAGGCTCTAAAATGTGTTCTAATGCTTTCAGGGTGGTACAGACCTCATATTGTTTGAGTGGTACTGAACTGTCACTACTTTTTACATTTTTTATACACCCACTGTCTATTTTTGCACTACACTTGTACCTCGCATTATGAACATTCATCTTACAGTAAAATTTTGACTCATTACAGCTTTACCTGATGTTTTTAAACGGAACCTAACCCACAATATTAAGACTTCAGTGATTGCGATGTAGTGACTGTGCTTGTGATGTGAAGTGCATTTATTTGTTCCCGTTTTATTCCAGCATCTTGTCACTACATGTTGCATGTATGCTGCTGCAGCAATGTGCAATTTCCCCATGGATCAAAGTCACACCTCCCAGATTCCTTAATATTATTATGTATATGTTTGTAAAGTCCAACTTCCAGCAACATGATGAACAATGTGCTGTGTATTTTAATGTAATACTGTGTAACATTAATGACATACCAAAAATTCTGAATGATTCGTTGTCCTCTACTTGAAGGATCTTTTATTTTAAAAATTGCTGTTTTCTCATATGGAAAGTAACTTTAAAGAAGTTAAATGCTATACCTGAAGGTGTTTGCATGAGTACAATAAGTACATCCTTGTGCATCCATGTCTGTGCAGAGGAGATACCTGCTGAGAGGCGGGGACTGGCTGCACAACAGGGGCTTGGGCTGAGGTGGCCGAGCGCAGCGCAACGCCAGGCACCGTGTCAGACCCTCCCTCCGAGTTCTGCATACTGGACCCTGGAGGTAGAGGAAGCAGAGGGAGGATGAATGAGAACCCCAGCAGGGGAGTGCAAGCACACCTGACACAGAACATACAGCCTTGCTGGCACCCTAAGGTGGCAGCACACATGTGCCGGCGAAACACACAAAGAGGCTTTTCACACGCTGCTTGTTCAGAAGGTGACAGTATTCACACCACTATGAAGAAGGGGGTTATGGGGGAGAGTTACCGCAGCAGGACTTAGTCCACACAGACCATTTCTAATGATGTCAGCAAAAAATCTTTCTTAAGAAACAAACAAATGACCGCTAACTTTAGAAAAACCCCAAATTCTTCCCCAAATGTTAAAGGGTAAAAAGCTTGAGAAAGGGAAGTGGAAGTAAACTGAAGTTAAACTGAAGGCCAAACACAGGAGTAACGCTGAGTGTAAAGGAAACGAAAGAACAAGCCATTGCAAGTGAAAGAATAAAAAAAACCACCCCCCCCCCATTCTGAAAATATCTCTGGCGACAGTGGGGGACTCAACCCCCACCTTGGGCCTGATGATTTCCAGCATTTGTTTCAAATGAGAGATGTTTCCTTGGGGGCTTCAATAATCCAGCTGATATGAGGAAATTCCTGAATGCTTTGTAAACGTTGGTTGGTTGCTATGGTGAGGGATCCATGACAACCACCCCCAACCCTGCCCTCCTAAGTACCCCCTGCTCCCCCTTTCTATTTTCTTTTGAAGCTCATGCAAAGTAACTTGAGAGTTGGGTGAGGGAGAGACGAAGGAAAGAGGCAGAGGGAGACTGACAGAAAAACAGTGCGACAAGAAGACTGAAAACGAGAATCAGCAGAGGCACATCCAGAACGTGAATCACTAATCGGTTAGCAAACACAGTGCAGGGGCTTCTTTCACTCTACACAAAACAAAGTTATTTGAACCTTGGTACTTGGAAACTGGTATTAAACACCTCTGTATGCCACAAGCTGAATTATCTGAACAGGTTTTACATCTGACCATATCTGGAAATATAGAGCTTTAGAAAATATCTAATAATGAATGAGTATTTAATAAAGTCTTGTTTAATAAGGTATGAACACAAGCCCAGGTTTCCTTAAGTTAACATCAGCTATGTTGTGTCATAATCTTACCTTCCTCATTTTGTCTAAAAAAAAAAAAACAAGAGACAACAAAATTTCATGTGGTTAGGGACAGTCCATAGGGTCTACATGTGTAGTTTTTGTATTACATGGTTTGTTTAAAAAAAAGTGAGTACACTAAGGAAAATGTCCACTCAAGGAGAGTAAACTCCTGAAGACTTTGTAATGATGTCCAATTTTTAAAGAAATGAATGACAAAATGCTTTGCTGATTTGTAGTATTAGAGACGGTTTGTGAAATCATTTATTGCAGATTCAGTGTACCTGGCACTCAAGGTCCACAATTAACATGAGTCTGCAAGGGTCAGTCCTAAAACACACCTTTGGCCATTTATCTCCCCACCACTCTTCAGTGTCTGGAATGCCCCCAACACTTGTTACTTTTACTAATAACAATAAGGAACCAAGTATATCCAAAAGCCTAATTTATGATGAAAACTCACATTATAAAAGGACTTCATAAACTTCAGTGTAATAAAAAAAATTAAGGCTGGTTCAAGTTTCCAGATCTTTTAAAAGAAAGGAATTTGACCACAGGGTGCTCACAGAGTTATAAATACGTGCTCGACAATCTCTCCAGTTATCTTTGGATTGCTGTCCCCTGCACAGCATACACTCACTCTGGAGAATGAGGAACCAGGGCATTTTTTTATCCCACTGTTTAAAAGGATAGGGCAAAAAAAATGTGGGGATCATCCTTTCATCATCATGACAGCACTGCCAGACTGAAGGTTAGGCTATTGGCCAATGCTCCAGCAAAGGTTAAATGGTGGAGAAAACAAATCCCCCTTACGAGGCTTGGTAAGAGACCGAAAAGTTAGAAAATTCAACTGTCCTGGTGGGCCACCTCAAAAGCTCAACCTGTTGGAGGCAGCCCTTTGAAACCGCTCGGTTGAGGCTTCCGTAACAAAGTCACCCAGTCTCCTAACTTCATTCAAGTACCAGCAGCAAACAACAAGAAGTGGGGGGGGGGGGGGGGGCACTTTATTACTTACATAAAAAACAGATGAGGAGTCTGCAGGTGAGACTAATTTTAGCTGCAGATGAACTAACTTCTGTCTGACCATCACCTGTAGCTGTAAAGGAGACAGAAAAAAGCAAAGAGAAACTTGACTTTAAACCTCAAATTATTATTTGCCCTGGAGTCTAATGATATACCTGTTATTTGGCATGAAACTCTTAGTTTCAGCTGAACATCAGTGACTGGCCTTATCTGATTTACACAGTATTCAATCAGAGAAAAACACATACAGATGTTCCAATTAAAAGCAGGAGCCCACAGTCTTGGCTCTTGTTTGCACTGGCCCACATTGTTTGCAGAGCAACAACTGTTGCCAGGGGCAACACCGTCCACTCCCGTTTCCAGGAGCCTGTTGCTAAGCGACCAACTGAATACTTCCCAAACCAAACAATACCATCCCCTGACTGATCCCTCTATCTCAAATTAGCCAGAAACTTACAACAATAAATATGCAAGCTATTAATTTCACACTAAGGAGAAGGCAGAAAGAGCAGATTCAATCCTCAACTATGGATACAGCAGAGCAAAATACACAAAAACAGTAATTATTTAATCAAAAACCACACCAAGGCACAATGTTCCCCTTTTCACAAGAAAATTTTTAGGAAATTTCAGTAATCTGAGGCCAAGCAGGATTTTGTCTACCACACCACCCTGGGCAAACTACTGACAACTTTTACAAGCTTCCCCCAATTACTCATCCCATCTCAAAATCAACATAATCATACCTCTGAGTAGCATTTCTATGGGCTATCCCCTCTTACTTCAACATACAGCACAATTCCTTGCAACATCATGCTTTTTAACAAACATTTGCAGGGCTTCCGGATAGCCTCCTGGTAAAACTGGGTCTCCAACAGGCTCAGCACAATGCAACTCTGTTCCCATCACTAACAGGCATTGACCAGTACAATTCCTAGCACTCCAGAGACTGTTCAACAGCTTCTACAAGGAGGCACTCCACTTTGTTCTCATAGACCAACACCCACATCCAGGTCTTCTTCACTGCTGCCCCCCACACTGGCATTAGTAAACTATAAATATTTACATTTCTCTTCAGGGCAGATGTAGGCTCCACGAGTATCTGATATGAGATAAGGGTATGTGATAATGTCAGTATTTTACAGTGACAGGTCTGGGTTCTCTTTCTGGAGCTGTGTGAAAGAAGATCTGTATAGCGGCACATTCCCTCTTGTGTGAACAGAGAAATAAACTCCCAGCCAATAAAGACAGTGTAGGAGATACCTTCAACAAAGGTTACTCAAAGTCCTCCTTATCAATTAAAATCATGCTATCTAATCAAAGCCACTCTTGACAATGATGTCAGAGCATGTGTTCAGGTAAAGGGAGACCCAGCAAAGAGGCCTCCTCATCAAGACATGCCTTGGGCTTACCCACCCCCAACTGTTCAACAACCAGTCATAGTCCACCAACACTGGCCTCCATGCATTAAGAACTACAGAACTGTGACTTTGCTGCTATGGAGACAGTTCCCTGCCCCAACAACTCCAGGCAGACACCAACCCCACCCCCAAAGAGTTTTAAACTATGTTTTCAAATGAGACTCAGTGTGAAGAGTGAGGGCGGGATGCACTGTCCTGGGGGTAATCTGCTGCATGTGGGCGTTACTGTAACACAGTTTTTCCTTCTGTGGTTTTCCAGCATGAGCTGCGACAGACTGGGAGGTACCTCAGTCCTGGACTGCTTTTCACAAACAGTTGCTTCATCACCATGGGCAACAAGGGTGGGACCACAACGAAGCATGCTTGCATACACAGCTTTGTATCGCTGGAGAGTCCTTCAAAATAAAAGAATCCCTTTCACCACAAGTCAGGATTTTTTAGGCAAAATGCACATGCCCCATTTGAGGGAAATGCGAGTTAAATGTCAGCTGTCTCATAGCCAACTGCCCAGCCAGATGATCCATACTAAGAAATGTTAGACCTGTACAGATCCACGCTTGCTTACTCTGAGCCAAGAAAACAACTAAATTGGCATGACACACAGGAGCAGGTAATTCCTCAAATATACTGACTCACCACTCTAGCCCATGGTTTTGCACTCACTGTAACCTCACTTGGGAAAGAGCTACACTTCATTACTCTAGGGTCCAACGGAGATGACTACAAGCCTGCTCTAAGACTTGTCACTTAATCCGTAACTCTCTCAAGTCTTACCAAAAAAATATTAAATTCACCCTAGTACCAACCCCTTATTGCCTAAGTGACACTGAGCTGTCACATTTCTACATACGTATGTGCACATTGCCCAATTTGCTTTATGTATTACTGTTTATTACTGTGTATTACTGTTTATGTATTACTGTTATGCAGTGTCTACTGTCACCATTTGTTGTGTACACTGCTGTTGCCTTCTGTTTTCTTTTGCTGTCAATGAAGTTACATATCTCTGTGCAGTTTGTACACACTGAACACTCAAATCACAAATTTTAAGTATGATGCATTTTTGCTGACTTTGGGTGACGTCATTTACACAAAAATACATGTGTTGAGGTGCTCCGTGAATTCACTAGAGTGGGCATTCTTATCCGTTTTTAGACCACTGACCCCTTTAAAAACCTGTGTGTGTGTGTGTATTGCTTTCAATTTATTTCATTGAAACTTGATTACCTTCATGTAAAACAATGTCATGGATAATACATAATAGAATAGTAATATTTTCACCTGAACCTTTCTTTAGTTAGACAAGGTTATTTCTCAAAGTAAATTCGCTCTTCAGTACACCCCTGAAGTAAATCCCAGAGACTCCCAAGAGCTCCAAGAACCCCAGGTGCTACCGCCTCCACAACAAACCCTCTCCAGCTTGTGAGGTCCATAGAAAGATAAAATTTACTATACAGAACCATTGTCACAAGTTCAAGGAACAAGCATTTTTCTACAAGGCCATGAGGGGGACTCATTTTAATACTTAAGAAATATGTTCATTCATACAGACATTTATTAATTCAGCTCATGCTCTTGTTCAGAATGTAATGTTTACCAGATCCTGCTTTATTATACTTTATGCTTTTTTCCCCTCCAAAAGACTTGGATTGCTAACCATTTTATCCATGTATGCAGCTGGGTATTTATGGAAGGAATTTAGGTTAAGCATCTTGCACAAAGGTGTTACGAGGAAAGTCCCAACAGGAACCAAACAGTTCACAAGTCCATTTCCTTAACCACAATTACACTAGCTGTCTTGATGGAATAATTAAAAAAAAAAAAAATATGCAGGTATGTTGTAGATGACATTTTGATGAAATATACCTTGAGCACTGCATGGAGCAGGATTTCTTTGCAGTGGAAGAAATTAAAACTGGAATAACAGTCCTTAGTCAAGAGGCTTTGTGCATGTAAATAACTTTTTGAACAGATCTGAAAGCATTTTGACCACTGAGTTTAACTAAAAATTTATGTCTGTGTAGTGTACCAAGTGGTGTTTTGGCTTTCAGGAAAGCTTCACATTTCAAGGCTCTCTGTTCTGGTCACCGCATCCATGTCATTCAAAGGCAGGTTTTTAACATTCATCTAAACATCTCCATTTCTCTCCCTCCAGAAAAAGGTCTTCATGTTAGTTAGGTGTTTCTTTGCATGCCATGTTTAATGTTATTTTAAGTGAGAGAATTTTCAAATGAGAGAATCACACTGTTCAGCTAACACTGTGGATACTGTAGCTTGCAGTCAAAATAAAATCACAGTTATTGCTCAGACACAAAACATTCTTCCCCATTCATTAATGGGTTTCTTAAATGGCACAAGATTCACAAATCCCAAATCAAATCTTCAGCAGGGTGAGTGATTACCATCTGGTACCAGGTGGCTGTACATAATTCAATCATTTTAAGTGAGGCAGAGGAAACCCTGATGAGGATTCTGTCACTGGCTTCTTTATGAGAAATACTGGAGTTGATTAAAAACAATCTCAGAATGGACACTGATAATAAAATACCACTTTTGTTAAAGTGCTTGTTTAACAGGATTAATACAAAATAAAACAGAACTGCTAAGAGCAGCTCTCAAGAGAATGTCAAAATCAAAATGGCTCAGCTTAATGGCAAAGGGGAAATGCTAAGAGTTTGAACAGTGCCAGTAAAAAGTGAGACTACAACTGAGCAACCATGTCATCACTTGTATGGGATGAACTGGAGAGAACAGCAAAGCAAAGCAACCCACAACTACCCTAAATCTCTGGAAACTGTTGCAGAAGAGCTGGGAAGACATGTTCGAAAACCTGTTAATTCAAAAACCTTGAGAAACCACTATTGCCTAGTGCTTGTTCAACCATAATGCAAATGACCTTTGTTAACTTTTAATATGAAGTTATACTAGAGGAAATAGCATGTTTTCCTGTCAGTATTACTTTGAGCTATGTTGTGATAAGAGAATGGTTGTATTCATTTAATACTTGTTTTACAGTGCACCACACAAGAGAAGCAAAGGTCATTGACAACATGCACATTACAGCCTAAGGTAAACCAAGATAAGTCTTTAATGACAGCACTTCATAGCTGTGTCTGCCTTCTTAAATGCTAATTCTCAGCCCTTGTACAACTGCTATCACCTGCTTGTTACTGTTACAGCTGCCATCCTAGAGAGAGGAATTTACAGGCTTAGGATAATAAATATACTGACCCTGCCTGCTGGATCTCAGAAGGTTGGTAGGCTTTCCTCAAGTTTGACTGTACTGTCTTCAAGACACTAAGGAGTGGGAATTACATCAAAATCCACATCACAAGACTGCAATCTGCAGCAGCTGGTATGTTTCACACATTTGCTGTGTAAAGCAGTAGCGGTGTGGAAGTCAAGATAATCCAACTAGCACTATTTTCTTTCAAGATGACTGCTGTTGGCAAATTCTCACTGAAAGCACAACAGAGGTGCAATATATAGCAATTTCCCACAATGATCAACAGGTATTGAGACAAATCAGTGTACAAGAAATATTTTCTTACATGCGACCAAATCAAGATGACCTGTCACTCCAAACAGTTCTAATGACTCTGTGGCTGACTATACTACCTTCCATTTTGCCTCTTCTGGGCCATACAGGGCTCCCATCAGGCTGAGAGTGGGAGGAGTAGTAGAAAGAGAAAGCTGCATCAATTGTTTGTCTGTTTATACAGCCAGCTAGAAAGTGACCAAGATCAAATTAAAGAACAACTTTGGGGTCAAAAATTTCTAACCAAATCTTACATACATTCAGCAGAAAAATGTAAATTAAATGTTGATTAGTTGACATTGTAAGTAGTTTTGGAGAAAAGTGTTAAGCTACTTATGATTTAACCATTTATAACCATTTATTTGTACTGTATCAATTAAGGGTAGGACCTTGCTCAAGGGTAATACAGGAGAGGTACTCGATCCCAAGTCCTTTCAATGCAAGGCAATGGCTTCTATCACTTGCTGCTCAAAATGCAATTTTAGGTATTATCAGTTGATAGCTTCAACAGCTGCAACAATCCCATTTGCTATAGGGTATAAATTAAAAAAAGAGATTGATACCAGCCCTGTGAAGAACACTTAGAATGTAAAGAACTATAATAGTGATGCAAAAGCCACATTGCAAGAGTTTCCTTCATACAACACTAACAGACAATAAAGAGCATAGGGTCAAACATGGCTGTACCAGCAGCATGTTCCATTGTGCACATTTTAAGGTAAGTGTAGAAACATGTTTCCTCACATTACTGCACTCAGGGTATAATCATAATCCACACTAACACACATGAACAATCAACATTTCTGAGAGAAGGGATTTCCTTCAGCTGAATGAATAAAACTTGTGACTGCATCGGAAGAAACAACACAAAGCAGTAAGGGTTTACACCAGGAGCACTGAATCCCAGCCCTTCACAGGAACTTATCCTGTAGGTTATTTGTCCAAATGGAGCTCTGGTCTGAATGTATTTCCATCAGCTGCTACATGAAAAACCTTAAAGGTAAATGACTGCTGAATGACCATGAAGCCATCAAGCACAGCCCAAGTCACTGAATTCTTAAGACTGATACAGGAGGGCTTTATCCTGATATACTAGAATTTCAAGGTAGCAGCTCATCATGACAGTAACTACTGTTGAGGTATACATAGAAGCTTCCAGTGGACAGAGTGACTAAGACATCCCATGATGGTCATAAACCCTACATATATTTTAGAAAAAGCATTTTCACCAGCACCAAAAAAAACAAATGCAGCACCTATTTCACCAATGAAAAATTGCAATGGTGTGTAGGGTTTGTGGAAAAAGCAACCGCATCCAGGTGATGATTGTCACAGGACAGTCAAGTGACAAAACAGTTTGACAGCTTTATACCCATAAAATTTTCTAAGACAGAAGTACATGTGCGCATATATTCTGCAGTTTGGAGGGCAGCAGCTCCTCTTTTTACTGTCCCTACAAGAATGGCCAAAGGACAGGAGGAGAAAAACGAGCCATTGTGGTGTAAATGATGGTGCCCTGCTGGCTCTTTGTGGCAGGAAATTTAATTAGCAGCCCTGTAGCTGCGATACAACCCAGGTGGAATGTAAGGAACGCCCGTGGTGAGAGCAGCACAGGAAGCCACGGAGCAAGAGCTCAACATGCCACATCAGGGCAAGTTTCAGCCTGCCACTGAAGAACAGCCATTTTTACCGGTAATACTTTTCCATACAGCAGGGTGGTTGCTCAGCACAAAGTATGTGCAAGCTCACAAACTTCATTTATTCATTCTGCCTCTAAAATGGTATAGTGACCCTGCTGGTGCCATTAACTACAAACATAAAGTAATCTCTCTCTTAACTCTGTATTCCAAAACTATAAGTGCTAACAAAATTTACCAACACCTTATTTAATTTAAAAATATTTCATCAATAAATACAACATTCAATAACTGGAATAATACTAATAGACAAATCAGAGCTCAGGGCTAGGTAAGGTACTCCTCCCAGGTAGTGACAATCCACTACTGTTTCTTCTCCTTTTTGGTTCATTGGACCACAAAAAAAAAAAAAAAAAAAAAAACTGCAACAAACTGTCTTGCATTTCCCACAGCTTTGTGCTCATTCATTCTTTTCTTGTAAGCCCTCTATGGATACACTCAGTGTGGTAAGCAACTTTTATAACTTGGATTTAATCTAACTCAATGCACTCCACACGCAGTAAATAAAATCTTTATAATACACAAATACATGTTTTGGCTCTCAAACAGCCTCATCCAGAACCAGTTCGTGTATTCAGGCTGCACAGTACAGCTCCATATGCAGTACACATCTGAACTGTCATCAGCAAGCCATGACAGGGAGTTCTGTGGTGACAGAAAATAGTTGGCGCCACTCCTGTGGGGAGGGGAATGTTTAAGATGGTATCTTGGCTGACTGGTTAATAAACACCATCTACAAGAGACAAGGACTGTCAGTCAAGCGGGGGGGGGGGGGGGGGCACATAACTGATTGAGATTACATATTTTACATGTGTCCAATATGTTGCAGTCTGTGGTAAACCATCTCAAGAAAATAAAACATCTGATAATATGTCAGAAACAGGTGAATCCGACAGCCAAGTGGGACAGGCGTTTTCCATGACTAACAAAGAACTTTATGCTGGAACCACTGAATGCCCCATCTTGGACCAAACCTTCACTGACACTGAATACATATGGACAGAAAGGTTTATGCTGAGTTGTAACCAATGTAATTCCCAAGGAGTAAGGGAATGATGAATGGATGGATGGATTTGGATTTGACCCAGGGTGTATGGGGTGCTGATAAGCAGGCTTATCATGTGCATGGAGCCACCATCATACGACTGCAGGCTTGTGTCAATACAGAAGCCATCACATCACTGCCAACCAATGCACTTATATGTGCATACGTGAGAAGGGCCAAGGAGCAGAGGTCAATAAGAGAGAACAGATTTAACTATGCTACAAAAGCATGCACAAAGCAAGCAGACAGCTTCTGTCAATGCACCTCACTCAATCATAAATACAAACAGCAAACTAAAGTTACCAAACAAGACCATTCAGGTCCACAGAACTACAGGTGCATTCAAAAACATTAAGGGTTCAGCTGTAAAATCTCACCAAAACCTTGCATCTACTCTACATATGTGTAGAGATTTAGTATCTTCACCGTAAGATGGTTCTTCCATTGCCAGCTCCAGGTATTATTATGGCCTGAAAGTCTTATGCCTTACCAGCATTGTACTACTACCTAACTAGTACATTTAAAGCATTTATTGTATAGCCATAGTTTATATTTATATATAAATATTTCTACTTATTGTTTGTTGTGTACATAGCTGAGTTGTTTCTATGTAGCACCATGGTCCTGGCAGCATGTTGTTTCATTTCACTGTATACTGTACCAGCTGTATATGCTGAAATGACAATAATGCCACTTTGGCTTGACTTAGAACAGATGATTGGGTCCTTCTACTTTGACAGCTAAACTGACATAGCCAGGATGCTGCCCAATTTCCCTTAAATGCATTTTGAAAATAAGAGACCTAAATTACCTGCAAGTGAACATGACTACAATTTTGATTCAACCAGTTCATACCAGCTGCCCTCACCCAGCTCCCCCCTACACTCCATTATGTGTGAAACACCTTTTTGCCTCTGACTTGCCCATGCAAGCTGAGAAGTATGCACACCCACCACAGTTTGAACACATGGAAATAACCCGATTTAAAAAACACTAAATTTCGAAGATTACGATTCCCCCTCCCCTTTTCATTACTCTGGGTTTATTTGTGTACTTGGTTACCATGTAAACAAAATAGCTACTTGCTCTGATTGGGGCTTGGAGACTCATTACGATCCACCCCTTTTTTTGAGCATGGGACCAAATTAGAAACATTGCATTAAACTGCAACTGGTCAGCCTAGCAAAAGGGGGGGGGGAAAAGATAAAAGTTTTGATAAAGTTATGGTTATTGTGACTTGCACTAAAAATAAAGAAACCTATAGGTTATTCAGGTTAAAACCAAATGTCAAGCTTCCCAAGAACAAACCTTAGACAGCTTAATGCAGACGGAAATTCAATAAAATTGGGCAGTCAGCCAGTGAAATGCTTATTTCAAGTGCAGAGCTGAGAACAGCAATCACCCTTGAAATGACTGCTGATACCAACTAACCATGTCATGCCATATCCACCAAGTTATGATTTACTGGCGCCATTCACAGCAAGAAAAGGTCCAGATTAAGGAGTGACTGCTTTAATGCCAAAGAATAATTTACACCTCTTCAAAGCACAACAGTATAGGCTTTTCTTGAACTTGCTCTCCAAAAAAAAAAAAAAAACCACACTGTATGCTCAGATTATTTGAATGAAATTCAGCATTTTGCTTGCTGCAGCTGGAGCACCTGGAGTCTGGAGCCCCTGCTAGCATGAACACTTGCAAGGAGACAAATGCAAACTGGACATACAAATAAACTGGATATGGACAGTAAATCTTTGATACACAACAGTAAAAAGACTGCTTACACCACCAACAGGAATCCTGCTCCAACAATAATTTACCTCTATTAAGATAATTTTCTAGCCAGCATAAGGATCAGTGTTTGAAAAAAAATGCCACAGGGCAATTCATTACAAGTGACCAGAAAATACGATGCTTAATTAAAACAGGAACAAAATTCCACAGCTGCAAAGGTTTTCCTACAGCTGCGACAAAAGGCTACCAAAAAGTGCCTGGCAGTTCCTTCAAGTTTGCATTTATTACATCAGGAGAAAAGAGGCACGGGGGCTTGAGAGAAACAGCCATTTAGAAGGAGATAGGAGCAGGCTATGAAGTCCATTATACCTGGGCATAAAACAAACATCATCCAGTTGAGCACACACCCAATACCCACCATGTGTGACACAGACTAATAAATGCAATATCTTTGTATAAAAGGAGGCAATAACAAGCCCAGACAGCATACCCAAAGTAGGAAATCATCCCTTCACCTACACACTGTTTGCACCAATAACCCCCACTGCTACTTTAAAACAGCTCAGAGATTAATAGCAATACAAATGACTGATGAGAGACCTGATGGGAACAGGACTGGAGCACAGTTTGGCGCTGTGCAGCCCCTGTCAAACAGGTGGAACCTGAATGTAGAGGTGAGCTGTGCCTACGACACAATTAGCTGGCCAGGTGCATGCTGGGAAACGGCCAGGGCTCCTCAGCTCTCAGTCTCTTTTGACTGAAAAGTGCAGAAAAGTCACCAGCATACACAACTCAGCACTGCAGGCCATGTGGTCATTTCTCCAAAGAGTTGTGACCCTTTACTCTCTGTGGTTTATGCCTCAGACCCTCAAGTGCTGTACCAGCAAGCAGGTATTCACATGGAGCTCATGGTTCTCCATAAACAGGAAGCAATCTTGGCACTGGAAATTATGCCTCAGTTTTTTTAAGACCACAGAACCTATTGGGGATACCTGGTGGCATAGTGGTTAGAGTTACTGTCTTTGGATCCAAAGGTTGCAGGTTCAATCCCCTTGAGCAAGGTACTTATCCTCCAGTGGAAGCAAAAAATTGTATCTGTAAAGGGAGGGCACAACTTCTGAGATTCTACTCTGCTCTACAACTTAATGGCCACCCCCCTGGTGTCTGCAGTACTGCTTTATTATCCAAGCACAGACACAAACCCCATGATCCTGCAACCCCTAACTGACACGTGTTGTTCAGCATTAATACCACAATGAAAGTCCTTCCACTTATCTTCATGCTGGAACCAGTGTGGTAGGATATTCACTCACGACAATCTTGTACCACAAAAGAGGTTGTGTTAAGATAAACTAAATAGTGGAAAATGACCACTGGCTTGTATTGCTCATTTAAATTACACTTAGCATCTCACTCTTAGCCTAGAATGGATGTTACATCAAATTTAATATTTTCTATAATACACACATGGAGACGCTCCAAACATCCATCATGAGATGACCATACAACCCCAAATTCATCAAAATAGCTGAGGGCGCTTTTCTTTTATAATGTTATGGTAGACCGACAATTATTTACCCATTTTAGTATACCGCTAGGTATCTACTTTAGCAGTTTAGGATAAATACCTTGCTCGCTCAAGTGTTCCATAGCTTTAAGTGTGATTCAAACCCTAAACCTTTGCATCCAAAGGCTGCTGTAAAACTTTGTAAAGTAAAGTGCACTTCCTCCAGAAAGTGCAGCATTTTTTGTAATAAACTCGCTCTATCAGTGTAACAACAGGAGGACAGAAACGACATCCCACTGGGACATGTTCTCATATTTCTTCTTTCTTCTTCTTTAGTTTAAACTTCAAAAATCACGGCTTGCGATTCAATTTACAGAACACGTCTTTTCGGATCCCTGCAGACGGTTTCAGCGATATCATATCAAGATTTCAAATGAACAGAAATCAGAATATGTCAAGATCATAATAATATGATCTATGACACCTGGGTTTAATTAAAAGAGAAATAACTTCATGGAAGAAGTGCTGAGCCAAAGACATTACCAAAAATTGTGAATTAGCTCCGTACCTCAAACAGGACATCTGGACTGTAAAACAAAGTGAAAGTAAACAAAGCAGTAGCCATTCTTAGCAGTGGAGATGCACTAACGGACACGAGGCGACGGTACGACGCTGTGGTGGTGTATGACAGCAGTCAGCAGAGTGGGGCAATAATTCTGTGGGGACCATTCAGAGGCAAGTTCAAACTTGATTATTAAGCCTTAAGGGGAACTCGTGCCCCACTTCTACGACGACGTTATGACGCTATAAGACAGTTGATCCAGCAATACTTAAACACTCGATATGATCGCAGACCTAATAAAGTCTTTTTTATTTTTTTTTTTAAAACGTCTCATTCTATCCGTGCATCGATCACTCCCTGTGACGACACCACGCGGCGCACCGTCTGCGCTTTAACACGTGGAGATGCCGCACAGCTGTGAGTGCGCGTCGTCTCGCAGAGCAGCGCGAGACCAGTGCGCTCTCTTGCCGGTTAAAGGGACGGAGGTCGTGGCGTGTGGCACGACCATCACTCATCTAAGTGTTACACACGGAGGAACAAAGGTGTGAGCAAGTCAACTGCAGGTTAAAGTTATTTTAAACTTT
Source organism: Scleropages formosus (assembly GCF_900964775.1). Lineage (NCBI taxonomy): Eukaryota > Metazoa > Chordata > Actinopteri > Osteoglossiformes > Osteoglossidae > Scleropages > Scleropages formosus. The sequence continues at coordinate 4,631,108 of NC_041814.1, forward strand.
TTGAAATTGTTTATGTGAAGCCAAGTAGACGGTAGGTGGAGTGCGGAGCGCCAAGGACTTTGGGTAGTGTTCGCTCGTCCAAACGCAAACCCACCATGAATTCGGAATTCCCACCGAGTCGGATTAACTGAACAGCAGGTTGCGTGCTGAAAAAAAACCTATCAGCTCAACTCAAACTAGAGCTACAGCTCCGACTGTGTCACTTTCATTTCAGAAAAAGACTAACGAACTAATCCAGCGAAGGTAATCGACAGCGCACCGGACAGTTGACCTGACCGTCGTCGAGTCGTTAGGGACTGAGGCTGTGCCCCATTATCTGTGCCTCATGATTAGTACTTTTTCAACACCACACCGACGACGACGAGCAACATGAATCCTCCTCGAACACCTGTATCATCACGTCACTACTACTTCGCTCACTTACAATTACACTTTCAGGATGAATTAGTGAGTGAGAAAAATGACCGTAAAGAAGGAAAAAGTTTACATCCGTTTTCTGACTAGTAGTAGTACTGAGCGCGAACCTGTTTTTTGTAGCAAACTAATATTCACCTTGCCGTGTGTTTGGCTCTGCTCTTTCACTCTTTTCCTCACTCACTCGCGGTCCCGGTCGCCGCCGCCGTTGCCGAGTGCTGCCGCGTGCTGCTCCCGTTGGTAAGTAACTGTCTCCACGACTACAGTCACTATGGCGCGCGGGGGTCTCGAAGCAACTGTTGCTATACTCTTCTGCATACGTCATAAAAACACACAAGCAATGGGGGAGGAGAAGACTTAGGTCAGGCGCCACCCTCTTCTTTTTCTCTCAGGCTCCAACTCCCGTGGACGACGAGAACTGAGGCGTGGTCACCATGTAACTTCCGTGTTTCGGCAGCAGGAAGTGGCAATGGTATGCGGTGTTTGCTGTCCTCGTTCAGCTTTAGTTTACGCTATGCTGAATCAAACCTAGAAGGGAAAGGTTTAGACAAGAACTGTTCCTGCATTGTAAGGAAGGGCTGTTGCTAGAGGATAATTATTTCTGACATTTACAGCTGAAACACAATTATATCAGTTTGATTTATCTAGCACTCTTGTCTAGTATCATCTGACGGTGGGGTTAGCAAATGATCAAGTTGTATAAGACATTATCAGTTGTAATTACAAATAATAGAAAAGCAAACTAAGTGATTTAGTACTTCAACAAATATAATGCCTTAACAATGTACTTTATTGAGGAGGTAATGAATTGGCCAGCAGACAACAGAGGAGAAAAGAAAACAAATCTCCAGACTGACCCAAACCAATGGAGCTGTGGCTTCAAGTGTCACCACGTGGTGAATGATTTCAATGGCAACAGTCTGAAGGAAAATGAGTCTCACAATGAAGGGAATTTGGCCCTCATATTTTAATTTATTCATTTAGCTGATACTTTTCTCCAAAACACTTAACAATGTTACGATATCTACTAATTCATATAGCTGAGTAATTCTACTGAAGCAATTTAGGCTGGAACTGGAACCTTAAACCTACCAATCCAAAGGCACTAGTTCTAACCACTAAGCTACCTGACTGTCCCATTTTCATACTGAGCATGTGGAAGCAGTTTTTGTGGCAAACTTTGAATATTAATTTATTAATCTAATAACATTCATTCATTTCCAGTAACTGCTTGTCTTTGATTACAGAGTTATGGGAGGCTAGCAGGGTATCCGCACATGCACGCACACACTAGCTCATTCACACCCTGCAGGCAAATTAGCACTGCCGATCCATGTGAAATTTGTCTTTGGACTTTAGTTTGAAACCAGAGAACCAAGCGAAAACTCGGTTAGACACAGGGAGAACATCCTACTCCACAATGACTTAACTGGATCCGACCCTTCACCCGAACAGCTACCCACTGCACCACCATACTGGCCTTAATCTACAAACTAATGTGCCAATAATGATTTATAAAATTATGAACACAAGTGAAATTATTCATGAAGTTTTTGAAAGAAAAACAGAAAATCTGTCTGTAATAAGATTTTTTTTTTTTTAACAGAACTGAAACATTTGTATAACCCACATGTAAATGCTTCAACTTCTATTTTTCCTGGGTATCTCCATTTTCAAGCCCAAATCTTCAGTTTTTAAAAACCAAGTAAATAGTGAAAATGTCATTATATACTTTTTGACCATGTACTACATTCTTGTGGCGTATGCAGCATGGCTCTCTTCAGAATGCATTTTGTAGCCAGAACATTTTTCCAGTTGTTAGTAATCTGTAATAATCCCTTTTTAGGAGCCCAAAGGCAGTTAGTATTTTTTCCATTTACTATTTCATATCGAAAACTGAAGTGTGATATTTGTAAACATGCTTTCCACGTTATCCATAGAATGGAAATTAGTGTTAACAGAAAATACTTGAGCAGGGAATATTTCAGTAATGAAAAGCCTTTACAGAACACCATCACAACTAAGAAAAAATGTCGGCCTAAAAGTTATTGAGAAAAGGAACAACTCTGGCTCCGGTTTTAACCAACCCACTGGATGGCGATATTTCTCCACAGTCAAAGTAGCGTTCCTTGAGGCTTTTCAAAATTGCATAATTCTTGCCCACGTGGACAACAGTCACGCAAAAGATGCGTCGCTTGCGAGGACTAAGGAGGGAATACCATGTGGGAAATCCATTCAAAATCTTATGTAAAGATATGAGAAACAAAAACGAATAAACAGCAGTTTAAAACCATGAAACCTCCATATTTTATTACAGTATTAACAAAATATCCCGTTACATCCAGTGTAATTTGAACCGTATAATATCCAGTTTGCATTTTATTCAGTGTAAATTGTATTATATGATGTACGTTTTGCAGAAAACCGTCTGCTAAATGAATAATAAATGTAAGGTCTGTGCAAAATAATAATGAAAAACTTTTGAACAGTTGGTGGTTTCAACCTTTTTGCAAATGAATTTCTACAATCTTGTACTTGGTAGCTGAAGTATAAGCGTATAGAAAAGGAAAAAAATATGAGATGTTAGCAATTCATTCGGTACGTCTGGTATGTTAATGCTCACAAATTCGATTTTATAAATTGGATTTTATATATGGTGCACTAAATTTTACGGCTGCACAACTGCTCCTGCGTCTTTTGTCTTTGTTGTACAAACGGTTCACTCAAAACGCATGTATTATAATTCTATACTCATTTTTGCACGTCATAATCGCGAGCACAGCAATCCCGTGTGATATCGAGAGTGATCTGAAACCGGTCCCTTGCAGACTATGCTGTTTGACGAGGTGTTTTCTAGCAATTCCCCCTTTCAGCCTGATGAAAACGAATAAACTTTGGCTATCTGTGATCCCCAACCTCTCCAGCGCGGTTTTTCCAGGCACACCGATAAGAACTTGCTCGGGCCGAACGTCTGCTAAGCGGTTCTCGCGACTCGTCAGGGACAGAACTACTAAGGTGTGTTTACAGCCTGAGACGATAGGTGTCAGCAAAACTCACCTAAACGGGGCACACAAAATGTAGGGACGCCTGGACTGAACTTTTCGCTCTCGTGGCGTTTACAGCTCGCGTCTGGCGTCCTTCAGTGTTGGCGATTATAAGAGCTTTCGTAAGAAACGGCGTCAGGTTACCATGGAGACGAAAGTGGCGCTAAATGAAGGTGGCGAGAAAATTAAATTTGCATGTGAATTCGTCAGCAGTCAGGCAGAACACTGGTTTGACTGACATTCTTTTATTGATTTTGAACTAATTTGGATGTGCTTGAAGGTAAGTTTAAATACAGTTCTGGTGTGTTACCACAGAGATCAAATTCAAATGAACGTTAGAAAAATATTTTAACTCTCCAATTTTCTATGCTTTATATAAATATTACATATCAGTAGTTAGAAAGTTATATTTCACTAGTGTTCTGAAAAATTCTACCTTTTATATTGGAACTGTTTTGTGTACTAAGGCAATTAATTTGCTCTTACTTCAGTGGTATAGCTTGTCAGGTATTTGGAAGACCAAAAACACTATTGATATTTCTCAAAGTAAAATTGAACCTGCATTCAAATTTATGGTGAAGTTGTGTAAAAGAGCACGGTGGCACAGTGAGTAGCGCTGCTGTCTCACAGCGCCTGGGTGGTGTGAGAGGATGTTGGTTAGATTCCCCTCTGTCTATGTGGAGTTTACATGTTCTCCCCATCTGTGTGGATTTCCTCCAGGTGTTCTGGTTTCCTCCCACAGTCCAAAGACATGCTGTTCAGGTTCACCCATAGTGACAGAGAGAGTGTGTTCCACTGATGTATGGATGAGTGACCCATTGTAAGTAGTGTATCTAGCAGTGGAAGTCACCTTGGTGAATAAGATGTGTGGGTTGATAACACTACATAGACTTCATTGGAAGTCGCTTTGGAGAAAAATGTCTGATAAATAAATAATGGTTAAATAATTATTTACATAATGGTAACTAACCTAAAAACATTTTCCTCAAGCAGTGCCCCTTATGCACATATTAAGTGTGCATAATAATCAGTTACCAAGCTTAAATGGCCATTAATAGATAACCACTCTCAGCATCTAGCTGCAAACTAATTCAACTACATCAATTTAATCTTGACGCTATTTCCATCTGTATGTGTCTGCCTGAGTTGCTGAGATATAGTCGTACATATTATGTACCATTTATTCCACCTTCTTGAAAATTCGTTTGTGCTCCTACCACCTTTGACTTTATTCTGCACCTCACATGCATCTGATGGAACATTCACATCAAATTCATGAGTAAATGTTCTTGGCCATTAAAATGATATCCTTAGAAAGAATGATCCGCTACATGAATTGATATCTGGGATGGGAAGCACATTCGGCTTGTCTTCACACTTGTTGGGAGCATAGTTCAATTAAATTGAATTACTTTTTCAAATGAGAAAACCAGCTTGGTGTGATGGTGTCGATTTATCACATCTTTTGGGTTGTCCATTCAGATGCTGGATCGAATTCTTAATCTCTATGGAGTTTGCATGTTCTAGTACTTGTGTGCATTTCCTCTGAATGTTGCTTACCTACTACAGCACAAAGATGTGTTTTAGGTTAATGTGGGGCCTCTAAATTGCTTGTAGTGTTCATGAGGGTGTGTGAGCATTTGATGGCCCTGGTACAAGACTTGTAATTTCTATGCCTCGAGCCCTGTGGTTGCTGGGGCTGGCTCTCTGGACCACTGCTACCCTGAGCTAGGGCAAGTGATTCACGATAATGAATAAATGAGGAAAACATAACTGCAGCCTGACATCTGACTTATTGTATGTTTTGAATCCAGTCTCAAAACAGTTGTTTTATACAGTTAATGATCATCTAGGATAGTAAATATATACTGGTACAGTCAGAGTACAGTGATCATAGGTTAGTAAAGCTCTTAGTGTTTCTTCAGTTATTTCCAAGGGCTGATGTAGTTTGCCAAAGGAACCTGTGTCAGCTGCAGAGTCTGACAAACCAGTATTGGTGTTTGTAGCAGCTGACCTGCAGTAACCCTGCACACACACTGGTGGGACACGTGGCAAATGAGCTCAAAGCCCCAACTGGATACTTTGTGCATTGATCAGTGCCGGAATCTTCTTAACTTCGTTTTAGCGGCAGTAATGGGGAGTAAACATGTAGAGGAAAGAAAGTTTAATTAAATTTACGTTATTCATTTGGCAAACGCTTTTCCTCCAAATCGATGTACATATGTTTATACTGTGCACATCGACTGATTTACATTTCTTCCTTAGAAAAGCCGTCATCATACAAATCTAATTTCTATCACTGCAGAGCTGTGTTAAAGTAGTATTCCATCACAGACGCGTGTCGAAAGATCCGATGCTTCCCGAGTGGCACATGCAGCGGAAAGTGAAGTAGCGCGGCCGGTCACATGACAGCGTGGCTCCAAGTTCCCACGTTCCGCACGCCCATTGGCCGAGCGTAGTCAGTCGATATGGGAAGGCGCGGGATGCGGTCACCGTGCTGTGTCAACCTGTGCATGGCTGTGTCGTACGAATATACAGTACCGCTTGTTACAGCCGTGCTCGTCAGCTAGATCCCCGATACACACGTGGAATGTTTGCACGCTGCATCTGGGCGTGTTCCCTTGTTTTCTAGTTATCTGTGCTTGCCTCAGGATCAAGTCAAGTTTTGAAATATCTTTGTTTACTGTACTCCCCAACAATCGCTTTCTCTTTCTTTAATAAACTGACGTAGTTGGGGACACAGCAGCAGTGTATGGTCTTTTTTTCATATTGTCGCGTACCCCCATGGACGTACTACAGACAGAATCAGGAGTCAGGGTAGCCAGAACATTTTATTGGCCACATATGTCTTCTCAGTTTTAGTATGTATGCTGCCGAAGCGCATAATGTCTTCTATTTTTTTTTCTGGATCACCAGCCCACTGCGTTCCAGAGCATTTGCTTGGCTATGCTGATTACCAGCCACATCCGGGCAGCTTCTGCTATCTGAGCGCCAGGGTTCCGTCCCCTCAAGACTTTGTCGTACGTAAAAACCATCTGCGGATCGATCTTCCTGCACAGGCTAGTCGCCAAACGCCAGACCTCCTGCACCAGGCATGTCCGAGAGTTTTGCTCTCGCCGCACTGGAGATGCAGACAGAGTGGGTGGCTGGTCAGTTTGTGCCTGTACAAGACTACTTTGACCAGCAACTTACTTTGTAGACAATGCCAGTTCAGTCTTGCAGATGGTGGTCAAGCTCCTTTGGCTGAATCCTGGCGTAAATGCCCTCGTTGAGCCCAAAAACTCGAGTTCCTCTCGATCAAGGCCTTATACAAGGTCCTGTGCTTAAGGAGGGTCTCCACCTCAATCCCGGCTGCTGTGGTCTTGCTCCACTTTACAGCGTGGCTGTAATGAGCGGGCCGTCGCAAGGCACCCCAAGCAGGACTCGAACCCCACATCCACCAGAGAGCAGGACCTGGTCCAACCCACCTCGCCACCACACCCCCCTTTAGAGAAAACACAGTTTGTGTATTACATTAAGAGAAAGAGACATGACTGCAAACGCATGACTCTTAAGTAAACCTAGTTTGCTTCTTTCCACTTTATGCACCAATGTTCATCGCATGAGTAGGTGCACAAAACAAAACAGTTGTTCAGCTTCTTATGCTGAATTGATCCAATAATAATTATCCAGCTGTATAATGGGCAAATAACTAAACTGATTAGCAGGCTTTTACAGAACTACATTTTCATTTATTTATTCAGCAGATGCTTTTCTCCAAAGCAACTTCCAATGAACTCTATGTAGTGCCCACACACCAAGGTGACTTACACTGCAAGATACATTACTTACAATTGGTCACTCATCATTAAAAATAACATTGGAAGTTGTTTGTTTTAGAGAAGAAAACATCAGATATATGTTGACAAAGTTATGTTTCAGTGTAGTTAATGTAAATTTTGCTTAATGTGGAAATTTACATTACTTGTATCGTAAGAAGAGATGTAAAACATTTTAATTGGTTAACCTGTAACTTAATGTTAATTTTGTTTTTTGTTTGTTCAAATATTGTAAGATTTGATTGTATTTCATAAGTAATAAGCTATGCATCAGAGAACACTAATGTGGAAAACTTTGGCCAGTGTGGTTTGAACACTTGTAGCTGTACTAGACGATATTAAGCTGTTGTAGAGTGTACCTTTTGTTTGATGTCAGTTATCCATTAGCTAGACTCAGATTTTTTTTCTTTGTTCATACCACAGATTACAGGTTAAATCGTCATCCCAACCACTGTTGGAGTTCTCCTTGTGAGACCTGTTCTGGTCTGGTCTGTCTCAGAAGATCTGCAATTGCCTATCAACGTGGGTTTCAGCCTCATATCCAGAGAGAAGATGGACCAAATTGGTATTGTTCATGAAGATACTCATAGTCTGGAGTACATCACAAGTGAAACATATGTGTCTACACCTAAAATATCAGGTCAAAGTGGTACTGCCTTGTACAGATCTACCAGCCACTGATCTGCCTCAAATGCATGGTGGACTCACTCAGATGGCTGAACATAGTTTTCATATAAATGGTAATGTAGGGAGTGCACTTGTAGCTGGAAACAAGGGGTGTCAAGCACTCAAGCAAATAATAGTAGAGAAATTGGCTATACCATAGCTTCTAGCATTAATATAAGCCCCAAAACACACCCCAGACTCATGTATAAACACATGCATCTTTTCCACCATACATCATATAACCCCCATTCTAAAAACCTTGAGATAGTATGGAAAATGTTAATAAAAACAAAAAGGAGTGATTTGTAAATTGGCTTTGACTTATATTCAAACAAAACCACTATTAAGACAAGGTATTTTAATGTTTTACTTAAACAGCTGCATTGTTTTTTAAAGATAGACATTTATTCTGAAATTTATGTCTGCAAAAAAGTTGGAACAGTCAAGTGTTTACCACTGTATAACATCACCATGTCTTTTAATAACACTTAAGTTGGTTAAGTTTAGCAAGCAGAATTTTCCCCCATTCATCCATTATAGAGGTCTTCAGCTGTGCAGTTGTACAGGGCCTTCATTGTTGTATTTTGCGCTACACTTTCTCAATCGGAGATCGGTGAGAACTGCAGGCAGGCCAATGTATTACCTGCACTCTCTGCTTACACAGCCATGCACTTGTAGTCTGGGCAGAATGTGGTTTGGTGTTGTCCTGCTGGAAAATGCAGGGATCTCCCTGGAAAAGATGGCATCTGGATGGCAGCATATGCTGCTCCAAAATTTGTACATAGCTTTCTACATTAATGGTGACCTCACAGAAGTGCATGTTACCCATGTCATGGGCAATGTGCCCTCACAGAAGTGCACGTTACCCATGTCATGGGCACTGACACACCCCCATACCATGACAGACACTGACTTTTGGACCTGATGCTGATTACAGCTTGGATGGTCCTTTTCCTCTTTGGCAGAAGACACAATGGCCGTTTTTTTTCCAGAAACTATTTTAAATGTTGACTCATCGGACCATAAAACACGATTCCACTGTGTTAATGTTCATCTCAGACCGAACCCAGAGAAGTGTGGACAGTGTTGATATATGGTTTCTGCTTTGCACAGTAAAACCTTAACTTGCACCTGTGGATGCAGCAGCAAATGGTGATGACTGACAAATGTTTACCGCAGTATTCCCAAGCTCATGTCCTGATATCCGTTACACACACGACAGCTTTTAAAACAATGACGTCTGAGGGATTGGAAATCACTCGCATTCGGAGGTGGTTTTTGGCCTTGTCCTTTACGCACCAAGGTTTCACCAGATTCCTTGAATCTTTTTATTACATTGTGGAGTGTAAAGGGTGAATTGCTCAAAACCCTACTGATGTGTCTTTGGGGAAAGTTTTTCTCAAAGTGCTGGAGTATTCGCTGATGCATCTGTTTACAAGTTGTTGAGCTTTGACCCATCATTGCTCTTAAAAGACTAGGCCTTTTTTGGAGGCTCCTTTTATACTGTAACACAATTGCCTCACCTGTTTCACATCACCTTGTTATTTCAAATTTTCACATTATTAGTACTAGACATTCCCAACTTTTTTGGAACATGTTGCAGACATCAATTTCAGAATAAATGTATATCTTCAAAATACAATGCAGTTGATTAGATGAAACATGTCACCTTGTGTCATGTTTTACACCTGTCAAACACCTTGTCTTTATATTGTTTTTGTTTGAATACTAGTCAAAGTAAATTTACAAATCACTCCTTTTTGTTTTTATTAGCATTTTCCATACTGTCCCAACTTTTTTGGAATTTGGGTTGTACAATACAGGACAAAAAGTTGCATTATTTATCTGGGATGGTTATGTGCTACTGTCTAGGAAGTTCCAAAAGGCTGACCTTATATTCCAAAATTAATTTAGACTTCTGTGCAGTTCAAATGTTTTTTTTTTTGTGGAAAAACCACTGGTAACGCTGGTGTCAAACACATTTGTAGAGGGTACTTCCTGTGTGAACGACAGCAGATAAAATACTTTTTCTTGTAAAATGTAAGAGTAATCATCCTATCTTCTATAACATAAACAAAAGCACAGCTTGGGTTGTCATGTGACAAGACTATGGAGTGGAATAAATCAAAATTTATTTGTTCAAGTGCTTTGAATAGTTGAATGAACATCATTCTAGTAATTTCCAAATTTTTAAATTTGAAGTGACTAATTGGCACCAGGCTAAAAATGTTAGGTACATATTTGTGTGGAAAAGCTTTAACTGAGGTAATTTATTATCTTACTGGTAATCAGACATTCTTAATAAAGAGCTGCCCTTTTTTAGGTTCAGCCAGAATATACTCCCTCAGCCTTCCAGCTGTTTCCTCCAGCTGCTCTGCACTCAAAGCTGAGAGGAAACTGGCAGTTTTCTGTTGCCACCAAAGCCTTACTACCGATGTCCTAAAAACAATGACACAGAATCGTCAACTTTTTCACATGATTCATCCTGATCCATAGCGGTGCATAATAGCCTCTTTATACATTTTGAGGCATTTGAGATTCTTTACCAGTGGCATGAGGCAATAATTCTGTTACATATATTTTAATTTGTCACACATGTGGCAGTTCCCTGCCTTTCTGAGCTCTGTGAAGTTGGCCCCCCTGCAAACAGCCGATTTGTGCCATTTAAACCGCGATTCTACCTTCTTTAGTTCTGACGATAAAAATGCTTGTTTATATGGCAGGTGACGTCACTCCAGCCTCCGTACAATGCCACAGATACTCGAATCTGGGCTCATTCATTTCTGCTACATTTGTACCGTTCAAACCGCGATCCCAGCTCTTCTAGTTTTAAGTTTCAAGTTTATTGTCATAGATACAAGTACCATGTACATGTATCATGAAAATCTTCCTGAATGCTTCTCCACAGACTATGGACAAAGACAACAGAAACACTGCACAAACAAAACGACAATGACAGTGAGTAGTGTAACAGCACTAGCAATAAATAATGGTAACAGTAGTAACAATAATGCCAGTTGACAGTCAGAGAACTCAGAATGAAAGAATGAGAATGCTTAAAAGTGGCAGTGTAATTTACCAATGTGCTTGGGTGGAGCAGTCCAACTCCAGTTACTAAAGGTAGCATATTGGTTAGTGTTGTATACTCTTACAGCAGTGGGGTGAAAGCTGTTCCTGTACCTAGCTGTGCGGGTTTGAATAGACCTAAGCCGTTTTGCAGATGGTAGGGAAGAGAAGAGTGCCCGTGCGGGGTGACTATGATCTCTCATGATGCACATTGTCTTTCTGAGGCAGCGTGTGGTGCAGGTGTCCTGTACTGCTGGTAGCTGTGTATTGATTTCCTGAGCCGTTTTGACCACCCTCTGTAGGGCTTTCTTGTCCTGTATGGAGCAGCTGCAACCCCAGGATGTAATGCACCCTGTGAGGACGAACTCCACAGCACACCTGTAGAAAGTGGTGGGGACTGTAGTGGACATCCTGGCTTCCTTCAGACGCCTGAGGAAGTGGAGGCATTGATTGGGCCTTTTTGATGGTTGATGCTGTGTGCTCAGTCCATGTGAGTTTGGCAGTGAGGGTGACTCCGAGGAATTCGAAGCTGTTGACCCTCCCTACAGCATCCCCTCCCATATAGGTAGGTGCCTGAACCGTATCCTGTTTCCTGAAGTCAAACACCAACTCCTTAGTTTTACTGACATTGAGAGACGGGTTGTTCCTCCGGTCCCAGCTCTTCTACTTTATACATTTACATTTATTCATTTAGCAGATGCTTTTTTCCAAAGTGACATACATCTCAGAGAAATAAAATTTGTGCATTACATTAGGAGAAAGGGAGTCATAGTTGCAGACGTGTGATTCTTAAGGAAAGTTAGTTTCTTTCCACTATATGCGCCAGTGTTCATTACACGAGTAGTTGCACAAAACTTAAGCGAATCCTGATCACCTTCTCACAATTTTTTTTTAAAATGGATCCGTGAAGTTGGCACAAACCGGCACAAATGTAGCACTAACGAAAAATGTGTTTCTCTTTATTTGTGCTGTTCGTAGGGGTCCAAATTCACAGATAAGTAAAGTAAAAGACGTGGAACCACAGTTGGAACAGCACAAATCAACACCATTCAGACTGCAATATTAGACATTAAAATACAACATTTCAAATGATGAATCAGGTAAGATGTCCTCAAATTTCATGAATTTCAACAAAATAAAAAAAAATGCTTTTGTTGTTAGAATATTGCTTATTTCGATTAAAATAAGTTTACATAGCTTACACTTTAAAGAGCAAAATATTTGGTTGGTTAGTTAAGGGGTGGATAAGTACATTCTCACAGCAGGACCACACCTGAGGGCTCTACCAGTCTAGATTTGTAAGAGTTATGTTCCCGTACATTATCTGATTCACCCTTTGAGTGAAGAGCACTATCTACAGTGCTGTGAAAAAAAGTATTTAACCCTATCCTGATTTCTTGTTTTTGTGTACATCTCATACTAATTTTAGATCTTCAAATGAAATACATAAAACAAAGGCTACCTGCGTAAACACAGAATACAGTTTTGAAGTTTTATTGAAGCCAGAAAAAAAGTTGTCCAACACCTATCACCCATGTGAAAAACTTAATTGCCCCCTTAAAATCTGGTTGTGCCACCTTTAGCAGCAATACTGCAACCAAACGCTTCTGATAACTGGAGATCAGTCTTTCACAGCGCTGGGGTAGAATTTTGGCCTACTTTTTTGCAGAACTGCTTTAGTTCAGCCACATTGGGGGGTTTTCCAGCATGAACCGTCCATTTAAGGTCCTTCCACAGCATCTCAATTGAGTTCAAGTCAGGACTTCGACTAGGCCACTGCAAAGCTTTAATTTAGCTTTTTTTGAGTCATTCAGAGGTGAACTTACTCCTATGCTTTTGATCATTGTCTTGCTGCATAGTCCAGTTGCGCTTCAGTTTCAGCTTATGGACTGAAGACCGAACAGTTTCCTTTAGGATTTTCTGGTAGAGAGCAGAATTTGTATTTTCAATATTTATTGGAAGTTGCCCAGGCCCAGGAGCAGCAAAGCATCCCCACAGCATTATACTGCCACCACCGTGCTTGACAGTAGTTATGATGTTCTTTTTGTGGAATTTGTTGCCCGGTTTACACTGGGCAGGGGGTGCGGTGGCGCAGTGGGTTGGACCACAGTCTTGCTCTCCGGTGGATCTGGGGTTCGAGTCCCGCTTGGGGTGCCTTGCGACGGACTGGCGTCCCGTCCTGGGTGTGTCCCCTCCCCCTCCGGCCTTACGCCCTGTGTTGCCGGGTAGGCTCCGGTTCCCCATGACCCCGTATGGGACAAGCGGTTCTGAAAGTGTGTGTGTGTGGGTTTACACTGGATGTAACAGGCCCCCTGTCTTCCAAGTAGTTCCACTTTCAACTCATCAGTTCACAGAATATTCTCCCAAAAGATTTGAGGATCGTCAAGGTGTGTTTTGGCAAAATTCAGATGAGCCTTTATGTTCTTCTGGGTTAGCAGTGGTTTTTGCCTTGCTTCTCTTCCATGGATATCATTTTTGCCTAGTGTCTTTCTGATAGTGGAGCAATGAACAGTGACTGTTACGCAAGAGAGGCCTGTAGTTCCTTCGATGTTGTCCTTGGCTCTTTTGTGACTTCCTGGATGAGTTGTCACTGTGCTTTTGGTGGAATTTTGGAAGGTCAGCCACTTCCGGGAAGGTTCCCTGCTGTGCCAAGTTGTTTTCATTTGGAGATAATGGTTCTTACTGTGCTAGCTTTGTAACCCTTCCCAAACTGATGTAGTTCACTCACCTTCATCATCATCATCATCACCAACATTATTATTATTATTATTATTATTATTATTATTATTTCTGGAATTGCTTTGAACTTTGGTATAGTGTGTTACTGGGTAAGACCTTTTAACTCACTTCATGCTGTTGAAAAAGTTATATTTAAGTGTTGATTTGATTGAACAGGGCTGGCAGTAATCAGGCCTGGTTGCTTCTAGTCCAGCTGAACCCCATTATGAATGCAGTTTCAAAGATTTGGGGAAATCTGCTATGGGGGCAAATACATTTTCACACAGGCCCAGTTGGTATTGGATAATTTTTTGTTTCAATAAATAACATTATCATGTAAAAACTGTATTTTGTGTTTACTCAGGTTGCCTTTGTTTTGTGTTAGATTTAGTTTTAATTTCTGAAACAGTTTAGTATGAGATATACACAAAGACAGAAGAAATTTGGAAGGGGCACATACTTTTTCACAGCACTGTAGGCTACACACACACTTTCTGAACCGCTTGTCCCATACGGGGTCGCGGGGAACCGGTGCTTAACCCGGCAACTCAGAGCGCAAGGCTGGAGGGGGAGGGGACACACCCAAGACTGGACGCCAGTCTGTCGCAAGGCACCCCAAGTGGGACTCGAACTCCAGACCCACCGGAGAGCAGGACCTGGTCCAACCCACTCTGCCACTGCACCCCCCATACTGTAGGCTACAGAAGGTGTGTATAACATTGTTTGCTTGTTTATATTCTAACTCTGAAAGTCTGTTTTAGTTCTTATAAATACTCATTACACTGATTAACATAATAGATTTATTGCAGCACAGCTGGTGTGTGATGCACTTTGTGGTTTTTGACTGTTTTTGAAGGCAACATAACATAAGTCACATGATGAATGGATGATTGCTTGTCATTTGATTTTATGACCTTAAAATAACATGATACAGTTCCTGTCACTTCACTTGTTGCGTGGATCACCAGGCTTCTTTTGTCCTACAGTAACCCTAGAATACTGTATCTGGATTGGCTGTGATACTCATGTGAGATAGAAGCTAATGTTTGGGGTGCCCTCGGGAGAACGGCATGTGTAGCGTACTGGGAGATCCCTCCCACCGCCTGCATCCTATTGGCTAAGGAGCATGACCATATATGGGCGGAGAGTATTGTGGTGTGAGGCCTACTGCCCAATGAGGGTAGCCTTTCACCAGCCAGCAGCTCAGAAATTTGGAGGAGTGGGTGTGGCCACGGGGGGAAGGGTAGAGTCTGGCGTTTGAAAATCAATGTGTGCCACGCGATTGTAAAGCGAGTGAGCGCACCGCACATATCTGTGTCTGCAGTGTGACTGAGAAAAGCGACCGGCAGCTGCCTAAACTTGCTCTGTAGGAAGAGGTGACCGAAAATTTAGAAAACTTCTGGAACAAAGATGCTCTGTAAGTCTGAATTCAGTCCTGTAAAGAACCGAGAATCTAATCTTTATTGCTGTTTTGTCTTGACCGGCGTACAAGCAGCAGCTCCTGGCCAGAACTCGAATATATGATATATTATATTGTGTGTAATGCTTTAGGTTTGTACTTTGTGGGTTGTTCTGTGATCTCTTAACATGAAGAATATGAGACACCCTAATTTGGGCAGAATATCATATCATATGAGACTTAACTTAAGATGTGTGGGATCTGAGACAGTGTTACTACTCAGAGCTGTAGCATTTTTGGTTCTTGGAAGATTATCGAATGCATGTCAGCTGGCATCGCATCAGGACTAGGAGTGTTCCTGCCCAGATGGCGGACCTGTGGGAGGGGTCCGTTTCATTCATGAGGGCTGACAGGATGGAGAGCCCATGAAAACCCCCTGCATAATGTGAGGGCTGGTCCATGTCACCACCACGGATAGCAATTCAAGGGTGTGTGCTTCAGAATGGTAGGGTGTGGCTGTGTTAAGAAAGGTGGTCCCATCACAGATTGTCAGTCTGGGGATGTGCTGTGGCCACTGTGGGGATGTGCTGTGGCCACAGGCACCTCCCAGTCACTGTCACTGCCTCTTTCCACCAACCAGCCAGACACTGAGTGCTGGAACCTGATTCAGCCCACTGTGTCAGCAGCACAGAAGCTGAAAAACATAGGTTGATGCCTGCAATGTTGTTTTTAAGAATGAAATTGCACCACTGCATGAGTGCAGTACTCCATAGGGTATTTACAGTGTGTACTGTTAGAATTCAATTCATTTTTATAGAGTGCTCTTCTCACGCAGTGACACAGAGCAATTTAACACAGGCATAACAGAACACATTAATTGTGCTCTCTGATATTTAAGCATGCAATAAATTGCTCCACGGGGATGAGGATGACACTATTGTTGCTGTCGAACGAGGGAGGGGAGAGAAGCATCAGTCACCATTGTGTATTGTGTGAGTCGCAGCTGGGAGCACTAGGGACTTATGGGATTTAATGAGGTTGCGGTGGGGTGGAGTTGCTGGGTTGCAGGACCACACCAGGAAATGAGGGGAGAGTTGTTGGGGAGAAATGTTGACAATGAATTATGAGGGAATTACAGGTAGGTTTTAATAAAACCTTTAGAAATATTAGGTTGTGAAATCACACATTAAGCAGGGGATGATAAATTAAAAGTGTATTTTTAGGAAGCACTGTGTAGCTGAGATAGTTTCTTCAGCAAGGTGTACTGCATGATTCTTTCCCGGCCTTTTGTGAAATACCAGAGCTGACAGCATTGGCAGAAAAACCTTGGCAATGCAGATGTAAGGAAATAACTTCATATTAGAAGGTGGAGTTTAGGCGTTTGAGGAATGTGAGCACGTCCATCTGAGAGCCGCTTCATATTCTCCCTGCATTTCCACAGCTACAGGGGCCAACAATGAATGTAGTGCTCAAAAATTAAAATGAGCTCACTCAAGCAGAGGTGCTGAGAAATGCAGGTCCTGACTCTGCAGGGGTTAGCTTTGAGGACCATGTAGTTTATTAATATGTTAATAAATACATTTATGGTGAGATCCTCCAAAGAAGTACACAGGAATTTTTGTATTGCACAGCTGGAGAGAATGCATTTTGAGTCCTTGTGTTTAGACAGTAATCTCCCACATCCAGTTTCCTAAAGATACTGGAAGAATGTGTTAAAGGTTCAAAGCAGGGTGTCGTCATTCCATGACTCTTCTATTTTATCTAGAGGTGTCCAGGGTATTGCCACCAGCCATGCTGTATAGGACTGCTGCAGCGTTTCCTTCCCAGGTCTTTGAAATAAGTGTGGTAAAATGTGTGTAATGAGGATGCCAGACGGTAATCCCAGGTGAAGCTCATGAAGACGGAAGTTGTCCTGGTGATGATCTGAGAAGTGTGCTTCATTCCAGCCCTCTGAGTTTTTGTTCTTTCCTCATTTTACTTGTTTCTTTTTACAGCCTAGTTGTAACATAAACCCCAAGCAGTATCAGAACCATCAGTCTACAGTAAGTCAGTAATGGCAATGTTCCAGCATGGCCTGTACAAGGACTGTTATTCCTGCCGCACATGGGTTTGTTTGCCAGAGGGGAATTTGGGGTTCCAGACACTGTAATATTAACCCTCCCGCACACAGTTACTGTCATAATTAGGGTCCAGGAAGTGTGCTGTGTGCATGCTTTGCTGTTTGCCACAGGGCTAGCGGATCAGCTGTGGGGTGGCAAACTATTGCCTACACAGCTGTGGGCACCAATCTATAATAAAAGTGGTTGAATGAGCGCTCCCTCAGAGCTTCCGAATCTTATTCAGCATTTAAGAAAAATCTCCAAACATCTTTCAGACCTACTTCTCTTCCAGTTATAAATTTGCATCCCATCATCAGTCAGGCTTGCCTTTGCGTTTCCCATCAATCTCGGCTCCTGTAAGCAACGTCTTTGTGGGGCAAAAAATATCAGACTGTGGTTCCACAGTTGCATGTCTGTATCGAATGGTTTTCGTCTGTTGGTGGAAATGCACTTTTTCTACTGTACACATCACTTTGGTGGGAAAAACATTTGGTAAATGAACAAATGTAACTAATAACCAAATGAGATCTTTCTCAAGCTGGGCCATTCATGCCACATTGCATGGCCTTGTACAGTACAGCTGGGGGTTTCAAAACTGGTTAAAATGTCTAACCAACAATGCAAATGAATGACCTTTAAAAAGGGGCATGTCTTATATTAAAATACACCACGTGTCCTGTTTGCCAAGATCATTAAATGGTGTTTCTTTTGCAACATATGGGTATGCTGGCAAAGGCTTTTACTTTATTTGACATTCTCACTGACTGTCTGGCAGCTGTTGAGAATCTCCCCTCTTGTCCTTTAGAAGATGAGTAATTTAAAATGACACATCCTGAGATTTTGAATAATCCCATCTTCCACAAGCATCATAACAGGGCATTTTCTCTGTTATAAAAGTGGGTGGCACTCTGCCAACTCTTGTTTTTCATTTTGCGCCCCCCCCCCGCCCGTGTGTGCGCCACTCAGATATGGGCGTGTGGTGTATATTCCAGAGTTCTGGTGTACCCAAAAGGAGCCTATGGGCTGACTGACTGTCTGATTTGGCACAATGTTATTCTGAGTAGGTGTTAGCATGGTCATTAACCAGAGACTCATGTTTTCAGTCTGACATCACTTGATGTTTTCTTGACAGGTTAGAGTCCCCTTTAATTCTGCTTGTCAAGTCTGTGTCAACCCAAAGTTAGCCCCAAAGCTCTTACTCCAATGTGCTCTGTAGGAATTGACATACCTGTCAGGTTTACTGACATTGTTTGTACCATGTCCCCTAGTGACTGAGTGCGAGACCTCGGCCATGCCGTCCACTGCGGTGATGACCCCGCCCATCGATCTCAGCTGCCCGCAGACCTGCAGCTCTGACAATGCTACGTCCCTGGAAGACATTGCTGTGGACTCAAAGTACGTTCATGGGCTGTCAAATCGCTACCAGTCAGCTCATCCACAACCTGTATTAACAAACTTAATAGAAAAGACATCCAAAATTTTACAACGGGAAATGAGGAGAATTTTATTTTTATGTACAATTCTTTTCATCAACAAAGTGACACGGAGCATGGCACGAGCTGGGCACGAGTTACAGAAGTGATGCAAAAAATAAATTGCGAACAAGTAACTAAGAGATCCAGTGTATCTGAGGAAAAAACACAAAAAATAAAAGAACAGAAAGAAAAATAAACCTCTGGGGTTCAAGGGCCAGTGGCTGCCCAGCCCTCCTGGGTAATTTTCAGTGAAAGTGCATACATGCAGAAACCACAAACAGGGCTTGTCTTTCTTGGTCTTGAGGTCAACACCATGTTATTAGTGACATATTAGCCAGTCTTCATATTCTTAACCTCTAGAGTATGGATTCCTATCCTAGGGCCCATGGAATCCTTGGGAATCTGTGAATGGACTTTTCAGGGTCTATGAAGCACAGATGTGCTTTAACAATAGCATTGTTTAACTCAAGTTTAAAAAAGTAACAGCGATTTTACTGCTGTTTATGACATAATTGTGATATATAAATTGAGTGTAGTTTTTTTTCCTCTGAATTTTTGGACATGTTTCCACAAGGGATTCTTAGTGTTCATCACATTCTTAAAGGGGTTCATGGCCTTGAAAAGGTTACAAATCTCTGTTTTAGAGTGTGTTTGTGGAGAAACGCCCAGTAGTTATAACCTATTTGTTTGCAAACAAAATTAAAATACTTTTTAGCCAAGGGTCAGAAAGGTGAAGGGAAATACACCATACAGGGAGATATTTAATTATTTGGTAGTAGCTGAACAGGTAACCTGTCCATGTCATGGCAAATCCCAAGGGGGAAGATGGTTATGAGTGTGCTTGTGATTTCCCCTAGTGAGTCATCTGAAGAGGAACTGCCCTGCGAGAGGGAGGAACACGGTGGGGCGCGAGCCATCCATGACATCCAGGTCCTTACCAGAACACAAGACACAGAAACACAATCAGGTGAGTTTTTGTACAGGAACACTTTTTGCCAAGTGCAATTGGCTGTGTTTGCCCTTATTGCACAGGAAGTGTTCAGGAGGAAGTCACAAAAGTTGGTCTTGTAGTGCAAGGAGGAGCAAACTTCCCCTTCCTATCTGCGCTGGCACAGAGCGAGGCCCTTTTCAATTGGCTGTTGTCATTTCTTGAACACAGGGGTTGTGAGTGCATGCTCATTTCTTCCTTTTGCATATTCAGAGTCACAGGCAAATTGCCCCATAAAAATACAGAACAGCAAATAGACTTTGTATGTCTCAGTAGTAGCACAGTGTTGACCTTTCTTTTCCTGCCATGAGAACCAAGAGGGCTCTTGGAACTCAAATGCTTGAAAATCAAAGTCAAATTCTGAAGAACGATCTGTCAAGTCATTCTTGGTCTTTTGTGTTAAAGTTAGGATATGTGACACATGGTCACAGCACACCCTCCAGTGCTGTTGGGTAGAAACACCAAATCAGAGACTGCAACATGGAAGAAGGCAGGCAGTAAATGAGTGAAGTGACTTTATACATATGCAGTAGCTTATTGAGTTGGAGCTCATGGAAAGGTTCAAAATCTCAGACTACGCTAACAGGCCGCTTTATTAGTTACATGTAGTTAGTAGGACCTTTTTACTTCTTGATCAAAATGAGTTAAGCACCAAGATGCTATGCTCATTCCAAAGGGTTTGTGGGCTATGCCTGCTTAACAGCTTCACACAGTTTTTGCAGCTTTTTTGGCAACACATTTATTCTGCTAACATTGATTTATCTCATCCAAATGATACTAACTTCAGCTATAAGGATTCTGCAGGTCATTGGAGTAAAGCAAAGATTTGCTGTGTTTGTAGAGCTGTATGTGTAAGTGGCCAGTGAGTGTAAATCAGTGTTCGGCAAGCGGTGGGTGGCTCCACCCTAGGCACGCGTGTTTGCAAAGATGCAGTGACACACTGAGGTTTATGTGACTCCCACCGTGTCACACGTTCTGGTTGAAAAGGGCTGCCTGCATGTGACCCCCCACAACCCACATGCAAGAATGGGGCTTTTGAGAACACATGTATCACAGGAAGTTCTCAGTACTTGGAAATTCTAAGACAAGCAATAATCCCCCTTGGCCATTCTGCTTTGAATATATGAACCAGAAATAGAATCCCTGGCAATCTGATTTGGTGTATGTGTAGGAGTAAGTGTCTGCTGCTTATGGCTCAAGCACAAAATGCAGTCTTGGGGTAGCTGGTAATATAGTGGTTAGAGCTGCTGCCTTTGGACCTGAAGGTTGCAGGTTTGAGTCTCACCTTTGACTGTAATAACCTTAAGCAAGGTACTTGCCCTAAATTGCTCCAGTAACATTACGTATACACACACACACACACACACACACACATTGTCTGAACTGCTTGTCCCATACGGAGTCGTGGGGAGCCGGAGCCTAACCCGGCAACACAAGGCGCGAGGCTGCGGGGGGGGCACACCCAGGATGGGGTGCCAGTCCATCGCAAGGCACCCCAAGCGGGACTTGAACCCCAGACCCACCGGAGAGCAGGATCCAGTCCAACCCACTGTGCTACCCCCCCCCCCGTAACCTTACTCAGCTGTTTAAATGGGTAAATAATTGTACTTTAATATTGTAAGTTGCTTTGGAGAAAAGTATCAGTTAAATTAAATGTAAAACGACACTTGACATCCTTTTGATTGCCTTAGCTTTTGCAGCAGGCCACTTTAAGGCCCCTCTCTTCTCCACCCCTCTCTCTCAGGGACAACACAGCGCCCCATCTCTCTGGCCCTGGCTATGTCTGAACTGCAGTTCTGGACGTCACAAGGCGACTGCGAAGTGAAGCTCAGGTTGTCAGAATTGGGCCCTGCAGCCGAGCCCCCTGTAACAGTGCACCAGATGTTCAAGAGAACAGTGGAGCAGTTTGGGAAGCACACAGCACTGGGTTGGAAGGAGGGCGAGCAGTGGAAGACTGCGACCTATGAGGAGTACTACCAACAGTGCCGGGCAGCAGCTAAGAGCTTCCTCAAGGTGAGGGATCTCAACATGTAGTGCTCCATAGTTAAGAGCAGCTGCATCTCCTGCAGGATTACCACTGTGCAAGGTATTTATCCTGAGCTGCACCAGTAAAACTCGCTCATCTGTATGAATAGGCTACATTTTGGAAGTTGCTTTAAATTCAGCTTAAAAAATAGAGCTGGAGACATTAGCACAGATCTTTTGTGGTAACCTCTCACACCCTCAGCAGAGTGGTTTCTGCTGCGTGTTCATCTCAAACATTGCACGATGCAGTGGGTAGCAGAGTGGTTAGTACTGCTGGCTTTGGCCCCAAAGGTTGCACGTTTGAGCCTCACCTCCAGCTATAGTACAAGGTACTTACCCTGAATTGCTCCAGGAAAATTACCTAGCTGGAAAAATAGTTGTAAATACCTTAACAATGTAAGCTGCTTTGTAGAAAAGCCTCAGCTAAATGAATCAATATAAATAAAGAAGAGTATTATTACTGGTAAGAAGTAGTAATGTAAAAAGGTGCTAAAAGGTCTTCTGTTGCTCTTGTTTAAGCCACAATAAATGCTGGTCTGTAAACTGAATATAGACTCGGAGTAAATGTCAGACACGAATCAGCCACTGCTTTAGCATGAACGTATACACCTTTCGTTCTGCAATTGCCTTACCATTTTGGGAGGGATAGGAGCTCCTATTGGCTTCTATTTACTTTTATTTATCAGACTCTTCTCCAAAGTGATATACATATCATTGAAAATGCAATGTGTGCATTACATTAGCAGAAAGAGACATAGTTGGAGACGTGTGATTAAGTACAGTTAGTTTCTTTCCACCATATGCACCAATGTTCACCACGCGAGTAGATTCACGCCTTAACTTCACATTTCGTCAGAGTTTATCATCATCTACATTCCATTAAATTATGCTCTCTGACAGGTGTTTAAGTGGTGAAACTCTTTATAATGCATATATATCCTGCATATATCATGTTCGGTCTTGTCTAAAACGGCATGCAAATTAAGAGTATTCAAAATGATTAAAGTAAAGCTAGTAGTGAACTTACCGTGCTGGTGGAGCATCTGTTACGCCTGGATGTTGCCTTTTCAGGTGCTGTAGCATTGCAAATGTGGTGTTATTGTATTTAAGTTGGTTTTTGCACAAACTGCAGACAACTATGTTATTCTTTTCTTCTCACGTGAAGTGTTCCCACACCGTTGACATTTTTTGCCGTTTTTTGCACAGACCCTCGTCTGTGCGCCGCCGCCTTCCCACCATTTTGCCGAGTACTCGACACGGCAAATTGTACTTGAGGATTTTTTTTTAAACCGGGTACTCGAAATTAATCATGACAGCCCTAGTGTAAATGCTCATGTACCAGAACTTTAAGATTATTCCCGGATAAGCCTTTACGCAACTACTCCTGTAATGTACGTTAACGTTGGAATCATTGATATTCTGAGTTTTATGCAGCTATATCCATGTTTCAAAATGTTCACATTACTTTTCATCCGGATTTTATAACTCATAAACTCCCGCTTGGGTGAGTATATTTGATGGTTACTAATCACACAAATCAAGGAATTATAACCCTTACAAAAATTAACCATGGCTTTATTATCAATTTTGAAATGCAAAGCATGATATGTTATTGTTCACTTGATTCTATTTTTATTCTGAATAAAAAAACAATTACTCTATTACTCGCCAAAATAATTGTCCGATTACTCGATTACCAAAATAATCGATAGTGACAGCCCTAATTTACACCTTACATGAGCTTGAGAGATCATGGACGAAGCGAATCTGGAAGAGGTGAGTTTTAAGACCCTTTTTAAATGTGGATAGAGATTCAGCAGTTCTGAGAGGGAGATCATTCCACCACAGCGGAGCCAGAACCGAGAACCTCTGTGCTTTACCTTTTGTGCGTGGGACCACCCAGTGGGCAGATGTGGAAGAGCATAGCAGTCTGTTTGAGGTGTAGGGGATAATCAGGTTTTCTAAATAGCTAGGAGCAGTTGTATTGATGCTTTTGTAGGCCATAACCAGGGTCTTAAATTTGATCCGGGAAACTGTAGGAAGCCAGTGCAGAGAAATGAGTAGAGGAGATACATGGGAACGCTTCGGCAAGTCAAACACAACTCGGGCGGCATCATACAACTCGAGCTTGATGGTATTTACTGATAATTCATTGATATTATGAATTTAACACCAGCAGACATTTCCAGTGATTTAACTGCATCAGAAACAATGTGTAAATATGTCATGTTTCTTCTTTAATGTTGGGAAGTATTAATAAATTAACATTTAATAAAGTATTCTGATGTCTGACTACCCAGCAAATGCCTCTTATTTGTGATTTGTCCTGCTAATCCTAGTCAAGTAGCAAATTTGATTTAAGAAACATATATCAGTGTACTGCTCAGTTAGTCACCATCAATAACCACTTGTCGTAGACAGGGTTGCAGTGGTCCAAATTGTATCCCAGAGGCGCAGAGCTAGGCTAGGCAGGGTACACTCTGGATGGGAGGCCAGTTCTTCCAGAGCAGCCAGAAACATGTATTCACTAACACATACACACTATGGGTAATTTAGTCACCAATTCAGTTGAGGTACATGTTTTAGGATTATACTTGCTGCATCACTGTGCCCCCCCCCCACCCCAGTTTTCCTTAATCAAAACCAGTTGGTATTTACTTAATTTTTTGTATTTCTTCCATCTTGTGATTTACTTTAGGGTTGCTCGTTTCTAAATATGAAAGCAGTGTAGATATGAATTGGGATTTTTTTTTGTCTTGGCATAATAGTATGCATTGCTACCTTGGCCCGAGTTAGAAAGAAGGTCACTCACTGCCTCTTAAGTGTACGACTTGCTGGATGTGCACTGTGCTTTTGTTTTATACCCATCAGTGTGACACTCAGTCTTTCTTGACAGCTGGGTCTGGAGCGGTACCATGGTGTAGGCATCCTAGGCTTCAACTCCCCGGAATGGTTCATCACCGACATTGCTGCCATTCTGGCTGGGTGAGTCACTGGGCTGCACTGCTCTGCCCTCACATAGCTTTGTGCTTAGCTTCTGTATGCTTAGAAATGGGTATGGATATAATACCAGTGCTCCAGCTTTCTTGTGAGCAGTTTTCTCTCTTCAATTTTCAGCACTAACCCAAATATGGCTAGTTTTGTCCCAGTTTTATGCACAAATTCAAGTTCTGCTGGTAGAACATGATCACGCTAGTTTCACCAAACACATCTGTAACCAATTTAGCCCATTCACCTTTTTCTGACACGCATTAACTGTGCCAGCTGATGCTCGCTGACGCTTTCCTGTTTCCTGTGACCACTGTAGCGGTTTTGCAGTGGGCATCTACACCACCAACTCCCCTGAGGCATGCCAGTATGTAGCAGAGAACTGCCATGCCAACATCCTGGTGGTGGAGAACCACAAGCAGCTGCAGAAGATCCTACAGGTAATGGACTGTTGGGATGTCTTAATTTTAGCTTAAAGGCTTTACTACTTCATTACTTACTTTAAATACTTTTATGGGGTTTTTTTTAAACAAGTAACATTTTACCTACTATCTTATTGCATAAAAAAATTATACATTTAATGCTGTTTTCTTGCATATATACCCCTTCTTAACATAACGGGGTTAAAATCAGAAACTATTTGCCCAGTGCAATGTTGTGGTGTCTGCACCCCTATCACAGTGTGATATCACTACATTGATGTGTAACACTATTATTGTTTTTAATAACTTCAAGACTAAATTAAAATCAAAACTCATTTTAAATTAGAAATTTTAAATTATGCAATCAATAAAGGCTGACAAACTGATTTCCTTTGTTTTATGGGGAAGACTATTTAAATATATTAGACAGAGCTATAGAAAATACTAATTTAAGCCTTTATTTTAACATTTGTTAACTTCAAGGTAAATGTAAAACAAATTTGAAAAAAAAACTGACAATTAAAATACATTATTTTTATAAACCCCTATTTGGTAGGTAAAGATTGTTGAACCAATTAATCCAATAAACATTCCTCACCTTGTTCTTCATCACCTAATTCAGGAGCACCAGACAGGAGCAATAAACACTGTAAGCTATAGAAGGGAGTAGAATGATTGTGGTCCTTCACCTCTATCTTGTATCTGTCCTCTACCTCCTGACTACATTTTATTACCTACTAATAGTTGATCGTGGAAACGCCACAGATTTTAGGTTTGGAATAGGAAAATTTTAGAAACTGAACATTGAAGAAAATGCAGTTAAAAAAATGTGAACTGGTTAGGGTTCATAGTATCTTGTAATTTGTAACTCAGATGTTTGTAGAGCAAGGCACCAATGTAATACTACTAATTCTATTTCATTTGTGACTTAACCTAATTGAGGGTTGTGATTGGTTGAGACTGTCATTGTGTTAGTATGTATGAACTATGTATCGTTGTTTGTTTTGTTATGGAAGAATCATACTGCGTGTATGCTTTGCAGTGACTGACATACTAGGCAGTGAATAAAATGCCACTTTTGGAATTAAAATGACCACTTAACTGTAAAAATTTCTAATGCATTGAATAATAAGCCCATTGTACGAAGAATGGTACATATTTTCATACACCTTTGTAGCAGTTATCCATTGTATGAGATCCTGTTTTATGAGGTTGAGTGGTGGATAAAATAAATGAAGAAATAAAGGCACTTTTAGAATCATTCATGGTGGTGTTGACTGATGAATGTCTAAGCTCCTGAGCTGTATGTATGCCATATGTAACGTATTCTTTTTCTCACTCTGTTTACACATGCACTCCAGGTTGAGGACAAGCTGCCGCATTTGAAAGCCATAATTCAATACAAAGATGTTCTCAAGGAAAAGAGGCCAAATCTCTACACGGTAGGTTGTGCAGAACTGAGAGCCAGTCGTAAATAATGTTAGGAAGCAATGTGCAATTAATTTTTAAAATTTTACAAATGTTTTCCTACCATTACTAGTTTCATTGGTCTTGAAACAACTAAAAACTCTTCCAGTGCCATATTTTAAATTTGATACAAATTTGTGTCTCTGGCTGAATGATGGTATGTCGCCAGTGGGCCGAGTTCATGGCCATGGGCTCTGATGTGCCAGACACCCAGCTGGACAGCATCATTGCCAGCCAGAGGCCCAACCAGTGCTGCACCCTGATCTATACCTCAGGCACCACAGGCCAGCCCAAGGGTGTCATGCTGAGTCATGACAACGTGAGTTTGAACAGTCATACTTAAGACATGCCTGTGTGTTTGTGCACACAAAGTGTAGTCATTGTCACTTGATGCACCTCACAAATGTTCTTGCAGCTCACATGGACGGCCTATGCCACGGGTCTCCATGTGCGCCTAACTGATGCCAATGTGGCCCAGGAGTCTGTAGTGAGCTACCTTCCACTCAGCCACATCGCTGCACAAATGGTGGACATCTGGCTCACCATGAGGGTGGGAGGCGCCACCTACTTTGCTCAGCCGGATGCCCTCAAGGTGAGTGATGTTCCACTGCTTTCTAGAATCAGCTATGATCATGACCTACCAGTGAGCATTTACAGCATTGCATTTTGCTTCATGTAACTGATGGGAAGTGGCCTTTGTCACTGCACTTAAACTTTCTCTAACTTTTAGGAAGTGTTCACATTGCTCCTTGTTGGTGCACAAGCCCGTGCTGTACTATTCATGTTCACCTGCTATGAATTACCAGCAACCGGCCTCTCAATCCAGATTTACTGACGTGTTTTAATCTTCATATGTGCATAAATTTGTTGAAAAGCACATTAAGAAAACTGCTTTCTGGAGCTTCTTTATGCATCCAGGGTGCTTGCATCCGTTCTCTTGTAATGCTCAACCCCTAACCCCTGTCCTCTTGAATTGACTGTAAACAGAAATTACACTGCAGGGGTCAGTTATTCATTTAGTTATTCACTTAGCTGATGTTTTTCCCATACCCGTTTATACAGTTGGGTATCTTTAATACAGCAGTTCAGTGGTCAGTACGTTAAATTACATTTCATTTATTCATTTAGCAGATGCTTTTCTCCAAAGGGACATACATCTCAGAGAAAAATACAGAAAGTGCATGAAATCGACAGAAGGAGCAATTTGAATGCAGACAGTATTCTAGAGTACAGTCAATTTGTCACATACCACCATATGAACCAGTGTACATTACACAAGTAGCTGCATATATGCTTTTATCAAACACATGTTTGATGTATAGCCAACCATTTTTTTTTGTGTTATGCCTCAAATCCTTTGCTCAGCACTCTGTGTCACAGTGTAGAGCGCTCTGAAGAAAAAAATGATTAAATTTAAACACACATTTACCCTGCACTTACAAGAGAACTGAGTCTGAAAGAGGTGAGTTTGAGACCCTTATTAAATATAGGGAGTGATTCCACAGTTCTGAGAGGGGGAAGTCCTTCTGCCATATTAGAGCCAGAGCCAAAAATGTTTGTGGTTTTAATTTTGGACTATAAGAAGCCAATGCAGAGAGACAAGGAGGAGTGATGCATGGAAACACTTCAGCAGGTCAAACACTATTTGTGCAGCAGCACTCTGTATCAGCTGTAAAGATTTGATTGCAGAGGCTGGAAGGCCAGACAGAGTTGCAGTAGTTCAGGTGGGATATCAGCATAGCCTGGATCAGGAGTTGTGTGGAGTCTGTTGTTAGATAGAGGTGAATCCTGTGGATGTTTTGCAGTATGTATTTGAAAGACTGGGTTGTGGCTTCAATATGTTGAGAGAAAGGACAGACTTGAGACAATCGTTACTGCCAGGCTCTTAGCCAGTGAAGGAAGCAAAAGGAGTGAGTTCTCCAGTTTGTTACAGTTCTTAATAGGATGGATGGACCAGCCAGGAGGTGAAGGATCTCTGTTGTGGAGAGGCTGTTATATGTGGTGATCACACATCCAGGCAGAGTTGTCAGAAGCAGGTGGTGATGCACGAGGGAATGTCTGTAGCTCTGGGGGGAAAGGAGAGGAAGAACTGGGTATTGTTGGTGAAGCAATGGTAGGATAATCCATGGAAGGTGATGACAGGGCTGAGGGAGTAGATGTAAATACATAAGAATCGAGGGCCCAGTACCTAACCCTGTGGAACACCAGTTCAGAGAAACTGAGGGGATGGTCGGTTTTGCCAGACGACTTGGTAGGATCTACCTAGGTAGAACTCAAACCACATGAGGTTCCTTTGATGCCAAGCTGTTCAAAAGAGTAGAATCCGATATCTGACTGTGTCGAATGCTGAGACAGGTCGAGGAGGATGAGCACCTTGGTGAAGGGTACTACAGCAGAAGGTGGGGAATGAACATGGATCCATTGAGTGCAAGCGGGCAGGTCCAACCACAGTGCTACCTGTTAGCTATACTATAAGTACAGACAGTCCCCAACTTACGATGGGGGTTACATTTTGATAAACCGATCATAAATTGAAAATATAAGTCAAAAATGCATTTAATACACCTAACCTACTGAACATTATCGCTTCTTATCCTTTAAGATGGTCGAGATTGTCGATTATGAAAGTCCAAGGGCACGTGTGATGGCCATTACGGACTTGCCGCCTTCATGTTGGGCTATCATCTTGAGTTTGTCCTCAAAAGTTATTGCTTTCCTCTTCTTCCCCTCAGTAGCAGGAGGCACAGATGGGTGTTTCGTAGACATGATAGATGCACAAAACACAACATAGATACGGGGGGGGGGGGTGTATCCTAAAAAACAGGCAAAACAACACTGTAGAGTACTGGTTGTATGCACTAGCAACTGCGTGGCAGACTGGGAGATGCAGATCGTTGCCCAGCATCACAAGAGAATATCGTACCGCATTTCGCTTGCCCGGGGGAAAAAAAAATCAAAATTCGAAGTACGGTTTCTACTGAATGTGTATCGCTATCGCACCATCGTAAAGTTGAAAAATTGTAAGTTGGACCATCGTAACTTGGGGACCACCTGTAGTGGGAAAGGAGCTTTTGTATATGACCTTCGTGAAGTTCATGGGGTAAAAATAACTGGAGGCAGGAGGGGAGTTGGGGGTGTTGGATGTGACAATAACAGATTGTCTGTCTGTATTTCCTTTCCCTCCCAGGGCACCCTGATCAACACTTTGCGGGAGGTGCGGCCCACAGCCTTCATGGGTGTGCCCCGTGTGTGGGAGAAGATGCAAGAGAAGCTCAAGTCAGCCGGGGCCAAGTCGTCCACCGTGCGCAGGAAGGTCGCCACCTGGGCCAAAGGAGTGGGGCTGCAGACCAACCTTAGCAAAATGAAGGGGTATGTACCTGTTTTAAGGAGGACGGGTTCATGGCCTGATTCATTTTATGGATGCTAAACTGGCCAGTCCCCCACTTCCTGCCGTCCCCACAGCGGTTCCACTGCACCAGCATCCCTGAACTACCGGCTGGCCAAGAAGCTGGTGTTCCGCAAGGTGCGAAAAGCTCTGGGCCTGGACCGCTGCACCAAGTGCTACACGGGAGCTGCACCCATCGCTAAGGAGACGTTGGAGTTCTTCCTCAGCCTGGACATGCCCGTGTATGAGCTGTATGGCATGAGCGAGAGTACGGGCCCTCATACAATCTCCCTGCCTGACGCCTTCTACCTCACCAGGTACCGCTGCTTCCTTGCACCCAAGCAGCAGAATAAGCTGATCTTGTCTCACAGTCCTAACCCTAGGGCCACGTAGTCATGGCCTGGGGCACACAGTCTGCAGGGCTCCCCCCCACTATGTCCCAGCATATAACTCAAGTTAAACCACTGGTTTGATATTGATATTCAAAACAAAGCAGCAGGTAGTTACAGCAGCAGGTGGTTAGAACCACTGCCTTTGGTGCTGGAGGTTGCAGGTTAAAATCCCACCTCATGCTGTAGTATGCTTGACCAAGGCAAATACCCTGAATTGCTCCAGTAAAAATGATCCAACAGTATTAATGGATAAATTACTGTAAGTAGCTTAATATTGTAACTTGCTTTGGAGAAAAGGATCAGTTAAATAAATATCTAAATTCACATCAGCCAGCTTCAAAAGATGTGGATAATTTCCATTTCTAACAACTCTGATCTAAACTGCCAGAGTTCTGTTGCTTTAGCCTATATGTGAACTCAAGAGCAGAGGAGATGTATCTGACCACTTATGCACCACCCTCAGTTGTGGGAAGGTGATATCCGGGTGTGAAACTAAGATCTTCAGCCCAGACGAGGAAGGCATTGGCGAGGTCTGCTTTTGGGGGCGCCATGTCTTCATGGGCTACCTCAACATGCCTGATAAGACAGAGGAAGCATTGGATGCTGAGGGCTGGCTGCACTCCGGAGATTTGGGCAAACAGAACACCGACGGCTTCCTCTTCATCACCGGCCGTATCAAAGGTCTGGCACCTGGTCTGACCCAATCGTCACAGATCTTTGTAGCTCACAGTTCATACCAAGCAATGTAAATTAAGCCTGGTGTGTGTGTGCCTGTGTGCATGTGTGCCCGTGTTCCAGAGCTGATCATCACAGCGGGCGGAGAAAACATCCCCCCTGTACCCATTGAAGATGCGGTGAAGGAGGCTGTACCCCTGATCAGCAATGCCATGCTCATTGGGGACAAGAGGAAGTTCCTCAGTATGCTGCTTACAATCAAGGTAGCATACCAGGCATCCATGAGCTACTGTCCCATCATTCCCCTGGGACTGGTTTTTGTCCATGTCCCTGTTAACGCTTTGTGAGCTTCCTCACATGTGAATGTTTGATTTAACTGACACAGGTAAAGCAAGTCTCTTCCTAATATTTATGGTATAACTGGAATTTCCAACTTAAGAAAAACAATATTTTCCACATCTGGAAAAATGAACATTCACCATGAAGTCAATGCCATTTTTTCACCATTCACAGTCTCTTGAGAGGATCAGTTGTTTTCTCGTTGTCATATGTACATTTTGTGCGTGTGCGCGCATGTACAAACACCCTTTGACTTGCTCAAATACTGTTCTTTAACCCCTTATGTAAGTCAAAAGTTACGTATGTCAGATTCCCCATCCTCCCCCACCATTCAACATCATCACATGCTTCTTTATACGTTCAGTATTCACTATTGTATTTATAGTCAATACGGCTAAACCTAGTTCCCGTGCTATAGACCATAATCTTTGTCCACCTTCTTACTTTTTCATTTTCAATTTCATCCAAATCGATTGCTGTACGCTTGCGAGATGGTTCTTGTTTTCCTTCAAGCGCACAT
This sequence comes from Scleropages formosus, assembly GCF_900964775.1. Lineage (NCBI taxonomy): Eukaryota > Metazoa > Chordata > Actinopteri > Osteoglossiformes > Osteoglossidae > Scleropages > Scleropages formosus. Next base: position 4,663,008 of record NC_041814.1, read on the forward strand.
TTACCGCCAGGCATTGTGAATAATGAAAGGGGTAAAGAATGGCGAAAACAGCACTACACTGAGAAAAGATACGTTGACGGCTCAAAACACGCAGGAACTGGGAAGGTGCAGTTTCTTGCCTTGTCTGGCTATGCCGACTTGCACTTAACGTATTTCAGATGTTTTGCAAAAGCGCTGTTGGTAAATGTGTATGCCAGGAATTTTTTTACATAAATTCAGATTTATGTAAGTCAGATATACCTAAGTAGAGGGGTGTGTGTGTGTGTGTGTGTGTGTGTGTGTGTGTGTGTGTGTGTGTGTGTGTATACACACACACATTTATAGTAGTGTACTGTGCTCTGGGTTTGAGCAAAAAAAGACGCATAGACAGTGTTTATTACAAACATTTATTGGAACACTAGCACACAGGGAAATGATGCTCTCGGTCCAAGTACCTCTTTTCCTCAAGGACCGTTACCTCAAGCCAGCCTGCGTAGCACCCCTTAGGCTTTCCCCCTTTTCTACTGGCAAACAGTCACTCCCTTAGATTCCCCATAAGTCTCCTTCAGTGGTTGAACACTTAATTCCATTTTTCCCCACAGTACAACTATTACATTTTTCCTGCTCAAAATCCCAATAATGCGAGACGTGTGTGTGTGTGTGTGTAAACATGTATATGTATTTATTGTCCTATACTCCTGTTCTGTGTTGCACCGTGGTTGCCGGAGAAACGACATTTTCTCCCACTGTGTCGAAGCTATATAGAGGAATGACAATAAATACAACTTGAACTTGAGATATATTTTTAAATTACATTAGATTATGCTTTTAAAGATATGGTAAGTACATGTATTACTACAGTGGGTAATGCAATCTGAGGATGGAATGAAGGTCATTGTGATGATTCAGACTTCACTAGGATACATTTGATCCTGGAATTTACTGCCACCTGCTGGAAAGCTTGTCAGTGTAGTAGTTTTGTCAGTGTAGTAGTTTTGTCAGTGTACTATTCATTTCTAAGAGAGTTTGCTATACAGTAGCTCATTTGAAAAAAGGTCACTCACGCAAGTAATTTTTTCTTTTTTCTAAAAATATTTAATTGTGCTAAACTGTTTTGCAATGATTCTTGTGGTGCTGAAAAAGGCTCAGCCTTTTCCATATAGGTTTTGTTGAGGCCCGTGTTCCGAATGTGTTGACAGTTTTGGCTACCCTTTTTTCTCTCAGTGCCAGGTGAACGCAGACACGGGTGAACCCGAGGATGAGCTGACAGAGGAGGCAGTGGAGCAGTGCCGCAAACTGGGCAGCACAGCCACACGGGTGTCTCAGATCGCCAGAGGGCGGGACAATGTCATTGACACTGCCATCCAAGAGGGCATCAAACGCGTCAATGATAAAGCAGTCTCCAATGCACAGCGTATCCAGAAGTGGATTGTATTGGAACGGGACTTCTCCATCCCTGGGGGCGAGCTGGGTACGTTGTGGCCACACTGTGACCATGTTATTGAAAATTGTATGGCTTTCCCTACCACGCTAGTGACTTCATATTTGGACAAAAAGAGCTGTGAAATTAATGAAGCAGAATCATCTGAGCTTGCGAATGTTGATAAATATGAATATTATTGGAATATTTAATTCTGTTATTCCAATGTTCTGTATAAAATATTTGAGTATTGAAATTGTAGTGTATTTCCCTCAGTAGACTCCAACCAAAGTGTTTTGGAAAAACCCTGATATGGTTGAGTAGTAAAAGAAGATGTAATGCAGTGACTTATTGAAAACTACACTAAACTTTTCTAGAAAATCACAATAAAAATGTATATCCATTGGTTTGTGAACCTAATTTCAGTGCTATGGAGTCGGAAGCAATTATTGGGTTACTGGAGTTGGAGTCAAAGGTTTTGTGTGCTGTCTCCACAGCCCTGACTAATTTGTTCCATCTATTAGGTAAAAATTCTTGAAAACACATACCATTATGTTGTATGGGGAAAATTTGGACTTGTTTGAAACATGACCTAAGTATACCCAAAAGTCTCACAGAAACTGAAATACAATTAAATACTGTCAACTCAGAGAATACAATCAAAATTCCAGTTATTAAACACATAATACAATACAGTACTGTACATACATCTATATATGCCCTATGTATTTATGTATTGCATGTATGGTGAAGGACTAGACAAAAATGTTAATATAAAAGACTTTTTACTTTATCATAATTTATTCCAAAAATAGTCAAGTTGGGATAGTTGTTATTGTAGTGATTAGCGTTGCTGCCTTTAGACCCAAAGATTGCAGGTTCGATCCTCACCTCCAGCTGTACTACCCTTGAGCAAGGTACTTACCCTAAATTAACCAGCTGTATAAATGGGTAAATAATTGTAAGTACCTTGACATTGTAAATCACTTCAGAGAAAAGAATCAGCTTAATAACTAATGTAAGTTAACTTGTTTGGAAGGAAAGGACTAGCTTAACGATTGATTCTGATTAGACTGCACTGCACAACACCAGCAACCACCTTAAGAGATCGGATAGTACAAAATAACGTGTTGCTTCTTCCCCCAATACTTACTGCTGGACATGTGTAACATTGCACTGGTGAGAGTTAAAGTTTTGCTGACATTTGTCTTATGGAAATGTTAGTATCCAAGATGATACTGATTGTAAATAACATTTACAGGTATAAATTCAATGGGTTTGCAAAAGTGAAATTTAGTAATTTGAACATTTGTAAATGAAGGAATGAGGGTCAAATTAATTGTGTGTCTGCCATCATGGTAGCAGAACTGACTCATCTTGTGTTTTCTGATACAGGTCCAACAATGAAGCTGAAGAGGCCTGTGGTCCTGAAAATGTATAAGGAGCAAATTGACAACATCTACAAAGAGATGGTGACCCCCAGCACCCCTGAAAACCCCCTGCCCCCCAAGCAGTAGTTGGGGGGGGGGGCGGGGGCGGGGGCTCATCCAAGCTGGAGCCTGGAAATGGAGGCAGACACACAAACTTCAGCCCTGTGGAGGTTTTGCTTTGTCTAACCAAGACTTCTGTAACTATGATTTTGCTTGGTTTTGTTTGGGTGGGTGTTAAAATTTGTTTTTTAAGCTATTTATGAGATGTATATTATATGACTACTGTGAAAGTACAATAATATTGTAGTTGCAGACTAAACTGCAGAAAAAGCCAAAATGAAGTTTAAAGCAGTCTTCAGAGAACATTCCTCTTGGACCTTTGATGTTCAGGGTTCTGTGTACTATTTTGTTTTCTAAAATATTCTTTTGTAATTTAGCCAAAGTTAAAATCTCTACAGGGCCAGAGCATTACTCATCTTGGGATGAATAGTTTACTTCTCTTTAATTGACTTGAATGGAAGTGTAGTACACAGATTCAGGTTGGCTGTACGCAGCTTTTTTTCCTTTCTCCCCCCCCATTGGTGTCTTGTTTAGGCCCGATTTCAGGGTTAAGGGGAAACCCTTATGGGTGGGAAGACACCAAACCAAATCACCCTTTCTGTTTTTATGCAGTTTGTCTTTTTTTTTTTCTTAATGAATGCATATACAACTGTTTTGTAGGGTCCCGTGCACCTAGAGTGTCATATACTCCTTGACCAACAAGGCCAAAGAGCTGTAGAAACAGTCCGTTAAGCCATGGTGCAGCTTTGTCTTCATTATCTACAGGACCTACATTAAACCTGCAGCTTTCCATCCTTAGTGTTTCTCACAAGAAACAGATCATTGCAGTGTAGTCAAAAGCATCAATCCCACCCTTTTAAGCCATAACCATTCTTGTGTATTGCAGGAAGGGCTTGTAATTGCCTTTGTGAATATTTTCAAAGGGTGTGAAATTGCAGTGAAGCTTTATTTAAATGTTAATATTTGCATTCAGGTTTCTTCTGTTTGAGTTGCATATTGCACCATCTGTTCATGTGTTGATGATCATTATCGCAAACTTTTGTAACACAGCTGCTTTGTAAATACTTTCCCATGTCAAAGTCCTGTTCCATGCTCATTCCAATGCTGCCTGCAAAGGTGAAGGAATTTACCTGAATTCTGCTTCAGTGAGTTTTTAGTGGATGTACTTGAAGCATGAATGAAGGTGCTTGCAGTATTAAGGTTCATAATGTTGAGGCATTAAAAAAAAAAAAAAGTTACTTTTCATTCCCCCAGATCTAGGATAAAACCCCTTTGTGTGTCACTGAGAATGGACAACTTAAATTTAAAACCCTTATCTGGTCAGACCAACATGCTGCAGTTGTTCATTGGAGTATGTTCTGTCTTTTGGAGCATAGTTTATATTAAGAAGGAATTGCAATGTTACTTTATGGGGGCAGGTGATAGCATGAATCAAAAAAGTTGCTGGTTCAGATCTCACCTACTGCTGTAGTATTGTTGAGAAGAGGTACTTAAAATATAATGGAAATGGACTAAAAATAGTCACTGCAGACATTAAAACACCTGTAGCTTCTTTAGACACTATGTACTAAATGCATATCTAATTTGTGGCCAAAACACTCAACAGGTCAAAGTGTAGAGTAGTTAACCAGAGGCTAGGCAGAAGGGTGGGTTACTTGAGGACATACTGTTTCACTTGCAGACAGACAGCACCCCTCTTGAGGTGGGTAAATCATGGTATGAAGCCAGAAGTGAAGTTTCTAGATACACTACAAAAATACAACCCCAAAACCACTTAAGCACTGAACAGTACTCAATGACTTTATTAATATGATTTTAAAATAAAATTAAAAACTTGCATCATATGGCCACACGGTGGCATTGTATGCCAAGTTACTATACCAAATGACAATTTGTGTTTGCTTTTACCATCAATTCAGGGTGACATTGCTCAAATGAATGTCACATTTCATGCCCCCGATAGCCCGGTCAACCATTAACCACTGCGACCACTGACACAGGAAACGCTTCCCTGCACTGCAGTCATCTCAAAAACAGAATCTGAAGGAATACACTTCAAAAGTAACCGTTTTATCAAATAAACCAAAGTCCCAGATTTGTACTTCACATGTATATATAAGGTATTTTACAACTGAAATCAGACTTGGTTTCTTTCCTTACACAGAAGGGCTGGCAACTGCCACACTGAGAACCAAAACCACCGGCTCTTGACTTCTCATCTTCCAATGAACTGAAATACCAGGAGAAATTATCTGCCATTGTAAAAATGGCATTAATAATGAAATGAACTTACCGCTTTGCTGACATGTTTATCCAAAGGAATATACAATTATACCAGTTTATGCAAGCAATTACACAATATTCTACAAGAGCAATTAATGTGAAGCACATTTCTTGTGGGTACAACAAGCAGGGCCTGACCTGGAACCTGAACCAGCACAAATCCTTCATTTCACTTTGGCTGTTCTCTTGTACACTACCCGTACAGTGCGCAGAACTTGTATTTTCTCTTCTCAAATTCATCCATTTAGAGCAGAAGTAAAATCAAAAACCAGTGGCTTCGATTTCATTTCAGAACTGGCACTGCCTCCACACTTTTTCCCTTAGTGATCTGGGATCAGAAGTGGCACAAGAATCATGTGGAACACTTTAGTTAAAGGGCAGTGGAACTTGTGCTGAGGCTTTGTTGCCATATCAAAGAATACAGAATTTAAAAAAAAAAAAAAAAAAAAAAAAAATGCACTGCCATTTGCCTTGAGTAAAAACACATATGTTAAAAGACACAGAACTCATTTTCCTAATCATTTTCTCCTTAACGCAGGCCTCCTTGACAGTAATTCTTGTCACAACAAAAAGACAACTTTGTCCAATAGCTGTTCTGCAGTGTCCCAAAGCAACAGCAGAGCACATGTGGAATCCCAACCACAGATGGGGGAACCTTCCCAGGGTGCAACGCCATGTCTGAAAATGCTCGGAGGCTGCATTTCTGTTTGCAGAACAACAAAAATGCCCCAAAATTGTTTAAAACAAAAAAATCCTGGAGAAAAATCAATTAATACTTTTTGCACATAAATGCAGTATAAAATCCTTAGAAATACAGATTAGATAGTTACATAAGTACTGGAGTCACCACAGCCAAAAGTGCAGAGGTATATAAATAAAACACTGACTGTTAGTCGACTAGCGGCCTTTTCTCTTTTTTTGTCAAGACACAGAGAGCTGCCACTCAGCCGAGTCCTGGACCCACCCCCTGCTGCCCCATCCTCATCACACAAAGAACGCACTGAGTGCAGAGTCAAAGGTCGAAGTTCATGAACTAGGACTTTGAGTTAAAAGGTTAAAAGTTCAAGGAGGAGTCAAAATCCATTCGCATGCACAAATCTTCATACTCGCACACACAGAAGACTCTTCAAAGGTTCAAACAACAAAACTGAAACTTTCAGATTGCAAAGCATCCAAAAAAAAAAAAAAAGGGGGGGGGGGGGGGCGGAAGTATCGTCCCTTAGATGCCTATGGACAACGATGGCGAATGAAGGACATTAAGGAACATAATAGGGCTCTGTGCTTTAGTCAATAAAATGAAAAAAATGAATGCTTCTGAATCACTCCTCTCACTCACACCAGAGAATAAGGGGGGACAACAGATCACCGTTAAAGCTATTAACACCATTAAAAAAAAAAAAGAAAGAAAAAAAAACCTTCATGTGGAGCTGTAGGAGGAGCAGCAATGGGAACCTTTTCAAATGTAAAACTTGTTGGTTTTGGAACACGGCTGGCCCAACCTTTGTTCTTGAGGGAACAAAGTCCAGCATTTCACAACACAACCAGTGCAACGCTGGTCACTACTGCTAAGCTGACTTTAAGCAGATAGCAGAACACCCTGTGAACCCTAACCACAGTTTGACCGCCTCTAGCTGATAGGCTTTCTGTTCCAGGGCCACAAGTTATGAATGCTAGTCAGTTTCTCCCTCTTGCATTTGTACAGATAAACTCTCTCTGTGTGTGTGTGTGTGTCCCTCCCTCATTCTCACATGGAGCATTACATTTTATAAAATAAAATTAAAAAAAAAAAATAAAAACCCCCCATCAACCCCAAAAGGTTCACCTGGACTGCTTGGAATCTCAGGCCTCCTGCCTTTGTGCATTGCACATGGCCAGCCTAGGACACCTCCACTGGTCCTTCCTGTACCCCCCCAGTGCTCCAGGACAGCAGTGCCATCTCCACTATCCACAAGAGCACAGAAAATGTGTATCCGTGTCCGTTTTCTTAGAAGGGAGGTTGTTTTGGGGCCACTAACTGATGTGAAATGGGCCCCCCTTACTCTCTGAACGCTGTATTCTAAAGGCACTGAGACAATGGTGACTGTTTCAATAGCCCTCTAAAACAAACTCAGAAAACAAGATATTCAAGATATTCTTTTCAACAGTCTCATCTATCAAAAATATCAGTACAAAAATTAAAAAAAGCTGACTCCCACACACGCACTACAAGGTCATGATGTGCCCCCTTTATATCAACCAGACAAATATGGCTATTTATTCAAATACCCCTCATCAAAAGGCAGTTTGAGGGAGTCCTATACTGTACCTTGGCCCCAGACAGGTCTGTCCACCCACTGAGAAGGGTGCTGGGTCCCATTCAGTGTGAAGAGTGGTTAGAAAGGAAGATTTGAGGACAGCAATGGAACACACTGACAATGTCTCACAGCCAGCCCTGGGCGGTCCCAAATCCCAGCACAACTTCTGGGGAAGTCCATTGCCCGCACACGCACACGCACAGAAAGATTTAAGGGATATTCCTTACACACAAGTTCAGCAGAGCAAATGTGTGTGTTTGGGGGTTCTCTCATGAAAGAGACCATGGGGTGGGTTCCATGTAAATAGGCTGTGGTTGCATGTTACAGTACAGCATACGCACTCTTCTTGTGAAAGATCTCCACTATTGGCCAGCTTCTTGAACCAGTCCCGTAGTTCAGTAACATGGGAACATCCTTTTTGAAGGGTTACTCTTAATCCGGCCCAGGTTAACAGGACTGCTATGGTTCCAACATCCCCACTGTTACATTTCCACTTTTGTCTCTCTTCTCCTAACTTTTGAGCTCCAGGGAAACAAGCTGGAGAGGGAGAAAAAAAGGGGGGGGGGAGGAAAAAAAAAAAAAAAAAAAAAAAAAAAAAAAAAAAAAAAAAAAAAAAAAAAAACTCTTCTAAACCTCTTGTCACGTGGCAGTAGCCTCCAGGTAGCTCTGTAGTTTACGAACGGTGGATTCGTCCAGTGAGAAAAGGTCAAAGTCAAAAGTTGTGTTTGTGACATTAAAATGGCCAGTCTCCTCAATGAGGTTGACAATCTGAGGGGAGACATAGATCATGACAGTTAGACTTGCCATCAAACTGAGTGGAGAGGAACATGCACAGCTCCATCTCTCATGTAAACATCCTAAGATGTAGCAGCTCCAGCTACAAAGTATACTAGGTCCTTGTCATAAGTAGACTACGATTTTCTCAAGATAAGCATAATTTCAAGTTTGTTCATTTTAAATTCCATCTTCTAGTTGATTTTAAAAAAAAAAAAAAAGTTGTTGGGGTTGAAACAAACCACACCTGCATTTCTACATCTAGCCATTAGTTGATAGTAAATTTCATCCAATCTGAGGTGGAATGCAAGACCAGATTGACATTTACATTTATTCATTTAGCAGATGCTTTTCCTCAGTACATTCAATTTGTTACGTCCACTTGTTACAGCTACTGTCTGGTGTTCTTGGAGATGCTGATCAAGAAAAAGATGAGAATTGTTGCATATGTTTGTGATGAATCTGAGACAATGTATTTTTATTGTGTCATTTTAGTTTAACGTACCTTGAATTTAACATTAAAATAAGTTTCGCAGCATTTTTTTTATAATATCTGCATGAGACTTTTATAGAAGTTACCAAGTGAATAAACTGAAGCACATCTCTTGTTATAACAAATAAAAAGTGGCCATATGCTAATGAATATATGGATGGGACTGGTGTTCTATCCACAAAGCTCTATCTCATGCCCTATATTTCTAGGATAGGCTCTGAAACCCCATGACTCTGCATTGGACAAGTGTTTGAAGTGTGTGGGGGGGGGGGGGGAGTCTTACAGCAAATTTGAATGTATCATTTTAATTTTATATGGAGTTTCTACAGAATCCTGCCTGTGTATAAGTTAAGGAATGTCTGTATTAAGCTTTTATTAGTTGTGTGGTAGTGGTTGGATTAAAAACATCAAGTTACAGACTTGAGGTTTAAAAATTTACAAGGACCTGCACGTGCACACATACAGAGACACACACAGACACACCTGCTGCAGGACATTGCGCTCCCTCAAGGCCATCAGTCGGCGGTGGAGATCCACCAATTCTTCTGTGTAAGCCTTTAGAGAGTGGATGGAGTCAGAGCAAACACATTTTGGTGATGCTGGTGGAAACACCTCGGAAAAAGCATTTTCAGATCACTGCAGAGCTCAGAACTGAGGAAAATAAATTTAGTAACACCACTTAAGTAGGTCATGGCTTTGGCTTCCTGTTGAGTGACTAGAAAGGAATGTTCTAGGTTCGGTGTCTGTGTGAAAGGCAATGATTGTGAAACCCCAAATAAATTCAGTTTTCAGGTTTAAAATGACAACTTTCACATTTTGTAACAGATAGAAACCAGAAGTAAATGCACAGCTATTCATTACAATCTATAGCCAAGTCCCTTATGAAGAGAAAGGCTTTCAACTTGAATATTTAAAACAGGCATTCTTGAGATCAAGGACAAAACATTTTTCCTTCATTTACATTTTTTCTTTAAGTACAATTTTATCACATGCTTTGACAGCCAACGGCCTTGGCTCTCAGACTTTATTAAAAACAACTTCCTTTTTGAAATATTTATTAAAATCCCTATTCTGCAGTTGACCACTGAATACAGTGGACAGAAACATATGTCTTTTTGCAATGTCTTTGTTGAAAATAGGGTTTTGGGTGCATTCTACTTCCATGATGTTCAGTATCCACAGCAAGGACTTTGCATCTGAAGGGGTTTACACTGTATTGAGAAAATTACAGATGTTTACCTCACAATTTATCTACTGAGCTGCCATTTTATTTATGAAAATGTCTCTAAACTAATGGACATTTTTCTGACAATTTTCTCCAAAGTGATGTACAATGGGAACAGCTGGTAGCATAGTGGTTAGAGCTACTACCTTTGGACCCAAAGGTTGCAGGTTCAATTTGCACTGCTGGTTGTAGTACCCTTCAGCAAGATACTTACCCTGAATTGCTCCAGTGAAAATTACCCAGCTGTACAAAATGGGCAATTAGTTGCACGTACCTTAACATTGCAAGTCGCTTTAGAGAAAAGCATCAGCTAAATGAATAAACGTCAATGTACAGTATTAAGCTACCTATAATTACTTTAGGAATTAAGCAATTTAGGGAAAGTACCTTGCTCAAGGGTATTACAGTAGTAGGAGGGATTTGGAACTGCAACTTTTGAACCCAAAGGCAGCAGCTCTATGCAGTATATGTTAGCTGGCCATAAAACAAAAGGAAAACATGCAAACTCTACACACTCTTAGACAGATTCAAACTGCACTCCCATCAAGTGGCTCAGGAACTGTGAGGCACTGGCATAACCCAATGTGCCATCATGTCCCCAGAGTGCAAGTTGCTTTTTATAAAAGCAAAACCTAAGCAACTAATAATTTATCTAGATGTACATGATGCATTTATTTTTTTTTAATCTAAAAGACAATGGAGTTGACATTGTATGGTTGTAAAATGACCATTTCAAAAATATATATATATATTTTTTTTTTTACATTTATTGAAAACCAAAAAAACCTACCAGACTAGGAAGTGGTGTGTCACACAGAAAACCAGAAAGTGGAAAAGGGGCCCTTTAGATTAAGTTTCTCATTTTCATTCCCAATTTTACAGTTTTGTAAAAACTTTACTGTCAACACTGTCAGGTTGAGACAATTTTGAGAAACAGGAGGCAGAAAAAAACATTTGTCATACAGCTGAATATAAACATTTTCATGTCTCTTCTATCAGTCTGTTTCATTGCTTCAAGAAATTCTATATTTTTTGCCTTTTGCAATTGTGAACCCAGGAGAAGGACAGGGCCATTTTTAGGTTCTCCTTGATTATGAAATCAAAAAATAAATTACCCCATAAAATAGTGTAAATGCAGGGTTCGACAGGGTGGAGGTTGGTTTGTTGTAACGCTGGCACTGGACGGAGAGGGATAATATTTTAAAACAGGTTTATTAGGAAAACAAACCACACGCACACCTCTAGGTAGAGAACTCTCTCCTAAAAAGTATCTTTCATCCCTCCTCATGTTATCCCCTTAACCAGTCACAGAAATCTTTTAAATGTCAAAACACAAAATCTATATCACAACCTTAATAGCAGACTATATAATTCTATAATTTTAGAAAGAAGTTATAAGCATGTTAATATTAAGTCAAAACAAAATTTAAAACATGAATGTTCTTAGAACAAATTAAAGGAACATAGATACATACAAAAACATCCAAGTATCAATTTAAAACTGTACATAACCACTTAATTTCAGTCATATTAATAGACTTGGGTGGACATGTTTTGCCCAAATTCTCAAGAATGCCTCAGAAGATTACTTTATCCTTCCTACCTTGTTGTATGCCTTCTTCAGTATCTTCTCTGGGCGGCTGCATTGCTCTGGACTCTTCCTCCCCGAAGTCTGCCAATTGAGGGCACGGAAAATAAGAAAGGAGACACAGTGGAAGAGATACAAAGAGGGTGCGTGCGTGCGTGCGTGCGGAGAGAGGGAAGAAAGATGTAGTTTGGAGACTTCAGGCTATCAGTTCAGCTTTGCCATGTTTCATTATTAAAATGCAATATCTCATCTTCACTGCATTCTCTAAAAGCCCGACACAGCGGGGGCAGTCTCACCTTATTGTTGGAGGAACTATGTTTTGACAGTGGGGGTGGTGGATCCCGACCTGGACGGTGCGAACCGTCGCTGCTGTCACTCTCGCTGTCAAGGCTGAGGCTGCAAGAGAGACCAGGAGTCCAGAGATTGGTGGCCATCTGTCACGCAGCCCCACCACCACAATTACACTCAAACTGGATGCTATTTACCTCTTCAGACTCACATGGTCAATCAACATATCTACATGTTTTCAGCAATGTTGTGAGCACCTGAAGTTACGTGAAGGTTTGGGGGGGGGTTAGGATTTTTAAACTCTGTAAAATAAACTGGGTTTTTGGCCTAAATGTGGACTCTGTCTTCAACAAGAAAAATGAGCTGAAATTATTGCTTTGTGGGTAAATTATCATGAATAAATAGCGTAAGAATTTATACATTTGGTTTACATTATTGGGCAGCACAGTGGCTCAACAGGTAGCACTGGTGCTTCACAGCTCCCAGGTGGTTAGTTTAGATGCAAGTTCAAATCCAGTTCAGTGTGTGCTGTTCGCATGCTCTTCCATTGCTCATATGGCTTTCCTCCAGTTTCCAACCACAGTCCAAAGACATGTTTTAGGTAAACGGAGGACTCCATATTGCCAGTAGTGTGTATATGTATCAGTGAATGAGTATATGTGATTGCCTGGAGATCTACTGGCATCCTGTCTAGGATGTACCTTGCCTCATTGTCTGTGCTTTTAGGACCGGCTTTGGACCACCTGATGGATGGCTGAATGAATGAATGAATGAATGAAGTTCACATTACCACCTGGAACTCTGGCTAGCTCAAATGGCAAATCACTATTTCTTCTAGCAGCAGACAGTATGGCAACGGTTAATAAGGAAACCTGCAGTACACTCAGTTTGAAACCAGAGTATGAGATCAACAGACAGAGAAAAGAAGCAGAGGCAAGAGACGAACCGTGAGTCACGGTTGGGTGGGTTGGTCTTGACAGGGGTGCCATCCTCTGAACTGCTGTCATCGTCATCGGATTCCTCCGACTGCAGATCCTCCACCATAGAGCGCAGAGGACCTGGGGTGAGAGGAGAAAGGATAGCTGTCAAGGAGTCAGGTTAACATAACAGTTTAAAAACAATGAGACCTCTTGAACCTCTGCTTTATTTTGCAGGACTGTTGATGTTTACATAACTAGATAACATTTAACTTAAGGAGAGAACAGGTTTGAGTCACTTTTACAAAGGGTGCTAAATAGTTCCCCCCCCTCTGTTTCTTATATACTTCGAAAAACGATTCATGCCTCCATAAGACAGTCATGTCACACACCACACAAATAATATTAACGTGTCTGATTAATTGGACCAGCATACCTCTACATACCATTAAGCTGTGAGGTGCTGCTACAGCCATCTTACTGCTTTAGACAAGCAGTAACATACTTAAAGCAACTGAGTTTATTATGTAGCCCTCTAGAGAAGAGGGTTCATACAGGCTACTCAGACCATGGGGAGAGAACCTGAGATACAGACAGGTGAGACCACAAAAGTGGCACAAAAGTGTGTTGGTACCTTGGCCTTGCTTCTGCGAGGGCTCAAAGTCAGACTCAGAGCTGGAGTCAGAGCTGGAGCTGGAGTTGGAAGGGCTGGAGGCAGCTGACTGCTGTGAATGGAAAGGTACACACCTCAGAAAATCTTCACTTATAGCATATTAACAGAAACTTGAGACACTTTCAAGCCAAAAAGATCAAGCAATAACACAAGTGTGCCACAAACCCCTTCCATACCCACCTCTGACTTGGAGGAGGCCTCGTCCTCAGAATTTGACTCCTCAGATTCGGGAGGCTTCTTGATTTCCTTCACCTCTGGTGCCTCCACCTTAACCTTGGTCCAGCGGCCCTTTTCCTTGGGAGGCTTCTTCTCTGGATAGGGAAGAGGAGCTGCAGAGGACAAGGAGGAGGAAATGCGTGGGGAGGTGCTAGAGAATCCCCCACCAGGTGTGACCTTGGCCCCCTCTGAGCCCCCTTTCTTCTGCTTCTTCACACTAGGTTTGGGTGACTCTGCTGCAGAGGAGCGCTTACAGGGGCCCCTGGCCTCTGGCACATTGCCTCCTCCCCCACCACCCCCTCCACCTGCACCCCCACCCTTGGGGGATGTGCCTTCCATCTTGGCCTCTTTCAAGGTAAGCTTGGGCTCCTTAAAGGCTGCTTTAGGCAGAGGTTTGTTCTCCTCCTTGACCTTCACTTCCACAGGCTTTTTGGAGGAAGAGGATGATGAAGAGGCAGATGAAGAATCACGCAGAGGTTTGCTGCTACTACTGCCCCCATCGCGGTCACGGTCACTCTCGCCCTTGGACAAGGCCTTGCTCTCAGAGTCTTTCCGGGGGCGCTCCCTGTGCTCCTTGGCCAACTTGTGGGGCTTGGCACTCTTATTAGTCACTCCGCTGCTTTCTTTACTGGACTCCTAGGAAACAATCACCATCATCACCCTAAGGTCACAGCAAACGTGAAATTTAAATCTATCTCCACATTCTACATGTATAAGTACTTTTCTTAGCACTTCTGTCATGCATTTGAAATGTGTAGAGACACGATATTTTGTTGTTGAAAATCTTCGTTACATTCAGGTAAAACTGCCTACTAAATAAATAAATGTAAATGTACACACCATGGTTCACAAAACACTATTCTGTTTGATTTATATTTAAAAACATCATTCCCCAACTGAAGTTCATTGTCTAAATGCAGTCAGATGAGTTCAATATGTCATCCTGCAAAACTGTTTGGGAAGATCACTGGTATCAATACCAATGGTATCCTCATCTTTCCAAATTTTATGTGACCTAGAGCAGTGAGAACTTAGCCAGCATGACTAATGGAGACTAAGAGTGGGTGCAATTTTACCATTACAGTTATAAGAGGACAAGAACAAGGAATACGGTTCAAATTTTAAAAGCAATATTAACATAAAATTATGCTTTTTAAGGTCTCGCACCTCTAAAATCAACCAGGAAAGACTGTACACAACAAGGTGGCACTAAGCAGGGTATAGAGCTATTCCGAAGCCACAGTGATATTTAAGAAGCCTCTTGAGAGTAAAGCTGAGATATTTGGAGGCAAAAAACACTGCTGTAGATGCCTTCATATATGAGATAAATTAAACAGATTCCACTGTTCTTACTATTAATACAAATATTTTTTTTAGGAAGAAACAGAAACCAAACAGGATGAGGGGAGAAAAAAAAAACTATCACTCAGGTTTTCATTTAATAAAAAACAGATGTGGTAAAGCACAGTCAATATCCTTGCTGAACACTAAAGTCTGAAGAGAGATCCCCATTGTCTGTACTGGATTTATATCAAGGCTTTCTTTTTACCTTATTTCAGATTTTTGTTTACAATAACCTCAAGGAGTGGGGCTCAAACCAGCAAAATTCAAGTTTCAATCCTTAACTGCTACTTTACCTTCAGGTACTATGACCAACCACAGTAATGTTTTGAAGTTGTACTTCTTTAATAATTTAAACTTTGTCTCAGTTACAAAGGTGAATAATGTAGATTACTGAAAAACAGAAAAGTAAAAATTTCATGTTAATGTCCTGAACTGTGTGTGTCTCTGTTTCAGGAGTACAGTGACAAGAAACTAATCAACCTTTACTACATAGTAGTTTCTTCAGAGATTCAGGAACATACATAAGGCTGATCAACCATACTACCTTTGGTAAAAAGGGCATTCAGGGCCTAACCTGTCACAGTAACAGATTGTGCAACTGGAATCACTGACTAATGGCAAAAAACTTGTTGCTCTGATCTGACAGCTGCTGGTTGATTTAAACCTAAAAACTAATGATCACTGGTCACCAGAGACTGGACTGACCTGGCTACTGAAACACATTACACCACCAGACAAGACACAGTCAGGCAAACACCTGGCCTCTGGCCTCACTGACCTTTGACCCATGAGATGGCTTGGTCTTCTTGGGGTCAGAGAAAGCAGACAGAGGGATTGTCGGAAGCATAGGATAGTCCGGACTGGGCCTAGACACCGTTTCTGTCCCCTCTGGCACCACCATAACCTGGAGAAAAGAATGGAACGTGCACAGAGCCTTAACAACAAGCCTCAAAGATCCACAGTGAGATAAAAAAACTGCTCTTTCCATTATAGTGAGTGCTACGGAGCATTTTGCAAAAGACTATATAAAGATGCCGTTTGCTTTGAATACTGAGTCTATTAAAGTATATGGAGGAGGGGGGGGAAAAAAAAAAAAAAAAAAAAAAAAAAAAAACCACCCAACCTTAAACAAACCAACACACACCCACACAAAAAACAGGACATATTTGCCAAGAGGCTTTCTTAGGAAATCCTGAGGTCTACTCACTCCTCCAGCTTTGAGCAGCTTGTGGCGGAACTCGCGAGTAGGATTGTTGAAGGTGAGCTTCTCACAGCGCAGGTGGTTTACTGGGGGGTTGCCCTCCAGGTTGAGGAACAGGTCATAGTTGAAGCACACCTTCTTTGGTTCTTCCTGATTGCATAAGGAGAGAGAAGACATGGGAGCTGGATGAAAAGGGTAGAGACTGCAGAAGAAGCAGGTTCAAACCTGAAATTCTAGTGTACTGTGATGAGTCCTAGTAGAAAGGACTATACAAGATTTCCAGAAATAGACATACTTGTAAGAAAATTACTGTAACCATTCTAAAAATGTTAAATGAATACAAGACTCAGACAAAATTGTATTACACAGTCTAGAGGAAAAACAAAGGAATTAAGGTGAAAATGGAGATATAATACAGCTGGCAACAAGATGACAGACATCAGACCTTCCAGAACGCACCATGATGCTCTCTTCCACTTTGTCAGATACGCTCTGACAGAATACTGCCATTCTACCACTACAGTCATTACGTATCAACCCCATTTGTATACTGACCTTGACCTTGCTTGCTTCTACAGAGCCAAACTGCACTCAATTAATGATAAGTATATAGTTAATCACCATTGGTTGAATAAATAAATAAAGCCAACCTTCCAACCAACCTCAGTCTCACTAAATTCTTCTCTACTAATCTTTAGTAAAGCAGGCAACTGCACATACATAAAAACACAACCTCAGATATAATAGCCAGTGTGACTCCTTCCATACTGAGGACATGTACAGAAATGCTGGTGGAAGTGGACTTGTGTCATTTTTCCAACACTTCCATATTCCTCTCCCTTCCCTAGTGCACAGGGGCTGTAGGTAAAGGAGGAATGAGACAGTCCTGTTCAGCTGTCTCTGCTACCACACAAAGTACAGAATCATGGCCACTATTACCCTTTTCTGTCAAGCTTTAAAAGTGTAGCATAATCTGCAGGATCACAAAAACCAAAACACTGTACTTAATGGTTAGCCCTGTCACTTAGAACATTGCACTGTGGATATACTACAGTTGGGGATCAGAAAACATGGGGTTTTCCCCACAGAGGAAGATTACAACTGCACCTAAAATGTAACACCCTGCATCAGCTCATAGGCCACACTTGACTACATTTACATTACATTTATTCATTTAGCTGACACTTTTCTCCAAAGCAACTTACACTGTTAAGGTGACAAAATAACCCATTTATCCAGCTGAGTAATTTTACTGCAGTAATTCAGGGTAAGTACCATGCTCAAGGATACCACAGCTGGAGGTGGAGATCAAACCTGCAACCTTTGGATCCAAAGGCAGCAACTCTAACCACTACACTATCAGCTGTGACTAAAGGATGGTGTGAGAATGGTAAGTGTTACACCAAGGCTCAGAGTGACTGAGAAATATCCTGAACAAAATGGTAAATGACTGAGTTTACCACCACTGAATGCTTCAGGTAAAAACCTATAGCATGTATTTGTCAAACCATGCAATACCATTGTAGCCACATAATACAGACACACTTCACTGAATGACGTACCTGTTTAATGACCATGCGGACTTATGACCAGCTCTCCAACCAGTCTGTATTGTACGCCGTATGAGAAACGGCAGTGCGGTGTCTCAGTGTCAAAGCATCTCATCTCGCATCACCCTTTCTCAGTTTCGTCCCCACAGTCGGTCACTATTCACTACACTAGCATTCGCAATCTCCAAGACTACATATTTTGTCTAGAAATTGAGCTTCTTCAGTAATTTCGGCAGAAAGGCCTCATTCATGAAAGGGAGAAATTACTGGCGATCTGGTTTAATGACCAGATACAAAAAAGAATGCCAATGAGCCTTTTAATAGTTCAAGCTAAGGCACGCAGTATCTTTGAGACTTTGAAGGCATGCAAAGGTGAAAAATCGACAAACATTTACGCCATGCCATGGATGGTTTCAACGGTTTCGTCGGAGATTCAACCTGCAAAAGTGGAGTATTAGCGGTGAGGCGGCAAGCACAGACATAGAAGCAGCGGAAAAATTTGTTGACCAATTTGATGATTGAAATATCGGTAAGTGGCAGCTCCTCGCTTATTGGCCAATTCGCTTAACGACCTAGTTGTAGGAATGGAACTCAGTCGTTAAGTGAGGAGTGCCTGTATACTGCATACATTAATTTATATAAAATGTTCAAAGTCACAGCACTGAACAATAGATCACGTACACCCAGTGGCCACTTTTTTTTTTGGTATACCCTAAAACAAATAGCCTGCTCGTCCAAACAGGAAATCACGGCTGCAACTCTATTTTCTATACGTGTGCATGCTTTTTAATATATATAGACAAAATCAAAGGTTTCAGTTACTGTTGGAATCAGCAATAGGCAGTGCAAGGTGCACGATCAAAGTGATTTTTAACATGGTATGATTTTTGGTTCCAGCACCATGTGAATAAAACATCCAGTCAGCAGCACTTCAATGGGCAAAAGGACCCTGTTAATCAGAGGTCAGACAAGAATAGTCAGATTGCTAAAGCCAACAAGAATGCCAAAAGTACAAAAACAGTGGCAAGCAGAATTAGGCAATAGCACTATGAATCTATTGTGCCTTGTGTCAAGGGTAAAGGCTGGGGATGATTGTGTAATGGTGTTTTCTTCACACATGTTAGACCCCTTAATACCAACTGACCATCATTTGAATGTTACAGCATATCCAATTACTGTTTTGGGTGCAACCCTTTATGGCCACAGTTTACCCTTTTTCAAGCAGACACTTCCAGCACAATAATGTGACATGTTTGAAAACAGACATGGCATCATATCAAGGTCAAACCAGGAACATGAAAGTGAGTTCAGCTGTCTTATGTTCAGCAAAGTTCCCAGGTCTCAGCCCACTGAAACACTTTTGGAATGACACTGAATGAGAGGTTCAAAGAATGAATGTGTGGCTAAGAAACTGGATCATACTATTGACACAGGATGGACCAAAATCCATAAGGGATGTTTCTAATGTCTTGTTGACCCCAAGTCCCAAAGAATTCAAGATGTTCTGGAAGTAAGAGGGACCTACTCAGTACTGGGCAGATATATCAAAAAATTGACTGCTGAGTAACGGTACAGGAAAGCAAAATCAAAATTTACATTTATTTGATAGTTTACGCCAAAGCAACTTACAGTGTAAAGCTACTTACAATCATTTAATTATTTATACAGCTGGGTAAATTTATTAGAGCAATTTAAGGCAAGTACCTTGCTCAAGGGTCTAAAGGCAGCAGCTCTAACCACTACAATACTAACTACCTCCACAAAGAAGGCAGTTTGCTTGAGCACTGTTATGAAGTCATCTTTCTGGCAAGTGAGGAAAGGAAAATAACTCTCAGGCAAGAACAATGTGAACATTAACTCGCTTACAAAAGACTGAAGAATCAGTTGAGCAGTTCATGAACGAATGGGAATTTTGCATTTAGAGTTGTCAGTCATTAATAAAAGATGAAATGTGACAGCAGGTGGAAAGAAGGGCCAAGAAAACAATAGTCCTGAGCAGGTACAATGAGGCTGATATGCCTGAGATTCAACTGAAAATCATTACCAGGCTGTATGGCTGATCAAAATTAGTTTCCAATGAGAAGCCTCAAGGATATAAGTCTATTATACAGCAAATCATTAAAACACAGCAAGTACTCAGCTCAATCAGCTCAAGCTCAATCAGACACATGACATTATCTACAGGCAAAAATGTGAATTGTTCTTTGAGATGAACTTTGAAGAAAAATATGCTAATTGAATAAATATAAAATACAAAAAGCTGTAAAGGATGTTTTCATTACAAAATTCACTGTACCATTTAAAAGTAGGGGGCACAGTGCTGCAGAGGGTTTGGCCTATGTCTTCTCTCTGGTGGGTCTGGGGTTCGAGTCCCATTTGGGGTGCCTTGTGATGGACTGGCATCCTGTCCTGGGTGTGTCCCCTCCCCCTCCAGCCTTACGCCCTGTGTTGCCGGGTTAGGCTCCAGCTCGTTGCGCCCCAGCTCATTGTCCCCCCGGAACAAGCGTTCTCAGACAATGTGTGTGCGCGCATTTAAAAGTATTCAAATTAGAAAACAAGGACTTCAAAACAATACTAAGCCAAGCCTAACCGTGAGGTAACCTTTGAAAAAGCTTGCCAACACCACTAATATTCTACAAATACACATTATTCCCTATTTTGTCATTTTTGTGGCTAGAACTCTTTCAGTTCTGGACTATTCAAATGGCATGAGGAGGTCAAACACCTTAAAAAGCCAGGTGGGTGACAGGTTGGTCACCGGCCGTCTGCGTGTCATAGATCAGCATGGAATCCGCCCGTGACTCTTCAGTTCTGACAGAGGACCTCAGCAGCATTTGCAATTTAAATAAACCAGCCCTTCAGTCCACTAGATTTACTACACCTTTCAAATCCTTCACATGCAGCCTACATAAAACTCAGTGCTTATGTCCTTTTATCCCACTGGTTTTGAGAAAGTCACCAGCTGAAATGTAGACTTTCTCCAGACACTGTTTAAATCTCAAAACATCTCAAATACATTTTGAGTACATGCTCTACTTGGATATGAACCTTTGCCAGGCAAATAAATAATGTAGCATGTAAAGATAACCCCTTTACAGAGCATACAGAACCATACCATGGAGGGGGAAGATTTTACCTTGTTCTTGAAGTAAACCTCTATGGGCATTAGGAAGCCAGCATACCCAGACTCCTCCACTTTGTAGGGTGGTTCCTTGCATACTGCAGATAAAGAAAATTATGTTTTTGATTACATAAAAACCACACGTACGTATGGTTTAGGGCTAGGTCCTTTCTATACTGGTTAACAGTGAGATAACACACTAGCAACACCATACTGAAAAATCAAGTATGTTAAAGTGTTGATTTTTCAATAACAATTAATAATACCTGCACAATGTTAATGAACTGAACAGCTAAAATTATTAAATTTTAATCATAATTTCAATCAATTAATGATTAAACCGGTTGCTTAGCTGATGCTTTAATTCCAAACAACAAGTGTATTTGTTCCAGTGAAAAACCTGGGTATTTCTCAGCAATGAAAGGTACTAGAACAGTGGTTGTGGGAACTGAACCAGCAAACCTTCAAGTCATATGGTTAAGGAAATGAGCATATCATACCCAAAACATATGACGAAACAGAAGATATAAAAGACTACACAGCATGCCCCCTGATTAAATTAAATGAAATGGATAAAGCAGAAAGGGGGAAAAAACAGAAGGACAGAACACTGTGTGACATCTGCAGCCATCTTGGCTTACAATGGCAGCCTGCCTATACTGACACAAGAAGAACAGTGGAGGGAAGAGATCTGCATATTTGATATGACTTGGATATGTAGAAAGACAGTTTGAGCCTCGCATTTTTGGTCCATAACAAATTCTTTAAAACTACAATTGTCACATGAGTGAAAAATGAAACTTGTCTTCCCAGAATCAATTCTGCATTACCTGCAATAAGAACATTCCTTGGGCAATCAGATAGCTAAACAAGAACAAATGGAAACTCAGGGTCTATGTGGTGTGGACTGGACAGTATGTTGCATTCTGTTGTTATTAATGAAACTTCACAAAATGCCAAAAAGAAAGGCTTAAATTTATATTCAGATTTACAAATAGCTCTGAAGTTTAAGAACAATAAACCAACAGCACGCTGCCAAAGGTGAGATAACCTCAACCTACCCTGGTCCAGCAGGTACTGTGGCTATGGGCTCAGACTTAAACCCAGAAATGGCTAGTTAAAATTCCAGGAAGCCTGCTTTTGTACTACTAACAAAGCAGCTTTACTAGAAATGCAGGGATAAAATATCAAGCTGAATAAACAGGTAAAATGTTGCATTGAGCTGACACTTTTTTCCAAAGCAACTTAAAAGGTTAAGCTATCAACAATTATTTATCCATTTATACAGCTAGACAATTTTACTTGAGCAATTTAGGGTAAGTAGCTTGCTCAAGGGTACTACAGCAATAGGTGGGATTTGAGCTGGAGACCTTCAATTCCTAAGGCAGCATCTCTACCCCGTATGGTATTACTGCTCCTAAAACAAGGAGAATATGCAAACTCCACACACTCTCAGCTGGATTCAAACCACACTCCCATCAAGTGGCTCAAACTGTGAAGCACCATAATGTCACCTGAGTGCAAACTGCTTTGGATAAGAGCAAAACCTAAAAAACTAATAATTATGTACAGGGTATTTAATATTTAGCAGTATTTTAAAATCTAGTTTCAGATAGTAATCCTTCTAACTTGATGGGATTAATACTGTGTGCACAGTTACCATTTACAATTACACAGGGAGAACATGCAAACTTCACATAGACTGAGTTGTGAGACAACAGCACCACTCACTGTGCCACCATGTTGCCTATTTATACACTTAACTAATGAATGCAAGCTCTTGGTATTACTAGAGAATATCTCATCTGGTTAAAACTGGGACACTTCCCAGCTAAACTGCAAATTTGAACTTTCTTATATAAAAAGGGAAAGATGCAAACTTTTACAATGTAGCATAAATGAAGCCTTAAATCTCTACAACTTTATAACATTATGAAGTTGCTACTTCTTAAGTGTCCTAACAGTTTTTCATTAATTTGGCTGAAAGTACTCATTTAAAGGTGTTCTTATATGACTTAAATCCTTAGAGAGTAATTAGTCACAGAGGAGACCTTTTGCAGTGTTAAACAGAAATGGTAAGATTTCTTCCCCAATGTCTAATACTCAAGAGTAACAAAAATAAAGCAAGAAAGACACAGTGAAACGTAGCACCTCACATGCCAGTTTTCTCCCCTCTGAAAGCTGAAATAGCAAACTTGGAACTTAGCAGATATGAAGAATTAAGTGGGAGGGGGTTATTTCTTTACATGATTGCAATTTGCCACATCCACTACTCTTCAGCAGACATCATACTGAGGATTCTGGGAACTCCTTTATTACCAGTATGGAAGTCAGCTTTCAAACATACAGTAGTTAAACCAGTGTAGAAATATTATGGAGATAATTAAGGATGTTTTCTTCATGTTTAGCAGAACACAAGGCAAAAAGTCATGCAGATGAAACAAGCTCATGTCTCACCTCTCTTGGGCTTGGGGAAGCTCTCGTGCAGCCGGAAGACCACCTTCTCCACAAAATGCTGTATATCGGCTGTCTCAGGCCCACGCACAAACACCATCCAGTCATGGGTGAAGCCCTCGGTTGTGACCTTCTTGCGCAGCTGAGCACGGTGGCCCAGCTCCAGCTTCACCTGCACAGTGCACTGCAGAGAAGAGCAAAGCAGAACTTATGTTGAGAGCCCAAGTCTGTAACAATCCACAGAGAACCAAATTCATACTCTACATGTAAGGAACTCAACAGACAAGAAAGGAGACCAATGTAAGGGCCCAGCTCACTTTACTGAGTAACTCGAATTCTTTAACATGCCAAAATATTTCTTGGAACATCTGTGACTAAAAAGCAACATTATCCATCGGAGTACTCAACAGTGTCCAAAATCACACCTGAGCTTCAGTGTCCTTTCCAATGTCTACCAGTTGTGTAGGAGCTGGCACAAATCAATTAGCTCCTCAATCACAGCCACACTTTGAGGTAAATAAGCAGTCTAACACACTGCCGCATTCCAGAAATCAGCTATGCCAAACAAGGTTCAGAGATAAGTGTGCAAAAGAAAAACATAAAAGCTACTCGCTATCCAGGATTTAAAGAGGGCAAAGTACAAATACAAAGATCTCCTCAAGCCTTACAAGCTCCTTACAAGGAGGAGGGATTAAAAACAGAATGAGGATTAACTACTTTATTGCTTCTTTGCTGCCTTAATTTTCCAGCCTCTATGCATACTAACCAAACATTATGAAGTCTGTACAAGTAAAAACCATCGATATCTAAAGCATTTAAATTGTTAAAATAATTTTGTATTCTGAAGTAACGAATATAAATTCTCTAATGTTTATAATTACAAAATACTTAGCAAGCAAAAATAACATGAAAATCACCTCTAACAGTGAAATTGCAGGTATCACGGTAATAACAGCAGGACCTGAGGGATTGCTGATTCAAACCCCATACCCTCCAACTGCTGCAGTACCCTTGAGCAACTTACCCTGAACTGCATACTAGCACCAAGTAAACAATGAAATAATGACAAAAAGAGAATCATACCCGCTTTATTGAACTAGAAATTGCTAAGCCTCATAAGCAGTTCCACTATAACTGTAATGCACAACACTGAGGGAAGATTACATTTAATAACCAATGCTTTTCTCCTGTATTGAGTAAATCATTTTAAGCAGTTCATCTATACACCTGGGTAATTTGTACCAGAGAAATTCAAAGTAAGTACCTTTATCAAAGGTACTGCAGCAGAGTAAGTAGGATTCAGATCTGGGTGCTTCCAGTGAAATGCAGTGGCTATAACCGCTATGCCACCTGCCGGCCCTGCAATCTGCCAGGAAACAAAGCATAAAAAGCTTTGGCGTCAATAAGATCTTACAGATAGAACCTTATCTGTCCATATTATTAGTCTTCTTTAACAAGGAAGATAGTCCCATATTCTGTGGGGAGCAGGTATTATCCTGTTTAGGGCTGTTACTTTGACCTCTTAAGGTTGCTGATTTGAATCCCACCCCTGCTGTAGTTCCCTTGATCATGGTACTTACCTTGAATGTATACAGTAAGACTAACCTGCTTAAAGTAGGTAAATCTTTTACAAAATTTATCTAACATTATAAGCCACCCTAGATAACTGTAAGTTATGTGCAGATTAATAATTATAACAATAAATAAAATGTTTAAAAAAATAATGGTGTTCGATCACCTCCACAAATCCCAGTGACAGAGGACCTCCACTGAGGAAAATCCTCATCCGTTCTGGAAATAGCACAAGATCTGTAGACCTGCACATACACTTTTCTGTTACTTGCCGGCACTTTAAATACTAACAGCCCAAGTTCTGTTAAAATTAAACCATGCCATGGCAATGGCATGTGTACTTTGATTAGGTTTACTAAAGTAAAAGTGACATCCAAGCACATGATTATTTATTACTACACTGTCACTTTCAACATTCGCATTCTCACGTTCTGAGTTCTCTCTGGTTGTCTACTACTGGTATTATTGGTATATGTCATTGCTAAGTTCTCACTGTCATTGTTTTGTTTGTGCAGTATTTGTATTCTCTGTCTTGTCCATAGTCTGAGGAGAAGCATTCAAGAAGAATTTCATACTTGTACACGCACGGTACTTGTCTTGTACCTATGACATAGGCTATGACAAGAATAAACTTGAAACTTGAACATTTTTAAAGCCCGCTAAACAAATTTGTTCTTTCAGTCCCCTCTTTTCACTCCTGAGTCCTGTCGGTCCTGTTTTAACTCTAAACTAAATTATAAACTAAAATTAAGTTTATAAACTAAATTAAGTTTAAACACCAGTTAATTTAAGCAATACGCGTGACGTCCCCGAGTCCTGTGGCTGTTCAAAAATTTATAATCGGTTTCGGCCACTCGGCCTCTGCTCCGGCCAAAACATTCGGCAGTTATTCTTCACAAAAACCTCCGGGTTTACGAAAAATAAAACTTTTTAAAACACAAACTCGCGGAATGTCGGCTATGCAGTGCTGAGGTGCCGTGTAAATTTGTCGTGTTTCCGAGACGAGACGAGCCCAACACGGCGGCTCGCGGCCGAATTCCTCCGTACTCGATCCCTTTCAATCTTCAAACAGTCCGCTTCCCAGCCGCGCGTAGACACCGGACTGCGCGCACAGCAACGCGCTCTCTTTATAAAATGGCACTGGACTGATGGTCGGTGCAAACCAAGAGGACACAATGAATGGAGGTGTGAAGCCGGGCTGGGCGGCGCTGCATACGGGATGCCCGTTCTGAGCACCGCACAAAAAAAGCGCTGCTCTGACTCAGGGATGTCGATGCCCGCGCGCTCGCCGGGCCGATGGCTGATCCCCCCTCGGGCGGGTCTCCGTCCATACAGCGTCTCCAGGAACGAGCGTGAACATGGCTGCACGCGCTGCCACTGAGTCCGCCAGCAGATCCCCGTTCACCATTTTACACGATTTTAACCGATCTTGGCGTACACAGAGAGTGTGCCGAGCTACGGTACGGTCCATGCCTGTCGCAGCTCCCTGAGCGCATCCCGTCTGGAAAGGTGAAAGAATGCAGCGATAGCACGAATGTCGGGTTACCTGATTCTCCATGATCTCGAGGCCGATCCGGTCTCCCGCGGTCCTTCTGTTTATTTACGACGGCGGCGGCGGCGGCTGAGCGCGTCCCCGAATCCTCATTGTGTGTCAGTTTCACCCAGAAACCGGAAGCCACTCAGCACCCCCTCCCCGCCCGTCCCAGATTTCGGGCACCCACCCAGAAGAGAACGCTTCTACATCCAATGAAGGCGTGAACGAGGCTGGCCGCCGGCGAAGGAGCAAGCGAATTCTACCGCCGCTCAGGCGGGACTTCCCTCCAGTGACAGAGTGAAAGGAGAGCCAATGTTTGAGTGCGGAGGACTACGTTTTTCCCGAAGATAAAGAGGACATACCAAAGCTGTACTAGGGGCCGTTAAGCTCACACAAGCATGTGCATTTTCATTGGCCGTCAGGCAGCGACCTCTTGTTTATAATTGGTGAACAAGGTGAAAAGGCGGTGCTCGAGGATATTGAGAGACAGCAGAGAAAGAGAGAGCGAGCGCAGTAACTTGTGAAAATATGGAGGGTGATCGTACGGTGCTATTAGTGCCTTTGTGACGGTGTTGGAAAAGTTTATTTTTTCCCTCTTGCCACCCCCCAATTTCCCGTTTTTATGTAATCTGCCGTTTAGTCGTATTCATTTATTACTTTTTAAAATAAAACTATGAAAAATTTCTTAATTTTGCAAACTGGCGGTGAGGGCTCACAAAATCATATATAATAATTATTATATAAGCAGTCTTTGCTTTTCTCAGTTTAAGATTCTGGTGTTTTGCTGGCATACGTTACATTTCCATTCATCATCTTCAATTTTTATTCGCTTCTTATGCAGTCAGTTGTTTCATACAGTACAGGTCGGTAACTTTTGGCTATTATTTCCTCGCAGTATTTTAACGGGGTAGTGAGTCAAAATTTTGCTCGTCTTTGACCGGGTTAAAGTTTCACACGAACTGCGGAACGGAAAACCTCTTTTTAGAATCCTGTCGTAGCCGCTGAATATTACAGGCGAAGTAATATTAGAACACCAGGAGGAATTCCGGCTCATGCATGATGATCTGTGTTAACCTGCTGTATCACCTATTCCAATAATATAAAGACTGTGTAAGAGTTTCGTTTTTAGGTGGGATAGAGGGTGTGATATGTTAAAATGGTGAAATATCTGAAATAATAATAATAAGGCTATTTGTAGCATACATTTATGAAATCATAGACTACAAGCTGCTGAAAGTGTATTTCTGAACTGGAATGAAGGAAGTCAGAAGAGCAAACCATTCGAGTCTTGGTTTTAGATTGCAGTATCATCTAATTCCGACAGTCTTACGTAGTTCCATCACTGCTTCTATTTTCCCTTCCTTTTCTGTGCATATTTTAATTTTAAATGAACACACAGTAGCTGTTTCATTACAGACGTTATATGCTTTGCTTCTGATTCTGTTGCGCTACAAGGAAACTAACCAACTATATCAAGAAATCATGTTACCTAATCTCATTCGCTTTGTATAGGTGTAACAGGAGCTGAAAGATCCACCTGACTACAAACTTCTGGGACAGGAAACAAATCAAACACAGAAGCTGGCACAGTAGTAGAGTGGTCAATTTTCCATTGAGAAACCAAGGTTTGCTCCAGGTACACTTGAACAAGGGTTCTTGTACTGAAATGATACAGTGAAAAATAACTCTGCTGCATGGTAAATGGGTAAATATTATAAATTAGCAGACAAACCTAACATTGTAAGTCACTCTGGAGAAATAAAATTCCTGATGTTTGGTCAGATATCTATCTATCTATGTTTGTTTGATTGTTTAATTTTTTTATTTATATTTTTCAAAAGGGCAAGCAAAAAAAAGGTGAATGTTGTGATGGCGCAAAAACGAAAAAGCAAGAAAAAAATTTAGAAGTAAAAGTGAAAATATAATCAACACATTTCATGCAATACAACAACATGGAAATATTATAATACTGTACCCTATACCATATTATTATTCTGTATTAATGTTAGCATGGACAATGTGTGAAATTAATAAAAAATATAACAAAGCTATATCAAAGCCCTATTACATTAGCATTGATACATGCTAATTGTTCATATATTCTTTTGGTTCATTTAATACAGAATTATGATTTACAAACCAGTCCATATGAGGTTGCCAGAGTGGAACCCTGTTGAAAATCAAGCACCACCTGTAAATGTGAATGTGTCCACACTGCAGTGTTTAGAACTGAACAGAGGAAAACACTAATGTGAGAAATGGCTTGTGGTTAGGAAAAACTCTCTGATCCGTAACAACTTGAAAGCACATCATGTCACACATCCGTTCTTTCTGCTCTGAATGAAGTTTCAGGCCTCAGCTGTTTGCTTCCATACGTGTTCTAACATAGTGTTGACAGCAAGGGGACACCAGGTCCAGCTGCTAAAGCCAATTCAGTGCTGCCATCTGCTGGCAAAAGGCCAGATTGCAACAACATTTTACAATAGGGCTTAGCAGGGCTTTCCTCTTTCTCTTGGATGAATCCAGCCGAAACTGTTAGTGAATCCCTGCTTTAAATATTACAGCTACATAATTGTACCACAGATAAGCACCCTGAGCTATGCTTTCTGCATTATCTGTGATAAACTGGCCACAGGTGAAAGGTACAGGTCTTGGTGTGAGGGTATCCAACTTTCAGTGTCATTACACACATACACATTGACTGAAGCCACTTGTCCCGAGCAGGGGTCGCAGCAAGCCAGAGCCTAACCTGGCAGCACGGGGTGCAAGGTTAGAGGGGAAGGGGACACACCCAGGACAGGACACCAGTCCATCACACGACACCCCAAGCAGGACACGAACCCCACACCCACCAGAGAGCAGGCACAGGCCAAACCCGCTGCACCACCATGCCCTCCTCCCAGGCTCATTCTCCTAGCAAATGCCTCTATAATGTTTCCTAAAAACATGTAATATTTCCTGTTTCCTACCACATGATTTCCTGGTTTTGCCATCATTTCCGTAATTGTTTATGCATTTCCTCATATTATATGTTTTATTTTAACAATTGGATCATTGCTCAGTAATGTTGAGTACAAAGTCCTTGAAAGTTTTCTGCTTCTAACCTTGTGTCTGAAATTCAGTCTGAACTGATTTTTTAAATTATGGGTAAAATATAAAAGATGGATCTGTATAAGTTTTTCATTAAAGAATTCACAGATTAGTGCATTCAGAAACCATTTTAATTGAAGAAATGTTTAATTTACATTCGTTAAGCTGATGATTCTTTCTAGAGCAACTTTTTTCTTTTTTTACTGGAGCAATTTATGGTTTGCACCTTGCTCAGGGGTATTACAACTAGAGGTGGGAATTAACCCTTCCTGGATCGGGGCCTTGGCGTGACAGAAGGGCTTGCATGATCTAGGGATCTCCAGAGCTATGTCGTCGGGAGCATTATGCTCCTGGTAGGGTTTCCCAAGGCGAACAGGTCTGTAGTGAAGATCCAGACTTATTATTATTATTTTATTTTTTATAGAGCGCTCTTCTCACGCAGTGACACAGAGCGCTTTAACAAAGACAAAAGGCAAGAAAAACAGATACAAACAAAGAAGACGGTCAACTAATGGCTACCATAATGAAGAACTTATTATAGAGCTATAAGTATACCTACTGGCCACTGGGGAAAGGAACAAAAACTCCCAACTGTAAGCTGAGGGAGAAAAAAACCTCTGGGGGTCCACGGGCCAGTGGTAGCCCACCCCTCCTGGGCATTCTAAAAAATAACAATTTGTAAGCCAGTGTTTAACAAGTAATTATAATGTTGGTGAATGGCATCTTGGATCCCCCACTCGGCATGGGACGTCTCGATCGTCACGGCAGATGGACATCATCCTCTGTCAGCATGGGATTCGTCTGTCACCACTGGCCTGCCTCCTCAGGTCTTATGTAGCGAGGTAGTGCTCAACGAGAGGATAGGACAGAGTTAGTAATTTGTTACTTAAGTAAATTTAAAATGCATTTTTGTAAAGGTGATAAAATAAATAACCAAGGCAGGTTGAATTACATTATGAGGTGGAATGCCTGAGTGAACATATAAGTCTTAAATCGGGATTTGAAAACAGAAATAGACGGGGAATTTCTGACAGTAACTGGTAGACTATTCCACAGTTTAGGTGCTCTATAACTAAAGGCATGACCTCCTACTGAGGTCTTATTGATCACAGGTACTTTAAGGTAACCTGCATCTAATGAACGGAGATATCGTCCTGGGATATAAAAATTTATGATCTCACAAAGGTAAGCCAGAGCAATGCCCTGTATTGCCTTATAGGTCAAAAGTAGGATTTTATAATCAACTCTATAAGAGACCGGAAGCCAATGCAAGGATTTAAGTCCCGGTGTTGTATGGTTGTACTTCCTAGTTCTAGTAACAATTCTCGCAGCAGCATTTTGTACCAACTGTAGCCTGGATACAGTCTGGTACGGACAACCTGACAATAAAGCATTACAGTAATCCAGCCTGCAGGAAACAAAAGCATGAACCAGTTTCTCAGAATCCCGTCTACAAAGGAATCGCTGCATTTTAGCTATGCTTCTTAATTGAAGGAAGCACGACTTAGTCAAAGCATTTACATGCGATACAAATGACAGCTTTCCATCCAGCAGGATACCCAAATCCTTGACACAATCGGTACGCTTGG
Source organism: Scleropages formosus (assembly GCF_900964775.1). Lineage (NCBI taxonomy): Eukaryota > Metazoa > Chordata > Actinopteri > Osteoglossiformes > Osteoglossidae > Scleropages > Scleropages formosus. The sequence continues at coordinate 4,694,103 of NC_041814.1, forward strand.
AGGTAATAGCATTTGTTGTAAAGATTGACGTGACTGTGTCGAGAGTTTTAGCATCACCACCCACCACAAGTACCTCTGTTTTACTGGTATTTAGAGATAAAATATTATTACTCATCCAAAATTTTATACAGGTAAAACAATTAGTTAACACCACATGTGATTAATCATCAGGCTTGAACGATACATAAAGCTGTGTGTCATCAGCATACGAATGGAAATTAACATTGTGCTTGTGAATAATATCACCCAGTGGTAACATATAAAGTGGGTAAAGTAATGGACCCAACACAAAGGCCTGCGGCACACCATACTGAACCGTAGTAGAGATGGACGGGGTGCTGTCGTCAGATTTTAATACAAATTGTTCACGGTTAGCTAAATACGATTCAGACCACTTCAGTCTGAACAGTACCTCTTAGTCCAACCAGGTTTCCAAGTCTACTCAGTAAGATACTATGGTCAACAGTATCAAACGCAGCACTCAAGTCAAGTAACATAAGAATAGAGATCTGACCAGCATCAGAAGAAATGAGAATATCATTAACAACACGTGTAAGTGCCGTTTCAGTGCTGTGACCAGTGCGGAAACCAGACTGAAATTTTTCAAATATATTATGGTGATTAAGATATTTTACAATTTGGGGCGCTACGATTTTTTCTAGAATTTTGGATAACGGTAAATTGGAGATCGGTCTATAATTACATGGGTTATTACAGTCTAGATCCGATTTCTTTAGTAGGGGGTCTAATAACGGCGATTTTAAGGGCTTTTGGAACACAGCCATTTAGTAACGACGTATTAATAATACTAACAATAGCTTCTGCAAGCACGGAAACTGCAGCTGTCAGTAATTTAGTGGGGATTGGGTCTAAAGGACAGGTAGTACTTTTCATAGAGCGAATTAGCACGGTAATTTCTTCTACAGTTATTACGTCGAAGTTACTGAGATACAGATAGTGTGGACAACTAATATCATCGTCAGAAGTGCTTATGTTTGCTAAAACCAAACTAGAAGGCACTATGGATTTGCGGATATTCACTAATTTATTATTGAAAAACGACATATATTCATCACTAGTAATGGTAACAGAAATTCATTGTTTATCTTTGTGTTTACCACTTGTAAGCGATGGTATTAAACAGGAAGCGAGGGTTCTTGTGATTTCCATCAATTAACTTTGCGTAGTATTCGGATCTGGCATGAAAAAGTGCCTTTTTTTTTTAAATATTTTTTTAGACAATCAGACCAGGCTACATAATAAACGTTTAATTTAGTTGAACGCCATTTACGCTCTAATTTACGACATTCTAACATTATTGCACGAGTTGATTCGTTGAACCATGGCGAGTTTCTTGTATTTCGAAATTTAGTTTTTCGTGGAGCAGCAGAATCAAGGGCGAATTTTACCACCGAATTATAATCAAAAGCCATTTGATCAATATCTACACTCGTTCCAAAATCCGAGCTACTATGATTAATAATTTTAGCAGTAGTAGTGTCATCAATATGCCACACGATTTTGGTGTTACTATTGTCCGACGGCACGGGTAGGTATAGATCAAAGGTTACTAAATGATGATCAGAAATAGCCTCGTTGAAAGGAATGTTTACATGATGAACATCAACGCCGTAGGTTATGACGAGATCAAACGTATGGTTATGGGAATGAGTAGGACCGGTAATAACTTCGGTAAAACCGACGGAGTTTAAGAGAGACAGAAAACTATTAGCGAGAGTATCCGACGACACGTTTACATGAATATTGAAATCACCCATCAGGATTATTTTATCACGGTTAATGACTAAATCGGTTATGAAGTTGCTAAATTCCTCGAGAAAAGAGGAGTACGGTCCCGGTGGACGGACGATAGATAAGGAATATAATTATATTGGGGTTTGACGTGAAATCTAGCTGTAGAACTCAAACGACGCAAAATTATCACGATTTCTCGGTGTTATTTTTAATCTATTAAAAAGAACGCCGACTCCACCTTCACATGCACAGAACGATATTTATGGAAATAATCATATCCGTCCGGAGCGGCTTCTATTAGCGGAATAGTATCGGACTCACCGAGCCAGGTTTCGGTAAGAAAGAATAGATCGGACTTATGACTTAATATTAATATGACTTACTAGGACAGCTTTACTTGTTAGTGAACGAATATTTAACAGACAGCATTTTATATTACAGTTTGGCCTCGGTGGTAAGTTGAGAATGTTTGTTTTAATGTATCTTTAATGTATCTTTAATGGTTTCTGGTGCAAACGCTCCTATCACTAAGTTTAGTTAAACGCCATGGCCTTATAATAGTTTGAATGTTTTGGCTGCACTGAACGCTTTTATTTAAAGTTTTTAGGCCCACACTGGACAAGGCACAAAAAACCCCATCACATGTCATGAGAAATGACTACTGATATAAGAACAAGCAACAGACCCATCAATACATAAAGCTGCTAAAGGAAATGATGCATGGACCATGAGTCAGTCCTGCAACTTGCAGGCCAAGTTCTGGGACAAAACAAACGAACCCCTCTAGTTGAGGTGTACACCATCACGCGTGAAAAACCTGGGCCTTTCCCAGAAATCATCCCAGTTATTAACAAATGATATACGATTAGAGCAGCACCATGTCTCCAACCACTGTTAAAAGACACCAATCTACTGTACACTATGTCCCCCATGAAGAGTCTAGGTAAAAGACCAGACAGTATTAGATTACGACATTTCCTTCTGGCCTTGTAACACACACACACACACACACACACACACACACACACACACACACACATTTTCTGAACTGCTTGTCCCATACGGGGTCGCAGGGAACCGGAGCCTACCCGGCAACACATGGTGTAAGGCTGGAGGGGGAGGGGACACAGCCAGGACGGGACGCCAGTCCGTCACAAGGCACCCCAAGCGGGACTCGAACCCCAGACTCACTGGAAAGCAGGACCCGGTCAAACCCACTGCGCCCCCCCAACGGCCTTGTAACACATAGAAATAAATCGGCTCTTTAACACCTCAGACTGTTGATAACGAATATCATTACCACCAACATGCACCATCATAGTCGACATGGCATTATCAGCCAGAGAACTGACACGAGCCGCCATGTCGGACACGCGTGCGTGGGAAACACTTAACCTTTACATTTCGATTCCCAGGCCCCCGAACCTTAACATTTCGGACAGCCGAATCCCCCAAAATGAGCACATAATTATTATTATTATTATTAGGTGAACTGCTTAGAGCAAAAAATCTATTTTGGGTTTGGATGGGAGAACCCGAACCAGGAACCCGTAACTTAGGCTTCGCTTTATTCGACTTCTTACTCCGAACCGTAACCCAGTCGCCGTGAGAGCGCTCCGGTGTACCTGGCTTCTCATTAGCTGTACTGGGGCCTGTAAGTGTCGATGCCGAGTTCGACGCTACGGAGGCATCGGGACACACCGAGTCCAACCAACTCTCCGTTTCTCGTATAGAAATCAAATTCTTAATGCGCTCTTCTAAATCGAGGACCTTCCGCACCAAGTCATTATTTGTTACGCATTTTGAGCAAATGAAATGTTCTGCAATGTCAGCAGGTGCAACCAAACAAAACATGTTGCATGATACACAACACACAGGTATGCCGTCAGACGATACATTCAGGAGAGAATTTACGTCTAACATGGACTCCATTCTTTCCAAAGACACCGTCTCAGCAACCGGTGTGTGACTCGACGCTCTGCCTCGCTCTGGACTCAGCACGACTAACACGATCCAAAACCTCCATGAAAAATGGAAACAGAAGAACATTTACCCTGCTTGGATTAGGGTCACCGGGACCTACCCCTGGAGCCAGGCCTGGGGGTAATGTTCCTAGGCGAGCGCCTGGTGGCTGGGCAACCCACGTAGCACGGCCGGGCTCAGCCCGAAAAGGCATCGTGGGGGGGCCATGTGGGCCCACCACCTGTAAGGTCCAGCATGGGGGTCCAGTGCTATGTATACCTGGTGGCGGGAGGGGGCGGTGGGGATGAGGATCAGCACCTCAAAGTCTTGAGTCCATGGTTCTGTCACGGAAAAGGGTGGTATGCCCCCTCCGGGTAAGGGGAGAGTTTTTGCCCCAGGTGGAGGAGTTCAAGTATCTTGGGGTCTTGTTCACAAGTGAGGGAAGAAGGGAGCATGAGAGCGGCCACAGACTGGGAGCAGCGGCAGCAGTAATGCAGTTGCTGTACCGGACTGTAGTGGTGAAGGGGGAGCTGAGCCATAAGGCGAAGCTCTCCATTTACCAGTCAATCTACGTCTCTATCCTCACCTATGGTCATCAACTCTGGGTGATGACCGAAAGAATAAGATCGCGGATACAAGCGGCCAAAATGAGTTTTCTCCACAGGGTGCTGGGACTCACTCTCCGTGACAGGGTGAGGAGTTCGGACATCCAGGAGGAGCTCGGAGTAGAGCCGCTACTCCTTCACATTGAGAAGAGCCAGTTGAGGTGGTTCGGGCATCTGATAAGATGACCCCTGGACACCTCCCTTTGGAGGTATACCAGGCACGCCAACTAGGACGAGGCCCTGAGGTCGGCCCAGGACCCGCTGGAGGGATTATATCTCACAGTTGGCGTGGGAACGGCTGGGGATCCCCCAGGTTGAGCTGGAGGAAGCTGCGGGGGACAGGGGTGGCTGGGCCTCTCTGCTCTCCCTGCTGCCACCGTGACCCTTTTAGGACAAGCGGGACAGAAGATGGATGAATGGCAATTGAGAACAAATTATGATAAAAGACAAGCAAGTCCAAGGTTGGCCACATCTGCAATGTTCCACACAAGTAATGTTTACCATATCATCCAGATGGTATTTCCCAGTTCTTTGTTTTAAAGGTTCTTATTCTGCAATAACTATTACAGTTTGTAGTGGGGGCAATACTGTTGGGATTATGTTCTGTATTTTTAAATATAATGTAGTCTCGTTTAGTTTGTTTTATCCACTTCTCCGGCCATCCACATTTAATCACCATTTTTGAGAATCAAGTAGGCGACTCAGTAAGTAAAATGTCATCTAAAGATATGCTCCTGCAATCTTCTAATCTTGAGTCCCACTCCTATACATTTACATTTATTCACTTAGCAGAGGCTTTTGTCCAAAGCAAGTTACAACGGATACTATGTAGTGTCACTAGCCCACACACCTTATTCACCAAGAAGACTACATTGCTAGATACACTACTTACAAGGAGTTACTCATCCATGCATCAGTGAAACACACTCACTCACTATGGGGGGAACCTGAACAGCATGTCTTTGAACTGTGGGAGGAAACTGGAGCACCTGGAAGAAACCCACACAGAGAGAACAAGCAAACTCCATGCAGGCTGAGCAGGTATCAAACCCACGTTCTTTTACACCACCCAGGGGCTGCAAGACAGCAGCGCTACTCGTTGTGCCACCGTGCTGCCCCTGTAGTATTCCTGTTTAAGGTACTTACCTTTAAAAGGTCCCAATAAAAATTACCCAGCCATGTAAAAGGGTTAAAATTGCATTTGATAAGTGATCTAAGCAACAAAAAGTCAAAACCAAGTTCTTGTATTACGAAAGTGCTTTAGTCAGCATTTCACTTTACGTGACGAATACACATTATTACATTGTGGCTGTTACAGACATCACTGATGTAAGATTTGCTTGTAAACAAAGACTGAATCTGAAATTCACAGTGACACTTAGCAATGGTAACACAGCTCATAAGCCGAATACACACTTTAAAAATGTACTGCAATTTACAAATGCCTTTAATGTTATCAAAATTAGTCAAAAACTGTTTCACAAGGTTAATTCAAAATATGTAACCATTTTGAAACAGTGACATAAAGAGATGCACAGTGGAATATTAGTTCAATCTATCAGTTAAAGTAAGGCATGTACAATACTGTACATTTACATTTTTTAAAATCTGAATCACTTTCAGCTGGCATTAATTTTCAAAGTATACTTTGTCCTTTAACCCAGAGGATATGTAACATTTGAGTATATGTACAGATACAGTAGTTAAGTTGCTATTAACAGCACCAGCCTTTTCAGCAACCTTTTCAATTTCAGATATTTACCTGATGCCTTTATCAAAAGGAACAATTTACCTATTTGTACAACAGGACATTCTTACTGTATCAATTCAGGTTAAGTACATACTACAGCATAAGTAGGGAAGGCGATTCAAATCAGAAAGCTTCATATCTGAAGTTGAAGAACATCCCTATGTCTATCCCTCTACATCTACTATGTTCATTGGTTGAACTTTTAATTCTAAAAAGGTCTGTTAGTGATACTTATATATTCAGTAATTTATTAAGTAATAAAGGAATTATAGCCACACAGTATTTTCAGTAAAATAAGTGCATCAGTCACAGACATTTCATATGGGGTCACGGGTTTCTAACATACAAAAATCCATATAGTTCATATTTTGTTACAACAGTACTTTTCAAAGTTATTTATGAGAAATTTTACATAAAACATATAGCAAGCTGTGCTAATCATTAGTATGGCAAGGTCCTGTCCCGATAAAAATAAAAAAAAAAAAAAAAAAAAAAAAAAAAAAAAAACTAACAGCTCTTTTGAGTCTTACTGGTTCCCTTTAGGACAATATAAGGCAATCCCACGACCCAGCTGTCAGACGGCCAGTACTGAAGGTGTGGCAGCGAGTAGGGGATCTCATTGTAGGCATCCAAGTAGGCGATGAGAGTGCTACCATAGGCTGTAGCCACCACAATCAGGATGTGCCTAGTGAACAGTGGAAGGAAAGCAGTCAAAGAAGTTACTCACACCAAGACATTACAAGTCCCACCTCAGCCCTGTAAGTGTTCTCACCAGATGCTGTGCATATAGCAGAAATTGAGTTTCTGCCAGAAGCTGCAGCCAAAGCGGTCGCTGATCCAGCAGGAGATGGCTAAGACCCACAAGCCGATGGAGGTGCAAGCCAGGCGCCGCACTCGCTGATCAGTGCAGCTGCAACAAATGAGAAATCCAACAGCATTTATATATTCTGCAGGCTGATATATGCCATAAGATTGAATTTAACTATGGCTGAGGAATGTTTATTTATAAGATTATGCATGTTCAAAGATGGAGACATCCAGGATCATTCAAACCTGCGCAGCTCAAGGCCCAGTGAGTACAGGATGTGGAGGGCAAAGAAGTTGAGGGCGTAGGCGTTGGCAGTAGGCTTGACAAAGGAAGACAGGGTGCTGACCACAGTAATCAACAGGACCATCTTTGAGAAGGATGACCTGGGACCAGAGGAAAAAGCAATATAGGCCATTTATTACAAGTATGTAGGAATTCTAGTGGCATTCTATACAGAAATTTATTGTAGCTTTTATGTTTTTTAATAGCTCATTTACATACATCAGCTTCCATTTCAACAATACTGTCAACAAATTAGTTTGGCTTGAAATATGTCCAAGGGAAACAGTAACTTTCTGTAAGTTTTATAGCAGGAGGAAATCCATATAATCATTTTTTCCATTGATGATTTTATTCATATAGTTTTTCATATTTTCTTTAGTGTTATTTCTCTTTAGTATTCCTTAAAGTTATTTTTTTTTCTTTAGTTTGTTGTTGTTGTTCTGTTTATTGTTTACATTGAATTCAAGACAAGCTGTGGAGTTTGTTTCTTCTGTTACAGAAGATGACACTTTGTCACACTGAGGGCTGCAGTTGTTACAGCGGCAGGGTTTTTATGTGTATGGGGGTCAGATGCTGGCACTGAAAAGGCTGCATTGTATTTTCTTGCTCTGGCTGGACTTAATCTTAGATGCTGGGGTGGTAGAAGAGAGACTATGACTGAGTCACAGTCTGCACCCATGGACAGGCATCACCAGCAGTGTGGCGGGAGGAAAGGTGTTGATCCTGTTGTATTTATGAACAGTGGTGTGACACCAAACATGTCTCTATTGGGGAATGGATCAACAACACAGACATTGTCCTGGCTGTTATCTGTATGTGCTCTTTGGATTTTCCTAAAGCCATTTTGCTCGCCGGCACGTGACATGAAAGTGGTTTCTGATGTCCTCCATTCTTCAGGTGGGAGACTTTGGAAGGAGAGGCCAAATGCAGTCCCTAGGGACTTTTTCAGTGGTGGACTAATCCAGTAGAACGGTTACCACTGCTTTATATTTGTATATTGTCTATTTGCATACTCTTGCACCTGAACCTTCTGTCACTTTGGAAAATCCTGAAAAATTCTTTTCAGTTAAAGCTGGAGTCTGCTTAACTAACATGTAGCATCATTACGTATACTGAAAACTACGTTAACTCATCTGCATCTGGCACGCTCGATCGCTCACTCACTCAGGCTGAAACCGCTTGTCCTGAACGTGGTCGCGGCAAGCTGGAGCCTAACCTGGCAACACAGAGCGCAAGGTTGGAGGGGGAGGGGACATACCCAGGACGGGACGCTAGTCCATCACATGGCACCCCAAGCAGGACCTGCCATCTGGCACTTATCTAACACATATCTGGAACATCTGCATTAACTACTTGTCTCTTTCCTCTGTACCTCTTTCTTCTAGCCTTGGATTAGAATATCACCTTGGCTTTACTGTATTAGTGCCTTTCTCCTCTTTCAAGGAATGTATGACTGACCCAGCCAGAAACAGGACATGCTCTTATTTATAAGAAGAAGAGAGGGGGAAAGAAAGAAAAAAAAAAAAAAAACCCCACACACCTCATTGGACCATCTCTCATAACCCTAATTAGTGAATGAGTTCTGATCATGCAGTCTTTCTTGATAAAAACAAACAAACATTCTCTTTTGGATGGCATGGAAGCAATTTGTGACTTCCTGTCAGTGGTGGTACTCTGTCATACTTTGATTAATCAATAACATATTTTACTTAATTGCTTGGTCTTGGGTTCGAGTCCCGCTTGGGGTGCCTTGCGACGGACTGGCATCCCGTCCTGGGTGTGTCCCCTCCCCCTCCGGCCTTACGCCCTGTGTTACCGGGTAGGCTCTGGTTCCCCGCGATCCCATATGGGACAAGCAGTTCTGAAAATGTGTGCGCGCTTGCAAGAGGGGGGCGTGATGGCGCAATGGGCTGGACTGGGTCCTGCTCTCCAGTGGGTCTGGGGTTCGAGTCCCACTTGGGGCGCCTTGCGACAGACTGGCGTCCCATCCTGGGTGTGTCCCCTCCCCCTCCGGCCTTACGCCCTGTGTTACCGGGTAGGCTCCGGTTCCCCGCGACCCCGTATGGGACAAGCGGTTCTGAAAATGCGTGTGCTTGCAAGAGCCACTGGCCTGGGAAACAGCACTGCTGGGTGGTGTGAAAGAACATGAGTTTGATCCTCACTCACTCTGGGTAGATTTTGCATGTTCTTCCTAGAGGTGTGTGGGTTTTATCCTACAGTCCAAAAACATGCAGTTCAGGTGAACTGGTGACTCTAAATTGAGGTTAACATGTGAATGGGTTAGTGACTGTATGTGTGTGGCTACCCTGCAATGGATTGGTGTCCTGTCTAGGGTGTAACCCCATCAGCCTTGTGCCCAATGCTTCCGGGATAGGCTCAGGATAAGCAGTTAGGAAATTGCATGAGTGGTTGCAAGAGTTTTTGCTTTGTTCCATATCCATACTTTATTTTATTTGTATTGCTGTAGCTTTGCACAATTCTGGACCAATAGAGTTTTTATGTTTATCTACAGCCATAATCAATGAAGTCAGAATATAATTGTGTCAGCTACAGACATTAAGCCATCAAGCATAATTCCTGTAGCATTCAACTCGATGTGGGCAGTACTGCAGCGTGATCCTTCTCAATGCTGCCACGTTGTTTGGTCAACAAAGAAACTGGGGGGAAACCACCAGACACATGCAGCATGTTTTAGTTACCTGTCCTTGACAAAGGAAGGGAAGTATCGACGTGGGAACCACAGAGAGTAGCCAACAGCCAGGACCCAAAGGATGGAGAGTTCATCGAGCATCTGACCCACAAAGCTCAGAGTCATGTGGAAATACATGGAGAAGAGTCCTGGTGAGAAGGGCAAAGGGCAGAGCATGGACATTGTCACAGTTTAAAACACCCAGAACAAGCATTACACTGTTCTCACTGACTTCTATACCCATGTACCACTCCAAAACTTAAAGGCTGATATTGATTAATATTTTTTAATCTTATAAACATCACAAAAAAAAAAATAATAATTTGAGCAGTTTTATAATTTGAAACATCCACAGATTAGACTTTTTACCATTGGACAGTTTCAAGGACAATGCTGTACTCAGTGTATACAAAGTCACAGAACATAAAATCTTTTATGTTCTGACTTGCTCTCATTGTCCAGCTCCATATTTACTGTTAAAATAAGAACTTTTTTCAGAGCCATAAGTGGATATGGTTTGATTACTTGCACTCTGATCAGTTATGCCTATTACCCCTGTTTAACTCTAATCAACTCCCTACATCCTCACACAGATGGACATATGGCAGGAAGTAATAATTAACAGTCCTACTACCCAGCAAAGTACATGAAGTGTCAGATGACTACTTTGTGGTCTTCTACAAACTCCTTCACAATTCAATATTTTGGAAGTTGGTTTCTTCTTTATAAAAAAAGATTTCGTAACCTTGTTATTTGAATGGTAATAAATATGGTTTAGGTAATAAGGAAGAAGTCCTTACCGACAAAGATCATCATAAACCAGACTAGGTGGACAGCCAGGTTCCTCTCCCTGGCGTATGGATGAAGTAAATAGAGCATAACCGGGGAGACCATGAAGAAGACAAAGCTGCTCATCTGGTGAAAATCATGATCAAAGTGACTATGACAGTACTTTACTCTTCCACCTTCATTCAACTCTTTTCCAAAACAGTTACAGCTCATGTCTGGAGTTTGAGAGCATCTGCGATCAATAACAAGATAATTAACACTGTGCAGGTTTAAGGGCTAAATTAGTCAACAGACAGAATTAAATAGGAGTTTGTTAAATCAAACTTTTAGTTATTCTAGTTTCAAATTCAATGTATTTCAAATGAAAAACTTAAGTGTGGGCTTTTTCTTACAGCTTTATCTAATACCACTTTTACAGAACCTAACAAAAATAAATCATGGAGTATCTATATTAACCTTTTGATTGTGTACAGAATAAAGGAAGTTGAAAGCAGCAAGAAGCTAACAAACACAGATACTTACAGAATGAATTAGTATTCATAAGGAAATTGTGGAAATTAATTAATGTAACACTGGGAAAATAAACAATTGTTACTTGAAGTGGGGGGGGGGCACGGTGGCACAGTGGGTTGGTCCTGCTCTCCGGTGGGTCTGGGGTTCAAGCTCCGCTTGGGATGCCTTGTGATGCCTTGTGACGGACTGGCGTCCTATTCTGGGTGTGTCCCCTTCCCCTCCCCCTCCAGCCTTACGCCCTGTGTTACCGGGTTAGGCTCCGGCTCCCCGCGACCCCGTATGGGACAAGCGGTTCAGACAGTGTGTGTGTGTGTGTGTGTGTGTGTGTGTGTGTGTGTGTGTGTTTCTTTGTTTTTATTATCCGGGGCTTTTACAGATCTTAACACAAAAGAAATCAAGGGATGTCTGCAATACTAAGCTTTATTGATTGAAAATTAGTGGACTAAACTGACTGCATGTACAAAACAAATGACGTTACAAGTGGACTTCAGGTCCCAACTGTATTCATAAGTTGAGGAACCAGTATAATTAATGGCAAGCACAGCCCATCAAGTACATGCCAAGGCATTATACTTATACATGTGATAAGCATAAATTTTTCTTCCTTTCACATACATGTCAATTCATCAAAAGTGTTCAGTCATTGATCTCACAGTAATGATACAGAGTACAGTATGCACCTACAATAATGTTATAAATAGCTGTAAATTGAATTAAAGTCTTTTGTAAACCTAGAATACCCATGAGGGGTAGGCAGCTACTGGCACTTGGACCCCCCCCCAGAGGTTTTTTTCTCATTTGCCTTTTGGTTGGGAGTTTTTTTTTTATTCCTTTCCTGCCAGCTGGCTTACTTACAGCTTTAATAATTGCATAGTTAATATAGTAATTTAATGCATAGCCAATCTTTTATTTATGCCTCTAATCATTTGTGCAGTGCTCTGTGTGACAAGTGTGCTCTATTAAAAATAGAGTAGAATTTTGCAACTGCACCTCCATATGGCAATAGTTTGTAATGCATAATCTGCATTTTTTTTTTTTAGTATATACAGTACTTATACATACAGATACAAAGAGAAGGACTCTACAGGCCTTAAGTATTTCACTTTTTTTTTAAATTATAAATTCCTACCGTGTTGAAGTATTCCACCACATTTTCAGAGTGCTGGTAGTTGTCCTCACACCAGTCCACCTCTGAACTTTCATAGGCAAAGATCCCTGCCATTCTTGAGCCTCCTATGTAGAACTACTGAAGGGAAGCAAGGAGACTATGACCATGGGGCCTCAACACCATTAAACAGACAATCATCCATACTTGCTCTATATAATTTCATTGTATTGAACATCAATACAATGACAATAAAGTCTTCAGTTCAATAACTAATACACATGCTCTATGGGACAAGCACAACTGATAACCAATTACTGTGTGCGGACAGATCCCAGCTACCTGTGGGTCCTGTCTCAAGCTGACTCATAACACTTCCAGCAACTGATCCTCTGTATGTTTAAAAGTTCTGATGCACAGGAATGTGCTGGCCAGGCTGAGTACTCCACACTGCTTCCATCACTTACTATACAGAGTGAATTTAGCCTGCATTATTCACACGGCACTGAGAATAAACACAGCATTTTCTAGATATGTGGCAAGAGAAAAAATTAAATACATAATGGAAATTTACATTTGTTCATTTAGCTAATGTTTCTCTCTAAAGCAGCTTACAGTGTGAAAGTACTACAATTATTTACCTTTATTAAATTTCATATGCTTTCTCTGAAGCAACTTTCATTACAAACATTATGTCATGTTATCAGCCCACACACCTTATTCAAAGGTGCCTTACACTGCCAGATACACTACTTATAACAGGTCACTCATCCATACATCAGTGACATATGCTTTCTCCCCATCACTCACTCTCTGTCTCTCACACACACACACACACACACACACACACACACACACACACACACACACACCACAGATGACTTTTAGAGTGAACAATCCACCTGAACAGCACATCTTTGGACTGTGGGAAGAAATCAGAGCATTCAAAGGAAACCCATGCAGACTGAACAGGGTTTGAATCCATGTCCTCTCACACCACCCAGCTGCTGTGACACAGCTGTGCTACTGGCTGTGCCACTATGCAACCCACCTGTACTATTTACTCATCTATAAAGCTGGGTCTTTTTTACTGAAGCAATTCAGGATAAGTACAGTACTTTGCTCAAGGGTACTAAAGCAAAGCAGGAGGTGGGATCTGAACCCAAGAACTTACAGTTCTAAGCACTCTGCCAGCAGTTACCATTTTTTTCTTTTATGGAAAAAAAAAAAAAAAAAAAATCATAGAATGAAAATTCAGGTCTGAATGTGCCTTGCCGTCACATAAAACATTTTACTGTTAGTACACCAAAACTACTGCCTTTAGACTAGATTCAGGAGTATCAGCCCACAGACACATACAGCGAATCAAGGAGAAAAGAGTAGGGAGCCGCGGGCTGCGATAGATCCAAAATGACACGGTTGGCCACGTTTTACCTGGACATACATGCATGCATGGAGACACAGCCACTCGACTCGAGCACTTCTTCACCGCGCGCACAGCCGCCGCTGCTCTTTAAATAGAGGGAAAAATGCTCCCGGTCCAGTTACACTCGTCTCAGGCGTGACATCACGGCCAGAAAAGCGGAGATCTTCAGGAAAAACCTGTGAAGCCGAATAAACACTCCCCTCTGCCACTTGTTTTATCCAGTCTAATGACATTCAAAAAAAGTGTGCACTTATACTACAGCCAAAATGTAAACAGAGTTGCTCAACTGTCATCATCTCTTACTCTATTCCAGTCACATAAATCATGATTTATCTTTCTTTTTTGATTGCAAGTTAAATTCTCGTTGGCACGAGTGCTGTGGTACTGGATGGAAACCTGAGCTGGAATGTCGCACAAAAATGATCGTCCATTTTTTAACTGCATGCGCGGGTTGCTGATAATATTATGTGTAAACAAACGTTGACGGAGAGGTGAAAAGCGAAAATGCGCGTCATTGTGCCCTTCGTGGGGTACTGGAAAAAAAGGAGGCACAGCTGAAAAACTGATTTCACAAACACTCTCGGTGCTTCTATATATATTCACTGAGAAAACCACTTCGACAACAACATTGTCCTTGAAAAAAGAAGCATCATCACTTGGCTTCCTAACTAACTTGAAACTTGAACTTGAACCCTACAGGTGAGAGCAATAAAGTGTAGATGGAGAATTAACTACTAGACTCCATTCAGTCACGGCTAACAGCCCTCACGTCTAAAATATTCACATCTTTTGCTCAAATAAAGCTCTAGTGTGCGTGTACCGCTCTAAATAAATTTGTTTAACCATGTAACGATTGTTTTTTTTTTTTTTTTTGCATTTCCATTCAGTTTTTTTTTTTTTAGATTAAGCAAACGCTTTAGTTCTTATTTAATAGTTGTTATATGTAATTTTAGGGGGGTGCAGTGGCGCGGTGGCGCGGTGGCGCAGTGGGTTGGACCGCAGTCCTGCTCTCCGGTGGGTCTGGGGTTCAAGTCCCGCTTGGGGTGCCTTGTGGCGGACTGGCGTCCCGTCCTGGGTGTGTCCCCTTCCCCCTCCGGCCTTACGCCCTGTGTTGCCGGGTAGGCTCCGGTTCCCCGTGACCCCGTAAGGGACAAGCGGTTCTGAAAATGTGTGTGTGTATATGTAATTTTTTTAGAAAAATATTCCACATTCAGGGGGGTGCGGTGGCGCAGTGGGTTGGACTGCAGTCCTACTCTCCGGTGGGTCTGGGGTTCGAGTCCCGCTTGGGGTGCCTTGCGGCGGACTGGCGTCCCGTCCTGGGTGTGTCCCTTTCCCCCTCTGGCCTTGCGCCCTGTGTTGCCGGGTAGGCTCCGGTTCCCTGTGACCCCGTAAGGGACAAGCGGTTCTGAAAATGTGTGTGTGTGTGTGTATTCCACATTCTTGAAATTATTTTTCTTATTAAATTAATTTTGCCACTGGTTTCCAAGCAGCGGATATTCCAGTAGCTTTTAGGATCTGATGCTTTTTAGAATGTCTTGGTATTTTGAAGAATGTTCTGGTGCCTTCTAGAATCGTCCAGTGGCTGTGAAGTACCAACCTAAAACTGACACTCAAGAGGAAAGAGTGGAATTTTTGTAGTCAGTAAACTTTAATTCATCTTAATCAATGCAAAACTCAGCTAAGAACTTTGAAAATTTTTGTGGGTAAAAAATTTTGCTGGTGTTTGTAAATTGCACCCCTACAATTTCAATGACTACTTGTCATGAGCTCAGTTGTGGTGAACCAAAGCCTATTCCAGAAGCATTAAGTGCAGGACCCAGTCTATCATAGGGTAGCCACACATGCAGTAGCTCACCCAGTCACAAACTAAGAGCAATTTTATAGTCTCCAATTCACCTGAACTATACATCTTTAGACTGTGGGAGGAAACCAGAGAACCCAGGAGAAACCCATCCACGCATGGGAAGAAGATGCAAACTCAGACTGAGCAGGGAAGGAACCCATGTCTCTTGCACCACCCAGACACTTCCTGCACCACCAAAAGAACACCCTATCATACAAAATGAAATAGAAATGTGATACATGGCTGTAGTTACACATGCTTTGTCTTTTTATCTTAGAGGTGTAACAACTTATCATGTATCGGAGACCAAAAGTGTTAGGTATTCAGTGGAGTTATACAGCAACAATGTGGGACAAAATTTATCTTGCTTGAACATTGTGAAAGACATGTCCCATGTTTTAGATACACTTCAAAAGGTACAATCTGAGGAACTTCTGGAAAATCAGTAAATTACTGCAACTGAAGAAATACAGGTTTTAAAAGAAGGTTGAGAACAGTTTGTAAAAAAAAGGGGGACCACTGCATGAAGAATCATTTTGGACTTTGTGAAATATGTGAGTTCTGTATAACGCCAGCATCCAGGAAGAATTTTGAATGACAACAGCCAATAGATGTGCCAAGTACACATGTAGAAAATGCATACAAGGATTGTGGGGATAAAACTCCTTATCATATTTAACGACACTACTGTTTTATCAGTAAAATGCTGTCCCTCCTTGTTTCTACATGTATTATTTCTGTGGTGCCTGTTTAATAATTTTAGTAGGGGCAGCACCACTGGGAAATGGATATGTTCTCAGTAACATCCTGGCAAATCATAGCTTCATTCTGTGGGCATTGTAGACATGTTACGCTAGTCTGTAATCAACAGTTATTTTTGTTTCTTTGCCAGATTTATTTGTTTCTTTGCCCTTTTGCCTTTGTTCAGTGCTCTGTCACAGTGTGAGAAGACCATTCTATAAAAAAATAAACTGAATTGAAGCTTAAAGTTTGTCTTCCTTAACTATTTGCAAATTGCACAAATGGTGGCACATCAGCACCTGCCCTACTGCAAATCCAGTGACTGACCAGCTTTGGGTTTCACAATCACAACTTACCTGATGGACAAGTTTTTCCACTCCTGTACCTGCCATTGTCATGATGTCATTGGTCTTTGTTCCAAAATAAAATTCCAGGAATGTGAGAAAGCATGTTGGCATTTTATTTTAGTGGAGCATGTATCGCTTATCATAAGTAAGTAATTAATGTGGTTCATTATAAAACCACAGGTACTGAGTTGTGAAAACATGAAACCGGACTCAAAAACAAAGAAAAGACAAATAAAAAAAAAACTACACAAACTTAACAAAAAATAACAAACAGATAGGGACATAAAACATGTAGCTTTGTCAGTAGCCCTGTGCTCTTTAAATACACCTTTATTTTATCCAAAGATCAGGTTTATTTTGACTTTTCTCTCCATTTTGTTTTCAATTCAGTTAAAGAAAAAAAAACACATTCATTTTAATAAAATTGATTTCCTAGTGCAGTGGCACAGTGGGTTGGACCACAGTCCTGCTCTCCGGTGGGTCTGGGGTTTGAGTCCTGCTTGGGGTGCATTGCGACGGACTGGCGTCCCGTCCTGGGTGTGTCCCCTCCCCCTCTGGCCTTATGCCATGTGTTACCAGGTTGGCTCTGGTTCCCTGTGACCCTGTATGGGACAAGCGGTTCTGAAAATGTGTGTGTGTGATTTCCTAGTCCATTCAAAAGTATGAAAAGACAACTTTGCATCTTTTTATGTAATCAACCACCTGTTTTGTCAAGTACACACACACACTTTCAGAACCGCTCATCCCATACGGGGTCACGGGGAACCAGAGCCTACCCGGCAACACGTAAGGCCGGAGGGGGAGGGGACACACCCAGGACAGGACGCCAGTCCGTCGCAAGGCACCCCAAGCAGGACTCGAACCCCAGACCCACCAGAGAGCAGGACCTGGTCCAACCCACTGCGCCACTGCGCCACCGCACCCCCCTCTTTTGTCAAGTATTGTTAGCAAAAGTAAAAGTACAAGAAAGAAAGGTGGCATTGTATACACAATAAACTAAAAGATTTACAGGTAGGATTCTCAAGGCAGCCTTGAAAAGCAAGTTCTAAGTAAGGGGTTAAAGATTCAACTTTATCTCATAAGGAGCAAAAGCATTGATGTAGATTTCACAATTTATGCAACCTGCAAAAAATCATTCTAGAATAAATTTGTTCACTGAAATATTTACTTATGGAACAGTATTGCTTATTCACTTCTCACCCATTCTCATGACCCAAAAGGGTGAAAGCCCTGAGTTCCACCAGTGGCACCACCCGAGATCCATATAATTAAGCCAACACAGCTACTTTTAATTAACCTGATCAGCTTTAACCCCTTTAAAGGGGTTTAATTCACATTACTAGCTTTGGATTCTTGGTTAGTACTGTAGTTATTTATTAACTCCTGGTTACTGGTCTAGTGGGCTTCTGTTTCAGTTCTTCATGTTGCTGTCCAGGTTCTGTGTACTACCCTGTCTTACTATGCATCTTTGTATTAGCTGTGTTTACACAACACTATTTCACTTATTGTATAATACCCTTTGTGTCTTTCTTGCTCTCTCTGTTGTATTTGCAGTCTTAAGTATGCTGGCTGTCTATTACTTACTACTGTAGTTATTAGCATTATTATTTTGTGCAGTATTAGCCACTTTTTTTTTTTGTTCATAGTCTGTGGAGAAGCACTCAGAGAATTTCATGGTACTTGTACCTATGATAAACCTTGAACCTTGTGTCACCCATGCATGTTAATTTCTGGTTGGCACTGTACACAAGCATTTACTCTGCTGTTGAGTTTCACTTTATGTCCATGTCTGGGTGGTGCAGTAAAACATGTCATGTTTATGTTTGAATGTTTCACCCATGTGGGCTTCTGAAATTGAAAGGCAAAGGGTATGTTGCTGTTGCCTCAACTTGAACAGGAAAAATATAGCTCATCTTCACTTTTGTATTTGTTACAGAAAGTTGGAAAAAGAACATGGAATTAATAACTGCTTATTGTCTTCATCCAGTCCATCCCTCTGTCACTCTGCTGATGAAGAAAAAGATTATACAGCATATAACAGGACAGGCAGCTACTCCGGGGCACTTGTTTGTGTTGTGTATTATTAGTGCTCCCAGGGTAGCACCCTGGGCTGGAGTGGGATGTACTTTCATTCTGGCAGTTTCATGCTTGGTAGTACTGACTACTGAACAACGAACCACTAAAAGTAGTGAACTGTTGTACTGCCATACACTAACCAACATAATTATTCTAAGTGACAAACATTGATACATAAAAAAAACAAATGAAAAATCTACTTATAGTCATTTTGATTTCTGAAAACAATAACCTGAAACTGCATGTGGAGTTTAAGCTCCTGTGAACAAAATTTTGTGTATTTGTCATTTTCTTGACAAATGAAGCTTTACCAAAACATAAGTAGTCCCTCAGATGGCAACTGGGGCTCCACTACCTTGTTTCTTAATTTATCATTGTTTATGGACATGACAATTGTTCATGGACATAAGTGGTCAAAGGTGCCAAGTTTGATTGCTCATCATCTTCAGTCAGCATGGGCTGCTTTTGTAACAGCTGGCTGGCCTCCTCAGGTCTTATTGTAGGGAGACTGCTCAAAAAGAAGAAATTGTTAGTAATTTATAACTTAAAGAAATACGTTTAATGCATATTGACGGGGGGTGCGGTGGCGCAGTGGGTTGGACCACAGTCCTGCTCTCCGGTGGGTCTGGGGTTCGAGTCCCGCTTGGGGTGCCTTGCGACGGACTGGCGTCCCGTCCTGGGTGTGTCCCCTCCCCCTCTGGCCTTACGCCCTGTGTTACCGGGTAGGCTCCGGTTCCCCGTGACCCCGTATGGGACATGCGGTTCTGAAAATGTGTGTGTGTGTGTGTGTGTGTGTGTGTGTGTGTGTGTGTGTGTGTGCATATTGACACAGCGGTGGGAAAAAAACTGAAAACAGAGCCGAGTGGAATTCAATTTCGTGGTGAAGTTCATGTAAGGTGTAATGCTCACGCACTATATGTCACAGCTGCAGCCGTATGACCCACCTCCGTACCTGCAGGCGATTAGGGCACGCAAGTATAAAGGAAGCAACTCGACTGGAGCTGAACTTGGAACCAAACTTTGAGAAACTGCAATGAGAGCCTCGCTCCCTGTACTTTTTTGCTTGTGGTTCTCTTCATAATCCCTTCTCTTATTCCCCCAATAATGACTCCTTTGGCTCCCTGACCTTCGCAATGTCCCCGGCTTTGATCTTTGGATTCCCCTCAGTGACCAACAAATGCAAATCGCCTGACTCTTGCTTGTCCTGACCACTCTCTTGGCTGTCCCGCGTAAATAAAAGAGCATCTGCACCTGAGTCCACTGAGTCTGTTTCCTATGGTCACAATGAAATTATAACTTTAAGATCATGCCCAGATAAACCTTTATGCAGCTACTCCTGTAATGTAATGCAAATGTTTATATGTATTTCCAAAAAAAAATACTAGGAATGTGATCAGGTATCGTGGATATTTGGATAGTTTTATGCAGATACTCGTGTGATGAACATTGGTTCATATGGTGGGAAGAAACAAACTAACTATACTTACACTCATCTGCATCTATGTCTCTTTTCCTGCTAATATAATGCACAAATTACATTTTCTATGAGATGTTGCTTTGGAGAAAAACATCTGCTAAATGAATAAATGTAAATGTAAATGTGACTTTCACCAATTCATTTTGACTTTATGCCATCACTGCAGGACTGCCTTCTGATTTTTTTCTGACAACATACCCCAGATGAATGTAATAAGGGGGATGATGGCTGTCTGGAGTTTCATTAGAAAGTTTCAGTAAGCATATTAAGCACTTGTTAAATTGAAAAGAATGTTCCACAGGTCTTTCCAGTCATACTACAGAATACCTGTAAATACATATTTGAAAACAAACTATTAAGTACTTACATGTCTAGTTAAACAGGTTTTACAATTACAGGTTTTCTAATAATAATGCTTTATTTATATTTCACAGCATTAGTCATGTTGTTGCCATTTCCCACATTCTCCTCATCTGAAGCCTCTCTTTGTAAAACGATACTTCCTGAGATGGACCATGTTCTGCAAGGCAGCCAAGCAAAAGATTTAGTGTTTGGATGAACGTTGACTAGTAATGGAACAAAATGTTGTGGACTTGTAACTGTCTGTAGTAGTGTATGTGTTTGCATGGATATGAGTGATCTTGTCATCACAATATCTGTAGTTCTTTACTGAGCATATAGATATTGCAATGTTATCTGATTGTTAGTCTGGATCTTCACTCCAGACCTGGATCGGGGCCTTATCGTTGCAGAAGGGCTAGGGATCTCCAGAGCTATATTGTTGGGAGCAATATGCTCCTGGTAGGATCTCCCAAGGCGAACAGGTCTGTAGTGATGATCTAGACTAACACGATCCAAAAACCCCTATGAAAAAGGCAAAGACAACATTTATCCTGCCTGCAATAGGATCACCTGGGCTCAGCCTGAAAAGGTAACATGGGGGGGCCATGTGGGCCCACCACCCGCAAGGTCCTACACTGGGGTCGGGTGCAATGCCTTTCAGGCAGGAGGAGAGGGTGGGTGGGTGCGTGGTGTCACGGCCCCTTGTGGCAGAAACTGGCTCAGCCTCAAAGAAGTTCTGGAGAACCATCCAGCGACTCAGGAAGGGTCAGAGGAGCTTTGCCTAAGCTGTGCTCAGCAAAAGTGGAGAAACTCTGACCTCAAATGAGGATATTGTCGGGAGGTGGAAGGAACACTTTGAGGGGGTGGATGAGATTCGCCCAGAACTGCTTAAGGTCCTGGATGTTGTGGGGCTGTCATGGCTGACACGTCTCTGCAATGTTGCATGCACCTCAGGGACAGTACATTTGGATTGGCAAAGGGGACTGGAGAGAAAGAAAGAAAGGGGACCGGAGAGGGTGTGCCAGTTATCAGGGTATCACACTTCTCAGCCTCCCTGGGAAAGTGTACACCAGGGTGCTGGAAAGGAGGCTCCGGCCAATAGTTGAACCTTGGATTGAAGAGGAACAATGTGGATTCCATCCTGGTGGTGGAACAGTGGACCAGCTATTTACCCTCTCACAGATAATTGAGGGGGCATGGGAGTTCGCTAATCCAGTATACATGTGTTTTGTGGACTTGGAGAAGGCCTACGACTGGGTTTCCCAAGAAATTCCGTGCGAGGTGCTTCATGAGTATGGGGTGCCAGGGCAACTACTGCAGGCCATTTGGTCTCTGTACACACGGAGGGAGAGCTGTGTCCACATACTCAGCATTAAGTCAAGATAGTTCAATGTGGGTGTTGGACCCCGCCGAGGTTGTGCTTTGTCTCTGTTCCTTTTTGTGGTTTTCATGGACAGGATATCAAGGCGCAGCCAAGGTCAGGAGGGCATTCTGTGTGGGAACCAGAAGGTGATGTCTCTGTTTTTTGCGGATGATGTTGTCCTTTTGGCACCGTCACATGGATGCCTCCAGTATGCATTGGAACGGTTTGCAGCCGAGTTTGAAGCGGTTGGTATGAGGATCAGGACCTCCAAGTCTGAGTCTATGGTCCTCTCAGGGAAAAGGACGGCATGCCTCCTTCAGGTAGCGGGAGAGAATCTGCCCCAGGTGGAGGAGTTTAAGTATCTTGGGGTCTTGTTCATGAGTGAGGGGAGAAGGGAGTGCGAGATCGGCTGCAGACTGGGAGCAGCGGAAGCAGTAATACAGTCCCTGTACCCGACTGTAGTGGTGAAGGGGGAGCTGAGCCATAAGGCAAAGCTCTCTATTTACAGGTGCAGCTCTCTATTTATAGCTATTTAACAGCTCTCTATTGTTCCTAGCTCCTTACGGTCATAAACTCTGGGTAATGACCGAAAGAATAAGATCATGGATGCAAGTGGCTGAAATTAGCTTTTTCCGCAGGGTGGTGGGACTCACTCTCCGTGACAGGGTGAGGAGCTCGGCCATCTGGGAGGAACTCGGAATAGAGCAACTAGTCCTCCACATTGAGAGGAGCCAGTTGAGGTGGTTCAGGCATCTGGTAAGGATGCCTCCTGGACACCTCCCTTTTGGGGGTATACCAGGTACAGCCAACTGGGACGAGACCCCGAGGTCGGCTCAGGACCCGCTGGAGAGATTATATACCTCCCAGTTGGCCTGGGAGTGGCTGCATATCCCCCAGGTTCGGCTGGAGGAAGTTGCAGGGGATAGGGGCATCTGGGCTGCTCTGCTCTCCCAATTGCCACTGCAACCCTAGTAGGACAAGCGGGTAAGAAAATGGATGGACGGATAGACGGATGGAAAAAATGGATGGATGAATACGATCAGAGTACAGTATTTATTTTTCAAAATTTACCTATGTTGTATTTAAAAAAGGGTGGGGACATTATGTCTTTTATTAAATATAGGATAAGATTTCAGATGTACATGCTAGCACTTGAGTAACTACTCTTGCAGCCCTGCTATTGTAAACCAGTTTCCTCACACTCATCATCAGGTCTACTATTCAGCCCCGAGAAACCAGTGTCTAGGGTGTCCCAGTCATCAGTGTCAGTGTCACCTATGTAAATACTAATGTAAATCTAAAGACAGGAGGTGGACCACATTGTAACTGCTACAGTGGAGCATGGTCCGCTTCTCAATTCAACAAGCCCACTGTCTCCAGTGTAGCCTTGGTCATTGCTGCTCACACCAGTGTTTGAATCTAATCTGTGCCATTCATTAGTTGTATGCAGCGCTAATTTTCTGAGGGAGGACCTTGCATAGTTTCTTGACTGGTGCTGTAAAATGCTGCTGACAATGTTCAGAAACCCAAAGTTTCAAATTTGTTTCCCAATATAGAACAGAATGTTTTTAAATCAAAACTGCATTTCATAGAATTGGAATAAAAACAGTACTGTATGCAAATTAAACACAAATGCTACAAGAGTGTCACCTCTGGATCAGATTTGCTATTACTGCATTGAGCAGGTCTGCAAAAAAGAAACATTTATCAGACAATTGCATTGTAATGCACTCATAACAATGGCCAGTTGAAAACACACATCGACTAGCTTGAGATATAACAGTCGCAAAAATAACATAAAAATGATCAAATTAAAATCAAGTCCTAATCTTTATAACTTTGTTTTGTATTTAAGTCATATTACGTTAAAATTCTATATGATACAAGCTAACATATTTATCTGGTGTTATAACTATTGAATTATCATTGCAGTTAAACAGCATAAAGTTATAATCTGTTAAAATGTTTTGCTTTATTCTAATACCTTACTGTATTTTTGTGTTTGAAATGGAAATTTGTGGATGGTTTTAACTTTTCAGATACTGCAGCTTGGTGTAAAATAAAGTTAGCGTAAAAAGTGTAAAATAATATGAGTATGTTGAGTATGCTGAAAATGTTCCCCATTGGTTTGGGACAGGGATAACGTCAGCATGGTTAATGTGGCAAAGTAGTGGTGTTATTGATGTGACAGTCTGTATAGCTTAATATAACTCTGGCTGGCAAACAACCCCTTTTCCTCATACTGTAGGAAATACTTTTATGATCCATTTTACCAACAATTTTTGGTGGCATTTTCAATTTTACCTTCATCTTAATATCATAATTTAAACGTATTTTTAATTTTGTAAGTGAGAGATACTTTTTGTGCATACAGTCAATTCAATTCAATTTATTTTTATAGAGGACTCTTCTCATGCAGTGATGCAGTACTGTACTGTACTTTATACAGTATTAAATATGTTGGAAAGGCAAGGTAACAGAGTACTACAGTAGATTACACTACAGCACAATCACATAAGTCATCAGAAAGTAGCAGTTACTTGACTCATAGATTTTAATACAGTGCTGTATACATCTAACATTATTTCACTATCTTCCACTGCTATTAATCACCCACAGAGCCTGCCTTGGGAGAGGATCGATGGAACATTAACGGGGGCCATTTGTGTGGCTGCAAAGCAATTTATATTTCAAAACAGTTTCATATTTAAAGTGTGCCATTTTAATATAAAGTTTGCTATTATAAAGTTGGGGGCGCAGTGGCGCAGTGGGTTGGACCGGGTCCTGCTCTTCAGTGGGTCTGCGGTTCGAGTCCCGCTTGGGGTGCCTTGCGACGGACTGGCGTCCCGTCCTGGGTGTGTCCCCTCCCCCTCCGGCCTTACACCGTGTGTTACTGGGTAGGCTCCGGTTCCCCGTGACCCCGTATGGGACAAGCGGTTCTGAAAATGTGTGTGTGTGTGTATTATAAAGTTGAAGATAATTAGAAATACACTTGTATTTCAACTAACCAAAACAATTGGGACGGGAAATCTCTTTGTCACTTGAAATTGTTTTTATAAATCCTATTACATCACAAATAATATAATCTTAATGGTAACACTTTAGAATACTGTTCCGTACTTTGTAGGTAGTTAATAGGTAGTTAAGCAGGAACTATTACAGAATTAATGGGTAGTGCTTCATTAACACTGTAGTAACTACTGATAACTAATAAGGAAGCGTGATTAACTAAATTGTGTTATTAGTTATGTAGTAGTTACTGATGTAGCCCCCTAGTGCTATTAGCTTGTTCATTCACTTTTTGAAGGTTTAAATAAAGCTTCATGATTTCACACACACACACATTTTCTGAACCACTTGTCCCATACGGGGTCGCGGGGAACCTACCCGGCAACACAGGGCGTAAGGCTGGAGGAGGAGGGGACACACCCAGGATGGAACGCCAGTCCGTCGCAAGGCACCCCAAGCGGGACTCAAACCCCAGACCCACCGGAGAGCAGGACCAGGTCCAACCTGCTGTGCCACTGCACCACTGTGCCCCTCCCAAATACATCAGATAAGAAACAAAGAAGACAGTTGCTTAATGATTACCATAATATAGTATTTTTATAGAGCTATAAGTAAGCCTACTGGCCACAGAGGAAAGAAACAAAAACTTCCAACTGAAAATCGAGGGAGGAAAAAACCTCTGGGGTCCAAGGGCCAGTGGTTGCCTACCCCACCTGGGCATTCTAGATTAAGTAACAATTCTAAGCCAGTTAACAAGTAATAACGATATTGTTGCTATATGGTATCTTGAATCCCCAGCTCAGACCGGTACATCTCATCCATCATGGCAGTTGGTCATCATCTTCAGTCAGCATGGGATTTCAATTTATAGCTTGGTTGAAGGCGTGCCAACTCGTGTTGGAACAGGTACAACCTACACGCGATGTCAGTTTTGCATTTATGGTAAATTGATTGGGGTTTGCTTTGGGAAAAACCAATTAGAGGAAAGAGGGATGGAACGGACTGAAGAAGCTGCGAGACGCCTCTAGAAGGGTCCACAGGTGAGAGAGAAGGAGGTGTTCTGGAGAAAGTGCTCTAGAAAGTATGAGGGAGTTCGTATTCTCGGGTTGCTCCAAAAACAACCAAAAGACAGAATTATGGTTTCGATTGTGTTGTGTGGAGGGTTGGAGATAAGTTTCCGTGGTGTACTCATTTGCGTCCAACAAGAAATTTTGTCAGGAAACTGTGAGTTTCAGTCTGTCACGTCGAGCTGCCAAGGTGATGGAGGAGGAGACCCTGATAGTGCTTTGTGCTACCGGCAACGCACAAAGTTCCTTGGGCATCGTTGGACTTTTCACCTGCTCCCGAATGCGAGTGGACAGCTGACGAGGTAAACTGCAGGTTTTTTTGTCTTTACTCATGAGAGTGAAGCGAACATTATTCTCTGGTTTCGATGTACACAAGCTGCGATCAGGCCTGCAACGAGGGGGTGTTTTACGTGGGTTAAAATACTCTGGAGTATTTGAGGCACTAACTAACTAATTATTGTGTGCCACAGTAAGAAGGTTCTCTATGAAAATTCTAGACTCTGTGTGAAATTGTAACGGTGAGGTTATTTGTTGCTTCTAATATTTAAGTACTTGTTATATAAATTGGAGGCACCGCTGGGATAAAATTAATTTTGCATAAATAGGTAATAGAATGTCTAAATTGACTACAGTTTACTATATAGGACATACTGTATGTAACCTTTGCAGTGTGAGGTTATGAAAGGAACAAAAGTGTGTTAAAGTTCTACGTATAACAGTTTATCAGTGATAATTGATACAGGCCCATTAAAGCTCTTGAAATTTGGCTGTTAACCCGAGTTTAGTATTAGGCAAGGCACAGTGACCACAACTGCAACATGACTGAGCTCCGAAATTGGTGTAAGGGAGAAGCCATTAACCCTGAGTACGCTCTGTTGGTGAAGGATGTCCCTGAAGTTACAGAGATTACTCTCATTGAAGAAACTTTGCAATCCATCAAAGCACTAGGATGAGTTGAAGTGCGGGGAAGAATGTATGACCCTTAGACTCAACATCTGACAGCTTTATGTGAATACCGTAAAAGGGTAAATGTCAAAGCAATCCCCGTGGAGGTGTTGCCACAGGGCAGTGACAAGCCACGGAGGATCTTAGGAGTCTCAGATGAACAAATTGAAGTTGCAAGGAGTCAACGATCTTCTGAGTCAGACCAACCAGAGGAAAACACTAATGTGCCCCTCCAGGCCTGCTCTCCTGAAGCTATCATTTGTGTTGTTGGGGATTTGGTGGAGAGGCAAGGCAGGCTGTCTGTGGATTGCAATGTGTATAGGGGGTTACATACTTAATCAGGAGTTGTCCCCATCCCACTAGGTAAAGAACAGCTTGAAAACTGGATACAGCAAGCACATCTCATGGTGGATAACTGTGAGAGGCCAGACAGAGAGAAGAGGTTAAAGATTATAGAGAGTTTAAAGGGTCCAGCAGTGAAGATAGCCTGGGCAGTTTGATTTAGCAACCCTGATGCGTCTTTGGAAGAATATATTGAAGCTATTGAGAATACCTTTGGGTCTGCTGAGACTGGTGAGGAACTTTACTTTGCATTCAGGCTTCTGTGTCAGCATCCACTAGAGAGGCTCTCTGAGTTTCTTCGAAGAATGGAGAAAACTTTGAGCAGAGTGATACAGAAAGGAGGTCTTGCAGCAAGGGATGCAAATACTGCATGCCTAGACCAGCTCATTAAGGGAGCTGTAGGAGTCGACATGATGCTTTTTAATCTGAAATTGAGAGAGCGACTAGAAAACCCACCTGATTTCTTAGAACTGTTGAGTGAGATTTGCACTGAAGAGGGATATGAAGCTTCTTGACAGAAACTGAAGTCCACAGTGAAACCTGTCCAGGCCAAAACTGTAGTGGCACATGCAGACAGTAGAATGCAAGAGCTCCAAGCCGAAATGAAAGCCTTGAAGCTTCGGTGAGCGGAATGTTCCGTGTTGCTGCCTGATCATCCTGTGGTGTTTCAGAAGTCCAGCATGGTAACAACTGACTTCATTGAGCATCCAGAGAATGACAGAGATGTGAAAGCTCTAAAAAAAGAGGTGAGGAAACTCAGAAAGCAAATCAAGATTATGTCAGTTAAGCCTGCTACTGCAGTCACTGAGAAGTCCGATCAGAGGCCGCCGTCCTCAGCTGTACCACAGTGAGGGTCAACCCCATGTCGTAGACAGGGTAGGTTTTTCTGTTATTGCTGTGGTGAAGATGGGCATATGGCTGCAAAATGCAACAGACCAGAAGACCCACAGAAAGTGATCCAAAAGTTCATTCGTGCACAATGCACAGTGAGAGCCACAAAACAAGGGTCAAGTGTTTCAACTGAGGGTAGCCCCTCAGATATTCATGTGAGTAGAGGCTTTGCCAGTACCCAAGCTAGCTGGTTGCCTAAAGGAGTGGTGGGACCACCTTCCACTGTTCAGGTAAAGGTGGAAGGGAAGATCTGTACAGCCCTGCTCGACAGCAGGTCCCAGGTGACAATTATTTTTGACAGCTAGTATAATAAACACTTGAAACATGTACTATTGTGTCCGTTAAGTGGGTTAGCCATCTGGGTCTAAGGTGATTTTGATGATAGTTGTCCTTATGGGGGATTTGTGCAAGTGGGGTTGGAGTTTCTGCAAAAAGTGATGACTGATCTAAATCCCATCAATGTTCTTACCTTGTGTTGCCCTGACCCACGCTGCTCTGACAACATTCCTGTTTTGTTGGGCACTAATGTGCAAAGGGTACGACCTTTCGTCTTCAGCACCAAGGAGAGTATGAGTACTAATCCCTCTTGAGTCTCAAGCAAAGACACCAGCCCAGATAAAGAGTGTTCCCTCTGACACTGGAGACAAAGTGGCTGCTGTCAGATGGATGGGACCTGGCCCTTTGCTCATTCCGGCTGCTGGTGAGTGCGTTGCAGTCTGCAAGATTCAAGAAACCCAGTCTATGGGGAAAAGCATTCTGATTACAGAGCAAGGTCCCACTCTTGCTCTCCCTTCTGGTGTGCTGGTACAGCCCGGGGTATTATTTTCATCACCTGTGGATAAAGACAACTTTCTGGTCATGTTGTGCAATGAGTTGTGTAAAGATGCTGGCATCATTATCGCAAATTTACTTGTCACCGACACAGTAACTGTCGCAAAAAGTAAAGACGCCAAGAAGCCCACAAAGATTGATCCTACTTTGTTTGACTTTGTGAATTCCCCCATTCCTGATGAGTGGAATATGAGACCATCACATAAATTAGCTGAACGAGATAATGTGTTTTCATTGAATGAGTGGGATCTTGGTTTGACAAAGAGGGTGGAACATAGGATCAGACTTACTGATTATAGGACATTTCGAGAGAGAGGTACCGGTGTTTGGCACCTGCTGATCTGGATGATTTGTGACGTCATTTACAGGGATTGTTAGCAGTAGGCATCTTAAAGGAATCCATAAGTCCTTATGCATCCCCCATAGTTATTGCCCGAAAGAAATCAGATCAATTGCAGATGTGTGACGTTGAATCGCCACACTATCCCTGACCAGTATGCTGTGCCATGCATTGACGATGCACTTGATTATCTCAATGGAAGCAAGTGGTTCTCTGTATTAGATTTTGGTAGTGGATACCAGCAAATCCCATTGGCAGTGGAGGATAAAGAGAAGACTTTCATCTGCCCACTGGGTTTCTACTAATTTGAGAGAATGCCGCAAGGAGTCACAGGGGCTCCAGCAACATTTCAAAAACTCATGGAGAAGGCAGTGGGAAACATGTATCTGTTGGAAGTGGTGGTGTATTTAGATGATCCTGCTAAGGTTGAAGCGGTAACTCACTGGAAACAGCCAACTGATCTTCCATCACTTCAGTCTTTCTTAGGGTTCTGTGGGTATTACTGTCGTTTTATAAAGAACTTTTCCATCATGGTCTGACCCCTCACTGACCTGACCTCCATGCCAGATGGGCCAAAAGGCTGCTGGCATAAACAAGAAAGAATATTATAAAGTGAGTGAACAATTTGGTGACTGATGGAATGACTGATGTACCAGTGCTTTCAAGCAAATCATTCATTGCCTTACCAACGTACCTGTTCTAATTTCTGCTGACCCGGCTAGGCCCTATATATTGCGTATTGATGCCAGTTTCCATGGACAGGGAGCAGTCTTAAATAAAAAGTACCCAGAGGGTTTAATGCCAGTGACATTTGCAAGTCGAAAGCTCAGCCCCTCGGAGAACTACCCTGTCCATCAGCTCAAGTTCCTGGCACTGAAATGGGCTGTGGTGAAAAAATTTCATGATTATTTGTACGGAATGAGTTTTACAGCGAGAACAGATAACAATCCTCTCACATATGTTCTAATTACCGCAAAGCTAAATGCAACCGGTCATCGCTGGCTTGCTGCACTCGCTACATATTTCACCATTCAGTACCGAGCATGTTGCCATAACATTGATGCTGATGCATTGTCACGAAATGTGTTCTCAAGGAGAATGAGAAGTGGCAAGAGCTCTTTTCTGAAAGCATCAAGGCTCTCTGCAAACAAATTTTCTGTGGAAAAGAGCATGGGAGGTCGCCAACATGTGCAGAGTTCCAGAGTTTCACCTGAAACCATTCCGGACTGTTATGCTTTTCCAGCACGTTTTGATGTAGGGCACTTGGAACTGATAAACAGCACTGAGCTGGGACTACGTCAGGAATTGTTGCAGATGCATTGCACGCAAGACTCTTCCTCAGAGGGCTGCTCCAATGAACAAAATTACAAGTGAAGGGCCACTTAATTTGGTGTGCATTGCTCGAGTGACAGGAAATCAAGATTCAAAGGAATTTGGTAACGTGCTTGTTGTAACTGATAATTTCACTCATTACGCTCCAGCCTTTCTGCTCCAACCGTTGCTAGAGTACTATTTGAGAAGTACCTTGTACACTATGGACTCCCTGCTTGCATTCACTCTGACCAGGGGCATGACTTTGAGTCAAAGCTGATTCGTGATCTCCTAAGAATGTTGGGTATCAGCAAGTCTTGCATGACACTCTACCCCCCCTCAGGGGGATCCTCAACCAGAGAAATTCAACAGGGCTCTGCTTTCCATGTTGGGATCATTGGATCCTAGGCAGAAGCAGAACTGGAGTTAGATCATCAGTTAACTTGTGTAGCGCCACCCTCCATTTCGCCTAATTATGAGGGTGGTGCCCTGGGTTCTATTCAGTATTCCAATAGAAAACCCAAACTCAGGTATTTCAACAACAAATTTAATAAACTCTCCAAACCCCCATAGAAATATTCAAAGTTATTAACCCCAAATTGGAAATCCCCTCAAGATGAATGCAAACATAAATAAAACAACCGAACAGAAAACACACGTACACTCAATATCTTATAACAACACAAGCACGAATAACCTTGGTGCTACACACTTCTTCATACTCCGGAGTATTTAACACACGTAAAAACCCCCTCGTTGCAGGCCTGGACGCAGCTCGTGTGCGTTGAGACCCAAAATTATGGGTCGCTTCACTCTTGCGAGTAAAAGAGGGGAAAAAAACCGCAGTTTACCTATCCCTGTCCCTGTCCACTCGCGTTCGGGGCAGATGAAAACTCCAGCGATGCCCGAGGAACTTCGCGCGTTACCGGTAGCACGAAGCGCTATCGGGTTCTCCTCAGTCCTCCTCAGTCCTCCTCCGTCACACCGGCGTAGCAGTTCGACGAGACGGGCTGAGCCTGAAAGCTTGTCGTCTTAACTGTCTCGTCGGACCACGAGGACACCACAGAAACTAAACTCGCCAACACAATCCAACTGCAGAGAAGCGATATTTTCTCTCTGGTTACTCATCCAGCAACCAGAAAAATATCGCCCCCTGACACTCTGGAGCGCTCTCCTCTCTCTCGACCCTTCTAGAAAAGTCTCGAAACTCTTCCCATTCGTTCCATCCCCCCTGTTCTCTCATTGGTTCGGCACCAAACTGAACCCCCCAATCGACTCACAGTGCGTGCAAAACTAGCACAACGTGTAGGTTGCGCCTGTCCCAACATATGGTGGTCGGGCTTCGACCAACTAGGACTCCAATTAATGAAGCTTTATTTAAACCTTCAAAATTAAACACGCAACCTAGTAGCGCTACAGGGCTACACTTGTACATACCTATAACTGCACGAGAAATGAGGCAACTGGCTACTCCCTTTATCTGTTGATGTTTGGCAGGAAACTCGTCTGCCTATAGATCTGTATTTCAGTGTGCTACCTGAGGGTGACAAGGGAGTGCAATATCAACGTTATGTTACAAAATTGAGAGCAGACTTAAACAGAGCTTATCAATTAGCTAAAGAAGCTGCTGAAAAGAATCATGAATGGAACAAGAGAGCACATAATAAATTAGGACCAGGTTCTAGAAAAAGGAGACCATGTACTACTGAAGAATTTCGGTGCCATGGGTAAGCACAAGTTAGAGAATAAGTGGAGGTCCTTAACATATATTGTGGTGGGGAAAATAGAAAATCTGCCAGTGTACCAGATCGAGCCTGAGAGTGGCTCTGGTGCAATCAGGACAGTCCACCATAATCATCTACTTCCCATTTGGTGCTTAGACTACCAGGGAACGAGGATAAATCTGATCTTCTGTAGAGATAAGCAACTAGGCAACTAATTTTCCATGGTGTACTCAATTGTGTCCAACGAGACATTTTGTCAGGAAACTGCAAGTTTCAGACTGTCATGTCAAGCTGCCGTGGTGATGGAGGAGGAGACCCTGATAGCGCTTCGAGCTACCAGCAACGTGAATGGAGGGCTGACGAAGTAAACTGTGGGTTTTTTGTTTTTACTCGTGAGAGTGAAAATGACTATTATTCTTTGGTCTCGACATACACAAGCTGCGATCAGACCTGTAACGAGGGGGTGTTTTACGTAGGTTAAAATACTCCAGAGTATTCGAGGCACTGCCTAATTAACTATTATGTGTGACAGTAAGAAGGTTCTCTATGAAACTTCTAGACCCTGTCTGTGTGAAGTTGTAAAGGTGAGGTTATTTGTTGTTTATAATTTTTAAGTACTTGTAAAATTTGTGTATTCATGTTTTGTTTATTTGCATTTTTTCAATCTGATGGGATTTTCGGGCTAGTATTGTGTATTTGACAAAATAATCTGTGAATACTTCCCTGAGTTGGTGTGGTGGTGCAGTGGGTTGGACCGCAGTCCTACTCTCCGGTGGGTCTGGGGTTCGAGTCCCGCTTGGGGTGCCTTGCGACGGACTGACGTCCTGTCCTGGGTGTGTCCCCTTCCCCCTCCGGCCTTACACCCTGTGTTGCCGGGTAGGCTCCCGTTCCCTGTGACCCCGTCAGGGACAAGCAGTTCTGAAAATGTGTGTGTACTTCCCCGAGTTTTCTATTTACAAGGTGTTTGGAGAATTTAATAAATTTGGTTGTTCTGTTACTGAGCTATTTGAGTTGGGTTATAACATTTTAGTTGTTAGAATAGAACCCAGGGCACCACCCTCATAGTCAGTAAACGGAGGGTGGCGCTACACCAATAACCATCAAATCCTGCATTTGTAACAATGAAATACCCACACACACACGCTTTCAGAACCGCTTGTCCCGTACAGGGTCGCAGGGAACCGGAGCCTACCCGGTAACACAGGGCATAAGGCCAGAGGGGGAGGGGACACACCCAGGACGAGACGCCAGTCCGTCACAAGGCATCCCAAGCGGGACTCAAACCCCAGATCCACCGGAAAGCAGGACAGTGGTCCAACCCACTGCGCCACTAACAATAAAATAATTATTACTTATTTAGTAGTTACTAATAACTATTAAATAATGTATGCCTCCTGCAGTACTACACGTTAACTGAGGCTCGTTTAAAAGAACTATTAATTAATTACTAATCAAGTCACGTACAATTACCTATGGCAATACACAGGCTATATATGGTCCTGTTTATTACTATTAATACAATTTTTAGATTACTCTTTTACTTCAAGAGGTTGGTCAGAGTATCTTGAACCTTTTATGTTCCCTATTACCAGAGCAAGGAGGGTGTGACGGGACAGTGGATTTGATTGGTGCCTTGCTGTGTGGCAGGTCTGGGATTCAAGTCTCTCTTGGGGTGTACAGCAGCTCTGTGCTTCTCTCTGTGTTTTCCTCCCCCAATGTGCAGAGGAAGGACTTGGCAACCCACCTCTGTTTCTCCCTTGAATTGCCTCAAAAATGAAGCAGGTGGTCGCTATGAGTCTGGTTCCTCTCGGCACCCTGCATGCATGTATCACCATACTGAATTGACTAAATATCTCATTAAGGTTATATATTGCCATCAATTAAATGGGTCTGTTCTTTAACCAGAAAGAAATTTAAGAAATAAACCCCTTCTTATTTGCCTCTTGTGGAAAATGATCACTAGCTAACTTACCTCATAAGAACTATACGGATTCCATGTGTTCCACCTCTGTTTTCTTTAAGGACATCTCTCCCTATTACTCTTTATGAATGAATTACCTAATAACTGGGGGTTACATTTTTATTATTAACTATTAAGAAAATCCTGGTAACTCCTTAGTAGTTACCACTTCAAGAACTACTCATGACCTGGAACACACACACACACACACACACACACACACACACACACACTTTCAGAACCACCTGTCCCATACAGGGTCAGGGGGAACCAAAGCCTACCCAGTAACACAGGGCATAAGGTCAGAGGGGGAGAGAACACACCCAGGATGGGATGCCAGTCCGTCACAAGGCACCCCAAGCAGGACTCAAACCCCAGACCCACGGGAAAGCAAGACGGTGGTCCAACCCACTGCGCCGCTACACCCCCTGACCTCGGGCAGTATTCTAAAATGAAACTCATGGTAACCCATTAGTAATTACTTAGGTCTTACCACAACCACATAGTCTGGAACAGTATTGTAAACATTTGGAGAGCTTGAAAAAACTAAGCAATGAATGATTATCTGGAGCAGCAATGTAAAGTAAAAAGCATACACTATTAATATAACGGTAACATTAGTAACTCAAGCGTTTTAATATTTTATTAGTTTCACTTGATTGCACTTTTTCACATAAACTGAAATTGAATGCTGTAATGCTTAACATTATAATGCCCATGGAGGGGGTGCGGTGGTGCAGTGGGTTGAACCACAGTCCTGCTCTCCGGTGGGTCTAGGGTTCGCGTCCCGGTTGGGGTGCCTTGCGACGGACTGGCGATCCAGTGGCCCCCGAACCTGGTGTGCATACAATAACTCAAAGGGAGAAAATCCTGTTGAAGCCTGTGGAACTTCACGGTATGCAAACAGGAAGGGTAACCACTGGTCCCAGTCTTTGCCAGTATCTGAAACAAACTTCTTCAACATATTTATCAGGGTCTGATTAAACCGCTCAACGAGTCCATCAGTCTGTGGGTGGTAAGGAGTGGTTCTGATACGCCTAATTCCTAAAAGTTCATAGACCTGCCTGAGGGTTTTACTCATAAAATTGGGACCTTGGTCTGTTAGAACCTCCCGGGGAATACCCACTCGCGAAAAAAGTTGGAGCAGTGCTGTGGCAAGCTGTTTGGCAGTTACCTCCCTCAAGGGAAAAGCTTCTGGATATCTAGTTGCATAATCACATATGACTAAGATAAACCTATTTCCCGACTTACTTCTCTCCACAGGACCCACTACATCAACACCAATTCTTTCAAAAGGAGTATTTACCACTGGTAATGGAATCAAAGGGGCACGTGTCATAGCCTTCCCTCCTGACAACTGACACTGTGGACAGGATCTGCAAAATTCCTTCACTTCCTCATGCAATCCTGGCCAAAAGAAACGTTTACCTATTCTTTCTAGTGTCTTTGAGTAGGCTAAATGCCCTGCCCAGGGAATAGTATGCCCAAGCTCCAATACTTTCCTAAATTTCCTTGGTACCACTAATTGCAACCTGTTCTCACTCTCTCTATAAAGAAGTCCATTCTGTATTAAATAACTTCTGTTCCCTAACCCAGTAACACAACCTTCCTCTACCTTTTTAAAGCATTGGGTTAAACTGGGATCTGAGCACTGCTCTTCAGCTAAATTACCAGAAAAATGCAAGTTGATTTCAGCCAAGCTAGGGGGATCAACTTCTGACTAACTGCATGTCAGAACTTCCTATGACCTCCCCAACTGTCTGTCTACGCCTTGCACACCTCTCTTCCTTAGTAAGAGTGGGCTCAATTTCAACATCAACGCCCTGAAAAGGTAACACCTGCCAAGGTTCAGAATTATCCTGTTCCTTAGCCCTTGCACGGGTAATCACACCATACAATGCTGTTTTACTGACCAAATCAGGCAACACGGGGAGATCCTGCCCCAATAACATAGGATAGGGTAGGGTAGTCTTGGCACTAGTCCTACCTTCAACAAGAAGGTCTGGTCACAAACCCGAATATACACATCAGCAGTGGTATGCTCACTTTTGTCACCATGTACACAGCATACAGTAAGCCTTTCCTCCTCATTCCGAAATTCTGGAGGAACTAAAGCTGCCTGCACCAATGTCTGTGAACACCCAGTATCTACAAGGCCTACAACAGGCTTCCCATTGAGCTCAACCATAACAACAGGATCCCTATTCTGTATAGTTCCTATAGGGGAGGTGGGCCTGGGAACATAGCACAAATGAGTATATTTAGTCTTTTTAAGTGGACAGAATGTACTTTTATGACCTGGAGCACCACAATTAAAGCATGACACCGAAGCTTTATCTCTGGGCTCAGACTTAACACTATCAAGACCAGTAGACAAGGTGTTCTTAGGATAACTATGTTTAACATCAGAACCAGCTCCTTTATACACACCATCAGACTTACCCCTGGCTTGACGGTCAAGTCTCCCAGCATAGTGATAGGTCCTGGAGCTCTTGTGGGCTGCTACATAGTTCTCCACCAATTCAGCTGCCTCTGCTGCCGTTGCAGGACTTCGTTCTTTAACCCAGATCTTCACTTCAGGGTAGAGAACTCGCAAATATTGTTCCAACACCACTGTTTCCATGATGTCCTCTTTGCTGCTTTGTTCAAACTTGACCCACTTACAGAAGAGTTCCTTCAGCCGTACATAGAGTTCTTGGGGGGGTCTCCTCAATGCTGGTTTCCATAGACCTGAACTGCTGGCGATAGGTCTCTGGGTTGATTTCATACTTTTTAAGCAGTGCTTCTTTTATTTTGTCATAGTCCATACTACTCTCTGACTCCATAGCTACAAAAGCACTTCTGGCCTTACCCGTTAACAATGGAATTAAACGAGTGGCCCAGTCTACCTTTGGCCAGCCATAAACTACTGCCATCCTTTCAAATGTAGTAAGGAAATCTTCAATATTATCAGAGTCCTCCAGCTTTACCATGTTGGATCCATAACACCTCAATGCTATGGACGATGAAGGGCCTGGAGCTGATAAAGAAGTGCTTCCTTGCACCCTCTGTTGTTCCACATCAAGCTGTAACTGGTGCACCTGATGAGACAGGACTTTAAACTGTTGAACCTGATGGGCAGTCTCTCTCTCTCCATCCGTTCATCTCTGACTCTCTGAAACTCCATAAATGTTTCAAACATCTTTGCAAGTTGCACCATAGCAAGATCACCAGCAGGAGGGAGCACCACATCTGCAGCACTTTCATCTTCTGCTCCATCTTCTTCCTCCTGTCGTTTCTTCTCGCTTCTGGTGGCCATTTTCCTCAGTGGTCACTACTCTATCGATTCTCCACTAAGTCAGTCCAAGTCCCGCTTCTGACACCACATGTGAGGGTATGGACGACGGATGGAAGCAGCAGTGGAGAATTGAAATAGTGGACCAAAAGGTTTATTTCCCTTTACTAAAAAGTATTCTTCAAAACACATAAACCCTCAACCAAGTACAAAACAATCATAAAGTTATAAAGAACATGAGGCCTATGAGCCATGGGCTTAGCCCCTTATATCAACATTAATGCATAACTCTCCTATTCACTGCATGAGAGTAACTACATAAGTTTGTATCAAACTCCTCACTAGTGCCCTAATACAAACCTATATAGCAATAGCTCCGCCCTCTGATTATACCATAACAGCCTCAATTTATTTCAAAATACATTTCCCCCAAAAATTACATCTAAAATAAATACTAAAACATACAAACAATACTAAACATTTTTTACTATAAAAATCCCTACATACATCTTATAAAAATATTTCACACTACACAGTAAAACACCCCTGCCTAGTTGGTTGTGCCCAAGGACTCCCCCCTAGATATACCCCAAATAGTTGACTCCATCGGGTTTCCAACACAAGGCACCAAACACAACAGAACACCAGACAGCTACATGGTAAGGAAAAGTCTACAGAAATGTCCTTCTAAAAACAATAAATACATTCACTCTCCACACAGTTACATATACCTGCCATATCTTTATAAAAGAAATATTAGTTAATGACAACCAGACAGATACCGGTAGGCCTTTCCCGGCACCCAATCTAGTTCAAACAAACAGTGTTAAATGGAATACAAAACCAGAACAAACAATATAACAATACAAGATAAAATGCATGTGACAGGCAACAGCAACAAGGTTCAGCGTTACATTGTTGGTACTTTGCCGGCATCTTGCTGATTCCTTGGAACAACTTGCCTGTCACAGCTCAGTCTGTGACAATGCCCATTTCCTTTACATTCTGTATTGCTATTTAATGTCTCCAATCCTCTGTCCAATCAATGTGAGCGGTGCGATGGTGAAGCCCGTCACGTGCCGACGCTTTCTTCATGTGCAGATGCAAAGCTGGGTCCTCCGGCATGTAGTAGGGAGTTAAAAGAACTTCATGCCTTGTGCCTGTGTTTTACTTCACTTCCCCCACCCCTTGTTCTACTTCTGCTCCTCCCCTTTTTTCCAGTCCCCTCCCCTCTAGGAACCCACTGGGTTATGATGCTCATTTCTGATTGACACTAATTGGCTAATAACAAATTGACACCCGGCTATCCAATAAACAGAAGAAATAGAAATAAACTACTGTAAGAGACAAGATGGGAGACAGCAGCTGTAGTGCTCGTCTGTTGGTGTTTTTTATTCACTCCCCGGTCAGGGAGAAGGAAGTGTGGGAAGGGAACTAGTAGGACGGGGCTTCGGTGAGGACAGTTGGGACAGGGGCCTCGGACCAGTCCTGACGACTGCGTCCACAGGCTCGTGCTCGGGTTTGGGTTTGGGTTCGCGTATTGGCTTTCCTCCTCCGTCTCACCCTCTCACTGCCGGGCACAAGTGAAGAAACAGGGAGCATAATTAGCCCCAGCTGTGGCGGCTTCGTCCCCTTCTCCGCCCCCTCCACCGGCTGCCTCCGTGTGCCGCATTCTTCCACCTCTGCTGCCAGGCCCCCAGTGGGGGGTCGCGGGGCCTCCCCGCCCTGCCTCACCCTGCCTGACACCCTGCCTCTCCCCACCGAGAGAGGAAGTCGGGGACCACCTGGTCCCGACCCGGCCGGTGGACCACCCGGAAGTAGTAGGGCTGCAAGGCCAAATACCAGCGGGTGAGGCGGGAGTTGGAGTCCTTCATGGTGTGTAGCCATTGCAAGGGGGTGTGGTCTGTACACAGGTCAAACTGCCACCCCAGGAGGTAAAAGCAGAGGAAGAGGACCGCCCACTTAATCGCAAGGCACTCTTTTTCGATGGTGCTGTAGTTGCGCTCCGGGCCTGTCAACTTACAACTGACGTACAGCAGAGGTTGCCACTCCCCTTTTACCTCCTGGGAGAGGACTGCCCCCAAACCCCGATTGGAGGCGTCTGTATATAGGAGAAAGGGGAGAGAAAAGTCAGGACAGGTGAGGACAGGACCCCCACACAGTATTTCTTTAATCTTCAGAAAGGCATTCTGGCACTGCTCCATCCACTGGACCGGATCCGGGGAACCTTGGCAAGTGAGACCCGTCAGGGGCGTGGCTAAGGTGGAGAACCCCGGGATAAACTTGCGATAGTAATTTGCGACCCCCAGAAAAGATCTCACCTGTTTTTTTCTGTCTTGGGGACTGGACAAGCCGCAATCGCGGCTGTTTTGCTGATTTGGGGCCGAATCTGTCCGTCTCCCAAGAGGAACCCCAGATACCGTACCTCTTTCCTTCCAATCGCACATTTCACTGGGTTTGCCGTGAGGCCCGCCTCCCTCGGGGCCTGTAGGACTGCTCTCAAGTGGGCCATGTGCCGCGGCCAATCGGGGCTGTACACAATATCCAAGTAGGCTGCGGCAAAGCTGGCGTGAGGACCCTGTCCATGAGCCTCTGGAAGGTGGCTGGGGCCCCATGTAAACCAAACGGGAGTGTAACAAACTGGTGTAAGCCAAAAGGAGTAGAGAAAGCCAAGACCTCCTTGGACTCTGGAAAGAAGAGAATCTGCCAGTAGCTCTTGGTGAGATCCAATCTCAAATAAAACCGAGCAGACCCCAGTCGGTCCAGCAACTCAACCACCCGGGGCGTGGGGTAGGCATCAGACTTCGTGACCGCATTGACCTTTTGAGCCGTCTGCCTTTGGGACCAGTACCACCGGGCTGCTCCACTCGGCCTCCACTCGGCCGCCTCCCTCTGGTGCAGGTCTGTAAGACCCGGGCCTAATCTAATGGGGGAGGGGTCCCTACCCAGGTCTGGCAGTTCTGGGCCCAACTCGTCCCGCACAGGGTTTGTGGTGGCCAGGGAGGCGACCGGGGCCTCCTGCCAGTGTTTAAGGAGGTGGTATACCTGCTGTGCCCCACCTCGGTCGGATCGGAGAACCTCATAGTCGACCTCCCCTATGTGCCGTGTAACCACGAAGGGCCCTTTCCACTTAGTGAGCAATTTAGACTGCGACGTGGGAAGCAACATGAGTACCTTCTTGCCCGGGGTGAAGTGACGTAACTGTGTCCCCCTGTTGTATGTGCGCGCTTGCCTCTCCTGGGCTTGCTGGAGGTGTGCTGGTGACAGGCGTCCAAGAACATTTAACAGCTCTCTCAGGTCGAGGACATGTTGTAGTTTGTTTTTACTGGGACTTCCCAGGCCTCCCTTACAATGTCCAGGACGCCCCGGGGACGCCGGCCGTACAATACCCTGTGTTGGCTCGTGCTTGGGTTTGGGTGTTGGTTCTCCTCCTCTGTCTCACCCTCTCACTGCCGGGCACAGGGGAAGAAATAGGGAGTGTAGTTAGCTCCAGTTGTGGTGGCATCGTCCCCTTCCCTGCCCCCTTCCCCGGCCTCAGTGTGCCACAACTACCTATTACGTATGAAACAGTATTCTACAGTATTACCAGTCCTTGAACTTCTCAGGTCCTATTTCTGCAAACTGTTTTACTAATATAAAATTGTGGAGGAGAAATAATTTTTCTCTGAATTACATTAAAGCAGAGGTACTTGTGGTGGGTGACACAATCACATCAATCTTCACAACGAATGGTATAACCTTCAAGTGGACAGAATGTGTTAAGGTCTTGGGAGATTTGTTGGACAGAAACCTGTAGTTTGAGTCCCATGTTGCTACATTCATTGGGCTGTCCATACCAGACTGTATCCAGGCTACACTAGGTACAGAATGCTGCTGTGACAATTGTCAAAAGAACTAGAATGTATGACCATATAATACGAGTACTTAAATCACTGTATTGGCTTTCAGTTACATTTAGAATTGATTATAGAATCTCATTTCTGATCTATAAAGCAGTGAATGGTATTGCTCTGGCTTAGCTTTGTGAGATTATTGATTCTTTTATTCCAAGACGGTGTCTTCGTTTACTTACATTTATTTATTTAGCAGATGCTTTTCTCCAAAGCAACTTCGAATGAACTCTATGTAGTGTTATAAGCCCACACACCTTTTTCATCAAGGTGACTTACACTGCTTGATACACTACTTACAATGGGTCACTCATCCACACATCACTGAAACACAATCTCTCTGTGTCACTCACACACTTTGGGGGAACCTGAACAGCATGTCTTTGGAGTGTGGGATGAAACCGGAGCACCTGGAGGAAACCCACACAGACACGTGGAGCACATGCAAACTCCACACAGACTGAGCGGCGATCAAGCCTATGTCCTCTCACACCACCAAGGCGCTGTGAAACAGCAGCACGTGCAATAAAGTTAGAACGTTGTAAATTAGAGCGTAAATGGTGTTCAACTAAACTATACATTTATTATGCAGCCTCGTCTGATTGTCTAAAAAAATATTAAAAAAAGCACTTTTTCATGCCAGATCCGAATACTACGCAGAGTTAATTGATGAAAATCAGAAGAACCCTCGCTTCAACTGGCAAACACAAAGAAAAACAATATATTCCTGCTTCCATTACTATGATGAATTTATGTCGTTTTTCAATAATAAATTAGGGAATATCCCTGAATCGACAGTGCCCTCTAGTTCGGTCTTAGCCAGCATAAGTGCTTCTGACGAAGATAATACTTGTTGTCTGTTCCATTTCAGTAGCTTCAACGTAATAACTGTAGAGGAAATTACTGTGCTGATTCATTCTACGAAAGTTACTACCTGTCCTTTAGACCCAATCCCCACTAAATTACTGAAAGCCGCTGTTTCCATGCTTGCAGAACCTATTGTTAATATGTCGCTACTTAATAGTTGTGTTCCAAAAGCTTTTTAAAATCGCTGTTATTAGACCCCTACTAAAGAAACTGGATCTGGATTGTAATAACCCATGTAATTATAGACCCATCTCCAATGTACCGTTTTTATCCAAAATTCTAGAAAAGATCGTAGTTTCCCAAATTGTAAAATATCTTAATTATCATAATATATCTTAAAAATTTCAGTCTGGTTTCCGCATTGGTCACAGCACTGAAACGGCACTTACACGTGTTGTTAATGATATTCTCATTTCTTCTGATGCTGGTCTTATGTCACTGGACTTGAGTGCTACCGGTATCCTACTGAGTAAACTTGAAAATGTGGTTGGACTAAGGGGTGCTCGTATTTAGCTACACGTGAACAATTTGTATTGAAATCTGATGACTACACCTCCTCCA
Source organism: Scleropages formosus (assembly GCF_900964775.1). NCBI lineage: Eukaryota > Metazoa > Chordata > Actinopteri > Osteoglossiformes > Osteoglossidae > Scleropages > Scleropages formosus. The sequence goes on from NC_041814.1 coordinate 4,736,988, forward strand.
TCTACACTATGGTTCAGTATGGTATGCTGCAGGGCTCTGTGTTGGGGCCATTATTGTTTTCACTGTATATGTTACCATTGGGTACCATTTTTCGCAAACACAATATGAATTTCCATTCGTATGCCGATGGCAAACAGCTATATGTATCATTTAAGCCTGATGATCCATCACATGTGGTGTCTTTAGCTAATTGTTTTACCAGTATAAAATTAAGGATGAGTAAAAATTTTTTATCTCTGAATGTCAGTAAAACAGAAGTACTTGTGGTGGGTGGTGATGCCAAAACTCTCGACATAATCACACCAATCTTTACAACAAATGGTATTAGCTTCAAACGTAGAGATTTTGTCAAGGATTTCGGTGTCCTGTTGGATGGGAAGCTGTCATTTGTATCTCATGTAAATACTTTTAAGTTATGCTGAGAAACTGCTTCATGCCTTTGTTTCAAGCAGGCTGGACTATTGTAATGCTTTATTGTCGGGTTGTCCGTACCAGACTGTATCCAGGCTACAGTTGGTACAAAATGCTGCTGCAAGAATTGTTACTACTAGAACTAGGAAGTACGACCATATAACACCGGTACTTAAATCCTTGCATTGGCTCCCGGTCTCTTATAGAGTTGATTATAAAATCCTACTTTTGACCTATAAGGCAATACATGGCATTGCTCCGGGTTACCTTTGTGAGATCATTTTTATATCCCAGGACGATATCTCCGTTCATTAGATGTGTCACGTCCCACGGGGTCACTGCCCCTCCTGGTCAGAGGCGGCGCCACTCGGTGCCGCTAGGTAACACTCACGTATCATCTCACAGTCTCAAAGGACACGGAGGTATAAAAGGAGCCAGCGGAGCAGAACCACTTGCGGATTCTTAATCAGCGGTTCTATTGTGCTCTCTTGGCGATTAGTAGTCTCTTGTTCCCTCAGTCTGTTTCCTAGGTGTTCATGTTCTAGTCCCGAGTGCCCGTCCTTGTCAGTTCCTGCCTCTTGTTCTCCAGTCCTGTTCCAGTGTTCCAGTCCAGTATTTCGTCACGTCTCGGGGTTGCGGTCATACTCACAGAGTAGCGTTTCACTGTTCACCGTAGTTCAAACACCGTGTGTGTTTCCTGTTTCACTTCCACTGAGTGTCTTACAGTACGCACAGTGCACTTTTAACATCACCCTGCACGTGAGGTCATTTTACGTTTCGTACGTGTTCGGACGTAATAGCAACGCGTGTCCGTGTTGGACTCCCGTCCGGACGCTACAAGATGTAGGTTACCTAAAACTAAAAGTACCTGTGATCAGTAAGGCCTCAGTAAGAAGTCGCGCCTTTAGTTATAGAGCACCTAAACTGTGGAATAGTCTACCAGTTACTGTCAGAAATGCCCCATCTGTTTCTGTTTTCAAATCCCGCCTAAAGACTTATGTTCACTCAGGCATTCCACCTCGTAATGTAATTCAACCTGCTTTGGTTGTGTGTGTGTGTGGTTGTTTTTTTTTATCACCTTTATAAATGCATTTTAAATTTACTTAACTAACAAATTACTAACTCTCCTATCTTCTCGCTGAGCACTACCTCGCTACATAAGAGGATGGGTGGGCAGCCCCCGGCACTCGCACTGACAGAGGTTTTTTTTTCCTCCCTTGCCTTTTGGTTGGAAGTTTGTTCCTTTCCTCTGTGGCCAGTAGGCATACTTACAGCTTTAATAACTGCATGGGTACTGTAGTAAATATATAGACAACTGTCTATTTGCCTTATGCCTTTGTTCAGCGCTCTGTATCACTGTGTGAGAGGAGAGCTCTGAAATTAAATTTGAATTAAACTGAATACATGGAGTGGCTGGTGGCATCATGGTTGGAGTGGCTGCTTTTGGCTCCAGAGGTTGCCAGTTTGATTCCCGCCTCTGACTACAGTGCCCTTGAGTATGGTGCTTACCCTGCAATTGCCCCAGTACCTTCACCCGGCTGTGTGCCTGGGTACCTAGTTGTGTGGCCCTGTGATGGACTAGCGTTCATCCAGGGTGTGCCCCCCCACACCTTCAGCCTTGCACCTGTTGTCTCTGGGATAGGGTCTGGCTAACCATGACCCCGCTTGGGATAAGCAGTTATTGAAACTGGTTGGTTGAATGCATGGGATAGGTTTTGTTAAAAACATTAGATAAACTTTCAATTCATTTTAATTCTATTTCTACATTTTTATTTATTCTGTTTTCAACAGTGGGGGCATGGTGGTGCAGCAGGTTTGGTTGGGTCCTGCTATCTGGTGGGTCTGGGGTTCAAGTCCTGCTTGGGGTGCCTTGCGACGGACTGGCATCATTCTGGGTGTGTCCCCTCCCCTCCCCTCCCCTGCAGCCTGCATTGCCAGGTTAGGCTCTGGTTATCCATGACCCTGCTTGGGACAAGCAGTTTCAGCCTGTGTGTGTGTGTCTGTGTGTGTGTGTGCGCAGTATATTTTCAACAAATCATGCCGTAGTCTTAGTGTCCATCTATACAACTGGAAATATCAGGAGTGTGACAGGATACACTATGGGACACAAGTTTATTTTACTACCTTTATTAACATGAAGCAATATTAAAGTTGTCTACTTTTAAAATGATTGAAATAGAAAATAACTCACCTCCACAACCTCATATTCAGTGTTGTTCTGCATTACACACATGTAGCCCACCCACTCAATTCTGGTGTTTTTTAGCAGCATTGAGGTGAATCGGTGGTGTCTACAACAACACAACTTTGGGGATGCTACCGTTGCGTTGCTTCCCCAACTAGTCTGCAGGGTATGACTCTCGCTAGGGTGAGGAGAGGTCCAGTTAGCGTCGACGTGTAGATAATACTGTTATGAGTGCAAACCTCCATGCATCACACTTAGCAGACTCAACCCCCTTCTTTCCCAAACAAAAACCAGAATGTCAATGTGTCACAACACCCGGTTAAATAAGAACATTGATTTAATATAAAAACTACTAACGATCCACACATAAACATTAAGTACTCGAAACGACAGAAAACGAACACTTCTACCTGGTCTTTTTTTTATATAGTTCAGTCTTTGGTACCGTCTCGTCGTTGGCGCGCTTGCTGCAGCTCCTCTACCACTGCTAAGTACTCTGCCATTACTCACTGTTCGTGTGACGCAGGAAACCGATACGAAATGCGACAGCGACCTGTCCTCACATCCTCTTTCTCTCGAGGGTGGAGCGATGATTGATGGCGAGTCCCGGCGGCACTCTCTCTATGGTTCAGTCGCGCTGGGAAAACATGAGCACCTCCACTGCCCCACTGGTCACAGCTCTGGAAAAACTCGGTGCAACGGTGCTTTCCGTGACACACGTTCTGAGTTCCCCCTCTTTCCCTTAACTAATTAAACCAACTAACCTTCCCCCGCACGCCCGCTGGCTGTTAGGGTCGCGTAGCTTATCCAAACATCCGAGTGAAAACGAACCCAAACCGGCTCGTTCTCCTAGCCCGGTATCCTAAAAAACTTCCTTTCTCCCCACGCGGTTTTTTAACCTCTCCTCCCTACTTTCTCTTCTTCCACCTCTTTTATTATTATTATTATTATTATTATTATTATTATTATTATTATTATTTTTATTATTATTTTTTTTTTTTATAGAGCGCTCTTCTCACGCAGTGACACAGAGCGCTTAAGTTAACACAGGCAGAAAAATTGATACAAACAAAGAAGACAGTCAACTAATGGCTACCATAATGAAGAACTTATTGTAACAGTGCTGAGGGGAGTAAATGTGTAAATAGTTGGCATTAGTGTTTGTGTGTGTGTGTGTACATAGTTGTCTGTGGTTTCTGATTGGTTGTCATCCTATTTATGTTCAGTGTTAAAGAGTGGGATTCTGGGGAGTCCTGGGGGGGAACCCCTTAACCATAGGGTGCAGCAGGGGGGCTGGGAGTGACCCAGGGGGATTCTGAGGTGTTCTGTGTCTTGTACTGTCTGAAGTGTCTTTGTTAAGATTGCTGCTGGAGACATGTATGCTTTCCCTAAAGAGCACATTTCTTTTATCCTGTTTGTCAAGCTAGTTTCTAGTAGCTCCGTGGGGGGGATGCTACATTGGTGTCAGAGGCGGGATAGAACATACTCTGAGCGAGCAAACCCCAAAAACCGACCAGGGAAGAGAACATTCTTGGGAGATCGAAGACATTCAGCAGAAGACTTTGGAACTGCTGACCGCTCTGGAGCAGCTGTGGGGATCACCACCACGCTGGTGAGAGGCTTCCCTCGCGACGGTGTGCGGAGAAAGAGGTATTCCCCAACCACCGCCCAGCACGCCAGCCTCGGGGGAAACACCGCAGCGAACAGCGCTCTGCCTGCCGCGGTATTCGGGGACGGAGCCGTGGGAAACTTACGAGGCACTGACATCCGCCTAGCAGCGCAGCACAACGGTTGGGACACGGCAACTACAGCAGCACGGCTGGGGCTAGCCTTGGAGGGGAAAGCGCTGACCGTGCTGCTAGATGTGAGAGCAGACCAACACCACGAGCTGCCCACGCTCACGGCTGCCCTGAGACTATTATCGCGGGCAGCTCACAGCAAGACGATGTGGCAAAGGCGAAGCCCTTGGAGCGCTGGCTGCGGATATCCAGCTCCTGGTGCGGCGGGCGTACCCGCAATACCCCGCAGCTATCCAAGAAGACTTGGCGCTGCAGGCATTCCTCCGAGCGCTCGCCCCAAAACGCCTGCAGCAGCACGTTAGGCTTGCTGCCCCGGCTAACCTGGATGCGGCGCAGTGCGAGGCGGAACGCGCGGAAGCTGTCCTAAGGGAGGCGAAGGAGCCCGCACATTTTTGCCGCTCCCTGGAGGACGTCACTGATGACGAGGTGGAGGGAGAAGCTGCGTGCCAAGTCGAGGCACCGTCTGCGCGCCAACGGCCGCCTATCATCTGCTGGCGTTGTCAGAAGTGAGGTCACCAGGCGCGCCACTGCAGAGAGCCCGCCCCCGCGTCGTCTCAGGGAAACGGCAGAGGGACAGCGCCGTGAGGGGGGTTTCGCCCTGTGAGTCCGCCCCTTCTTGGGGCGTACCCTCGTTCCCGGTGGGATGCCTGGGGAAACTCCGCTGCCTCCGGCTGCCCTGCCTAAAAGAGGGCGTGCCCTGCGAAGCCCTCGTGGACACGGGGTCTACATTCTCGATCGTCCGCACCGGGGTGCTGCCTGGAACAGCGTGCCATCCCCCCAAGGGATGGACCGAGGTGTCAGCAAGCCTGCGCACGGTCACAGGAGAGACCGTGGCGATGTGGGGGAAAAGACGTTTGCATGTGGTTGTGGGCAACCAGCTGTTGGAGCACGAGTTCTGGCTCGCGGAGATCCAGGATCCATGCATTGTAGGAATGGATCTCCTAGCCAAGTCGGGGGCGGTGCTGGACCTGGGCAGACGGTCGCTACAGCTGGCAGGTGAGAACATTGCCCTCACTCACACGCGGCGGCGGCGGAAGAACCTCAAAACACGCGCCCTCTTCGCCAGTTCACGAGTGGAGGGGACCGGGGCTGCGCACCAAATGGCAGTTGAGGGAGAGCCCGAGGTACACAGCGGGGGCTCCTCTGGTGCAGGGTGCATCACGCAGCCCTCGGCTACGACTCGCGAAGCGGTACAGATGCTGTGGCAGCGCAGCGGGGCGGAATTAGAAGAGGATCAGCGAGAGCAGTTGAGGGAGCTCCTGAATGCCTTTATGGACATCTTTGCAGCCCGGGATGAAGACTGCACCAAGACAGACCTGGTGCAGCACCACATTGAGACAGGTGGCGCGGCCCCCATCCGCCTGCGGCGGCATCGCCTAGCGCTGGCGAAGAGGCAGATTGTGGAGGAAAAGGTGAGAGAGATGGCGGCAGCAGGCATCACTGAGCCCTCCAGCAGCTCCTGGTCAGCGCTGGCGGTCCTGGTGCAAAAGAAGGATGGCAGCTGGCGGTTCTGTGTGGATTATCATCGCCTGAAGGCTGTAACCAAACAGGACTCCTACCACGCATTGATGATGCGTTGGACTGCATCGCGGGGTCACATTGGTTCAGTTCTCTGGACCTGAGGAGTGGCTACTGGCAAGTCGCTTTGGTGCCGGAGGCCCGCGAGAAGACAGCATTCACCCTAGGGCGGGGCCTCTGGCACTTCACGGTCATGCCTTTTAGCCTGTGTAACGCGGCCGCCACCTTTGAACAACTGATGGAGCGGGTCCTGTCAGATGTGCCCAGGAGCCGGTGCATTGTCTACCTGGACGACCTGCTGGTGCACGCCTCCTCCTTTGAGTCTGTGCTGGCAAATCTGAAGGAGGTGTTCGCTGCCATCCGTGCGGCTGGGCTGAAGCTGCACCCCGCGAAGTGCAACCTCCTCCAGTGGCAGGTGAAATTCCTGGGCCACGTCATGGACGCGAATGAAGTGTCCACGGACCCCGACAAGGTGCAGCAGGTGCGAGGCTGGCCATCCCCAGAGAACGTGTTGGAGTTGCAGAGCTTCCTGGGACTGGCATCGTATCATCTCCGCTTCGTGCGTGGTTTTGCAGACATCGCAGCACCACTGCACTGCCTCACTGCTAAGGGCACCCCGTTCGAGTGGACCCCTGAGTGCGCAGCCGCCTTTCACCGCCTGAGGGAGGCTCTGGTGTCTGCCCCCATCCTGGCTCTCCCGATCCCTGGGAGGACTTTCATCGTGGACATGGACGCTAGCGATCAAGTCATTGGAGCTGTGTTGTCGCAGGCAGGAGATGGAGGTGAGAGGGTGGTCGCATTCTACAGCCGCCGGCTGAGTCGCCCAGAGAACTACTGTGTCACACGGCGAGAGCTCCTGGCCGTGGTGGCAGGGATTAAACATTTTCGTCCCTACCTCTACGGGACCAGGTTCCTGTTGCGGACTGACCACGTCTCGCTCACATGGCTCCTAAATTTCAAGGAGCCAGAGGGGCAGATAGCGCGGTGGCTGGAGCTGCTGCAGGGGTATGACTTTGAGGTCCAACACCGGCCAGGACGCCTGCAGGCCAACGCCGACGCACTTTCTCGGCGCCCTTGCAGTGCAGGCTCATGCAGGCACTGCGTTCGGCTGGAGGAGAGGCGAGCGACTGCAGACGAGACCTGCGCTGTGCTGGCAGCAGATGCGGCGAGCGATGGGGGATCCGCTGACGACACAGAGCTGTTCCGCCAGGCCCAGGAAGTCGATCCAGAGCTGGCGGTGGTGCGGGGCTTCCTCCAGTCGGGGCAGCGCCCACCCTGGACTGCTGTGGCCCCACACGGACCCACCATCAAGTCGTACTGCTCACAGTTGGACATCCTTGAGGTGGGGCTGCTGTATTGGCGTTGGGAGGGACCAGTGCCCGGCCAAGTCCTGTGGCAGCTCCTCATCCCCAGTAGCCTCAGGGAAGATGTGTTGCAGCAAGTGCACGGTCCCACCGGCATCGGGCACTTCGGCGTGGCGAAGACGCTGCACTGGCTGCGCCAGCGGTTTCATTGGGCGGGGTGCCGCCAAGACGTGGAGGTGTTCGTGCACTGCTGCGATGCCTGCACAGCGCGTAAGGGCCCCAGTGACCGGTCGCATGACCCCCTGCAACGACTTCAGTGGGGCGCCCCAATGGAGTGCGTCGGCGTGGATGTGCTGGGACCCTTTCCCCGCACTGATCAGGGAAACCGCTACGTGCTCATGGCCATGGACTATTTCACCAAGTGGCCCGAGGCGTACGCAGTACCGGACCACAGTGGAGTGGTTGGTGGAGGAGATGTTGTGCTGTTTTGGGTCACCAGAGGAGCTGCACAGTGACTAGGGCAGGAACTTTGAGTCACAAGTCATGAAAGAGGTGTGCGACCGGCTGGGGGTGCGGAAGACGCGCACCACGCCCCTTCATCCACAGAGCGATGGACTGGTGGAGCGCTTCAACTGGACGCTCACCACGCAGCTCTCTCTGCTTACCTCCCGACATCAGCGCGACTAGGACAGACACCTGCCCCTGGTCCTGTGGGCGTGCCCCTCTGCCGTCCGGGAGTCCACCGGCTGCACCCCTGCCCTGCTCATGTTCGGACGCGAGCTGAGGACTCTGGTGGACTTGGCTTTCGGCAGCCTGCCGGAGCCTGAGGTGGGGGTGAAGTGGGTCCAGAGTACCTTCAGCAACTGTGGTGGCGTTTGGAGTCCGCGCACGCTTTTGCCAGGCGCCATCTGACGGAGGCTGGGGGGCGGCAGAAGCACGCATACGACACCCACTGGCCCCAGGAGACCAGGTGTGGGTATACAATCCCCAGAGGAAACGCGGGCTCTGCCCTAAGCTCGCAGACAGCTGGGTGGGTCCCTGCGTGATTCTGGATCGGCTGTCATATGTCGTCTACAGGGTGCAGATGGGGCCAGGGCGTCAGCCGGTGGTTCTACACCGTGACAGACTCGCCCCCTACCATCCCAAGGAATCTGCACCGGGGCATCCCGGAGAGAGTCCACCAGGTCCAGCGGGCTCACCGTCCCCACACAGACCCAGGAGGGTGCGCAGGTCGCCCTTTGCACCTCGGGGACTTTGTGCTTTCGGGGTCGACAGTCGCTGGGACGGCCGACTGCTAAAGGGGGGGGCAATGTACAGTGCTGAGGGGAGTAAATGTGTAAATAGTTGGCATTAGTGTTTATGTGTGTGTACATAATTGTGTGTGGTTTCTGATTGGTTGTCGTCCTATTTATGTTCAGTGTTCAAGAGTGGGATTCTGGGGAGTCTCGGGGGGAACCCCTTAACCATAGGGTGCAGCAGGGGGGCTGGGAGTGACCCAGGGGGATTCTGAGGTGTCCTGTGTCTTGTACTGTCTGAACTGTCTTTGTTAAGATTGCTGCTGGAGACATGTACGCTTTCAATAAAGAGCATGTTTCTTTTTATTCTGTCTGTCAAGTCAGTTTCTAGTAGCTCCGTGGGGGGATGCTACATTATTATAGGGCTATAAGTATACCTACTGGCCACCGGGGAAAGGAACAAAAACTCCCAACTGAAGGCTGAGGGAGAAAAAACCTCTGGGGGTCCACGGGCCAGTGGTTGCCCACCCTTCCTGGGTATTCTAGAAAGTAACAATTTGTAAGCCAATGTTTAACAAGTAATTATTATTAACAAGCAAAGTCGCAAGCACTTTCTCAACCAGCACCGATTAGGCAGCCCCCAAAATGACATTTTTCCTGCGAATAAACACCGAAAAACAACTTACAATATAGGAACAAAAAAGAAGACATCGTTACAAAACTATAACCCTCTCCATATTTATACAACTGTTTTACACCAATAAACTTTACACCCAAAATACACAAAACAACATGCCATGGGAACAGATTGCGTAGGGCTAGACACACAAATATATTTGTAAGCATTTAGTAATGCTTAATTTTGCAATAAAAAGCATATAAAATACACATATCTCTCTTTATTTGTTAAGTAGTTTCTGTAAAGGTTTTAGATATAGCTATAATGATAAATAAAAATGGTGACTAAAATCCAACTGGAAAATCCATTAGGTGCTGAGAACCACCTCCCAGTACTCCTCCTCCTTTCTCTTCTGAGTGTTTTTACTGCCAAAGAGTGGCCTGAAATGGAAACGCATGCCAATTTTGTACTGCAGCTAAGAAATTTTGTAAAATAAGTGAAGGAATTGCAATTAGAAATACATGAATAAACTTGGAAATGTTTGTACCTTTGAAAATTTGTGATTCGGATGATTGTAACATGAGGTGCATGTGTACACATTTTATCTTAATATCCATATAGTCTATTGCATACTATATAGTTGTTTCCCGTAACTGCCTGTAACAAGTTCAAGACTCTGGTTATACCGTACGATACCTGCAGGACCTGATCACTTGATATGGCTCTGCCACAGTCCTACACTGCTCCACCTCTCACAGTTTGGTGATTATGACTTGTAAGAGGTCGAAAATCAAAAATATGAAGATTCTTGGTTGTGGCTTCAGTGTGGTGGAATGAGTTCCCTCTGTCCCTCAGAACAGCTGAATAACTCACACACACACACACACATTTTCAGAACCGCTCATCCCATACGGGGTCACGGGGGAACCGGAGCCTACCCGGTAACAGAGGGCGTAAGGCCGGAGGGGCAGGGGACACACCCAGGACAGGACGCCAGTCCGTCGCAAGGCACCCCAAGCGGGACTCGAACCCCAGACCCACCGGAGAGCGGGACTGCGGTCCAACCCACTGCGCCACCGCACCCCCCCCAGCTGAATAACTATTCAATTAATTTTTATAGAGTGCTCTTCTCAGGCAGTACCACAGAGCGCTTGAACACAGGCATAAGGCAAAGAAACGAATACATCAGACGAAGAAATGACAGAACTATCATAATACATTATCAATGGTTTTACAAAGCTATAAGTATGTCTACTGGCTATGGAGGAAAGGAGCAAAAAACTCCCAACTGAAAGTTGAGGACAAAAAAACTTCTGCAACTTCAAGTGCTAGTGGCTGCCCACCCCTCCTGGGCATTCTAGATTAAATAAGACTTCTAAGTCAGTTTACAGGTAACAATGGCATTGTTGCTATATGGTAGCTTGATTTCTGAGTTCAGCAAGGTACATCTCAACCATCATGGCGGTTGGTCATCTTCAGTCAGCATGGGGTGCTTCTCTAATGGCCTGCTGGCCTCCTCAGGTCTTATTGTAGGAAGACAATGCTCTACAAGAAGAAATTGTTAGTAATTTATAACTTAAAGAAATGTTAAACATGTTTTGATACAGAGGTGGGACTGAAACACACACACACACACTTATTGTCTGAAACCGCTTGTCCCAGGCGGGGTCAGGGCAAGCTGGAGCCTAACCCAGCAACATAGGGCACAAGGCTGGAGGGGTAGGGGACATACCCAGGACAGGATGCCAGTCCATCACAAGGCACCCCAAGCAGGACTTGAACCCCAGACCCACCCAGACAGTAGGACCCGGCCAAACCCGCTGCGCAGCTGCACTCCCTTACTGAAACACAGCCAAGTGGAATTAAATTTCCTGGTGATATGCCCCTGGTTATTGTCTACAAATGCATCAATAGAACTGCTCCCAGCTATTTACATGACTTGATCAACCACTACACCCCAGCCAGACCACTTCGCTCATCTGTTTCTGCTTGCTTGGTGGTCCCGCGCATGAAAAGTAAAGCACGGAGGTCCTCGGTTCTGGCTCCTTTGTGGTGGAATGACTTTCCCCTCTCACTCAGAACTGCAGAAACTCTGTCTACATTCAAGAAGGATCATCCCCAGATAAGCCTTTACTCCTGCATTGTATGTGAATGTTTGTACCTTATTAAAAAAAAGACGAAGGTTATCAGGATTCATCTATTCTGCAATTTATGCACCTACGCGAGCGATGAACATCAGTGCATCAAGTGGAAAGTAACAAACTAGGTTTACTTAAGAATCACATGTCTGCAGCTATGTCTCTTTCTCTTAATGTAATGCACAAATTGTATTTTCACTGAGATGTAAGTTGCTTTATAGAAAAGTGTCTGATAAATGAATAAATGCAAATATATTCCTAAGTGAATATTTAAGTCTTTAGTCTGGATCTGAAAACTGATACAGACGGAGCATTTCTGACAGTAACTGGTAGAGTATCCCACAGTTGAGGTGCTCTATTGCTAAAGGTGTGACCTCCTCCTGAGGTCTTATTGATCACAGGTACTTTTAGATATCCTGCATCCAATGAATGATGTCATCGTCCTGGGATATAAGAATCAATAATCTCACAAAGGTGTGGGGGGTGCAGTGGCACAGTGGGTTTGACTGGGTCCTGCTCTCTGGTGGGTCTGGGGTTCGAGTCCTGCTTGGGGTGCTTTGCGACAGACGGGTGTCCTGTCCTGGGTGTGTCCCCTCCCCCTCCAGTCTTGCCCCCTGTGTTGCCAGGTTAGGCTCCGGCTTCCCGCAACCCCATATGGGACAAGTGGTTTCAGGCAATGTGTGTGTGTGTAATCTCACAAAGGTAAGCTGGAGCAATGCCATGTACTGCCTTATAGGTCAAAAGTAGGATTTTATAATCAACTCTAAATGTAACAGAGAGCCAATGCAGTGGATTCAGTACCAGTATTACATAGTCATACTTCCTAGTTTTAGTGACAATTTTCATAGCAGCATTTTGTACCAACTAGCCTGGATACAGTCTGGTATTGACAACCTGACAGTAAAGTATTACAATAGTCCAGCCTGCTTGGAACAAAAGCATGAACCAGTTTCTCAGCATTCTGCCTACATAGGAATTGCCTTAATTTAGCTATGTTTCTCAAGTGAAGGAAGCACAACTTAATCAAAGCATTTACACGCACACAGACTGAAACTGCTTGTCCAGAGTGGGGTCATGGCAAACCCACCTGAAAGCATTTACATGAGATACATGTAAATGACAGCTTTCCATCCAACAAGTCACCCATCCACCGCAAGTACTTTTGTTTTGTTGGCATTCAGAGATAAAAAATTTATTACTCATCCATAGTTTTATATTGGTAAAGCAATTAACTAAAGACACCACATGTAACGGGTCATCAGGCTTAAACACAACATATAGCTGTGTATCATCGGCATATCAGTGGAAACTTACATTGTGTTTGCAAATAATATTACCCAGTGGTAACATATAGCATGAGAGCAATAATTGACCTAACACAGAGCCCTGAGGCACACCATATCGAACTGTAGTTGAGACTGAGGGGGTGCAGTCATCAGATTTCAGAACAAATTGTTCACGGTTAGCTAAATTTGAGTCTAACCACTTCAGGACAGTACCTCTTAGTCCAACCAGGTTTTCAGGTCTATTCAGTAGGATATGATGCTCAAATGCAGAACTTAAGTCCAATAACATAACAACAGAGATCTGACTAGCATCAGAAGAAATGAGAATATCATTAACATCACATGTGAGTGTTCAAGAACAGTCTGAAAACAAACCTCTTTTAGCCCCTCTCCTGATGTCTGCGCTCCATAAAGCAGTGGCCCAGCAATTAGTGTAGTTCTCTCATAGCGCCTGGGTGGTGTCAGCGAACATGGGTTTGATCCCCACTCAGTCTGTGTAAAGTTTGCATGTTCTCCCTCCCACAGTCCAAAGATATCCCGTTCAGGTGGATTGATGACTATAAAAACCACCCATAACATGTGAGTGAGAGACAAAGTATTTTTTACTTGTAGGTAGATGATCTGGTGTAAGTAAGAGTGTAAGTCATATTGGGTGAATAAGGTGTGGACTAATACTATTATTAAATGGTTGTGTTGGACAAAGACTGTATTATGTATCTGCAACTGTAACTCTCTGTCTGTTGGTGCTTTTGTTTACTCTGACCTGGATGCCAGTTTGAAGAAAAGTGTCTGCTAAATGAATAAATGTAAGTAAAAAATGTAAGTGCAGAAGACATACAACCTGAAATATATGTTGTTGTGACAAAGCATCATATTAAATGGAAATGAAGGTGAAAGTTAAATTACCTTAAGCACTTTTACTGTATAAGAATTATTACACTGAAAAATTTACAGAAAATTTACAGTTAGGAAATGTAGGGATAATTTGTAAAATGTAGCTGAACACAATCTGTTTCTGTCCATTTTGTAAAGTTATGCTGATACTTCACTACATGAGCAACCAAGCAAACCACTTCAATCAAAACCTTTTGTATGGGAAATCTTTGTTACTTAATGGCAATACTGTACTGTATTTTAAACAATTTTTGTTACCTTGACACACCAGAGAGCTTAGCTCCCACATATTGGTACTTAATCAAATGACAACCTTTTACAGTACAAAGTCAATAATTCAACTTTCTCTTGCATATAACATGTAGAACAAATACTGTAACAAACAACTGACCCAATGTATATTCACCACTGTTGTATTAATTAAAATTCACTTTAATTAGTTTGCACAGGGTTGGTTGCCTGCACAAGGCTTGGTTTAGTAAAGTCCATGTGATTTAGAGCCCAGCAAATTAGCACAGTCTCAGTTGTTGCTTTTGTCCACAGAGCCACTCAAATCATAGTGCAATAAAATCAGCATTTTTCATGCTATCGATGTTATAACCTCACAGTTGGCATCTCCAGTTATTTTTCTACATGCAGACTATATCAAAATGTATTTTTTAAAATATATTTTATTATCAGGGGGGTGCGGTGGCGCAGTGGGTTGGACCGGGTCCTGCTCTCTGGTGGGTCTGGGGTTCGAGTCCTGCTTGGGGTGCCTTGTGGCGGACTGGCGTCCCGTCCTGGGTGTGTCCCCTCCCCCTCCGACCCTACGCCCTGTGTTGCCGGGTAGGCTCCGGTTCCCCGCAACCCCGTCTGGGACAAGCGGTTCTGAAAATGTGCATGTGTGTGTGTATTTTATTATCAAGTTCTCAAAATAAGTGATTCAAAATACTATTGTTTACCTTTTTTTGATTCCACTCTTGCACTTTTGTTTATACAATCAAGCCATTACATAATTTATTGAATTACATGTAATGCACATTAAATATGCCATTCTGCTCAGTGTGTAATATTCAAAATCTGGTGTCTGGTTTATATACAGTATATCTGAGGCTCCCATTTCTATGGTTTAAAATGCATTTTAAAAAGTACGAAACAATTACAAGAAATCACTGTTTGATTTAAAGAAACCACTAATCAGTACAGACAGAAGTTAACAAAGATGTAAAAGTAAAATTTCCATTAATCACTCCCAGTTTCAAACAAACTCTTGCATTTATGTACAATATCTTGGAAGGGCAGGCCCTTCACAAAAGGCCCTACATACTTATCCTAACACACAGCACAGCTGAGGAGCACACAGTTGGGTGTGTCCTGGCTCTCCGGCAGGACAGTGGTAGAGTATCTCATAGCTGTCTGCCTGCAGCATATGTGCTCCAAAACAAAGTATAGAGCACAACACCATGACAACTATAAATCCTGAGCTTCACACAAACTACTCAGTGGGATCTCATCACACTGGAAAAATGTTAATTAACCCTTTTGTGAAACCTTTCTCAAAACCTATATCTAATAAGTAAACATGCATTAAATGTGCATTAAAAAGCTAACTCAGTGAGTGCAAAAGTAATCAATTTACAGTTCTTTTGTATTTCTTTTAATTTAGCACATGAAATACCTGAATTTGTGGTTCAAGTTTTTGCTCATAGTTTCTTGCATTTTCATTTGAATGTAAGGACAATACTGTGTATTTTCAGTGCACAGAAGCCTGTGAAATACAGGCAGTGAGGTGGTACGGTATCGTCAGATCTTCTCCACATAGTTCCCAGGAAATAGGCCTTCCTTGCCTCGGAACCTTCCTGTCCACCAGCCGGATGGGTCTGGAGGTCAACAAATAGATGATGTCAGACCATTGCACAGATCAGCTGGCCACACTTTTTCACTGTTGCACACAGCCTCACCTTCCCTGAGTAGATCAATTATGTCATTGACATCGAAGCTTAACTCATCGACATCCTGGCCCACGTATTGGTAGAGGGCCCTGCAGCGGGGGCCCTGAGGACGAGGTTGAGGCTGGGGCCGACTTGAGGGAGCAGGAGGTGGACGTGCCTGACTAATACTCTTTTTTCTTTGCATTCTGGGATATAATGCGGGAGACACAAAAAGAGCAAATGAAACAACAAACATGTGAAAGTGATCATATTTCAGCTTTTGTTCTGTTTCTTCTTGACACCAATTCGACAGTTCTGGCAGGCTGTCTCAGATGATTGTGCAGGTTTTAATGTAAAATGTTTTCGGACACTTAATTTACATATTTGAATAATTTACTGAAGAGGATTAATTATGTAATGAAACTACATGTTTTGACCATTTGGATTTCAGCACGACCATAATACACAGCTCATCTGCTTCATTGTGTATCTTTAAAATAAATGAGAGCACTAATTATGAATTTAAATTGCTCTTATCAATTTAAACTATTATTTTCTTATATTCAGTGAACAGCTTACTGAAGGTTGGAGTAACACAGAACAGGGCATTTAAAAACATGGACTTATAACCTGAACTTTGCCAGTCGAAACCTAGGCCACACACAATTGCTGTATGAAATTGAAGCAAGGTACTTAACCTAAATTGTATCAATGGAACATTAAGGTGTAGAGAGGGTTATTAGTTAAAAATTGCCTTTCATAAAAGCATCACCTAAACAACAAACATTTTAGATCCAACAAAGGAAAATTTCTTGACACACAGGTTGCTGGGAGGAATCAGATTTTAAAGACAAGCATTAAGAAGGTTCACTCAGTTGAACACAAACAATATTCTACCAACACTATGAGCAAATGAGCAAGAGAAACCTTGCAACAGTGAGGGAGACAAATTCATCTGCTGAAAGCACTACCATCTTACCCAGCAATTTGCTTTGTCCAAGGTTTTTGCTAGGTTGCAGAAACCTGTTATTTTGATATTTTATCAGTTGCACCTTACAGTTTGTTTTGGTTTTGTTCCATTTCCTTCATTTCCTAATCTCTGTTATAAAATTCAGTAAATAAAAAATGGCGGACAGTCTCTCAAGCGAGACCCATTGACTTGTTCCCACTTTTGCAGATTGTATGCCAGAGGTCTTTACTACAGGAAGTGTTTCTCACTTTTTGTGGTTGGTTGGTTCTTTTGTTCTTAGTGTTTATTTGGTGTAAGAGAAAAGGCTGTGTGAGTGTATGGAAACCTTACCCAGCCACACCCTGGTCAGGCACGTTGAGGAAGTCCAGGTTTCTTGGCTGCATTTGGCTGGGATTCTGTCGAGTCTTTAAGGACCCTAATTTTGGGGGCCCAGAGCTTGGGGGCCGGCCCATCTTCTGAGGTGCGGAGTATGTCTGTTCCCTCTGCGGTGGGTGGCTGACATTTCTCTGGGAAAACTGAGCCCTACCATTCTGGTGTCCTACACATGTCGTGATGAAACAGTCAGACATACTTAATGAACACAAAGGTCAATTCTAAAGCCTGATCCTGAGAGTACACTCTTTACCTAGGTTTTCACACCTGTTAAGCTCTTAAAACTTGCTCTGTTAAACTGAAGACTACAGTCTGGTTTGATAAAAATTTGTTTCATCTAATCTTTTATACCAAAGAGATTCATGTTGGAGTGTTTGTGCTGATAGTGCGGAAATAAAAATGTCAGTTAAATGTCTGCAATTGTCTTAATGTCTTTCCTTGTCTTATAAGTATTATTACCATACCTGTATTTCTAATTTCAGACAATTTTACAACTTACTGTACATGTGTAAACTACTGTATATTTGCTGTGTGGTGTGGCATCAAATCAATTTTTATTTCACCTTAATCTAGACAGTCTATGTCTTGTTTTTGCTGTACACCTGGGTATAGTGAAATTACTGTCATAAATAACAAAAATAACAGTTAATAGTTAATTTGAAATATATAGTTAATAATACACACATATAATGTAATTTCATATATAAAATGAATGATGCACCTGTTTCTTGTAATGCTTAAAAAATAATATTTACTATAGGTGTTTTGCATGAATAAAATTCATGTTAACTGTTTAGTTTGACTACAGACTTACATCCACAGAGGAAGAGGAACTGAAAATGGCAGAAATAATACATTTTCACATATTTTCATATCACTTCATAATCAATATAATGCTGAAATTTGCTTATAATGTAATGATTAAGGGCTTAGAGTTGTAAACTAAATTATTTGTTTTCAACATTCCATGACACCCTTGCTATCATTTCCTTTTCATTAGCCTGTATTTCATCACTATTAAAAAAAAAATACTGGTTAACTGCAGTCTCATTAAGTGGTGCTGGACAAATTCTGATCAGCAGCTGAATGAATCAGTAATCACTTCTTGTACATTCACTGCGAGATGATCAAGGTACTTGCCTTTGCTTGGGGCCGGGGCTCTTCTTCCTCCGCTCTGAAGCACATTCTTTTTGGTGGGTTCTAAAAAAGACATTTGCACATTGACACAGCATTCCTTTTTCTTCCAGTTAACATGGCATTTAGGGCAATTGTTATGAGATATAACAATCTTGTGCAGGGACAGCTGATGTTGTAGTAGTTAGAGCTCCTTGCTTTGAATTCAAAGATTACAGGTTTATTTCCTACGTCTAACTTCAGTACCCTTAAGTAAGGTACCTCAAATTGCTCCAGTAAAATTACTTAGCTCTATGGATGGGTAAATAATTGTAATATGCTTTGGAGAAAAGCGTCAGATAAATGCAAGGTCTGACATATTCTTTTACTATACAAACAGTAACTTTCCACAAACTGGAAGTCAAAACATGTAATGATGTGTACAGAGATGTACGAGTCAGAAAAAGGGCTAATATAGATCTGGTTTTCCTCATTTCCAGCAATCCCTTAATAGTTCTGCTTCAGCATTCCTCTCCTGTTTGGCCCCTCTTGACCATGTCTCTTGTCTTTGTCCCTGTGCCACTCACTGGATGTCTTAGGGAGACCATCTCCAACGCTGACAGTGAGTGTCTTCCCTCCGGGCTTTAACTGGGCTAGGTCTCCCTGTCCCCGCTGAAAGACAACGATGCGAGAGCTGCCACCACCCCAGCCCTCCTTCTTCACCTTGAACTCCAGTCTGTGTGTGGAAGGGATATGAAGGGCAGAAGCATGTATACAATGGGGAGAAATAAGGAGTTCATTAATATTGCTCCAGATGTTTTTTCATGTACATTGTTTATGTGTAAAAAACATATGTAAAAATATATTCTCACAAGATAGCAGTTAACAAGCATATGGAGAGTGAAATGCATACTGTACATAATTTAAAGTACAAAAAATGCTCTTTACATAATTTATTAGAGGTGGAACTTGCCATTTTCAAATTCAGCATTCCATAATGAAATTGTCCATATCCTCTGATTAAACATGTATACATGTTTTAAGACACTCTTAACTGAGTATGTAGCGAAGCAGGATTTTTCATAGTGAGGCAATACTGTACTTAAATATATGTAATGCCCACACCACCCCAAGCAGGGTCACAGCAAGCCAGAGCCTACCCAGCAACAGAGGGCATAAGGCCAAAGGGAGAGGGGACACACACTGGACGGAACACTAGTCCGTCACATAGCACCCAAGTGGGGCTTGTTCTAGTGGCATATATGTCCTACATGTTCTACCTATAGATGTGTGAAAGAGTGTTTGTGTGTGTGTGAGGAGGCATCCGCACCGGTCACTGAAGGAGAGTGACAGCTTGCTTTTGGTCACCTCTTCATAGCGCTTGCATAACAGGCTAAGGAACTCTGTTTTGAAGGTGGACTCCAGCAAACTGTCATACTGAGCCTCATGCAAGATGAAGAAGTCATCTTGCCTTGTGCTAGGGTATGGGAAACATGACAGCACAGGGTGACTTTTCACACTCAGAGGTGCCAGGGAAAGGCAGATCATATCCAGTCCAAGCTCAGTGACCCAATGGTGATTAGAGAAAAAGCACAGTTGAGCTCTAATGAGGATACAAAGTTACATCATCGGGTGCAGTTTGTGAACACTGAAAAATGAGCTATTGAATACATAATGGCTTGCTGTTATTACTGTCACTGCTTAATAGTAATTCTTAATATTAATTCTAACAGTTCTAGCAATTTATATTTTCTCCTTTTCAGAAGCACTTTTAATTAATATTTTTATTTTTAACATTATAGTGATTAAGTATCATTATAGTGACTAAGTGTTTACATGATCAATACACACTGTTGTGAAAAATACCAGTAAGAATTTAGCTCAAGTTTGCAAATGTGCTCACAGGTCGTTTACATCAGTGGTTTAGATTATCTTTTTTTACAGGATGTGGAACAAGTTCATGAGCAAAGCATCATGTCATTTCCTGTATCAGTAATTTTTGTTCTATTCAAAACACACAGGCCCACTCACAATGTACCAAGTGGCAATGACATCAGCATCATTGCAGATGCTGTGGTTTGGCCTTCTATAAAAGCAGGAGGTGTGACAGCTTCGAAATAATTCATGGTCTGCTCCCTGCAGCAACCTGCCTCCTCACCTGAGCGATATGCTGCGAATGCTTCCAATCTCCATTTTTCGCTTGAGTACTTCCTTGATCTGCCCCTTCTCGGGCCCCTTTTTCACCTTCTCACGACCAATCAAGTAGATCCCCTTGGGTGTCAGAATCAGGTCCCTTTTGATTGACTGGATGAGATAGTAAGTGAACATCTTTTAAGTGCCAAAATTGAACTGGAAGTCAATAATTAAACTTACAGTCTCTTTCTTAATATAGAGTAGGGTGAGTTGGCCTACTGAATATTAAGAATACACCCATTCCTTGATTTGTGAAAACAACAAATTATCACTTTCACAAACCCACTGAATTATGATCAATATTTCCTTTTGCCTATGATGAAAATTTCAGTGAACTTCTACAGGCAGCAATATGTTTTGAGTTGGCATTTAGCAGTCCGTGTTTTGCATCTCTGTGGTAACAAACAAAATAATAGTGTATACTGTATTGTCCCTCAAGGTGCCTCCTTGCGCTGTGCATTCTGATTATTTGCTGTTTAAAAACAAACTAATTTGAATTGTTCTCTAGGCTAGCTTCTTGTCTCTCAGTATTAACTTACCTACTAGTCCACTGTTTATTATATTTAGGCTAGTTTTTGATAAAATAGGAATAATCTTTTATATTTGTAACATTTTTGTTGAGTATTCCTTCCTTTTTCTTCATCATTTTCTTCATACATTATGTACATAGACAGATGTATATATGTATAGTACTATATTTTACTACTATATTGCTAATTTTTTAATAACAGTTGTAAATTTTTGTAATTGTCATCTACATAGGAAGAATATTTCCTATAGTGCTTGGGCTTTTGGGTGATTTTTGAGTGTACTTGAGTTCTGCTAGGAATAAGTTAAAATTTCCTCATAAGAATGAATGGCTTTTGCTTTTTATGTATGAATTTTCACTTAATGAATGGATTTCCACAAACATATTAGTTATGTAAATGGCTGTATACATCTCAGATATATACAATCAATATACTTGCCTTAAACCTGCGGTCAAACTTGTTGACTGAATCAGCAAAGTCAACTCTCTCCCTCTTGGCCAGGAACTGCCTAAGCTCAGGCCGCTCCTCCATGCCCAGGTAATCTCCCACGAAGTTCCTGTTGATGCTGTTTCTACGTCGCTCCTTGTAGTTGTACAGGATGTCCGAGGCTGAGTGTGTGCAAAGACAGAGGAGTGCATCAGGGTCAGCTTGCAGCAGGGTGAACAGCTGGGTGCCCTTGTGATCAGATGATATAGACTACAGACTTAGCTATTAGATGTAACCCCGTGACATGACCTCATCATCACTAAAGCAGGTAACACTGTAGTTTAAAATGAATGCTTTAGCTTCATCAAATGAAGGGCCTTGCAGTATAAAAATATGCAGCTGTGTAAATCTTTCTGATGACACTGCTAGGTTACAGATGCAGTAGACGCCCACCTTTTTTTTTTTAAACTCTTACACCCACCATGTCCAACCACATCACTCACCCTCCTCTCTCATTTGCTCATACTTCCTTCTAGCTATGTACTTCCTCCATGCCTTCTGGATGGTTCTGGCAAATGTGTCAAACTTCCGCTCTCTCATCTCCTCCAGTAAGAAGAGCTGGAAACAGCAGTTAGAAGAAAGTATGTTTCTGCAGTGTTAGGATGGCAGGCTGTGTGTTCAGAATGCAGGAGACGGCCTGCATTCTGAGAGACTGAACCTGAGTTCAGAACGACTAAAAAGTAAAAGTACAAGCTTTATATCTTTCTCATTGGGTCCAGGAGATTAATCTGATATGTTTTGAGCAAGAAAGAAGGGTAGATTTTGCATTGGTTTACATTTATTCATTTAGCAGACACTTTTCTCCAAAGCAACTTACAATGAATACTATGTAGTACTACTAGCCCACACACCTTATTCACCAAGGTGACTTACAATGCTAGATACACCACTTACAATGGGTCACTCATCTATACATCAGTGGAACACACTCTCTCTGTGTCATTCACACAATATGGAGGAACCTGAACAGCATATCTTTGGATTGTGGGAGGAAACCCATGCAGGCACGGGGAGAACATGCAAACTCCACACAGACTGAGCAGGGATTGAACCTACATTCTCTTGCACTACCCAGACACTGTGAGACAGCAGCACTACCCACTGTGCCACCATGCCACCCTGGTTTAGTTTGGAGTTGTGTTCCTTTACAGATAACCTCCTATTCTGGTTGAGCAAATATACAATAGACTCTTATCTGCATGTTAATGTTCAACATCATACAGAGCTATAGTTGAATCTACATGTGATTGCAGCTGTTAATCTTTGCAGACTGTACCGATTCTGGGTTCTTAACAAAGACTTTGGAGCGGCCCATCTGGTACTGGTCCGTATCCATGTTGACAGAACACAGGAGGTGCTGGACACCTTGCCTTTCCTCTCCACGCCAGTATGGCCATGTCTCAGCTGTCAGGATTGCATACCTGTGGTGGGCAAACAGGGGACCATCACCCATATCTTTTCACGGTTGTCACCTGTCCCTCCTTTTTTTCAAAACAAATGACTTTGGCTCCTAGGGACATATGTAGCCAGCATCAAGACAAAAACAGCAGCATGAAAATTTTCCTGCGAAGCCCTGCCTACCTCTGCAGGAATTTATTGAATACACGGCGGTAGGCGAATCCAGCCCTCCTTACGCGGATGTTTTCCCGCAGTCCCAGGTATTCCACTTGGTGTCTCACCCTGTGCATAGACATAAAAGTTAGCTTCTTACTGGTCAATAACATACCAGGCTGGGTATCTGCAGACCTGTCCCATCTGACATTGATCAGTAATGGTGAGAGGCACCTGCTCTCTTCCCAGTCCTTTGGCCTCTTGGTCTCGTTGGGCTTGATGCAGCGGATATAGTGCGGGGTGCACTTCATCAGAGTGTTAACCAGGTCATTGGCTTGTTTCTGCAGATACAGCATGCTCAGTTACACTGTGATCCCCCCACCTAACTTGTATATTTTGCATACATGCATGTAGTGCTGATAAATTAACCTATGTCACATATTAGGAAGAATGGGGTTTCACTTGTATCACTGATTCCAAAAGCTTTCCTTGAGTGATCCAACAGTTAATGGTTTGATGACTAGTTTATTATTGGAGTGAAATGATCTAAAATTCGAATCCAACAAATACTTGGAATGTCATATAGTTCCTGGAGATAGTTGTTTCAAAAACGATTGTTTTCCATACATTCCAAGTGTTTGAACTCATGTTTATCACTATATGATGTTAACCTATAAATTGCTTTGGATAAAACCTTCCATTGAATGAAAATCATTTATAATGCCACACAATATTTGAAGCCACTTTTCCAGAAATGAGAAAAGTCTGAAAATTTGGGAAAGAAATATTTAGCTTGCATTACTCCTGCAGACATCTAATTTCACATAAAACAATCTCTAGGACATACAGATTAGTGCATATTCATTATATACCTTGCAATCCCAGGTCTTATCCTCTACTTTACAGTCTGATACTGCTTACAGCAGGGGTCACCAACATGGTGCCCGCGGGCACCAGGTCGCCCGCAAGGATCACATGAGTCGCCCGCGGGCCTGTTCTAAAAATAGCTCACCATAGCGCCACTTACCAGTAAGCTGCATCTAATTTTTTTTGTTGCTATTCTTTTTAAATCACACTTGCATTGGTGTAAATTTGAAAATGACAATATTAAAAAAAAAACTTTAAAAAATATTTCATATTAGATTAGAGCTAGCTGGTCTCCACGGCAACCGTTGCCGTAGAGAGCAGCTAGCGGGCGCAGTGAAGGGGAGGAGATGATTTACCCCCGAAAACATGGCAGAAAAAAGAAAGAAAACATATCATTTTCACAGTGAATGGGAGGAAGAGTTCTTTTTTACCACTGTGAAAGATTCCTGCGTGTGTCTCATTTGCGGGGTGACTGTGGCGACGGCAAAGCGGCACAATGTTGAGAGACATTTCAGAACGTGTCACGCAAGCTACCATGCTAACTACCCACCGGGCAGCGCATTACGAGTGGAAAAAGCCCGCGAGTTAAAGGCAGGTTTGTGCAAGCAGCAGTCTTTTTTCACGAGACCGGTGAAAAACCCCCAAAAAGCAAACTGGTAGCCCTTCACATTAATCGGTACCCAAGAAGTAGCTCTCAGTTTCAAAAAGGTTGGTGACCCCTGGCTTACAGTATTATGACAGAGCTGAGAAACACTAGCTCAGGGTTTGACTCAATGTCTGGAACACACACCTTGATCTTGGAGCTGGCAGTGGTGGGTCGTCCCTTCTTCTCAGTGTTTAGGTTTTCGGGGAAGAGACTGCAGATGAAATCACTATGAAAGGAAAGATGAAAGCAAACCCGTGGAACCTCTGTGGCATACTGTATCGAATAACAGGCACAGCACAGGCAATTTAACCTTAGAACCAGGGGTGTCCTGGTCCAGAATAAAAGTAAGGCTTGTAACCTGAAGGATGCTGGTTTAAGTCCTGCTTAAATACCCATGAGTAAAGTATTCGGCCTATATTAGCAGAATAAATTCAAGCTATACAAATTTATATCACTAAGTAACAAATCAATATAATTCCTTTAGCAATATTAAAGAAGTTGTTATGCTAATTCCACTGTGACATGTATCTTCAGTCAAATCTGTGTCAATACTTAAAAAATAATCAATGGGTAGGGAATGCAATGCTTCTTAAAAAAATCAGTGGGTAGGGCATGCAATGCTTCTGGTGGAGAAGGTACTCACTATTCACTGCTTTGCATCAGCTCAATGAGGTCCGTAAAAAGGACATCACGGTTTCGCTCACAGAAGCCATTGATGTCATATGATACCTGGACAGTAAGTAGACCACTCATTTATAAGAACTGTCAAATTCAAATTCGACGAGCTTTACTGGCATGAAATACTCATTTTGAACATGACCAAAACCAGACACTGTCAATTATACCTTTCTACTTTGACAGGTATTACCCTCTTCCCGAGTCAAGTCCTACACCTACCTTGCCTGCATAATGGTGGACGACAAACCCTGAGTTCCAGCTGTTGAAATGCTCATGCGTGCCCACAGCTGCCTGCAGCTTCTGCAGCAGTGTGCCGTCAGCCCCTTCACCCTTAGCATGCATGGTGGCACACACATCATCCAACACGCTCATGATACCTGGTGGGTTCTGTGGAAAGGTGCACATCAGCACAAGATCAGACAACATTAAAACAACATAAATTGAGACACTCAGGCATATCACCATGAAATTTAATTCCACTTGGCTGTATTTTCAGTTTTTCCCACCTCTGTATCAAAACATATAAAACTTATTTCTTTAAGTTATAAATTACTAACAATTTCTTTTTTCTGAGCATTGTCTCCCTACAACAAGACCTGAGGAGGCTGGCTGGCTGTTACAGAAGCACCCCATGCTGACTGAAGATGATGAGCAATTGTCATGATAGATGAGATGTACCTTGCAGAACTTGTAAATCAAACTACCATACAGCAACAATGCCATTATTGCCTGTAATCTGATTTAGAAGTCTTATTTAATCTAGAATGCCCAGTAGGGAGGGGTGGGCAGACACTAGCACTTGGACCCCCAGAGGTTTTTCTTCTCCCTCAACTTTCAGTTGGGAATTTTTGTTCCTTTCATCTGTGGCCAGTAGGCATACCTATAACTTTGATAAATGTATTGATAATGTGTGACGCTAATTCTGTAGTTTGTTTCCTTGCCTGATGCATTTGTTTCTTTGCCTGATGCATTTGTTTCTTTGCTGTTCAAGCACACTGTGTCACTGCGTGAGAAGAGTACTCTATAAAAATTGAATTGAACTGAACATTACACACACCTTCTGAACCGCTTGTCCCATATGGGGAACTGGAGCCTAACCCAGCAACTCAGGGCATAAGGCTAGAGAGGGAGGGGACACACCCAGGACAGGACACCAGTCCATTGCAAGGCACCCCAAGCAGGACTTGAACCCCAGACCAACTAGAGAGCAGGACCTGGTCCAACCCACTGCGCCACTGCACCCCCCTGAACATTACAGTTACATTTATTCATTTAGCAGATGCTTTTCTCCAAAGCGACGTACATCTCAGCAAAAATACAATTTGTGCATTACATTAAGAGAACGAGACATGACTGCAGACATGTGACTCTTAAATAAATCTAGTTTGTTACCTTCCACTTGCTGCAACCATATTCATCGCTTGAGTAGGTGTATAAAACGCAGGATAGATGAATCCTGATAACCTCCTACCATTTTTTTTTTTTAAACAATCACATACAATGCCGGAGTAGCGGCTGTATAAAGGCTTATGGGATGCTCATGAAGTTACATTGCATGAACATTTACACCCATACATGAGCTGGAGAGATCTTGGGTGGAATGGATCTGGAAAAGGTGAGTTTTCAGACCCTACTTGAATGTAGACAGAGTTTCCGCAGTTCTGAGTGAGAGGGGAAGGTTATTCCACCACAATGGAGCCAGAACCGAGAACCTCCGTGCTATACCTTTTGTGTGCGGGACCACCAAGTGAGTAGAAGTACACAAGCGAAGGGGTCTGGCTGGCTGGGGTGTAGCAGTTGATGAAGTACAATCAAGTTACATTACAGCACTAATGTAACTCTGAAGATTTTCACACAATTTGTGTAGTTCCAAGAAAAGTGCTATATGCATCTTGGAACGCAAACAGCTTAATGTAAATTTTATAATGTTCGTTATCACTAGACAGCGTTCAATAATTTGATATTTTAAGTAAAGAGCACTGCCTGCTTTGCTACTTATTTTGCACTTGCCAGGTCTCATCCACACCACATGTTGTATAAAGAGCATAGGGCTTACCAGTTTATTCTCTATAAGGTCACACACCACCTTATTGTTGAAGTACTCAATGGGAGTCCACTTAATGCCTTCTTGTACATACTCTTCCTGACAGCACAGGACAGACAGGGAAAGTTGTTACCACCAAACAATCTGTTCTCCCATGAATTTCTAATTTATTATATTCATTATATACATAAGTTGTATTATAATATTATGAGTCATTATATATATTTGTTTAAGATTCAAAGAAAGTACTTCACTTTTAATTTATTTCTGTTTGCAGAGATTTTTTTTCTAGTGAGCCTTGCATTCCTTACTCTTTTATGGTAACACTTGTTTAACTTAGTTTAGACCAAGTCCCTTATTTAATATGCAAAAATGTCCATTGTGTAAGTTACAATTTCAGAAGCTTTTCACCATTTACTTGTCCTTTACCTTATAAATTATTATTAAAATACAAAACTTAAAAAGGGGTCTATGTAACAATCAGGAGGAGGTACAAAATGAATAGCTTGACTTTACCTGTTCAGCTTTCAGTGTCAGTTCGATAAAGATCTGCTGCAGCTTCTCATTGACAAAGTTAATACAAAACTGCTCGAACCCGTTCCTCTGTCACAGATGGGGTGGGGGAACAGAATTGTTCACTAAATCCACTGTATGTCTTATGATTTTCCTTTCCACTAGTCCAGAGAAATTTTCAGATTTTTAATGTAGAATAGAGTTCCAGCTCTCTCTAACAGTTGCACCAGTTGTTCAAGAAAAACTGAATAAAATTACCTGGAATATTTCAAACCCATAGATATCTAGAACTCCAATGCTGTATTCTTCATATGGCTTCTGCATGGCTTTGTTAATAGCCTGAAGGAGAGGAAAGAACCAGCAAAAGATAGACCGTGTTCACAAGAGTGATACACCCTACATTTACAGTTTAAGAACTCTGTACAGCTGGGATATGGGTGTGTATTCGCAGTTTACACGCACAAAACAAGATCAGCAGTATTTGGTCAACTCACTGTGAGTTTACTTCATACTGCATGATGGGATGAAATGAGCTCTCTGAGAATATCTCATTTTCAGTGAATAACTCTCTATAGATCAAAACGTGAAATCAAGTCTGCTCCTGCTGTCCCTCTGAAATTGTATGTGTGTATGAATGAACATGTCAGTCCTGACTTGTTCATGTTTTAGTGTGTATCCCCATGCCTCTGACCTCCACCAGGTAATCAAACAAGCGTGCATAGAGAGCCTTTGCAAGGGCATCCCGGGTGTAGCAAGCCTGCTCCCTGTTCAGCGTCACGTTGATGGATTCGGACTTCCCTCCCCATTTGGAGTCCATCTTGCGGCTGGTCAGCTTTTCCTGCAGACGGTTCGCATTTATGCCCAGCAAGTAGGCCGGGAAGGCAAGCACTATGATGTGGTGAAAGCAAAGACCATTTGCATCAACAAGCACTCCAAAAACAATGCTCACAGTGAGAATGCATTTATGAGGAAACACAATTTGCAGAAAAATATAAGAACATTTGAGCCTTATGACAATGTGTATGTTGCTTACCTTACTGCTAATCGGGATTTTGAGCCCTTTCCGGTGGGGATACCTTTATGTGATTATATGTTGTGCAGCTACTTGTGTGTTGAACATTGGTGCATATGGTGGAAAGAAACAAACTAACTTTACTTAAGAATCACATGTCTGCAACTAGGTCTCTTTTTCCTAATGTAATGCGCAAATTGTGTTCTCTGAGATGCATGTCGGTTTGAAGAAAAACCTCTCTTAAATGAAGAAATGTAAATATTATTATTCCTCAGTATCTGATCACATTCATCCAAAAGTGACTTATTCAGTGAGATATGTTCACTGTGGGCATTTAGGGTATTATAACAGTGCTTAAATTAGCAAGCTTGAGGTTATACCTCATCTGTTGTACAGCACTTCCTTCTCTACGTGAGTGAGTGTGTCTGAGTGAGTGCTCACAAACAATATTTTCAGAAGGGTTGATCATAGCTATGCATTACTCACAGTCTGTGCTCTCCACCTGGCCACAATTCCCAGCCTCTACAAAGTTTATGTTGCCCAGGTGCAAAATTCCAGCCACAATCTGTAACACCTGAGTCTGATCGGCCTCTGCAATGCCAATCACATGCATGGCTTCCTGAAGGCAGAGAAATCAATCAAAATTTTGACTCCGACTGTAAGTGTGTATATATAAAATACTGTACATGTTGTACTGGCACCCAGAGGATGAACTTATTTCCATCACAAAACTCACAATGTAATGTTATGGTAATAAGGCTTTCAAAAGAGAACATTTTTGTAATAGAGAAATGATCTGCAGAATTTTATAAAAATTGTTAATTGGCTATATTATTGATTTTTAAGTGTAGGTATTTATATTGAATCTAGAGAAACTTGGGTTTAATACCAAGCAATATGCTTCCCCTGAGTTACTACACAGTATTAATGGTCTCTTTGCTTGAACTCTGGTTTAAATTTTAAAAAGATGAGTTATGAATAGTCTGTAGCTGGCACTCCTGCATTAGTCTTAGACACACACACACACACACACACACACACACACACACACACCACACACACACACACACACTGTCTGAAGCTGCTTGTCCTGAACAAGGTCGCGGCAAGCCAGAGCCTAACCTCGCAACACAGGATGCAAGGCTGGAGGGGGAGGGGACGCACTCAGGGCAGGACGCTAGTCTATCACAGGGCACCCCAAGCCGGACTTGAACCTTAGACCCATCAGAGAGCAGGACCCAGCCAAACCCACTGCACCCCCCCTTATTAGTCCTACAACAATGTCTAATATTTAATGGTTTAAATAAGTGTCTTTGAATAAACTTGGCAATCAACTTAGAACAGCTATAAAAATGGCTTCTGCCCCTTAGAAAACTCCATCTCCCCGAATGCCACAGAGCAGACTAAATCTGACAATTTGTTTGTCTGTTGCTAGTTTCCTTTTTCTTGAGCTGCTTTGTTCTATAATGGGTACTATATATAGAGACTGTGTGCAAAGTGAAAAATCTTATCACCCAACTATCTTACAATCTATTGCACAAACATACTGCAGAGGCTGTTTTTCTGACTTGTTTGGTAATAAAAGGTGTAACTGTTGACATTTTACCTCCAATGAAGTCCATTTTTTGAACTACCGGTAATGACTTGGTAAATTACTTAAATCACAAAAAATTAGGTATTATACACACACACACACACATTTTCAGAACTGCTTGTCCCATAAAGGGTCACGGGGAACCGGAGCCTACCCGGTAATACAGGGCGTAAGGCCGGAGGGGGAGGGGACACACCCAGGACGGGACGCCAGTCCATCACAAGGCACTCCAAGCGGGACTTGAACCCCAGACCCACCGGAGAGCAGGACCGTGGTCCAACCCACTGCGCCACCGCACCCCCTTACAGCTATTATAATATTATGATAATTTGTCATAAAATGTTTATCTAGATCAAAAATTGATGCAAAATTTTTCTGACTATGGGACTAACCAGATCTTCCTTTGCTCTACTAACTCCACATAGCAAAGAGATTCTACATCATTTGTGTTATATTGGTCAAAATACATGAACTCATCTGGATTGTGTAAAGGAACAAGGCCATCAATGCCAAGAGAGTAAGGATAGCTAACTAACTAGCTGCAGTAACACTGTGGGCCTATTTCACAGGAGGCCACATTTCCCCTTTTCCCCTTCAGTTTAAAAAGTGTAAAATTACTTCAGAGACTTGTATTTTCATTAATTTTTTTGTTAACAAAAGGGAGAAGTTGATCTTACCATAACACACAAGCACACACACTGCTTCTACTAGCTAAATAACAGAATGTGTAAAGTTAATATGGTTCTGTAATATTGGTTGCCTCAGACTGAAAACAGCTGAACTGATCTTTTATATATAAGTGATCCAATATGGTGGCACAGCAGGCACTACTGTTGCCTCACAGCACTTACGCTGTTTGGGTATATGTTTGAATCTGGTTCACTCTGTGTGGAGTGTGCATGTTCTTTCTGAGTCTGTGAGGGTTTCCAATCCAAATGCATGCAGTTCAGGAACTTAAGCAAAGCTAAACTTCCATAATGTATACTCCCTGGGAATCTGAGGGTTGGGTCACTGTGACCCTGAATGGGACAAGGGTTTGTTAAAGTTAGTTTATATTAGTATAGTGGGCCAAAACCAGGCAAAGCCCACCCCCATAAAACTTGACAGCTGCATCTGGGAGCATGTGGGGAGCTGTAGAATCACAAGCTTGGTGCACCCAATTATCCAAAAGCAATTAAAAGCACTTTTTTATGGGTGGTGAAGAGAGAGGATGATGCAGGTTGAAAGGATTGATACTGCAGCTTAGTAAATTAACTGGCTTATATTTGTATTGTGTTCTGGCATTCTGGTTGTTGTGTAGCTGGCTGTTCTTTGAGCTATTAAACATTCATGTTTTTGTTATTAAACTTGTTTGTCATATTTTGGGTTTGGTTGTGGGAAAGAAATATAAGACATCTAAAATGTTCCCACGCTCATTTCCTGCTTGATTACCTAGCATGCCTTGGTGCGCCACAATTATAAATTGCTTAGATTTTAGACATTAGGTGGCTGAAAAAAGTGGCCAGCTTCATTTAAACTACTCAGTGCTTCAGAAAATTATACCCAATTCAACACCTAGCCAAGAATATTTTAGCTGTAAGGGACATGGAAGTTCATGAAGGGACACAGAGGGCAGTGCATTCAAGAAGACTGTCATTATCAGAATAGTTTCAACTTTACCAATAGTATTTGCATTATATTTACTTATTTAGCAGATACTTTCTCCAAAGAGATATACAATGATTACTATGTAGTATTTAGCTAAAACCTCTATCTAAGGTGACTTACAGTGCTAGATACACTACACTAAACTCCCTTCCATCATTCACACATCTCTGTCAGCGCCTTGTGCACATTATGGATAGTAAACAATTAACCCAAAACACAAGCCTTGGGGTTGTAGCAGGAAATGCACACAAACACAAGAAGAACATGTAAACTCAGCATGAAACAGACTGAGCAGGATCAAACCCATGTTCAATGACACTGCCCAGGCATAGTGAGACCCCACCACCATCTGCTGTGCCACCATGCCCCTTGCTATTTAACTTATCAAAGGGCTGTCTTGGTTGTCTATTTATGTTTATTCATATATATTTTGAATGTTCTCCTCCGTGAACCGCCACCTTATCGTGGTGGAGGGGTTTGAGTGCCTGAATGAGTCCAGGAGCTATGTTGTCTGGGGCTACATGCCCCTGGTAGGGTCTCCCATGGCAGACAGGTCCTGGATGACAGACGAGACAAAGCGCGGTTCAAAAACCCCTTATGACGAAAAAATCAAGGCGTCCGTTTACCCCGCCCGGTATGGGGTCACCGGGGCCCCACCCTGGAGCCAGGCCTGGGGGGGGGGCTCGCATGCGAGCGCCTGGTGGCCAGGTCTATGCCCACGGGGCCTGGCCGGGCTCAGCCCGAAGCCACAACGTGGAGCCGCTCTTCGGTGGGCTCACCACCTGCCGGAGAAACCGTAAGGGGCCGGTGCATTGTGATTTGGGCGGTGGTCCGGGCCGAGTGCCCGGCCGATCCAAACCTCGGGCGCCAACTCTGGTTTTTGGGACTTGGAATGTCACCTCACTGGCGGGGAAGGAGCCTGAGCTGGTGCGGGAAGTTGAGAGATACCGTCTAGATATAGTCGGGCTCACTTCCACTCACAGCTTGGGTTCTGGAACCACTCTACTCGATCGAGGGTGGACTCTCCACTATTCTGGCGTTGCCCAAGGTGAGAGGCGGCGGGCTGGTGTGGGCTTATTAATAGCCCCCCAGTTCAGCCGCCATGTGTTGGAGTCTACCCCGGTGAATGAGAGGGTCATCTCCCTACGCCTTCGGGTCAGGGAACGGTCTCTCACTGTCGTTTGTGCTTATGCGCCTAGCGGCAGTGTAGAGTACCCGGCCTTTTTAGAGTCCCTGGGGGGCGTGCTGGAAAGCGCTCCCACTGGGGACTCTGTCGTTCTACTGGGGGACTTTAACGCCCACGTGGGCAGCGACGGTGATACCTGGAGGGGCGTGATTGGGAGGAACGGCCTCCCTGATCTGAACCCGAGCGGTGAGTTGTTATTGGATTTCTGTGCTAGTCGCAGTTTATCCATAACGAACACCATGTTCATGCATAAGGGTGTCCACCAGTGCACTTGGCACCAGGACACCCTAGGTCGGAGGTCGATGATCGACTTTGTAGTCGTTTCTTCTGACCTTCGGCCATATGTTTTGGACACTCGGGTGAAGAGAGGGGCTGAGCTGTCAACTGATCACCACCTGGTGGTGAGTTGGATTCGATGGCGGGGGAAAAAGCTGGACAGACCTGGCAGGCCCAAACGCATAGTGAGGGTCTGTTGGGAACGTTTGGCGGAGGCCCTTGTCAGAGAGGTCTTC
This sequence comes from Scleropages formosus, assembly GCF_900964775.1. Lineage (NCBI taxonomy): Eukaryota > Metazoa > Chordata > Actinopteri > Osteoglossiformes > Osteoglossidae > Scleropages > Scleropages formosus. The sequence goes on from NC_041814.1 coordinate 4,770,204, forward strand.
AACTCCCACCTCCGACAGAGTTTCAACCAGGTCCCGAGGGAGGTGGGGGACATTGAGTCCGAATGGACTATGTTCCGCTCCTCCATTGTCGGTGCGGCGGTTCGGAGCTGCGGCCATAAGGTCTCCGGTGCCTGTCACGGCGGCAATCCCCGAACACGGTGGTGGACACCGGAAGTAAGGGATGCCGTCAAGCTGAAGAAGGAGTTCTATCGGGCCTGGCTGGCTCATGGGACTCCTGAAGCAGCTGACAGGTACCGACGGGCCAAACGGAGTGCGGCTCTGGCAGTCGCCGCGGCAAAAACTCGGGCTTGGGAGGAGTTCGGTGAGGCCATGGAGGAAGACTTTCGGTCGGCCTCAAAGAGATTCTGGCAAACCGTCCGGCGACTCAGAGGGGGGAAGCGGTGTTCCACGAACACTGTTTACAGTGGAAGTGGTGCGCTGCTGACCTCAGCTGAGGATGTTCTCGGGCGGTGGAAGGAGTACTTTGAGGATCTCCTCAATCCCTCCGACACGCCTTCCGTAGAGGAAGCTGAGGCTGGGGACTTGGAGGGGGACTCGTCCATTACCCTGGCTGAAGTTGCTGAGGTAGTCAAAAAACTCCTCGGTGGCAAGGCTCCGGGGGTGGATGAGATCCGCCCCGAGTTTCTCAAGTCTCTGGATGTTGTGGGGCTGTCTTGGCTGACACGCCTCTGCAGCATCGCGCGGAGTTCGGGAACGGTGCCTCTGGACTGGCAGACCGGGGTGGTGGTCCCTCTTTTTAAGAAGGGGGACCGGAGATTGTGTTCCAACTACAGGGGGATCACACTCCTTAGCCTCCCTGGGAAAGTCTATGCCAGGGTACTGGAAAGGAGAATCCGACCGATAGTCGAACCTCGGATTCAGGAGGAGCAATGCGGTTTTCGCCCTGGCCGTGGAACACTGGACCAGCTCTATACCCTCACTAGGGTGTTGGAGGGTTCGTGGGAGTTTGCCCAACCAGTCCATATGTGTTTTGTGGACCTGGAGAAGGCATTCGACCATGTCCCTTGTGGCATCCTGTGGGGGGTGCTTCGGGATTATGGGGTTCGGGGCTCGTTGCTACGGGCTGTTCGTTCCCTGTATGACCGGAGCAGGAGATTGGTTCGCATTGCCGGCAGTAAGTCAGACCTGTTCCCGGTGCATGTTGGACTCCGCCAGGGCTGCCCTTTGTCACCGATTCTGTTCATTATCTTTATGGACAGAATTTCTAGGCGCAGTCGGGGAACGGAGGGTGTCTGTTTTGGTGGCCGCGAGATCTCGTCTCTGCTTTTTGCGGACGATGTGGTCCTGTTGGCTTCATCAAGTCAAGACTTGCAGCGTGCACTGGGGAGGTTTGCAGCCGTGTGCGAAGCGGCGGGGATGAGAATCAGCACCTCCAAATCCGAGGCCATGGTTCTCAGTCGGAAAAAGGTGGATTGCTCCCTCCGGGTTAGGGGGGAGTTGCTCCCTCAAGTGGAGGAGTTTAAGTATCTTGGGGTCTTGTTCACGAGTGAGGGAAAAATGGAGCGGCAGGTCGACAGACGGATCGGTGCGGCGTCTGCAGTAATGCGGTCATTGTACCGGTCTGTTGTGGTGAAGAGGGAGCTGAGTCGTAAGGCGAAGCTCTCAATTTACCGGTCGATCTACGTTCCTACCCTCACCTATGGTCATGAACTCTGGATCATGACCGAAAGAATGAGATCGCGGATACAAGCGGCAGAAATGAGTTTCCTCCGCAGAGTGGCTGGGCGCACCCTTAGGGATAGGGTGAGGAGCTCAGTCACCCGGGAGGAGCTCGGAGTAGAGCCGCTGCTCCTCCGCATCGAGAGGAGCCAGTTGAGGTGGCTCGGGCATCTGTTCCGGATGCCTCCTGGACGCCTCCCTGGGGAGGTGCTCCGGGCTTGTCCCACTGGGAGGAGGCCTCGGGGCAGACCCAGGACACGTTGGAGAGACTATGTCTCCCGGCTGGCCTGGGAACGCCTTGGGGTTCCCCCAGAGGAACTGGAGGAGGTGTGCGGGGAGAGGGAGGTCTGGAGCACTCTGCTCGGACTGCTGCCCCCGCGACCCGGCCCCGGATAAGAGCGGAGGAAGATGGATGGATGGATGGATTTTGAATGTTTTATTTGTAGATATAGCTCACCTAAGTCATGCCATATATTGTGAGTGACACTTTAACAGAAATCATGTCAAAACATCTGAAAGTTGAATAGGAAGTAGTAGTTCCGAAGAAGCTATTTTCCTTTCAACCAGTGCATACAAAAAGAAAATGTCAATGAATTACCAAAATAATAGTACTGTACCATGGTTTCCTGGAAGTCCTTGCTGTCTATAGTACCATCAACTTTGTAGGTGCCAGACTGATTCAAGAAGTAGAAATAGTCTGGGGTCATGATCCCTAGTGCTTCTTTCTGTTGGGCAGAGGCTCCCTCCAACAGCTGAACAAAACAGAGAAAGCAAATATATTTACTTCTTTAAGCAAACTTTTTTGAATCTACTCTGAACTGTGCTCAAATCAGGTTTAGGGAAACTTGCTGGTTGAAACTGTAACACTGATAGAATCATTTCAGAGATTTCGAGCAAATAAGGGGAAAAGAGATGAGAACATACAGAAAAAATAAATGACAGGGAAGGGACCAACAAATATAATTTAACAAATATGCCCCAGGATGAATGAGTTGCATCCTGAGTGGAGACAGACCTGATAGAAGATGTGGAAGTTCCTCTCATTCTCATTCTGACTCACTACCCTGGACTTCTCAAGTAGAAAGTTTGAAATCTTGCCCCCATCTGGTTCTCCTCCACGACTGAATTGGATCTCAAAGTATTTACCCTGTTAGTCCAGAAACAAAATTACAGATACTTGTCCTTTTCAAGGCACCAGTCAACTCTGGGACAATACTACAGCATTATACAGTCTTTCCAAACCAGTTAATTAAATTTTATTTTTTAGCCAGAATTAATTTATGCAGACATACTGTAGTTATAACTGATTGTTTCTTTGATTTAAGTAACTTTTTCTTTATTTTATTCAGCAGAGCATCTAATCTATGTTAGATTCAACAGTATTAGACAGTGCTAAAGAACCCCATTGTACTCGAAAACCACAAAAACAGTTGTTTCAGACAAAACTCCAAAGTGTTGTTTGCACATTTACAGACGTATGCAAATTTGTACCTCTGTTGGGGTACAAGCTAAGGATGATATGCTTGTGAAAAAGTTTCAGACACAAATCGGAAGCAGAGTACACAGACCCGCTGTGGTGAAGGCTGGATAATGGGGGAGGGTGCAGGGTAGGGGCTTGGTGGTAGTAGAGGTTCATTAGATTGGCTAGCCAGGCATGCTTTATGATAAACCACAGGCACAGGAGCTACACTAGGCAGTCCTGAATCTGATACTTGCTGCACAATCTGCAACTTTGAAGGTTTCTGACAGAGTGTGCAGCAACTGAAAGACCACCAGAGACATGGATCTAGAGTTACACTGATCTCTACATTTTACATTTATCATGTAACATTTTTTACATAACATTTTTCTCCAAAGTGACTTAGAGTGTTAAGCTACTTACAGTGATTTATACAACTGGGTCATTTTTACGGAAGTAACTTAGGGCAAGTGTCTTGATCAAGGGTACTGCAGCATGAGGTGAAATTCAAACCTGGGCCTTACAAGTACAAACCAACAGCTCTAACCATTACATACACCACATGCTGCCCAATTAATGCGTAATTAACTTCAGTTAGATGGAAGGACAAAAAACTGCTAGAGACTATTCATATATTGTTGTGCAAACATGTGCAAGATGGTCTTTGTAAATATTACCACATGTACAGTATCTCTCAGGATAAGACCTATTATATGAGCTGGAAATGAAAGCAGCAGCAGGGCGACAGTCATGAAGGTGTCATGGCAGGACTTACAAAGCGGCTTGAGTTATTGTTACGGACAGTCTTGGCATTCCCGAAGGCCTCCAGCAGTGGGTTGGACTGCAGGATGATGTCCTTTACATGCTGAAATTAACAGAAATTTATCAGGAAAAGAAGAGTTAATTTTGGCAGCAAATATTTTAAAACCTGAATCTTGATTACTCAGCAGTCTACTGTAATTAATGTAAAATTTACAAATATAACAGATAATATCTCTTTGCACTATAACTGAGGTTGATAATGTATTATGCTAGTCTGTAATTAACCATCTTTGTTTCTTTGTCTGATGTATTTGTTTCTTTGCCTTATGGCTGTGTTCAAGTGTCATTGTGTGAGAAGAGCACTCTATAAAAATAAATTGAATTGAACTGAATTGAATTGAATTTTCACACATACTTTTTATGCACTGGTGTACAGTATCAGTCAAAAGAATGCATTTTGAATACACTTTGTAATATGGTCTGCATTTCTATGAGACAAACTGGACAGAAGGATGAAAGCAAAGCAACACACAAGTGTCCTACATCTCTGAATACTGCTGGGAGGACATGTGGGGTCATTTCCTGATGATGGCACATAAACATATGGATTTCATGTATCAGCAGAATGTATCAGTACCTGTACTTTCGATCCCCCTCCAGACACTTTGGAGATGTAGCCCATGATGTACTTGGCAGCCACTGTCTTCCCAGCTCCGCTCTCCCCGCTGGCACCACACAAAGAGAGGCAAGCACATGTGCACAGGGACAAGCAGACACACCCACACACAAATATACAAAGAGGTAAAAATAAGCAGACAAAACCAAAAACAGACACATACATGAGTACAGATACAACATACAGATACATGGACATATGAACCGGCACATAGGTAAACATATACAGAGAAATATGCACATACAGACATGCAGGGACAAAGACATGCAACACATTAGTTAATTTTTCTAGAAGTCATTATTTAAATAAAGTTCACTGCATGCAGCCACCATCATAGGTGAGATCATAGGAAACTACAGAGAATGTTGTGTGTTGCTGCTGGTTTCCGAGTGACTGTGTAACATATGTGTTTCCCCCCACCCCCCGCTTTTCTGACAAGCTACAGATGCCTGCAACATAACAAGCAATGTCATGGTGATGTGAAGCTTTGATCTACTGACAAAGACTTTGTGCTATCAATTTTGGAAATAACATCAGGAAGGAAGCGCTTTATCTGCTGCTTTGTTACGAAGAAGTCAGTGTATACCAGGAACAGTTAACAAACAGGAAGACAGCAATGTTAAGCAGGTAGAACCAAAGAGGTCAAAGACTTGGCCTGTCATGTATCTACCAGAGGAGCAGATTAAAGGGCCAGTTCGCCTTTATGGGTTAAGCAGGAACATAACTGCACTTAACATAAAAAGTTTTACAGGACCATTTTAAGTATGTGCACAGTTCCACATAGCTGCTCTCTGCATCCATTGTTGGGTCTTCGTCTTAGATCCTCCCGTGCTGTTGGGCACATTGGGCGATGAGGTCTCTCCACTGCTGCCTGTCCTCTGCCAGCTCTTCAGCTTCATTCCAGGATACGCCAGCGAACTTAAGATTGTTGATGAAGGTTTGATGTCAGGTGGTGCGGGGGACAGCCCCGGCCATGCCTGGCCCCTGGGGGGCACCAGTGCATTGCCACCCGGGGAATGCGATGTCGTTGCATTTGTAGAATATGCCCGGCTAGCCTGAGTCGCCGTTGCGTGATTGTAACTTGAAGGCTGCTGGAATTTCCCCGGTGCAAGACTTCTTCGTTCGTAATGCGGTCGATGTACTGGATCTTGAGAATCCGCCGGAGACATCGTTGGTGGAATGCGTTTATCCTGCGAACAGTGTTCGCCGTTAGCTTCCAAGTTTCGCATGAGTAGAGTACGACAATGGAGGTGTATAGTCGTAACTTAATCTTGAGGGAGACTGAAGCTGACGTCCAGATGTGCTGGAGGCGACGGAAAACGACCAAAGCTTTCCTGATCCGATGCTGGACATTGGTCTCGGTGTCACCATCGTGACAAACAATGCTTCCCAATTAGGTGAATTTCTCCACTGTCTCCAGTCATGTCGCGTCAACAGCGATGTTGGCTGGCATGCCTACGGGTCCGGTTTTCATGATCTTCGATTTTTCTCAGCTGATATGCAGGCCGATCTTACTGGCTTTGTGGCTGAGTCTCTTGGTTGCGTTTTGGAGCTGGGTTTCGTCTTCGGCGAGCAGGGCCACGTCGGCGGCAAAATCTAGATCTGTCAAGCGATCTAGATCCATCCAAGGGATGCCTGCTTCAACATACACAGTTGCCTTTTTCATGATGAAGTCAAGGGCAACGAGAAAGAGGATCGGTGAAAGGATGCAGCCCTGGCAGACGCCAGTAGTGATTTCAAAAAAAGCTGTGTGCCCTGTGTCAGTCCTTACGTAGCATGAGGAGTTAAGATACAGATCCTTAAAGACGGTGACGAAGGCTTCTGGGACGCCATAGACCCAGAGGATCGCCCACAACGAGTCTCGATGGATACTGTCGAATGCCTTGATATAAATTGCATGGCGATATTCCACACATTGCTTGATGATATTTTGTAGGGTGAAGATCTGCTCGCAGCAGGAGCGGTCATTATGGAAACCTGTCTGCTTTTCTTGCAGTCGTTGGTCGATGGCGCGGCACAAACAATGTAAAAGAACAGTGCAGAAAGCCTTCTCTGGAACCAAAAGGAGAGTGATGCCTCGCCAATTTGCGCAGTCGGTGACATTGCCTTTCTTGGGGAGCCGAACGATGACGCCTTTTCTCCAATCCTCAGGGACTTTCCCCTGGAGCCAGCAGATGTTGAATAGGCGGGTCAGCTGCACGACCAGGGGCTGACCACCCGCTTTCAGGAGCTCTGGGTTGATCTCATCGAGTCCAGCCGCCTTATTGTTCCGGAGCCCTTTGATGGCCATCTTCGTCTCTTCGATCGAAATATCGCCCATGTTGACATCTAGGTCGTTATGCGCCTCTTCTACGGTGAAATCGTACATGGCAGGTTAGGCTGGTTGAGGATGTCTCGAAAATGTTCTATCCACCTTTTGTCCTGTTCAGCTTTGGTCAGGAGAAGCTTTCCATGTTTATCTTTAATTAGGATGTTCGAATATCGGAGGCCATGGTTCTCAGTCGGAAAAAGGTGGATTGCCCTGTCCGGGTTAGGGGGGAGTTGCTCCCTCAAGTGGAGGAGTTTAAGTATCTCGGGGTCTCGTTCACAAGTGAGGGAAAAATGGAGCGGCAGGTTGACAGACAGATCGGTGCGGCGTCCGCAGTAATGCGGTCATTGTACCGGTCTGTTGTGGTGAAGAAGGAGCTGAGTCGTAAGGCGAAGCTCTCAATTTACCGGTCAATCTACGTTTCTACCCTTACCTATGGTCATGAACTCTGGATCATGACCGAAAGAATGAGATCGCGGATACAAGTGGCAGAAATTGAGTTTCCTCCGCAGGGTGGCTGGGCGCACCCTTAGGTATAGCGTGAGGAGCTCAGTCACCTGGGAGGAGCTCGGAGTAGAGCCGCTGCTCCTCCGCATCGAGAGGAGCCAGTTGAGGTGGCTCGGGCATCTGTTCCGGATACCTCCTGGATGCCTCCCTGGTGAGGTGTTCTGGGCATGTCCTACTGGGAGGGCCCTCGGGGCAGACCCAGGACACGTTGGAGAGACTATGTCTTCCGGCTGGCCTGGGAACGACTTGGGGTTTCCCCAGAGGAACTGGAGGAGGTGTGCGGGGAGAGGGAAGTTTGGAGGACTCTGCTTGGACTGCTGCCCCAGCGACCTGGCCCCGGATAAGCGGAAGAAGATGGATGGGATGTTCGAATAGCTCTGCGATCTCGTGAGCTCGCTAACGATTCGGTAAAGTGTTCTGGAGTCGCCGTGATCCGCCACGTCCTGGGCCTCCGCCCCTTTCGTAGGAGCCAGTCTTTCTTGTCTTAATGACATGATTGTTTGACTTGACGGTCGAGGTCGGCGTATAGTGTAGTTGCAAGTGCTTGTTCATTCCCAGCATCAGCCTGATCCCTACGCTGTTTCGCTCTTCGTCTTTCATCGATCAGTCGCCATGGATGGATCCATCGTTCTTTATTCTTTCCCCGTCGGCGCCCAATCTTCTTGTCTGCACAACTCCGGATGATGGTTTTCATCATCATCCAACTGTCTTCAATGTCGGCAATATCAGCAAGGGTTTCAAACTGATTTCGGAGGTCAAGTGCAAACCCTTTGGTGGTATCTTGGTCTTTAAGCTTTTCTAAGGCAAACGGACGCTTGACCACGACTTGTCTTTGGCGTTTGAGTTTGAGCTTGAGATTCGCCCAGACTAGATAATGATCAGAGCCAACTTTGTTACTGTGGAGAAAAACTGAAGATACCTGGAATGCACAATCTTACACTGCCTTCCCCCATTCCTGAGAGTCAAAACTGACACCCATTCATACCAAAATATCAGTAAATCATAATAAAATACACCCAGTAAGTGTAATAGTTAAAATTAATGGAGCCTAACCTGGTAATACAGGGAGCAAGCCTAGAGGGGGAGGGGCCACACCCCAGAGGGGATGTCGGTCCGCCGTAAGGTACCCCAAGCAGGACTCAAACCCCAGACCCACCAATATTATATGATAATAAACTTACTTACACACATGCACACATTTGCTGAAACCACTTGTCCCAAGCAGGGTCGCGGCAAACTGGAGCCTAACTGGGCAACACAGGGCGTAAGGCTGGAGGGGGAGGTGACACACCCAGGACAGGACGCCAGTCTGTCACAAGGCACCCCAAACAGGACACAAACCCCGACCTACCAGAGAACAGGATCCAGCCAAGCCCGCTGCACCACCACACCCCCCACTATGATAAACTTATAAAATCTAACTCTTAAATCTTAAAATTAACTTAATAAATGATTATGATTTGCACACCTGATTCTACTTACCTACTTGATTTAAGCAATACAACTTGGCGTTCATTATTTTTGCACCTGAACTATTTCAGTTTTTCTAATGCAACATATGCTTCATATTTTACATTTTATAAAGCAACATACGGAATTGGTAAATACACACCTATTATGTCAGATTAGAAAGACTGGTTCTCATTAAATAACGAATTTGTGGTCAAACTGAGATACATGACGGCTTCACATACTTTCAAGCAGCACTATATATGGAACTCAGTTTAAATGTACTAATTCAACCTTTAATGTAAATAAACAAAACAAGAATAAAAAGAAAAGAAATCTGGGAAAACACACACACACACACACACACACACACACATTTTCAGAACCGCTTGTCCCATACGGGGTCACGGGGAACCGGAGCCTACCCGGTAACACAGGGCGTAAGGGACACACCCAGGACGGGACGCCAGTCCGTCGCAAGGCACCCCAAGCGGGACTCGAACCCCAGACCCACCGGAGAGTAGGACTGGGGCCCAACCCACTGCGCCACCGCACCCTCTGGGAAAACAATGCAAATAAATTCATGCTAACTGAACAAGTTCATATTGTTTGAAAATCCAAACGAAGGCCATCATTACCAAGATAGAGATGAAACCAGCAAATAAGGCATAATGGAGCCTGTGAACTGAGAACACAAAATGCGCTTCTACTCTACACTGTAATTGGGAAGTGGGAGGTATGATGGCTCTGGTTTCACACTATTTAGCTGTTGAGAGGTGTGTGAAATCCAAATTTGGCCTTTGTAAACGTCAAGAAATGCATCTTAGGCTAAAGTAGATCATTAGCCGAATGTATGGATTTTGAAATATGACTGTGTATACATGGGAATGATTGTTGAGAATGAGGTCTCAGGCTTCCATGACAGAACTAGATTTAAAGAATTTTTTAAAATTTCCAAACTATGTGGAACATTTTGTGCTTTCATGTTCTGCAACTCAAAGTTTATGGAACTAGATTTCAAACAGAGGAAATAGTCAAACTTTTGCCTTGACTACATAAGGTGATATCATAAGCATCAATATATTGCTCACTAGCTGGTTATGTTACAATGAATTTTTGCAGATACAAACACTTGCTTCATTTACTTAGTTATTTATTTTCAATTACATTTCCTTCACTTGTTTTCCAAAACATCTGCATGTGGAAGAGGCCAAACAACCCGTATTTAGTACATCAGCTTTTTGTCACAGTATTTACAGCTCCTGTATGATGTTTGAGTGCTTGTAACCAGTAACAAGATAATGCATGTTGCAAAATGTTTACGCAATGAACAAGTCAACAATCGGCATTGCGTAGGAATTTTTGGCGACAAGAATTTTTATTTTCCATAATTTTAAATAAGTTTTAAATTTATACTGCTCAAGGTTAATATTAGTTAAAAGTCTTACCATTTTTAAAAAATATATAAATATATGACTTTCTAGAGGCTAAGTTATAAATAAATCAAGGGTCAACTGCATTGTTTAGCTTTTATTAATTGTATAGATAAAAAGAAAGCTGAAAGTGACCAGAAGATGATGAAAAATGCACATATTTATGTGATGAATCAATTCCCCATGATACATAATAAGAGGCTGTAGCAATATCTTTCTTTCAATGTCAGTGAGTTTTAATTTTAATGTTGGGGATTTTTTTCAGATTGTAACATATCTATATTAAGCTTTTATTGATTATGGCTTGGGGGGGCGCGGTGGCGCAGTGGGTTGGACCACAGTCCTGCTTTCCGGTGGGTCTGGGGTTCGAGTCCCGCTTGGGGTGCCTTGCGGCGGACTGGCGTCCCGTCCTGGGTGTGTCCCCTCCCCCTCTGGCCTTGCGCCCTGTGTTGCCGGGTAAGCTCCGGTTCCCCGTGACCCCGTAAGGGACAAGCGGTTCTGAAAATGTGTGTGTGTGTGTGTGATTATGGCTTAGTTGTAAAATTGACTATGGATTTGTAAACAAATTGAGTTATGAACTGAATTCCAGTCCAAGTTCAATCTGAAATGTGCGGCACCATTGTGTTTGTAGTCAGTGTCACATATCATCTCTCCAAGTCATAACTTACAACAGCTTGTCTCTAGTCACGCATGGAAACGATGTTTTCAAAATTTTCTGTGAATAAATCTGTTAGCTATTACAAGACAAATATATTGATGTCATTTCGGAACAGATTACAGTTTATCACACTCAAGCTATTAGAAGACACGACCTTAAACAACTGAATATAGTCAAAAATTTGTAGAGGGTGTTATCATAGAAAGTATTCTCAGTAATCAATCTTTACAAAAACACGAGGTATAAAATTAAAAAATAAGAAAAAAAAATAACTGAAGATGTGGTCACCTGATAATGACACACTGGTTCTCGCCATCTATCATCATATTCCTATACATGTTGTCTGTCAGCGCGTAGATGTGTGGTGGGTTTTCATACTGGGCCTGAAACATTGGGAGGGGAGCACAGGGTGGGAGAAAATCTGTTAAAGTGACCAAAATGATAGATATCTGTCTACACTACAGCGCAGAGGCAGGGCACTCACTCACCGCCCCCTGGTACAGTTCAATCTCTCTGTCGGTGAAATAGGGCATCTGCTTGAAAGGGTTCACTGATATGAGCACAGGGCCAATGTATGTCTGCAGTTACCAGTTAAGCAAAAGACAGCTGGAATCACAGTTCAATACCAGGTCTCCATCATCATTTGGTGCATCTCTCTGAAGCTCAGTCTGTTGTGTCATTTGCATGACTACTGCTGGCAAAACACTTTTTATTTTCCAGGTCATTAAGAGATATTTAAAATATCTGATGTCAACATATGACAGTAATTCCCCTTTTTTGGAGTATGGGTCATTTTCTCATTTCTGCAAAAAAGGAAAGCTCATATATAAGAAACAGAAACGTCATGTCTCATTTAAAAACAGGAAGAAAGGCATTTACCCACCACTGTGACTGCTGCCAGCTGATTAGTGCTCTGATCGTACTGAAAGTCTTCTGATAACTAAGGTACTGCGGATAAACCTTTAGCAAGTCCAACACATCATGGTGAATCTTCCCCTTTTTCGCCTGCCAGAAAGTCTTTACATTGCAAATTCTCAGAATTGCCTTCAAAGCCTGATAGAATTGTACTACAATCATGCAGGTGTGTAGAAGGCAACAGCACAAGGAAAGTTTGTGAAATATTCCAAATATACCTTGGGTAATGTATTTCATTGTATTCAGTACATTACAAAAACAGAATCCAAAATTAATTTGTGGAAATATTTAAATAGCCCCAATATATTTATTAGATGGGGGGGTGCGGTGGCGCAGTGGGTTGGACCGGGTCCTCCTCTCTGGTGGGTCTGGGGTTTGAGTCCCACTTGGGGTGCCTTGTGGCGGACTGGCGTCCCGTCCTGGGTGTGTCCCCTCCCCCTCCGGCCCTATGCCCTGAGTTGCCAGGTAGGCTCCGGTTCTCCGCAACCCCATATGGGACAAGCGGTTCAGAAGGTGTGTGTGTGTGTGTGTGTGTGTGTGTGTGTGTGGGGGGGGTATTTATTAGATTTTTAATTAGCCATAACTCTATCTGAGCTTCAGGTTGTAACAGGACCCTAGTGCACAGTAAACAAATTAAATAACTGTAGAATTAACTGAGACACCAGATAACATAATGCAGAGAGGACCACTGAAATAGGGAAGTACTGTATAGGTGCTGTTGACTCACCCAACGACTGCAAAACAGGAACAAGTGCTTGCACAGACCTTTTAGAGGTTTTTTGCTCTGACTCACATCTGTGATTAATGTACATATCCTCAGGCAAATACATTTCTTTCTAATTCATATGAAATTTTTGTCAGTTTCAGCAAGCTGTTTTGTGATTGAATTTGTGAGTATTTCTGCAAGATACAGTTATAACCATCTGAAATTGTCTATGTGTACCAATGAATGGACTGCTGGCCTTTTTTTACTGTGCGCAATGTAAAATAAAGTAATAATTTGAACAATGAAAATGAAATTAAAAATAACCAATGATGCTTAAAGGATCAAATCTGAATATACTAATGCAATCACATTCATTACAGTTTGTATTATTTATTCACTGAGCTAATCAGTTAACAAATTCAACCCAGTCTATCAGGTTACAAACATGCTTTCAGACATTACAGTAATAAACTCTGGTTCTTAACTTCCTGTCCATAGTCATAGAGAAACATAATAGTTTTTTTTTTTTTTTTTAAGTTCAGTGTTATTAATGGGCATGTGTTCTTATACCTATGTCTATGGTGTATTTGAAAATCTATTAGATGTCTGAACACTTGGCTCTGTGTAGCCAGGCTGGGTTATGTTATGTTTCCTTGTTTCTTGTTTTCCTTCTATGGTAAAATACTGGTAAAAGACCACACTTGCTTTTGTCACTGTGTTCCTCAGCAGAAAGAGTTGCATGCTTAAAAGGCCTGTCCTTACTTCCTCAAAGTTTTCTGTTTTTTTACCAGGCAGAACTGGAGCCTGAATTTAAATAGTGAAAAGAGAGACAATTGCTTGATTTGCAAGCATGTTGAATGCAGTCAAAAGACCTTAATTCATTTAGCTGACACTTTTCTCCAAAGTAACTTACAATGTTAATCTATATATAATTAATTACCCATTTATAGAGCTAGGTAATGTTACTGAAGCAATTTAGGGTAAGTACCTTGCACAAGGTCACTACAGTGAGAGGTGGGGGTAAAACCTGTGACCTTTGCATCTAAAGGCAGTATCTCTAACCACTACACTACCAGCTATCGCTGGTGCTGTGGGTTACAGTGTACTATTTCACTATTTTAGCAGCGCTTCCCAAGCACAGTATATATGTTACATTTCATTAAACATTGAATTCTTTTCCAAAGTGCCCATGTCCATTAATATTTGTTAAGAAAACTAACTTTGCATTGAGCAGAACTTGTTGCTTGTGTGTTGACTGTAATTGGCCTCTGGAGTAGTTTAGAGGAAGTTTTTGGATTCTATGTCATGAAGAAGATAAACAGAGGATACTAATGATGTGTTTGTTCAAAGTGTAACTGCTACTACACAACTACCTTACCTAGTAAACCTCTGACACCGGATTTGACACCACTATCTTAAGAAATCAGACTGTTCATACTTTAGATGTCTTTCATGTGTTGCCATTTCTTGCATTTAGGTGAGAATAATAGGGGATTTCCATGCTGTAGTTTCCCACATGGAGATATTAATCATTAACATCCCTTCCACATTCCATTTTCAGATACCCTCTCAATTTAATTTTCAAAGTTATGTATTTCACTGAAATTCCTTTTAATATAAAGTCTTGCAGAGAGCAGAGGTTCTAAGTCCTGGACCCAGTGACCCCTTTTTGTGTGTTCCTTTTGTAGGCAATCTGCATACTGCTTTGTCTTGACTTAATAAAATTAAAGAGGATACATTATTTGAGAAGTTTTCAGCTCTGTTCAGCTGATTGCTTTGAAGGATGTTATAATGAAAACAACAGAATGATTCTAAATGTGTTTATACTAATAAAACAATAACTTCTGGATTGTTATATATATGTTATATTGTGATATCAGAAAAACAAAACAAGCTTTAAGAAAAGAGGTGTTTACCTCTTCTGTGTACGGGATCAGTTTTTCATAGTTTATTCTTCTTGTGGAGACATTTCCCCTCAAGATTTGGAAAATAAGTATTCTCACACACCAGTGCCACACACACACACACACACACACACACACACACACACACACACACACACTCACACAGTCTGAAGGATACGAAGATGTAGTCATCCATGTATCTCTTTTTCAGATTCTCCACAATGGCATCCTCTGTGATCTTGGACAACAGCACCATGTCATCCACACCGCTCTGCTTCACATTCTGACTCTGCCAGTGGTACTTGCTGCCCTGTAGTAGGAGGAAGGGGTAAGAGGTTGTTCTTCTTAAAGGGTCAGAGTCATGATGGCAAAGGGTCAGGGTTCTATTAGGTGTTTAATTCTGCAGACTAGTAAGAAAGCCAACATTCTAATATTTATAGACACAGGGAATTTTTTAATAGACATTAAATGTGTAGGGGAATATGTCTCATTGAAGTGATAGTTTTACTGGAAAGTTGTTTAACCATTGTAAAATATCACGATGATGCAATTAGTCACAAAACTTAAAACACAAAATAAGCTTTTTTAAATAAAAATCAATGACGTGACTTAAAATATACCATGTCAAAGACTGTTTGAAAGGCTACAGTTTTACAGCCAGCAGTTGCTTCCTCTTTCATCATATGCATGCCATAAAGACATGGTATTTACAGAAACTGAGACCAATGAACTATGCCTTGTGCTTTTGATTGTTATTGCTATTGCATTACTCACTGTCATTATCATTGTCATTGTTTTGTTTTGTGCAGTATTTCTATTGTCTTTGTCTCTGTCCATAGTCTGTGGAGAAGCATTCAAAAACAATTTCATGATACTTGTACACAGTACTTGTACCTATGACAATAAACTTAAAACTTGAAACTTGATAGCAGTGTAGGAGTATGAGGAGTTAAGGGCTGTGCCTGCATTTCCACACCCAGACCATAGTTGGCAGTAAAATGCACCAGAAGACAACTGCTGTGTGGGACTGACTCAAGTAAACTTGCTTGCAGAGTGATTATAGCTCATGTCTGGTGTTCAGTCCGGTCAGTGACAAGTAACAAAATGATAAATATTGCATATTTTTATTGGATGAACGGCCCACAGGTGGTATTGAATAACAAGGCATTTTATTTTCATTCATTTTAAATTAGTTTTATTTTAAATGCAGCTACATGTTAATAACACTTTAATAAAGTTAACAATGTAAATAAAGGATTTAATTTATTATAGCTATACCAAAGATTTTTACAGACCTCTCAAGTGATAGCTATATTATTAAGTGTTTATTTACTGTGTAGATAATAAAGTTGAAAGCAATACACATTACAAATATGCATGTGGTAAACAGGTCAGCAATCAGACTTGAATAGGAGGTTGTGGAGATTATTTTTTGTTTTCAGTAATTTTAATTTAGTTGTAATTTTAATGTCTGAAGTTGATAAAAGAAAAATAAAATAGGTGTTATACTGAGACTCCTTATTAAGGGTGTACTCTACTTCATGCCCTATGCAACCAGTATAAGTACTGTGACCCTGCATTAGACAAGCTTGACTGATAATGGGAGGATTAATGGAAATTTTGCAGAATTAAAAAAAAAAATTATTATAGCTTTATCCAAACTAACTAATTGTGGGATGTCTACTATACAGCTTTAATTAACTGTGACTTAACTGACGTAAAATTGGCTATTTTGTTACAAACAATTTAAGTTATGAAGAGTCTTCCGGTCCCAGATGTGTTTGTAAGTTGAGGGGCCATTGTACAGAGATGTATGTATAGAAGAGTAAAACTAATTAATTGCAGCTTTGTCACAGCAAAATAGAAAGCTTTCTTACCACTGAGGAAATCTTAACATCAGTCGCTGGAAAGATATAATACCAGTATGCTAACTTAATGGAAAAATTATACCAACTAACAAGCTAACGTGTTTATGTTAAAAATTAAATCACCCAAAGCCACTCAAGGTAAAGATGTATGATCTATGATAAAGAAACATGCTTTGGTAACTTTTAGATATGCTTACCTCTATCTCTGAAAAGCGCGGGACCTTTCTGGTGTTACAGCTAATGTTAAGATTTTTTTTTTCTACTCAGTTTATGAGATTAACTAACATGGCAGTGCAGCACATCAGTCTTCAGTCTTTTCTCACTATGCAACTAAAACTAGAGGTTCAGAAATGGCAAACTACAGTCTCCATCTTCACAAGGCAATAAACTGCAGCATTGCCTGTGCTTCCTGACTCTTGACCACTTCTTTGTTGAGCAAGATCAGAGTCGTTAGCCTGCTGTGCATACCAGGGTCTGTGCCCACAACTCGCAACATGACAAAGCTACACAATTGGCATTATGATTTACAATAGCAGCGTCTTTGTTATCGACAGGCATCCGAAAGGGAGCCTCATGAAAAGAATCAGTGACCAGTTCACAGTTATTCCTCGCTGCTCTTCTCAGATGAGATGTGCATGTTTTCAGTTTGCAATAACAATGAACCCCTTCATGTGAAAAGACATCTTTAAGCTGGTGTGCCGATCACACGTTGCTGACCACATCCATAACTGTCACTCATGTTGAGCATCTACAGAACAGATGATGACACGAGGGGAAAAAATAACTTTTGACCAAAGCTGTGTGAAACCACATGTGTAAAATATTCTCTCATATGAGAAAAGAAAATGGCAGTTCTTCAGCCTAAACTCCATTCTTGACCAGCACGTTCAGGATAGCACTAAAGGTAGTTCCTCAAGGCCAGGGCCACAGCCGCTTCTCGGGGGCTTAAAATGCCTTAAAGGTATAAGATAAGACAACACAGACTATTTTATTATTTTTGGCATTTTTGATAGTTGTTTGATCTGGAATTCAGCCAAGTGGGCATGATGTCAGGTTTGCTGAACATCAGATTTCTCCAAAGGAGGCAAGTTGTGGCAAAAGGCAAACCACATCTGACGTATCGCTATAAGCCACTCCAAAAGACACTCTTTTTCCGGAATGAAGCAGCAAAGCTGAAGCAAATTATTTGGCCTCTTCTACACACTGTGATGGTAAAAATCATGAAAAACTGTTGCTGCAGTGGCTTAATTTTTGTTGCCTTCTACATACAAATAGAAACATGATTAAACATTATGTGACATGTGAAGGTGACAGTGAAGAAATGAGGAACTGGAAAAAATCAGTAAGCATCTGAAATCCTGGACCAGGGTCTTCATGGAATGTCTTTGATAGTCAGACATGCAGAGGAAACAGACTCACAGCAATGCTGCAATGAGGAAGTATGGTGAGGGAGATTGCAAGTCCCCGAGAAACTTCTTCCTCCACTCCAAATCTTGTGAAACTCTCAGAACTCGCAGTAACACGCAGTGGCGCTCTTCCGCCAGATGCTGCTTCCTCTTTACACAGGCAAACTGAAAGTCCCTGCGGTTTGAGCCATCCCAGGCAACAGTATCAGGCCTGTTGCATTGGTATTATTTGGGTGTCTGCCAAATCACAGAGGGCGAATGGAAGATGCTCCCCATTCACACCTTGTCAATTTCTCTAGGCACAGCAAGCAGATATGAAATGTTATAACAATGGAAAGTTAAGAAGAATGCAGTCCTACACATGATTTTGCCCTTCCAAACAGCACTAAAGAGCAAAAAACCAAAATTCTCATGTGTACAGTTCTGGGAAGAACCAGGTGTTACTGCGAACAAGGAAAATATCAGTGATTTGTCTTTAAGCACACCGACTGCTTGGAAAGTCTGCTATAAACACTGCTGCTTAGCCATTTAGTATATTGTGGGATTTTTTTCTAGCGACCAAAGCAAAGATACAGATATACAGTTTAAATAGTTCTGGAATTCAGATTACTGTACTAGTTTTATGGCTCTTAATTGTTCAGACCAAAGAATGAAATCCAGAATCTCCTTAAAGCTTATAAGATCAATGAACAAGATCCAATACATTTTTTCAAGAAGGCTTCAACCCCCTCTTTCTTTCCCCCAGCTACCCTCTGTAAACGTTGTCTTTCACACAACCGTACCGTGTGAGACGGGACATCCCCATAGGTAAAAAAGGAAGTTCTCTGAAAGATCAGATTATTACAAGGAATCATCTTTGATCTCTTATGTTAAATGAAACTGCACCTGCCATTTACAACAATGAACACATATCAGACACCATCACTAGAAGGTCACAGCAATCCTGAACTGATCTCTACATGCACCACAAACTAAGTTGAATAAATACACCACAATAAGTGTGTTAAGGACACTATGATTTTTGAAGTTCTGAAGAAATAAAGGAAGTGCTAATGTCCTGTGATCTATGTGGCAACGTTCACTTGATTTTTTTGTACACAATTAAGTCTGATATAACTAATATGATGTGTTGAACATTAACAGATATACAAAGCAGCACTTCTGTAGCTGAACCACAATGAAGATAGCCTAATACGTAATAAAGTAGATGCTGAAACAGTCAAGTATTTAAAGAGCTGAACATTTTAATCAACCGGTTTTTAAGTAAGAGTTAACTAATATGTTATTGGTGCATGTATTTACATTTATTTAGCAGATGCTTTTTCTCCAAAGTGACTTCTAATGAGCTCTATGTAGCATTAACAGCCCACACACCTTATTCACCAAGGTGACACACTACTTACAATGGTTAATGCATCCATACATCAGTTGAACACATTCTCTTTGTCACTCATACACTTATGGGTGAACCTGAACAGCATATCTTCAGACTGAGCTGAGAGGAAACCAGAGCATGCAGAGGAAAGTCATGCAGACATGGGGAGAACATACAAACGCCACACATTCTGAGCAGGGATTGAACTCATGCCCTCACACACCACCCAGGTGCTATAAGACAGCAGTGCTACTTGCTTTGCCACCATGCCACCCACTTATGTTAAACAAGATATTTTAATGTTAGGTTATTTACAGTATGTTAAATAAGATATTTTAAATCAAATAAAAGCACTGTTTGCTGTTTTTTCTACTTCAAGTGTACAACAACTGTAATTTTGACACAGTTTTTCTTTCAGCAATAATGGAATCATAGTGATAGTCAAAAGATTTGATTTGGATAGCATCTTTACTGAAGAGCTGCATATTTATGCTGCACATTCATGATCATGTTGAGGAACTGGAATTGGGTCAGAGTCAGCTTTAAATGACCTTGATTTTGTCTGTGCATAGGTATGTCATGGCTCTGTGTCTACAACTCCCTCTGTTTACTGGCAGTTAGTCATGTCCTTTTAGTCTTTTAACTACAAGTTTTCAAAGGGCATGGGAATTTTTAATTTATCTTAACATCTGTCAGTGCTCAGTAAACCCAGATTACTACAAGGGAGGCAATCTAAAATTGCTCTGAAGACGTGTCAAAAGACGTGTCGTTTGAAACACATTAAACTGATTTTAAAGCTTCATTACTTTCTGTCATTGCAAAGCCAGAGGACCAGGTACAATCACAAGTGCAAAGTTGAAAAAATAGACTGGACACAGTAAATATACAAACCTGCAATCCTAAAAAATGTGTACAGTGTAACACATAATAGACAGAGTGACAGATAATGGACAGTCCAGTGTAACAAATAATGGAAATTGCAACAGAATAATGGAAAGCCCAGTGTAACACATAATGTGCAGTCCACTGCAACAGAACAATGGACAGTCCAGTATAACAGAAAAATGGAAAGTCTTGTGTAACAGATAAAGGACAATCCAGTGCAGCAGATAAACGGAATGTCTAGCGTAACAGGTGCCTCTCCAGCCCTGAAGTGTTCTACTGGTGTGAGAGGGACAGCGAAGGATGTAAATGTTACCATTGTGGTGTCGTTGGGGTGAGGGTGGCCTTCTGCAGTCCAGCTCTGGACGCTTGCTGTGCTCCTCTGCCTTGTCTCAGAGCCCTGGCATCACCGGCAGGAGCAGCGATGCAGCCCAGAGGCTTTCTAACACGGTACGTACAGCTCAGCCCTCAGCTCACTTCCTCATCCTCCCACAGGGCCCGCGCAGCGATGCAGCCTGCGGTGCCTCTTCCGCCACAATGTCAGCTTTGCTGGGAGGCCCTGTATCATGACTGTCATGGCTTTCTGGGACTTTTACTTGTAACCACGCCTTTGCATGTTTCTAATGTGTTTCGCCCTTGGCCTTTTGCTCCTTATATGAAGACTGACGAATAAATGATTATAACAAAAGAAAAAAAATGTGTTTTGAAGAAACAATGGAAGTAATGAATTTCTTTGTTGTTAATTAAAAAAATAACATAAAAATAATCTCTAACATTGTAACAGCAGGTAGCACAGCAATATTACAAGAGGACATGTCTTTGTAATATGAGGGAAACCGATTCAAACCCCATACCCTCCTACTGTTGCACTACCCTTGAGCTACTTACTTACCCTGAGTTGCTCCAGTAATAATGTCCAACTGCATACATGCACCAAGTAAACAATGAGTTAATAACAATAATAGGAGAACACCTGCTTTAGAGAACTAGAAATCTCTGTATCTTGAGGACAGCAGGTGGCACAGTTGTTTGCTTTAAAGACTAAGGAATGTACTCTAATTTGTTCCAGTAAACATTACTCAACTGTATAAATAGGGAAATCACTGTAAATAGCTTAATGCTGTAGGTCACTTTGGAGAAAAGTATCAACTAAATTAATGAATAACTACTATCATGGTGATCGCCCCAGAGGACCTTAACTTGCACTCAGTTAGCATCAGTTGCAATGCCTCTGCAGTTACAGTGCCAGCATTATTTAAAAGCTACACATGTAACTATTTTGTAAACTTTAAAACAACTGACCTGAAGTATCAAAACCTGGGCTTAGCATGGTGATATGTTCCAATAAACTGACATTTGTCGTCTACAACCCCACACCCACAGCTCCACCCAGACTGTGGTTTGTACTCCAGAGGCCCCCTCAGTCAAAGGAGAACAGCAGATTCTCCACCCTCTAACTGCTCACTCCACCCTCTAAGTGTTTCATTCCGTTTACCACTTTGACTCACTGTGAAAAGACCCTAAATGCAGAAATCATACCCAAAAAAGTGAAAACAGGTCACCGGAGGTTTGCATCACCAAAATTCATGCTGCTCTGGCAATGACTTGTAATAGTAGTTCAAGACCATAATGGAAATACTTAAATAGCATATATATTTACTTCTGACACTTTTTAAAAACACATCAGAGCATGAAACTAGTTATTTCTTAGCCCTGAAGTAATAAAATATCATACCACTTTACTGTCTCACTCTTTGGCTATCTGTATTACTAACAGCAAGAGAAGCAAAAGCAACTGGCTTTGCATCAGACTGTCACAGGGTCAGGGGATGCAGTTGAAATATTTAGCTGAACACGATGTTACCTGTAAACAGATGGTGACCGAACATGGCACGAGAAACCAGATGCAGGCAAATATAAGCATCTAATTTGCATGCCTAAAATTAACTTAATTTAAAAAAGACTTCCACATGCATGCGGTAAAATTAACACAAAGGAAGGTCGTCACTCAAGAATAATGCTGCTGCAAACATCACATATTTACAATGCATCGTATTTATTCTTTTATTGAATTATTTTCCTTTTGATTTGTGTACATAAGGATCACAGACACCTTTAATAATACTGGAAATACAGTACATATTTCTGTTTATTAGCATGTGGAAAAAGTCAACTATCACGCTCTCTCAGAAGAAAAAGGTTTGTCTGTGGTCAGCCATAGCTCATTCATGCAAGATACAACAGAGAGTGCATTATAGCATCATTTTAGCTTATACCTTCAAAAATGGTAGAAATTACAGTTTTGATCTTTATTTTGGAAGTGCAGCTCTGCACTGAAATCATTAACAGGGAATGCTGTGTTGCATCAGACTGTAGTTTCTGACACCCAAACTGAATAAGATTGCTCATTTGCATTGCACAGTGGCCACCTACACAACCACAGCATCAGGCTGTTATGTAGCCTTGCAGTTCTCACAATGACCTTCCATAGCAGTTAATGTGCTTTATGTGATTTTTCAGTGGCAAACGCAGACATCCATAAGCACTGACCTCAAGCAAACCCTCCACATTTCAGACAATATTAACTGAGACAGAAAGAACAAAATAGCACCATTTGAAAAGCACCTGGGGAAGGGAGCAGTGGGTGTGGGGTTGGTAACCACTCCCATCACATGTACCCTTACGAGATGGATTTTAAGGAAAGACAGGATAAAAGGCCAATGCACTGCAGCATTACTTCAGATACTCTTGCACAGAGCTAGAGACCATGTTGGTTTCTAGGGGTTCCTAACATAACTTGAGCAGCTGAGGAAAATGATCACCAAGCTGTCGTTTCACCTGCGTTACGGCTAAATGTATTAAACACGCCAACTAGATGTAAGATTCTGCAGTATTAAAATGGTCCAGGTAATACCTATTGAACAACACCGACTTTTGTCAACACATTCATAAAAGTTTCACCCTGTGAAGGTGTGAAAAATTATCTAACAAAGGGAAAATCATATTGTTTAGAACTTTATTAAAGTTTTGTATTCTGCAAGGTTCTGTCAGTGGCAACTGGCCATTGCAAAATCAGCTATTTAGCAGACATTTATGTTATCTGGCAGCAGGTTGTACTCCTGAACTCTGGTTGAACTATGTCTGCTTATAAAACATGCTATCTGTAACAGGAACTTTTTTATGAAACTGTCTCATGGCGACTGCTGTAACAACAACCTGTGGATAATGTTGTCCTCATTTTTATCGCAGCAGCACTGACAGTGGCCTAAGCTGGATGTTGTCATGGGAACAGGTATGGATACAGTGACTGACCACTGCATGTTCCCTGCTCTCTCCCCATGACTGGCAAGAAGGTGGCACGCTAGCCATGAAGAGACAGAATATTTAAGAAACACCTTACTTAGAAACAATTCCAGACGCATGTGCCTTCACCATCCATGAAAATCTACAGCAATAATATCTTTGCACATCCTTCATTTCACATATCTAATGATCTGTTAGGCTTCTTTTAAGATTTCCTTTGGAAATAACATTTGTATAATTCAAGAAGAAAAACAGAAGGTGTGTCACAGCTACATTGTAGGGAGAATATAATCTTTAGCACAATGCACATGTTAAATAAAAACCTGTGTAAAACTGGAATATGACCAAACAGGAATATGGACTTCAAGTGGAGCAACTGCTTGAAACCACAGAACAAATCCAGCTCTAAAAAAGACTGATGAGACAGACATCTTTAGGACCTGTGTGTGCCCTCAAAAAAGACAGATGTGGCATAAAATGCGAAACTACACATGGAGCTCATTTTTGAGGTGGCCCCTTCAGCTGGTCTCAGATTGCTGTACGGTCAAGGATGTTTGTGAACAGCTGTGCAGCCCGTCTTGTATTTTATTGATCCTCCTCCTTCTCTGTGTTATTCTCTGTTGTTCTCTCCTGTATCACAGCCCTCCCTTCCTCCCCTTGCCCAGGACAGAGCAGCAGGCCAAATATGGTCAGGACATCAATGTCCTTGGCAGGTCTTACAGCACATCTGTCTGAAGTACGGTCGGTTGCAGAACTTAAACCTGAGCACCAGGGGGCAGTACGCCACTGTGTTCACATCTTTGCATTCTAGACAAAGACACAGAAAACAATGTTGAGCCAGCAACTCTTCAAAAGTAGGTTGGTCCTTACAGATAAATGTGTAAAACTGAGCTGTGTTATTTGCTTAACGGTGAATGTGTGTTCACATGGAAGGTTCAGAGAGCTGACTGCTGGCAAACGCAGAAGTGAAATAAATCAGAGTGAAACTTGATGCAAGGGGGCACAGTGACATTTTCTGAGGCCTTGCCTTCAGGGTTGTCTGTGGGGCCGAGGTCACACTTGCGCTCACACTGCTGCATGGCCACTGGCCGCTGGCTCTCTGGACACTCGTTGGATGGTTGCCCGGTGTGCGTGAGGCACTGCACCAAGCGTACCTCTTGACCCAGGCCACACTGGGCTGAGCACTGCAGCACAGGACACATGCAGTGAGAGAGTAACCTGACACAAAGCCAGTGATCTAGAGAGTGCCAAGTGATAGACAGACAGACAGACAGATAGATATCCATCCATCCATCTTCCTCCGCTTTTATCCGGGGCCGGGTCGCGGGGGCAGCAGTCCGAGCAGAGTACTCCAGACCTCCCTCTCCCCGCACACCTCCTCCAGTTCCTCTGGGGGAACCCCAAGGCGTTCCCAGGCCAGCCGGGAGACATAGTCTCTCCAACGTGTCCTGGGTCTGCCCCGAGGCCTCCTCCCAGTGGGACAAGCCCGGAGCACCTCCCCAGGGAGGCGTCCAGGAGGCATCCGGAACAGATGCCCGAGCCACCTCAACTGGCTCCTCTCGATGCGGAGGAGCAGCGGCTCTACTCCGAGCTCCTCCCGGGTGACTGAGCTCCTCACCCTATCCCTAAGGGTGCGCCCAGCCACTCTGCGGAGGAAACTCATTTCTGCCGCTTGTATCCGCGATCTCATTCTTTCGGTCATGATCCAGAGTTCATGACCATAGGTGAGGGTAGGAACGTAGATCGACCGGTAAATTGAGAGCTTCGCCTTACGACTCAGCTCCCTCTTCACCACAACAGACCGGTACAATGACCGCATTACTGCAGACGCCGCACCGATCCGTCTGTCGACCTGCCGCTCCATTTTTCCCTCACTCGTGAACAAGACCCCAAGATACTTAAACTCCTCCACTTGAGGGAGCAACTCCCCCCTAACCCGGAGGGAGCAATCCACCTTTTTCCGACTGAGAACCATGGCCTCGGATTTGGAGGTGCTGATTCTCATTCCCGCCGCTTCGCACACGGCTGCAAACCTCCCCAGTGCACGCTGCAAGTCTTGACTTGATGAAGCCAACAGGACCACATCGTCCGCAAAAAGCAGAGACGAGATCTCGCGGCCACCAAAACAGACACCCTCCGTTCCCTGACTGCGCCTAGAAATTCTGTCCATAAAAATAATGAACAGAATCGGTGACAAAGGGCAGCCCTGGCGGAGTCCAACATGCACCGGGAACAGGTCTGACTTACTGCCGGCAATGCGAACCAAGCTCCTGCTCCGGTCATACAGGGAACGAACAGCCCGTAGCAACGAGCCCCGAACCCCATAATCCCGAAGCACCCCCCACAGGATGCCACAAGGGACATGGTCGAATGCCTTCTCCAGGTCCACAAAACACATATGGACTGGTTGGGCAAACTCCCACGAACCCTCCAACACCCTAGTGAGGGTATAGAGCTGGTCCAGTGTTCCACGGCCAGGGCGAAAACCGCATTGCTCCTCCTGAATCCGAGGTTCGACTATCGGTCGGATTCTCCTTTCCAGTACCCTGGCATAGACTTTCCCAGGGAGGCTAAGGAGTGTGATCCCCCTGTAGTTGGAACACAATCTCCGGTCCCCCTTCTTAAAAAGAGGGACCACCACCCCGGTCTGCCAGTCCAGAGGCACCGTTCCCGAACTCCACGCGATGCTGCAGAGGCGTGTCAGCCAAGACAGCCCCACAACATCCAGAGACTTGAGAAACTCGGGGCGGATCTCATCCACCCCCGGAGCCTTGCCACCGAGGAGTTTTTTGACTACCTCAGCAACTTCAGCCAGGGTAATGGACGAGTCCCCCTCCAAGTCCCCAGCCTCAGCTTCCTCTACGGAAGGCGTGTCGGAGGGATTGAGGAGATCCTCAAAGTACTCCTTCCACCGCCCGAGAACATCCTCAGCTGAGGTCAGCAGCGCACCACTTCCACTGTAAACAGTGTTCGTGGAACACCGCTTCCCCCCTCTGAGTCGCCGGACGGTTTGCCAGAATCTCTTTGAGGCCGACCGAAAGTCTTCCTCCATGGCCTCACCGAACTCCTCCCAAGCCCGAGTTTTTGCCGCGGCGACTGCCAGAGCCGCGCTCCGTTTGGCCCGTCGGTACCTGTCAGCTGCTTCAGGAGTCCCATGAGCCAGCCAGGCCCGATAGAACTCCTTCTTCAGCTTGACGGCATCCCTTACTTCCGGTGTCCACCACCGTGTTCGGGGATTGCCGCCGCGACAGGCACCGGAGACCTTATGGCCGCAGCTCCGAACCGCCGCACCGACAATGGAGGAGCGGAACATAGTCCATTCGGACTCAATGTCCCCCACCTCCCTCGGGACCTGGTTGAAACTCTGTCGGAGGTGGGAGTTGAAGACCTCTCTGACAGGGGCCTCCGCCAAACGTTCCCAACAGACCCTCACTATGCGTTTGGGCCTGCCAGGTCTGTCCAGCTTTTTCCCCCGCCATCGAATCCAACTCACCACCAGGTGGTGATCAGTTGACAGCTCAGCCCCTCTCTTCACCCGAGTGTCCAAAACATATGGCCGAAGGTCAGAAGAAACGACTACAAAGTCGATCATCGACCTCCGACCTAGGGTGTCCTGGTGCCAAGTGCACTGGTGGACACCCTTATGCATGAACATGGTGTTCGTTATGGATAAACCGCGACTAGCACAGAAATCCAATAACAACTCACCGCTCGGGTTCAGATCAGGGAGGCCGTTCCTCCCAATCACGCCCCTCCAGGTATCACCGTCGCTGCCCACGTGGGCGTTAAAGTCCCCCAGTAGAACGACAGAGTCCCCAGTGGGAGCGCTTTCCAGCACGCCCCCCAGGGACTCTAAAAAGGCCGGGTACTCTACACTGCCGCTAGGCGCATAAGCACAAACGACAGTGAGAGACCGTTCCCTGACCCGAAGGCGTAGGGAGATGACCCTCTCATTCACCGGGGTAGACTCCAACACATGGCGGCTGAACTGGGGGGCTATTAATAAGCCCACACCAGCCCGCCGCCTCTCACCTTGGGCAACGCCAGAATAGTGGAGAGTCCACCCTCGATCGAGTAGAGTGGTTCCAGAACCCAAGCTGTGAGTGGAAGTGAGCCCGACTATATCTAGACGGTATCTCTCAACTTCCCGCACCAGCTCAGGCTCCTTCCCCGCCAGTGAGGTGACATTCCAAGTCCCAAAAACCAGAGTTGGCGCCCGAGGTTTGGGTCGGCCGGGCACTCGGCCCCGACCACCGCCCAAATCACAATGCACCGGCCCCTTACGGTTTCTCCGGCAGGTGGTGAGCCCACCGAAGAGACAGATAGATACATTTACATTTATATTCATTTAGCAAATATTTTTCTCCAAAATGACATAAATCTCAGACAATACAAAAAGTGATTTACATGAACAGAAAAGAGATTTTGATGCAGACATGCAATTCTTCAGCACAATCAATTTGTCATATTCCACCATACGAACCAGTGTGATACATGATGTGAGTGGCTGCATATACAAACACACACACACACACACACACACACACACACACACACACACACACAGAGTCTGAAACCGCTTGTCCTATGTGGAGCCACAGCCAACCAGAGCCTAACACAGCAACACAGGCGCAAGGATTTATTATTAATTGCATTTTCTACCGTGTGTGTGCATTTTCTACCAAAAACTATATAAAAGTGAGAGAATAAGATATTTTCACAAAGCTTCATCATCATTTTGAGATTATTGTCCGTCTGCAACCGCTTGTCCCATATGGGGTCGCAGGGAGCTGGAACTTAACCTGGCAAAAACAGGGCGTAAGGCTAGCGAGGGAGGGGACACACCCAGGACGGGACACCAGTTCATCACAAGGCACCCCAAGCAGGACTCAAACCCCAGACCCACCAGAGAGCAGGACCTGGCCAAGTCTGCTGCACCACCGCACTTCCCTTAGCTGCATATAGGCTTTCAATTATTAAACAACTTTTTAAAAAATTAGAAAATATAACAAACATACATGTTTATTGGACACTTATGAGACCATGGAGAAGTGAATCTGAAAGGAATGAGTTTTGAGACCCTATATAGAGATAGGGATAATATAGACATTCATCAGCTCTGATAGAAGGCAGAGGTCATTCCACCACATTGGAGCCACAACTGAAAACCTTTGTGCTTTTGATTTTGGACCTCTTGTGCATAGGATCATCAAGTGGGCTCAGGTAGGAGAGTGTAGCAGTCTGATTGGGGATCAGGTCTTGCACATATTGAGGATCAGATCTGTTAATGATATTGTAGACTGTAACCGGAGTCTTGAATTTGATCCAGCAGCTATAGGAAGCCAGTGCAAAGAGACGAGGTGAAAAACATTGGACTTGCTTTAGTAGGTCAAAAACAACTTGTGCAGCAGCATTCTGTATCAACTGGAGAGGTTTGATGGCAGAAGGCCATACAGGAGAGAGTCGTAATACTTCAGGCAAGATATCACACGGCCTAGACCATGAATTGCGTAGAATTTGTTGAGAGATAAAAGTGGATCCTGTGGATGTCCTATGGCCCCCAGAGCCCATCGGAACTGCCATCCCACCAGCGAGGCAGCACAGGTGGTGGAGGGAGAGAAACAGAAGCGGGGATGTGAGCCAGGCCATAGATTTATTTGCAGTACTGGATTATGGTTTCAATATGATGAGATAAAAATAGACTTCAGTTGATCATTACTCCCAGGTTCTAAGCTGATGAGGCAAGTGAAATGAGCATGTTGTCCAGTTTGAGAGAGCTCTCAATAAGAGGATGGACCAGCTGGGAGGTGAAGAATCTCTACTTTGGAGAGGTTGAGTTGTACGTGGTGATCACAGATCCAGGCAAAGATGGCAAAAAGGTAGGCAGCGATGTGTGAGGACATGTCTCTAGTGAGGGGGGAAGGAGAAAAAGAGTTGGATATCGTTGGCGTAGCAGTGGTAGGAGAATCCATAAGAAGTGATAACAGGGCCGAAGGAAAAGGTATAGACTGAGAAAAGTACGGGGCCCAGTACCAAGCACTGTGGTACCCCAGTTAAGAAAGGCTGAGGGAATAAATGGGAGCCCCGCCAGACCACTTGGCAGGATCGTCCTAATAGGTAAAACTCCATTTCAGTGCAGTTCCTTTGATGGAAAGCTGTCCAAGAGAGGAGAGTACAATATAGTAGTTGACAGTATCAAATGTTCCAGAAAGGTCAAAGAGAATGAGGATCAAGGAGCTGGATGTTGCTCTAGCTGACTGAAGAGCATCTGATACTGTGAAAAGAGCTGTCCCAGTGGAATGCCCAACTTTAAGTCCAGATTGATACCTGTCTGGACTGAATCTGGATCCAGAGAGGGTTTCTGTAGTAGTGGTGATATGATGGCAGATTTGAAGGCAGATGGGAAGGAGCGAGAAGTGAGTCAGGAGTTGATGACCTTAGAAATAAAAGAGAAGTTATGGGGAAATGTGCTGTAAGAGAGAAGGGATGGATGTGAGTGATGTGAGTGAGTGAGTGATGACACTATGTGACAAGAGGTGGCTGGATATTTCAGTTTCTGATGAGTTGAAATGCAGACAATGTGACTTTGCAGGGAGATACAGCATGTTCATGGCAGATGTATTCTGAGAACTTGCCTGTGATGGAATTGACTTTGTCTCTAAAGAACAAGGCAAAATCATCAGTGTTGAGAGAGGAGGGAGGAGAATGAGGAGGAGGAGTACAGAGTAAGGATGAGAAGAAGGAGAAGAGTGAGTAGACTGTTGATTGCAGACTGTAGTTTGTTGTGGAAGAAGGTTGTTTTAGCTGAGAAAAGAGCAGATTGGAAGATTCCTGGTGGTCCAGGGTATTTGCAATTAATTCATTTGTAATCAAGTAACTATCCCTTGAATTATGAAATTTCTGTACTATGTCAATCCCCAGGTCCTCAGTGGTTTATAGAGAGCTGGAAAACCAGCATACATTGTGTCCTGCTGGACTCAGGTCCCCTTAGTAAAGATACATTTGCACTCATTTAGCAGACACTTTCTCCAAGGGAACACGTTTTACCCATTTATACAGCTGGGCAATCTGTAATGGTGAAATTCAGGGTAAGTATCTTGTTTAAGGACACTTGGGTAGGAGGGGGGATTCAAAACTACCACAAATGAAGAGCAAACAAAAAAAGATATATTCAGGTTAAAAAAACGGACATCAGCCCACCTCTCCCCAGGGCCCAGTCACCCACTGTGGGGGTGGGCAGCGCTGGAGGTTACACCGCACCCGGGTGGTGGGCCGGCTGTGCTTGGGGCAGTGCAACTCGGGCAGGACATCCCCATTCTCCCCTCTCTTGCACAGGACAACACGATGTCTGTAGCCTGGGCCGCAGCTGGGAGTGCACTGAGGACACAAACACATATACCACGGACCTGAAATATTACACAGTACTAATACCTCATATGATTTGATAATATACTTATTACTATTATTGATAATATACTAAAATACTTCTACCTCTGAGAGAGATTACAGTCTTACCTTGATTTTAAAAGTGTAATGCCTTCCTGAGACTTGCTCATAAACTGAATTGCTGTGCTCTGAGACATAAATTCCGATTAATTTAAAAAGAAAAAAATAATATGGTCCCCATGTGAGCCCAAATATATTTACCATAACAATGAGTTCTTGTGTGCGTGTGGGCATGCATGTGCGTGCGTTCGTGTGTGTGTTACTCCTGTGACAGAAAGGTATCCGATCCAAGGTATTCCTTGCCTCAAAACTCTATATGTCAGGGATTGATTCTGGACCACTGTAACCCTGGACTGAACAGACAGTTATTGATAATGGATGGATGAAAGGATTATTTTTTCTAGTTTAAAATATCCGGGTCCCAGACTAAAAATATGATTCCTAATTTATCTTTAAATGTTATAATTTCCTTTTTAAATGATAATTCTCTGTCTTTGCAGCCTGCCCCAATGTCAATTTCTTTTCAACATTTTCAGGAGTCATTTTGATAATGCAGCTCACAGATGTTTATCATATAATGAAGTTCACGGAGCCAATACCCTATCTTTCACTCCACAAAACAGACACTATACCCTCAGAGGTGCTGTGCAGAGTTACTAACAAATATATGATGCTTAATTTTCAGTTTTCACCCATATGTAGGGGACATGGCGGCATAACGGGTTCAACCGGTGCCCACTGTGTGGAGGGTCTAGGATTTGAGCCCTGCTTGGGGTGCCTAGGGACGGACTGGTGTCCCATCCTGGTTGTATCCCCTTGGCCTTGCACACTGTGTTGCTTGGGTAAGGCTCTGGCTCACCGCGACCCCACTCGGGACAAGCGGTTGTTGCCGATGGATGGACCAATACTTGGCTCATTCTTCTCATGTGACTGATCCAGTAGGATTTAGCTTGACAAGTAAGAACAAAGTCCTTACGTAGGTGAATCAAAGTGAATGCCTTTATAATGTGATTCTATAACTGGGGATGTGCGTATGACATATTACACATTATTTTGCAAAAAAGTAATATAATATTACTTTGCATCACAAAGTAACATATAACTGCAAATTTCCAGTTGTAATACCCTGTAAGAGCCTTACGCAAAAATCTAAGTTTCATTCTCATATGCATAAAATGTAACTAACAAACTACCTTGCTGCATGCAAAAAACTGGAAAAAGGCTGTGTTGGTAAGCAGTGGAGACAATACACAAAATGTCAACACAGTAAAGAGTTAAAAAACAAATTGGCTCTTGTTATTTTAACATACAAAAAATTAAACTAAGCACCAAGGTCAGTAAGGATAGAACCAAGCATTTCAGTTGTTGAGCACAATGTGAAATGTGCAATCCAGCAATTTCTCTGCCCATTATGTATCCATGTAATGTAGCTTATTGGTCAAATGGGACAGATGCTGTACAGTTGTACAGCATATAAAATGGTACTTTTTTATAATGTAGTGTACACACTTTCTTGCAAACACGTCAGATGCATGAAGAAAGGTAACATGAACTGTATTTAGAAAAGTAACTGAAATATTGCTGCACAGTAATACCTTCTATTGCCCAGTTACAATTAAAGCTTAATAACATTTTTAACAGTTTATACCTAACACTGGCTATAATGAACTTTTCTGACTGGGAGTTGCAGCCTTGCAGCCAGAGTGAGGGACTAGGATTTTACCTCTGACCAATCCAGAGCCAACCATTCAGGGGGGCATGTGTGGTTGTTACAGGGCTCTGTGACAGGGGGTCGTGGAGGGGCACATGTAATATCATCCTGGACCTTCTCCTCCATAGGTGAGATCTTGCGCTTGCAGAGCACCTCCCGTGTGCGGAGCCCCCCATTACAGCTGCGAGTACACTCCGACCACTCACCCAACCACCAGCTGAAGGAGAGAAGGGCTTCAGTACCATACCCTGCCACATACATACACTCACATTTTCAACAGGCACTCTCACCAGTTGTATGAAGGAGAAGATCAAAAAGACACACAGACACACACAAAGACACACAAGCAGCGACACCTGGTCACCCACCAGGCACATGTTCATTTTTCTCTCTTTGTGGGGATTTCACATTGACCTTCATTTTAATGTAGCAACTGATTCCCAAACCCATCATGAAAAAGCCTAACAAGATGAGAAAAGGTCCTCTCAACTTCTTTTACGGATTTTTTTGTTGTTGTTTTTTCTAGCTTTACTTCAGAAATGTCCTCACAATGTTAACAAAAAGTGCTGCACACACATTAACACTCACTCTCCCATCTGTTTTAAAGAACAGAAGGTGTCAGTAGGACACACAAACACAGGCACACTACTTCCACCCCTTCCACTCCAGTATATACAGTCACCCCTTAACATTCACAAGAGTTAAGGGCGGAAGACCCCGGTGAATGTGAAAATCTGCGAATAATACTTGGCCCCGCTAACCTCAACTGATAACAGTCTGCTAGCCTGATGGATAAGATCATTTACCACTATGAAACATATCTAGCAATTCCACCTTTTGTGTCAAGAGTCATCACAGTATTCTTCCTCTTAGGAACACTTTCAGAAGCACTGGGAGCAGAATATTTTGGAACCATCATTAAAAATGCAAAATTAACGGTCCTGAAAAGTTTAAAAGTTAGTGCAAGAAACCCAAGATTCCACGGTCACAAAGACAGCTAACACGTGAGTGAGGCTCGTTGCCGAGACAAAGATCCACAGCATACCCATGCCAAGATGTGTAAATCCCACAGTTTTTTTTTACCAAAAATAATTTTTAATATTAAAGATATAGTATGCACTTACAGTAACACAAACACCATCTGAACCACTTGTCCCATACGGGGTCGCGGGGAGCCGAAGCCTAACCCAGCAACACAGGGCGCAAGGCTGGAGGGGACACACCCAGGACGGGAGGCCAGTCCGCTGCAAGGCACCCCCAGCGGGACTTGAACCCCAGACCCACCAGAGAACAGGACCCAGTCCAACCCACTGCAAAAATATCCCCGTTTAATTGCTCACGGCTAACTCGCGATTGACCGAAATTGTGAATGTCACATTCGCAAATCTGGAGGGGCCACTGGATACACAAACACAGAGATGCACACACAATATTCATGTCAGTGCAGAGACAGTCTCACTTTCATGCATTTCATTTTTTGCTAACTAATCCTAATAAGATCTAGGCACATAAAAGGACATTTCCAGAAGACCAAGAAAGCACATAGTTTCATAAGCTTCC
The DNA here is from genome assembly GCF_900964775.1 of Scleropages formosus. NCBI lineage: Eukaryota > Metazoa > Chordata > Actinopteri > Osteoglossiformes > Osteoglossidae > Scleropages > Scleropages formosus. The sequence goes on from NC_041814.1 coordinate 4,804,212, forward strand.
TTTGGAGGACATTAATTTAACATATGCTCATATAAAATAAGGACATTGACAGACAGAAGACTCACACTGGAGCACATGGCTCCAAGTTGCAGGCCCTCTTCTTCTCCTTGGGCTTGCTCTTCTTATCACAGAAGTGGTTGTAAACCACTGAATGATCAGCCTGCTTTTTACACACCACCTGCTGAGTCTGGACCCCTGGGAAGATAAGAAGATAGGGTCTGCACTCACAGACCTTGGCTCTCCAGATACAGGCTTGTGATATGTCAGATACCACAGAAAAGGGGGTCTGATACAGGTCCTAAACAGACTTATGTGAGTCTGAGCACTCCACTTAGTGCCTTTGGTGAAGTGTGTGTTTGGTTCAAAGTCATTTACATTTATTTATTTAGCAGACACTTTTCTCCAAAGCAACTTTCAATGAACTCTATGTAGTATTATCAGCCCACACACCTTATTCACCAAGGTGACTTACACTGCAGGATACATTACATACAACAGGTCACTCATCCATACATCAGTGGAACATACTCTCTCAATCAATCACACACTATGGGGGAACCTTGCCTAACCCAGCAATTCAGGGCGTAGGGCTGGAGGGGGAGGGGACACACCCAGGACAGGACACCACTCTGTCACAAGGAACCCCAAGTGGGACTTGAACCCCAGACCCACCAAAAAGCAGGACCCAGTCCAACCCACTGCACCACCACACCCCTGCCCCCCCCCAGAAAATAATAATAAAGAATAATTATTCACAATCTTTCACTAAGGCAACAAAAGCTGAACTTTATGTAGTCTACTCAGGAGACGAATCACTTTACTCCTCTTCTATATACTAGCCTTTTCAACATATTACAGGGAAGTATTGACATATCAACCAGAAAATAATATATGAACCCTTGGATTTTGTCCATTAAAGGCGTAATCCTTCAAACTGGGTCCATTAAATGAAGGATTTCCCATTCTACATGAATAGTGTGCTTTTGTGAGTGTCTGCACCATACTACCTGGGAGTCATGGGGAGACAGTTTGCACAGTGCATGTCTCTACTGTTTATGTGAGTATGTATGTTGACGCTGAGAGCTACTGGTGACATGAAACATGCTGACATGACACTGGTGATGATGAACATGTCTCCTGCCAGGACTGTGCTGCAGCAGGGCCTGGCATATGTGCACGTCTGGTGTGACTGATTGAGAGTGCCATGTGCTGCAGTGTTATGTGGGTAGATGCTCAGACAGAGGCCAGCATGCGACGATACACAGGCACCTCCAGCACACAGGGCAGAACAGCGTGACCAGGAGGTATAGTGCCAGGCATAGCCGCTCAGTGCATCTCGGTTCACAGGTGGGTTGAATCGGTAGCGGATTCCCGGGTTCGGCTCCCTCACCAGCACCTGCACATGCATGCACGCGTGCACACACACACACACACACACACACACAAATGCACAGCTTCAGCAGTCAAAGAGAGGCAAGTGCAGATTGTGAAAATGTGGGAAACGTCAACACTGTACAAAACTGAGCATCTATACATGTATTCCTATATTTTCATAAAAAATGTATTTTAAAAATCCTTAGAAGAAATAAACTGAAATATACATACAGTAACAAAACACAAGAATATTACTTTCTGAAATACACTCACAATCTTTGCTTTACATTCCTACTTTTGAAATTACTGAAACTATTCTTGCACATTGCAAATGAAGACTAGGTTGTAGGAAACAATGAATGAACCACTTTAATACATGTGAAAAATGTTTAAGGATGTGAAGACTTTTATAAGACACCTCATACATAGGTGAAACACCCTTGTGTACTGTTTGACAGTTACCATGACAACAAGCGATATGTTGGTGGGCCCAAGAGCCTCCAGGGTCTCAGGCTCATCTGCGGGGCGGCGGTAATAAAAGGTGGTCCCAGCAATATCAAACCTTCGCGGGGTGTCAATGGTCAGCTTGCCATTAATGAAGTACTGGTCCCCTTTGCCCTTCAGTACTAAGACAAAGGGGGGAGAGAAGTCAGGATTTTAAACTTGGTCAACACTTTGGATAACTTTCAAAAGGTAAACAAAACTTTTACATCGAGGGTTATTAGTTTCATGTGCACTTGGCTCAGAACATATCATTTCCTGAAATTTTGCTGTTTCCTTCCTTATTTCCATTCAGATAACATCCTCAAGCAATCTTGAAAGTGCTTGCTCTGTCTTTCTAGTTTCCCGCAACTCAAGTTTTCCCATTTTAAATGCACAAAAAACTGCTTTTCTCACCTAAATAGTTGAGGGACACATTGAGCTCCTGAATGTGAATGAACACTGACCCCTTTGGGATTCGGACCACCTCTTCGTAACCTGGGAACACAATTGTCAGAAGAGCGATGTACATACCGTATGACATGTGGCATGAACACACAAGTGCAATAACTGTTGAAAAAACGTGCATGATGTGTAAGCAGTGTTTAATAGAGTAGGTCCATGGTGAAATATGCAGCAGGTAGCATACTTGTTACAGTCACTGTTTTTGAATCTGGAAGACCTGAGTTTCAGTCTCACTTTCTACTGTACTACCCTGATCAAGGTACTTACCTTGAATTGCAACACATGCGTAAATCACTGTAAGAAGCTTAATATCGTAAGTCACTTTAGTGGGTAAATAAGCAAATGTACGTTGAGTAATATGTTGAAACAGTGATTACTGGAAATATTTTCGCATAAAATAATAACTGCAGAATCAGAGCACTGTTTAACCTGCTGTATCATATTAAATAGCTTAAGTAAGTTGCTTTGAAAAAAAGAATCAGCTAAATAAATACTTGCAAATGTGTGTAATGTATACAGACAACCTCTAGACTCCAGCAGAATTCCTGGGGAGTTTTGCTGAGGTGGAACAATTGTGAATGCATATATCTGTGTATGCATGCATCCAGGCCACACTACCCAGCAAACTGCTAAAGCAAATAACTCCAACCCCATCTTAATAGAAATAAAATTAATAAATAATTTGTTCCAAACCCATGCAGCCACCACAGGAAGGAGAGGCTCCATTCTTCACCCGGTTTCCTAGTAATTTTAGGCAGCCAAGTGCCATGTTCGTGGTTTTTGGCAGACACGGAAGTGGAAAGGTTTTCCTGTTAACAATCAGGGCCTGTGTGGTAAACAGAGTCCCAAGGGACCCCAAGTGCCAGAGAGCAGCAAACCCCCGGGCACTGACCCTCGGATGACCCCATGTCCTGCCTGGGCTAGATACAGGACAAAGGCAACAGAGAAGAAGGAGAAAGTAGGGGAGGGGAGAGAGAAAGACAGACCATAGAAAGTGGTGGCAAAGAAATATAGAGCAGGAATTGAGGATGAGGTTTGAATAACAAAAGTACCGGTGGAAAAAGAAACAAAATGGAGATATGATGCGTTTCTTGGGGCAGGGGACAGGTAGTGTTAAGGACACAGGACTTATAATGGAAAGATTGCAATCATAGGTTACTTTGAAAAAAGTGTACAAAAGACAGTAATACACACACGTATTCTGAACCACTTGTCCCATATGGGGTTGCGGGGAACTGGAGTCTACTCAGCGACATAGGGCATAAGGCCAGGAGGGGGAGGGGACACACCCAGGACGGGACGCCAGTCCGTCACAAGGCACCCCAAGCGGGACTCGAACCCCAAACCCACTGGAGAGCAGGACCTGGTCCAACCCACTGCACAACCACACCACCGCACCCCCTAAGACAGTGATATAAATGGTGAAATGTGACTGTTTGGAATGCAGACACAGTCTGATCATTTTCAAAGCCAAAGTGCAGTGATTCATCACTTTTTCAGACAAATATCACCACAGCACTGTTGCCCTCTGTGTCTATTGCAGGGTCAGTTTGCTTGTAGTTTCGTAATTAGCATGCAGTAGGGTGAGGCCAGTCAATACACAGTTTGCTTTAAAATGCTGGGCATTTGATCCCTGGCATTAGTGTACTATGCTGCTATTTAAGAAAGTAGACGGGTCCAGTTACGAAAAGACATTTAGACACAAGTATTCACTCTGTGTTCTGTAAATTAACTAGGGCTCAAAATACACACAGTGGCTATGGCAGCACCAACCATCAGTGTTCCCATCTAGGGCTGCCCACACGGGGTGTGTCCGTCCACAGGGTTTGTGAGGGAGTGGCTGGCACAGGAGGCCAACTACCCAGAATAGAGCGGAACTAAATGTCTGATGGTTATTGGTAGCCAGACCCCAGATTCTTGGACAGGGCACACTGATGCCTCGAGTCATGCAGCCACAAGCCCAACCAAGGCCCACTGACATATGCCATTTCACACTAAAACATGCATTGAAGCAGCTCCTGGCACCTTGCTTTGAACGACGGCATCTGAGTGGTACCACAACAGGCAAGTAGTGTGAGCTTGGTGACCCCAGTAACCCTCAAACAGGGTGAAAGATGAAACCTGAACCATTGCTCTTGTGTTACGTGTGGCTTTCAGAACCAACACAGAGCAGGAGTAGCTGTCTCCTCCACCTCAGCTACATAATATCCCCTTTCCAGCAGTCCTGCACACACAACTGTTTCCACCTTATCAAAACATTTTATTGGAACCAAAGCATATGGATTGCAATGTCAATGAATAGTCAGTTGCCCAAAAAAGGTGAAGAAGCTGTATCTGGCACTGAATTAAATTTAAGTATTGATTTTATGCCGAAAAAATGACAAGTAACCATTGCAGAGCTGCAAACAGAAAGCCTGCATGTGAGAAGATAATAATAAATAACATCCTAAATACCTGAGGTCTACTAATTGATGCTGGAAAGAATAGTGCCGCACATACTGTATCTAAACACAAATAAATACATAATATTCAGACAAAATCTAAATTATGCATAACTTTAATTTCTTACCATGACACTTCATTATTGTGGCTCCCGGCAAGGAGGATGGTGTTTGCCCATGATATTTTTTGTGAAGGGAATTGGTTGGTTTTGGGAGGGATGGTATATTGTGGCATGGTTGGTTTGTCTAGCCCCCTTGGTTTTTGGCAGGAGGGGTTGAATATCTTTCCCTGTGTATTATTGTATGTTGTGCTCATTTCTATTGGTGTATGAAACACCCCAAGTCCAGAGAACTTACAAATGAATGCCCTTACTGTGTTTTGGTCATATTTTTACACTTCAGTTTTGTTTTGGATTTATGTGTTCATTGTTAAGTATGTGGCGTGATTCATTGGCCCGCCATGGATGGTTTTGGAAAAAGGGCCATCAAAGCTCAAAGGCCTGTTTCCTGCTGCCGACGCCCAGTTGCACTCTTACAACACCCACGGTCTGAACAGTCTCTCTCTTCTTAGTTAGAATTGGCTGCACCAGTCAAATAAAAAAGGAATACCTCCTTCAGGCAGCGACTCGTTGAAGACTCCTTCGATGACCTCGCAGCTGCTGCCATCACCCCCGCAGATGCGGCAGCGGTCCTCCCGTGCATCGGAGCCCAGGATCCGGTCACAGCCCACGTGCTAGTTTGGGGGGTTTCAAGGTCACGTGTCAGGGGTCAGGATTAAGGGGGGTTAGAATGCCAAAAAACCAGCGACTTAAAAGACACAGACTGCCAAAGAACTGATCAGATTAATGAGACAGGCTTGTCACGTGCTGCATTATGCATTTACGAATACAGTGCATTTATTCAAATCAGTTCAATTCAGTGAAATTCAACTTCTGCAGTTCTCAGAGAGTGATACAACATACAAATACAGAATATATAGTACTGCGAAATACAAAATAAACTATGTCGCATAAATAAATTGCAGCAAATACAAGTAGAGGTTAACACCATTGCTTATACACTGCAACCCTTTACAGTGCAAATCCAAAACTGGTTCAATATGAAACAAAAACCAAAGCAGTGCAAAACAGTGCAATAAAACAAAAACAGTACAGTGATTAGTGAAAAACAGTGAAGTAAGCTGTGATTAGTTATTGCATATATAGACAACATTGGTGGAGGAATATAATTCATAACTGAAACACCTGAGGGAACAAAGTCTAGATAGTAACAGTTAATGTGGCTGACAGCTTTGGGGAAGAAGTTGCTCTTCAGTCTAGTTGCTCACATGAATCTGTACCTCCTCCCAGATAAGAGAAGCTGAAAAACACTGTGGTGAGGTTGAGACGGGTCCCTGATAATGTTGGCTGATCCTTGCAAGCAGCAGCTGGCTGAATGTTCTCTACGGCTGACAGTTTATGCTGATTATTTAGAGTACACCTATTTATTTTCAGCACATTTAAAGAACTGTGTTCACAAATCAGGGGTCTTCAATCATGGTCTCAGTATTTGTTTCAAGAAGTGCATTTATTTGACTCCACCAGGAATGTAAGCAGTTAACACCACTTTTGAAAAAGTCAGTTTGGAGAAAAGCATCTGCGAAATGAAAAAATGTAAACGTAGTCACATACGAAACACAGGCCTGCTGTGAAGTTCCGCAACTCTTCGATTAAAGAAGTAAATATCACATTTACATTTATTCATTTAGCAGATACTTCAAAGCAATGTACCTCTCAGAGAAAAATAAAATTAGTTTATTACATCAACAGAAGGAGATACTTGGATGGAGACACGTGATTCTACGTGATATTAATACTTCATAATCTCATCATGCATCTGCTATCGTTTGACACACTAAAAAAACTTTACAAAAAAGCTTTACAAGATTCCTAAAAGCACCAAAGGCAAGTCTGTTTCCCCTGGCTAATGACTATATTCAAATTTGTTGCTAGCAGGTATTTTTGAACCAGATATTAGATGGAATCCCTGTGGATTCATTCTGCAGGCATGCCAAGAATACGTGTTACATAAGCATGCTCAATGCCACGCATTTTTGTGCTTTCTGTGCACCTTAACAGAAGCCGCTCAGAACCCATGCTACAGAAGGATGGCAGACAGATGCTTTCAAGCCTTCTGGCAGTGCTTTGTACCCTCTCCTATGCAGTACAGGAGCAGAAAACTGGAAGATCAGGGGCAGTGAGAGGAGCAGAGTGACCGGGGAGGTGAGAGAGGGAGAGAGCAAACAAGTGAGGGTGGGAAGCGGACTGCATGGGGAGGGGGGCGCTAATCTAGTCCAGCTGCCCACAGAGCAGCCGCAGAACTGGAGGGTCACTGAGTTCTTGTTCAGTGCAGGCCAGAGCTTTGCTGTTGATAAACAGACTTCTTCCACTGGGGGAGAGACACAACTCCCAGTTAAACCCCAGCCCTCCACACATGCAAAAAGACACAGGAAAAAGGAACAATAAAACAATCGCTAAACAAAACAAAGGAGTGCAGAGGAGGGATTTCAAGTTGCTAATGAAAAGCAGCTCTGTGCCATGCAACAACACAGAGGCAGCGGAGCAACTGCTGTCGTCAAGTTTTGAACAAAAGAGAGAGAAGAGAAAGAAGAAATTGTCTTCTGAGAGCTGTTTTGAGAAACATTACAATACTCAGAAAAGCTAGATATCCAAGAAAGCAGAAGAGCCTGGAACAGGGGCACTGGATGTTGCCGCACCTTGCACTCCCCGTTGACGCAGACATCTAGGGAGTTGTCTCGGCAGGGTGTGCCATCCACCACGGCCGGGGAACGCTCTGTGTAGAAGTTGTATCCTTCGGCAAGGCAATTAAGGGAACAGGACTTTACACCTCCTGCAGAAAGAGAGACAGGTGTGAGTGTGTGAAATATAAATCGTTCAGCCGCAAGTCTATAAAACACTTCTGTCTACACCATTTATCTACCAGTATTTCAACCTGCAACACATAAAACCAGACAAATCTAGTGATGACTTCTCAGATGCAATTAGGGAATAAATTTGTATGTAATTTTTTTTTTTTTTTGTCATCCAGCTATAAACTAATTTAAGGCAACTGACATTTGCACTCAAAACATAGAGTATAAGCTAAAGTAATACATTTACTAGTGTGTCACCAACTACACCTATTTATGTTTAATCTTGCTGGTATTTCTATGACAATATTGGGTATATGTGCCCTTACAAATCTCTGCAAATAGTAGTAATGTACTTTTTGAATATTATTTATTCATTGCATCTCTCCCTAGCACATTGATTTTGCATTTTATGTTGATTATGTCTAAAGGAGCATCCAACATGTAAAATTCCATTAATGTACAAACATCATGGGCATCACCTGTCTTATCTTGATGTGGATGCCTGGACTAGCACTATGCTCCTTTTCTGTTTTTCTTTTTGTGACTTAATTGCTAATTTCTGGGTTTTGCAGGGCAAAGCCACAGCACTGACATAGTTAGGGATGATACCGTAATGAACCACCGCAACCACGCTTGGTCATGATCACTCAGTATTTTTCCCACTGCAGAGTTTACAACAGTACACAAAGATAACTGTCACAAAACAATAACAAAATCAGATCAACCCTATTTTTGCTGTTAAGCGCAACAAGCAATGCACACATGTGCTTTGTGTTTCTTAGTAGGACAGACAAAATAAGTCAATTAGACGAAATGCTTCCTTCAATTATGGGAGAGTACTGCAGAGCTTGCTAATGCCTCTGACGGCTGTGCACGGTATTTTAATGGGCTTTTGGGTTTTGTGCGAGACATTGTTAGTTTGTTCTCCAACAGCTGTGGAGCACTTTGATGCCAAGGCAGAGAGAACGGGCGAGCAACAGAGAGTGAGTGAGCGAGAAAGAAAGAGAGAAACAGAGACAGAGAGAATTGAGGGACGAGAAGGGGAGAGCACAGTTTGAACAACCGGATCTGAGGGAAGAAACATCTGAAGCTAATTATACTACTCCTCCCCAAACTTAATACGTGTGTACACATGTACAGAGACTCATATTTACACACACTCACACACCTTCCTTGTATGTACTTTGGTGTCTCTGATCACACCTGTCACCACTGTAGAGGTTTTCCAGGTGGTTTCCATGCACCAAAAGAGCCATAATGGCGCCTAAAGCTGAAATCCAACAAGAAGAAATGCCACTTTTCAGACCAAAGCATCAGACATAGTGCTGTCCTTAGCGAATTCCCCAGGAACATGGAATGCAGTAATCCTGCAGACTCACATAATGGGACAGAGAAGAAGGGGGGTTAATAGAGCTGGTGTATGCTTGTAAGGGTAAAAACAAATTCTCTCATTAATGCACACACAGTGCAATGAAACGCGGAGCTCACACTGAGTTCTGACTGATGGCACCCAAGAACCCACGCTTCTTGCCAACATGTTCCATGCTGGCTACTCGGCAGCCAGGAATGATAAATTAAATAGTTTTGGGGAAGCCAAGAAATACAGCTGACAACCAGCAGGCCACAGCCCCTTCCTCCTGTGTTGCCGTCCCCTGCTCTCCTATGAGTGCAACCACTGATCCTGTATTTGCCCCAGTTTCCATGTCTTGGACCAGCCTGGCCACCACCAGTACAGTGAGCTGGAGAAGAAAAGGTCTTATCTGCTCTGAGCAACCAGTTCTGCACTGTGCTTGGTGGTACATGGCAGACGAAGAGGAGCTAGGCCTCCAGGAGTCCTCTGTGTTCCTTACGTTAACTTTTTGATTAATATCTATCTATCTATCTATCATACCAAAACACCACTCAGAAGCATATGAGAGTTTCAGTGAACTTAACATTTAACTTAACTTTTAACATTTTTCACATTGTTTCTATTTTTTCTTGTGTATACAACCCACCCTTCTCCGAAAGTCATGTCATTTTGCCTTTGATTACTATCTGATAGTTAACAGCTGTTGTGCTGTTTTTGATCCCATTGAACAGACTGACTCGCTATACCATATTATATGCACTAGTGCTCTCCAAAACCAAAATTCTTGCAGAAAATTGCTAAAGGTTTAATAGAGTGGTGGCTGCAACAAAGAAAAAGGCATTTGTCTCTGTGAATGTGTGTAAATGTGGAGGCAGAGGTGGTAGTGGCAACCAACCGTTGGGTGTCCTGGACAGAGTACAACAATGCAAATGGATCATGCCTGTGGAAAAAAATTAATTTGACCATAAGACATTCTACGTATGTTTTTATGCTCTGTCCTCATGTCTGAGTGCGGGGCATGCAAGGCCAAATGAAGAAAAGGGGTGGTGGGACAGTGAGAGAGAGAAAGGAGAGGCAGTAGGAGCAGCAGACTGAGATGCAGAGATAGAATAAACAAACATGCAGAAAGAGAAAAAATAGACAGTGAAGGAGAAAGGCGCTGGGGGTGGAGACATACTCTCAAATTTTGTAACACAGCATAGGCTGTGGCAGAGTTCATATTTTAACAGCTGCAAGGGATTTCCATTGTAAAATCAGCTGACTTGATGAAAGGACCACTTGTTGCCTAGAGTTGGAAAGAGCCCCTCTGTAAGCCATTATGTTACCGGACTCGTAGATTAAAGGCAGTTATGTCGTCGAAAAGTATTTATCTCGGACATCCAGCACCACACTCATCAAGCAGAGGAATTCCAGCACGGGATACTGAGGGGGAAGGCTTTCCAGGGCATGCATATGGGAGCCAGACAAGAGGGTGTCCACAATTCTCCCTTTTTGGCTGTAGTCTGGGCCCCCTGCCCTTCTGCGGCAAGATGCTGAGCTCCACAGCAACAAGTGCTCCCCCAAAGCCAACCTCAGTCTTACAGTGATGTTGCAATGAAGCCACCCTATCAGCTGTCCTCTCTCACAGCATTAACTGCCTGGGAACTGCAAAACCTGCAACTTCCGTATGATCCCGTACCACAACCATGCAAGCATAAACTTACAGCACTACTGTATGGCTGATTGTCACAAAATTCATAACGTGTAAAATCCTACATCAGTAACAGTCTTGTCAGATAGGAATGTTGGTCTACCAAGTGCATAGAATTTAAAGATTTTTCAATTTACATCCTGGGTGTCATTCATCCCTGCAGTTAAAATCAGTCATGGAGATTTTTGATGTGGCCTCCTGGATTTAAGATTATTTCAAATTATGTTGCACAAATATACGATATTACTCTTAAAACAAAAGGAATATCTATATTAATTATCTTACATATTGACATAAAACATGACAAATTTACAAAGAAATCTTTCTTGCTTTCTACTCTTTAAAAACTCTGTGGCAGTTAATTTTTTGCATCATCACATTCTATGGATATTGCAAGGCTGCCAAGTCTGACTTTTAGCTTCAAAAAGCTCCATTCCCCAACACTCACCCTCCCACACCAACCTCTTCCACAGGGCATTCGTTATTTATCAAAACTGGAGGTGGCAACACGGGGACACACGAGCTCCACTGGGTTAAAAAAGTTCAATTGTCCTACTGCTGGCCCTGCCTGCAATGATGGGTATCCCAGAATTTATACCCTTTCTATGGTTTTATAGAGTACATTTGAAGGCAGAAGAGTATTCCCACTATACACAACCGTACTGACCTCCACGGTAAGGCTTCCAGGTATAGAACTTGCCACGAAAAGGCACGTTGTCAAAGTCAGAGCACTGGATTTCACGAAAGTCCTGAGAGCCGGGTGGACACTCCTGACATGCAAGCAAACAAATGGGAGGAGTGTCAGAGGGCATTGGTAGGTTAGCAGTTCAATGTTTACCTTAAATACCATCCCTAAAACCAACTTTGAGATCACCTTTCATACCATATGACATTTTTATGTCTTTACTTTGGACCAGTGAGCTATTGCTTTCTTTGGTTTTTTTCTTTTTGTCAGTATTTCAACCACAAACTAGCATCAAATAGTGCAGTGTTGCCCATTAGGCAACCATTCTGACCCTGTCTAAAAAGTAACAAGTAAGATGTAGTGTCACTTCTGGAATTGTTATGTGTCTATTTCAGTGACCTAGAGCCTTGGTGTAGAGTGTTGGTCTGCAGGCTTAAGTGATGAATTCTGAGATCAGCACCACATTCAGCAAATACAAAAATGCAACTGCTTCTGATAAAATCTGACGAATCATAGATAAGACTCAGATTTTGCTGATGGCCTTATACTGTTAGGAGGGGCCAAATAAGTCCCCCACAGAGCTGCTGAAAGTTGTGCTACAGGGAAAAATGGTCTCCAGTCAAAAAACAATGGCTTTCTTCCATCAGTGTCCTTTCTGCACATTTATTTAAACATGATGGTAATTCAGTTTAAATTTTTATGGGGATCTCATCTCTCAGAGTGACTGTAATGGACATGTATAATGTGACATAACATATTCTCATTAACTTACATTGAAACAATCTGGATGACATTATGACATTCACATCTACACATTTTCGATTTATGAAATGTTAAGTGAACAAATTTGTTTGTATTTATTTGTTCATATTATACACATGGATAAGTATGCCATACTGAGATGTATGTTGCTTTGGAGAAAAGCGTCTGCTAAATGAATAAATGCAAGTGTAATGGATTAGTAATGTCTTGTGATTATTTTCTATGTCTGACATGACATTGAAAAAGAGAGCAGTACAGTGTTATTCCTGGTGTTATGTGAAGTTACCTATTTAAACTGACAGGTAATTTGGGTACACGTGCCAGAATTTTTTTTGTCCGGGCTGAGTTAAGCGATAGTTGTTGGAACTGTTGGAAGATCACCTGCAAAAATTGTTCTTTAAGTAAAGCAGACCTGGAATGGCACGAACATTTCCGATGAAAGTCACTGGGACAAATCTTTATGCTAGCAAACATACATTAAGAGTCCACAAATTTTTGAAGAAGCCAAATTACAGTTATAAGGAATTCAAGTCTCAGCACTCACATCGATATTGCAGGATCGGAACCGTTTCCTCTCTCCCAGACAATACTTTCCACCAATTGTTGGCCTGAAAATAGACAATTCAAAGACAATTCATATCTGAGTACAGAAAAAATTTCTAATACATCTACATCTATTTTTTTTAAACTTGTACACAGAGGAGGTAAGCAAAATGGCTCCCATGAACTTTTAATACCATGATTGTGAAATATTTTTCATTTTATTATTATTAAGGGTTTTGCTGGCATGCGGAGCAGCAGTATTAGGAGCCAAGAGCCCAGAATTTCCTAATCGGAACATTGCACACGCTTCCAGCAGAGCGGAAAATCACGTGTATGAATGAAAGCGAGCACCTGAGGACAAGGTTGTGCTCTCACCTTAAATGCACACACTTTAACAGCCTTTTCAGAGTATCTGTATGCTAGCATTGCTCTGTTTTGGAAAACTGAAACATTTTAAAATGTTTGTCTGCAGTTTTTTTTTTCAAAAAGTAAATATGCCATTTCCCAAGAACTGCAATGTCAAATTTCCAAATAAATTCAATTATCTGACATAGTAATGCATAAAAAAGTGGACAATGTACACACTTGAAATCCACTTATCTTTCAAGCACACATATGCAATGCAAATTTAAGTTGAAATGATACAGCTAAGCTACAGCGAGAGAAAGTCTGACTTTTCCCTCTCCGCTGTCCATCAGGTACCTTGGGCTGTCACAGTGCCGTACTGAAGAGGAAACACCTCCACCACAAGTGCGACTGCACTCCTCCCATGGTGACCAGAGGCCCCAGCTGCCATCCACACCCTCTGGTCGTGTCCCAAAGGCCACACACACCCGTTTGTAGCACCACTACCAGTGAAGGACACCAGCAGTTTTAGTAACACCATCACTCTTGTCTGAGTCAATAGTACATACTGGAATACCACAAAAATGGGTTAACACTGTCTAGAAATAAGAACAATATGTTATTACAGGTTTCACACATAACCATTAAAATGATTTTATAAAGAAATTTTAATTATAATTAGAAATGTTGTGTGATATTACCGAAAAATATAATGTAGCATTCATGAATCTTAATTGTTCATGTATCCTGAAGGTTTATATAATACAGTATAATGAATTTATGACTTATGATAGGGTTGTTGGAATTGAACACAATTGTGAATTGAGGAAGAGCTGCACTGTTTAATTTGTACTCTTTTCTACTCTAATACGACCTTCTTGCAGTGCTCCCTCAAACCTTTCCACCACTTTCAGGCAGCAATAGTCCATCCCTACACTTACCCCTTTCTCTATGGTATTGGTCTGGCAGATAGTCCCTTCTGCAGCTGGGATGCTGCTGGTGATGCAGCGGTTGCTCTTGCTCATGCACCACAGCTCACTACAGACTTCCTGGGAACGCAGCACACACAACTTAACATCTGAACCAGGCACTATCATACAAAAAACAGTGGAACTCAGAAAGTTTATTCCAGCATCTAGCCTTCCTTTGAATTTAGTAACTAAGAATAAGGCAGTGAACAAAGTAAATGAGTCAGATTCCCCTTTGGCAGCTGGGTTCATTAGTATCTTCATTCTTAATTAAGAACTTTCACACTCAATAATATATCACTGGATGTTATTCTGTAATTTAATCTAATTGTACAGGTTGAACTACTGACAAAAGATTGAGGGTCTTGCTGTTGTATTGCTAGGCTTTTGCTAACATTAATAAAAGTGTTTGTAATATCCAAAATTAGACAGTGGCAGCAGGTAGCATAGTGGTTAGTGGCTTTTGCTTTCAACTTGAAGGATGCAGTATCGATTCCCACCTTCTACTTTAATACCTTTTAGGAATGTACTTACCCTGAACCGCTCCAGTAAATATTACCTTGGCATATAAGTAGGTATGCAATGGTATTTAAACATTGTTTGCTGTTTTGGAGAGAAACATCAGCTAAATGAATAAATGTTCATTCAAATCTACTAAATGTGCCTGTCTGATAATCCTCTTTATTAAGCATTTTTAGGCACATGCAGCTGAGTGTGAAGGTGATGGGTGAGATGAAGTATGAAATGCAGTGATTTCTTTGAGTGACAGTGGAAAAGTATGATAAGGAGGAGAGTAGAACAAAGGCACCAGAGCAAGAGCCAGAGAGACAGGAAGCTTGGCCAAGGCAAGAAAAGGTGAGAAAAGCAAGTACCCCGTATTTACACTGGCGGGACTTCACGCCATACTGGAAGCGGCATTGTTCATCAGCATCGTAGGCCTGGCCAGGAGCTGTGGTAGGGTAGACAAACTCCTGCTTTGGGGGCACATTGTTGAGGCAGGAGCCCATGCCTGAACTGTGGGGGGATAAAGAGAGCAGCAAGCAAAGCAGCTAAAAACATCTGAAAATCATATTGAAAAAGATATATGCTAAAACAGAAAAGTACATTCAAATAGGTAACTTTTTCAGTCAAATGTAACAGTATATATGCAGTGTAACCCCATTAATGTATTCACCCTTTTAGACACAAAAATGAAGACATCACAAAACAGACACAATGGTGCAAACAGTGCACCAGTGCACAATGGGAATATACCAGGACAGACGTAGACATGTGGACAAAATGATGCAGCCATGATATTGGGGACAGAAGATATAGACAGCCCTGTGTACACATAGCAGAATAGACTCAAGAGCACTGATACAACAGCAAAGACTCAACAGCTCTGTACTGCAGTTTCCCTCATTTTTTCTAGGCTAAGATGTCTGAGTCCAGTTGGGCTTACAAGCTACAGTGCTGTGAACAAGTATTTGTTCCTTTCCAATTTTCTGCTTGTTGACATGAAATGTTTTAAAAAACCTGTAAATAGATATGACAGAGTTGATTGGAAGTTGCTTTGGAGGAAAAGTGTCTGCTAAATAAATAAATGTAAATGTAAATGTAACTGAGCTAAGGCAGTTCTGCTTTAACTAACCCTAAATTTTTCCACAGCAACATGAGTCCTCAGTCAACAACTACAGGATGCATTTAATTGCAGTCATTACAGCTAAAGCTGGCCCAAGAAGGTACTGACACTGGAGGAGCAATTACCTTTTATCACCTATGGTTCCATAGTTCATTATCTTCCACACACAGAAAGTCTCACTTTGTCTCTCTGAGGCTAATTTATTATACTATTACAACTGGCACTAAATTAAATATCTGATTGAATTTAATGTCACGCAGCTGCAAGAATAAATAAAATGGGTCAAATACTTTTCACAGCACTACATACAGTATGCAGGTGAAAGGTTCTGATGGATGGGGTCATAAAGGCCCACTCTCAACTCTTGGTTATGCTGGTTTTCATTCTACATCAGATCTTAAATGCTTTATTGAGACTATACTCATTATAAGTCACCTCATTAATGGCATAACTAAAATTCTACTCTGTCAAGTACGTTGCTAGTGTATGTCCTGACCCCTCATCGCAAGAATGGATGGGCACATTAATGGAGGACCAGCTCGCTCACTCAAGGAAGTTGGTAATGTAGTCACGGCTGCAGGCAGACCACACAAAGGGGTTGGTCTTCATGGTGATATGAGCTGCCATCAGTTTAGCCGTCTCCTGGCTACGGGAGCCACAGGTATTGCCCACACCATCATGGTTCATGCCAAACCTGTCATGAGACAGCTGTGGTTACTGGTAAGTTTTGCCAATCCAGCACCTGATGGACAGAAATAGTCTTTTTCCTGCTCCATCCCAAATGCTCTATTTGGCTGACTAAACTGATTGGATTGATCGACAGTGAAGCAGAGATGACACACTGTTAAAGGTGTGGGAGCTCACGTGTGCCCAATCTCATGAGCAATGGTGAATGCAGTGGCCAGGCCAATGTCCTCATTGATGCTGCAACTTCTTTCAGGTTCACACATGCCTCCAACAGGAGCCAGACCTATGAGAACATTAGCAGAAGTATATCAGAAAGGATTCACAAATGCTCATACACAGCTAAGGTAGCACACACAGTTAGTATGAGCACACAAACCCACAGACCAAATATAAGAGAATCATCATTATGTAAAGCATTGCAAATAAATGTCTATATAAACACAGTACTATGTACACGTACTGTACATAAGAGATATTTTATTATGATCTTGGATTCTAAAGATTTTCCAGCTGTCTTTAAAGCTCTCACAAAGAGAGAGTGGTTGTCTTGTAATACAGGAGCAGAGGTTACACCATACAGTTCTCTTATTTGCTTAAAATGCTTTTATATTATTGGACTGTTATAGAACAATGCAGAGGAATCATTTCCCATGAGATGAGTGCCCATATAACTACAGATCCCTCACCATGTTTAATAGCTGGCAACAGACATTGAAATTTGAAAGCATTCTTTGGATTTCTCCAAACAAAACCCCATTTAAATGTAACAAAAAAGGCTCAGTGGGCTAAATTTATTTTCAACCAATGTTCAGAGGTCAAGGTTTTTGCTTATTATCATAGGTTATATGTTGGCCTCTAAAAATTAATTGCAACACTACCATAAACACCATCTTTAAAGAACTTTTTACAAATTTTTGTTTAGACCATCTGGCGTCCCGTCCTGGGTGTGTCCCCTTCCCCCTCCGGCCTTACGCCCGTGTTACCGGGTAGGCTCCGGTTCTCCGCGACCCCGGATGGGACAAGCGGTTCTGAAAATGTGTGTGTGTGTGTGTGTGTGTATTTAGACCATGTCAAGGAGACCTTTATTTATTTCTGTGTTAATTTTTTTTATCATTTTGTGTTTTTGGTATTTAAGCATTTTGCCAGATCTTTTGCAGAGGACACATATTGTTACTGAACTCAAAATTACCTGTTTGTGAAGCTGCGTTTACCCTAATCATTAATTTCATATACTTAATTGTTTAAATTATTTTGAGATCCCCTTTTAGTTTTAGGGAAAATCTACTGCCTTCACTTTCACTGGTTCTCTTTCAAACAAAGTTCTTCTAAGAAAAGCTCCCTGCAGCTGAGAGAGTGAGCAGGTGTGGTTATTTCCGAGAGGGACCGAGAAGTTGAACAGTGGCTTGGGTCCCACATAATGGCACTGTGCAAGCTAAACCAAAGCACACTTCCTGAGCCAGCACCCAGCCCCTAGTTCCAGTTATATATAGCACTACAAACATGGTGCTTTGGAACAAAAAGCCAGTGTGTGGCAGTCGTGTGCCTTTGCAACTGGGACAGTCTGCCTTCCCCCGGGGTCCTACCTAGGGTTCCGCATGGCTTGTTCTTGTAGATACAGATGTCATACCTGGAAACAGGAAATAACATATACTGATCCTTTTGTGGAAAAAGTCACTCCCTCTTTCTCTCTTACACAGACACACATCCCAGCTTGTGCCTGTCCAGCCAAGTGTTAAGATGTGAACAATAGCCGGAAAGGAAGGGCAACCACAACAGCATCTGGGCATGGATTTATAATGGACCATGACTGGTAATTATCAACCATAGCCTCTGTCTACAGTATTAGTTGTGTGCCAGTTTTGCCTTTTCACCTCTTAAATGTATTGCCTTGCATACTACTATACTCAGTCCAGTTCTCACACAACCACTGACACACGCATTTACTTATTTAGCAGACACTTTTCTCCAAAGCAACTTCCAGTATATAGTGTTATCAGCCCACACACCTTATTCACCAAGGTGACTTACACTGCTAAATACACTACTTGCAATGGGTCACTCATCCATACATCCGTGGAACACACTCTCTCAATCACTCACACACAATGGGTGAACCGGAACAGCATGTCTTTGGACTGTGGGAAGAAACCCACACAGACACAGGGAGACATGCAAACTCCACACAGGTTGAGCAGGGGTTGAACGCACGCCCTCCCGCACCACCCAGACGCTGTGCAACAGCATCACTACTTGCTCTGCCACCGTGCCACTCACACATACCTACTGCAAAGTGTGGAAGCCAAAGGACATTGAATGTCTGAATTCAGGCCCCAAGCTTCGCTTCCCAAAGTGCAGTGCTGGATGAGTAACTCTAATAACTCCCTCTGACTCCAGAACAAGGCATATTTAAATTATATCGAGCTGCTGTCAAAAATGAACACTTCAGTTAAAGATGTCATGTGTCACAAGTGGTGAGCTCCAATGTTTGTGCTGATTTTTTCCTCACAAGCACAATAAACCACTCCATATTACCAGAGTGGGGAAAACAACACAGAGCTACTCCAACCTGACTAGATGCAGTCGGACTCCAGACTGCTTTGCACATTTTAGAATTCCACTCTTGTGCTCCAAAACACTTGCCATCCAGATGCTCTGTTGAACAGAACAGCTGAACCTTCAGCGTTCCACACAAGACTAGGCACAGACACAGAGCTACATGGATTTGGCAGAAGTGAGGTGTTGCAGGAACTTCAGAAAGCAGTTCTTGTAGCTATACAGCTGCGTTGTTGATAATGCAGACATCTATGCATGAAACAATAATTCAGGCAGAATTGTAAATTTCATCATAATTTTCACAATGCATTTTTCAGATGAAGCAAATCACTGTCTTTTTTATAAGTACATGCTCTGACAACAAATGCAGCGTTTTGGCCAATCTCATCACAAGACATAGGCACAAACATCAACTGACCTTGTGATGAGCACAGCTGTGTCATGGTGTGCGATGCCATTGTCAGGTATGGCATTGCCATGGCTGTTGCGGTTCTGTATAGACTTTTGCCACTTGCAGAAACTGTCCAAAGACTTGCCTGCATGATGGTTTATCTCTAGAGCGGGCTGATATAAGAAGAAAAGGCATTTAATGTGAATATACTTTATTATTAATTGCATTTTTTACCAAAAACTATATAAAAGTGAGAGAAGTGAGAGAAGCTTCATCATCATTTTGAGATTATTATCTGTCTGCAACCGCTTGTCCCATATGGGGTCGCAGGGAGCTGGAACCTAACCTGGCAAAAACAGGGCGTAAGGCTGGCGGGGGAGGGGACACACCCAGGATGGGACACCAGTCCGTCACAAAGCACCTCAAGCGGGACTCAAACCCCAGACCCACCGGAGAGCAGGCCCCAGTCAAACCCACTGCACCACTGTGCCACCACGCACCCCTATTTTGAGATTATGATTATTCAATTTTGTTTAACAAAAATCCAAATGGAACATGTGCTAGCCTGCAGTCATCATATGGCTCTTTCCAAAAAACCAACCCCACGTGGGCCAGTCTATTCCTGTTTTTGGCCTTTTACCGGATACTTGAGGAGAGGCAAAAGGGGCGGAGGCAGCTAGGTCTGCCCTGGAATTCGAACCCACAGACACTAGGCACTCCCTGCCATCCTCTACACTGGCAAAGAGATCAGAGCATCTCCTGGGCCAGCTGGGCTAAGCTCATACCTCAAGAATGCACACTGTGACATAACTTGTTATTATCTCATCCCGCAATCCCTTGCCTATTCAAGCTAGGGGCAGAGAGCCACTTTAGGAAAAGGGAACTTCTGTTTCTGCCCATCGCTTTTTTTCTGTTGAGACACCATACATGAGTGGTCATTATGTTAACTGCTGATAATTCTGAAACATCAGTGAGCTGGTTGAGGATTCACTCTACAGTATAACTTCCACTTATCTCAAAAAACATTTAAAAGCCCACATTATAAGAAGTTAATAAGTCAGAGATGTTTTGTCGTCCCAGCTGTAACCTCTTAGGGCCTGATCACAGTCATCCAGCTGACAGATTTAAAGACATAGTCTCCAAGGATCTCAGCTACCCGCTTCCGTAAGCTTTTTTGCTGAATGCACAGTTAGCAGAGTGTCAATGTGCACCATGGTCATGGCACAAGAACTTGCCGCAACAACAAGCACTGTC
This sequence comes from Scleropages formosus, assembly GCF_900964775.1. Classification (NCBI taxonomy): domain Eukaryota; kingdom Metazoa; phylum Chordata; class Actinopteri; order Osteoglossiformes; family Osteoglossidae; genus Scleropages; species Scleropages formosus. The sequence goes on from NC_041814.1 coordinate 4,824,736, forward strand.
ATGACTCAGTCCCAGCAGGCAGGCCCCAGGAGCCTGCCAGAGCAAAAAAGCATGGCCCTGAGCAGATGTGGAAGTAAGGACACTTAAACCAATCACACTACAAATAAGAGGCTCACTGAGGGAGAACCCAGAGCTAGCTGGAGATGAACTGGATTTGTTGGGTTGGGGGAGTACTGGTGCTCATATGGCTACTTACCTGGTCCTCAGTTAGCAGAATTAGACGGGTCACCACAATGTTCACTGCATTCCCCAGACTAGAGTCCTGGAACAGTTTGGCAACCTGACCTCCAGGGAAACAAGAAAAGACCAGTCTTAAAAAGAGCTCCTTTGTCACGGCAGCCATTTTCAGAGTTCAGCTTGTGAATATAGCTGTCATATACACAATCATAATGTTAAGCTTTCTGAAGAGACAATTCGCTTTGGAGTTGTTGCATGAGCAAAGGCTTTTTACATTAAAACATAGCAGAAGCTCAACTGGTTTCAGCTGAACATTTCAACTGGTTATTTTTACTGAGCAACCTAACAAGTAGCAATTTCCTGCTCAACTCATATAATGGAGGTACCTAGTGCTCCTTTTCTTGAGAAGCAGAAGCACAACAAAGGAGAATGAGGGAGATCTTATGGCAGGCTGTGTGCATCCCATAGTGCCACAACTGGAAACTTACAATATTCATGACAGCAAGGATGTACTGCTCAATGTCACGCCTGCCATGGTAGCCCACCATCATCTTGTCGGCCACAACCAATGTTTCCACGTAGCGTTCACGATTCACTGAGCGCTTGAGTGGCAGCTGCGCACGGCCCATCTGGTTGGGTGAGGGCTTCAATGGGTGCTGCCACCACCCCAAACCTTTGATTGGCTTGTCATCTGAAAAGCAATTGCTGCATTTTGTATATGTAGGTCCTCAGATGGGCATAAGCGATCCACCCATGAATCATCAATATCTGACTCTAATAAGGTCATGGTGATATCAAGCCATAAAATTTTAAAACTAATGAAAACACTTTTTGTCACGTACAGAATAGAAATACTCACTTTTGAAAACAGCAAAATGTAACCAGCCCAAAAATATGTTAGAAAGTATTTGAGCAGTGAAATGTTTCCATTACCATAACTGCAGTTCAATTCCATCACAAAAGTATACTTCCTCTGCCTAACAACTATGACTTGTTTCTGAAAATTTGCTTGTTAAATGAACTCTTAATAATAATTCATTTAAACAGGAGAAATAAATAATGCATTCCAGAGCCTTTTCTATCAAACATGGAAAATTCTTGTCCTATCTTCTCAACATAAAGAAAACCTCACTGGACACAAAGTCCAGAGTAACAGAACACTACTGAAAGAAGGACTTCTCATAATATAGTTACTGCAGTCACATTGAATACTTGTAACCCCTCTCTACTAGGCCATTTATAAAAGTATAATTTCTGATAAATTACTAGTAAATTACTTCAGTTTTTTTAAATGACAGGTAAGACTTTTCTTTGCCTTTTTGCCTTTCCGCCTTTCCAACACCCTTTGGTACCTTCTTTAAAACCTTTTCAGCATGATAAATGATTTGGGAGCATAGTGGTGCAGCAAGTAGCGTTGCCTCACTGAGTCTAGGTGGTGCCAGAGAATGTGGGTTCAATCCATATCTCTGTGGGTTTCCTCCCACAGTCCAAAGAGATGCAGTTAAAGGAATTGGGAACTCCAGACTGTCCTTAGGGTGTGAATGGGGGAGTTACTTTGTGAATGGTTACCCTGCAATCGACTGGCATCCTATTCAGCATGCACCCCTTCAGCCTCGTGCCCAGTGATTCTGGGATTATACCAGGCCCCTGCTCAGGAAAAGCAGTTATTGAAATTGGATGGATGGATAGATGATGGTTTGAAAAGCTATGCTATAAACTCTAATAAATGCTCATCTGTGGTGCTCAAAATCACCAAGGCTCAAATTTTGAACTGAAATTTATGTTTTTGTAAGATGATTCTTGTGTGACCTCATAGCTCATCATGAGAATTTTATGGTACAACATGCTCGTAAGTGCTAGTTGTCATATAATATGAGGGCTTGTTATTTATGGGGAGACTGTATTTAAACCCTCAAAAACTTTCAGTCCTGATTAAGCTGCTCACAACACCCCATTGCCACCTATCACCTCCTGTCATCTGTGGAAAATACCACAGTGGAAGGCTCAACAACCTCACCGGACAGCAACCGAGAACCCCCCACCAAAAAAGCAAGCGAAAAACCATACACTAAGCATTTTTCTAAAGTCACTGCTGTGGTCTGATACTTCTAGTTTCTGAATTAAATATGTTGAATTTGTTTTTGGATAATTTTAAAATATTTTCTATGTTTCAGGAATGTAAATGGACTTCAGAAACAAAATGTAAATTGTTAATGGCATTAAAACTTTTGCTATTGCAAATTTTGCTTAGTAGAATTATGTGAAGAAAAAGCCCATTTAAAACTTTTTAAAACAAAAGTGAATTAAACATGTTTTAACATTTTCTAATGGAACATATCACAAAAAGCATTTTGAACTATGGGAAAATGGTAGACAAGCAGGGTAACTGAAGGGTTTGAAATGGTCCTACTGCTGTAATAAGACATAATTACTGCTTTCAACATTGACATAGAAATGAGAAAACAAGTTATATTTCAAATCACATTTAAATATATTTATAATATTGCACCCAGTGGAGGAAATCTTTATTCAGATGCTGAAAAAAAAAAAAGCCAAAGAAGCAGTAAGACCTTGGTACCTATAACTCCACAGGACTGGTCCATATATTGGTGACGAAGAGAGGACCTCTTGTAGACCACGTGGGGACGACCCTCCTGCTCTTCCACACTGGTCAGGTTGTCAGCTGGGCTCAGTGGCTCAATAAAGAACTCCTCATCAGCAGACATGATCACCCCCTGCTGTGAGAGTCAGCATACAAACCTGACTTATGGATACTGTGGCAGGAATATTACACTGAGATGGACAGGTAAAGTATCCTACTCAAAGGTATAATGTCAAGGGCCAACTTGTGACTGGAAGCAGGACCATTTACATTTCAAGTCTTTGTTTTTAAAAACATTGACTGCATTAATAATTTGTTCCATTTCAGCTAACTCAGATTACAGTGAGACCGCAAGTAACTGGTGTGACATATATCTTCTCCCTTTTCCCCATACTGGATCCCTGGATAAGATTACCAAATGTTCCATTTCCCTGGTGGCTTCTCTTCAGTGTTAGAATGGTCCACAGAGGGACATAAATATATCAAAGTGTCAATTTATCAGTTATACAATATTAAATATGTGGCAAGATCCTTCCAAAGTCACACTGATCTACTTTTCTATAGCAGGGTTTCAAAACACAAATAATCCTATAATGTATTTAGTGATGGGCTTATGAACACAACGCATTCCGCGTGGAATTAAATTGTGCTACTCTAACCACAAGGATTGTCTGCAGTGTTTATTCATGCTTTTATGCACATGTTTAATCCTTGGCTGAAGGCGTTCCCATGTCATTAAGGCACCAATTAACTCATAGCTTTCATGGCAAAAACTTTACAAAAAGCAGTCAGACTCTGACACAGCTGTGCATAATTTATGGATTCTTTGTGATGATGTTTTGAGACTCCGCTATAGAAAAGGAGAGCAGTGTGACTTAGGAAGGATCTTACCACATATTGAATATTTTATAACTGATAAATTGACACTTCATGTTCAGCCAGACAAGCTTTCTAATTATCACAAATCAGACCCTTAGGAGCAGACACCGGAGGACAAACTTGGCCCTTTAAACCAAAGTCCGCACAGACCAGAAATGGGTTACAGCAGACTACGCTGAACAAGACACACTTGGGTTTACAACTGAGAAAAACTTGTTACCTCTTTATTAGCAATGAATTCAGCAGTCAATCAATAGAAAACCGACAACAGGTTTTCTCAGCTGACAAAGATAAGCGTAAAGCAGAAATCACTGCTTTCAAAAGGAAGTGAACTGATAAAGCAGTATAGTCCCAAAAGTGCTTTCGGCACTTGTAAGCGAAATAAAGCAGTAACTGTAGCACTGGGAGCTATGGGCCAGCTGCAAACCACCTCTACCTCCCATAGGACTGTATAGCTGCTTACCAGGCCATTGCAGTTGCTCAGGGCCACCTTGGTGGAGCTCTGTTGGTTCTGCAGGTGCCCCACATAGTGGCAGTGGGGAGAGTAGACGTGGCTCCAGGCTGGCCGACCCCTCTTCCAGTACTCAACCCGGAAGTGCTCAGAGAGCAAGCCACTATGCAGTGTCAGGTTGAGCAGGAAGCTGGAGCGTGTGGTGGACAGCTGGTAATAGAGCTGGGTGGGTTCAAATGGCCCATCTGAGCTGCGCCGATGGCGCTGATGCCACAACCTTTCGGTCTGGTCCTCCAGACCGAGGGCCTCGCCTTGTGGCCCTACACGGACTGGGATAGCGATCTCATAGTGGCTCAGGCCAGACAGGAATGCAACTGTGCAAAAACAGGGCACCATCAAAATCAGGTTCAGCAAAAACAGTGGCAAAAGACTTACTCCACTACTTTATAGTTTATAGTAGTGATTACAGCAGAAGTGTTATTATTTGTTAAGTTGGTTCATGGTAGTAGCATCAGTTACTGCTTGAACAAAACCTATGCATTGACATTTGTTTAGCTGACACTTTTCCCAATCTGACCACTTACAGTTATTTTCCATTTATACTCTTGGGTAACTTCTTTTTTCCTGAAACAATTTACGATAAGTACTTTTATCAAGGGTACTGTAAAAAGAGCTGAGATGAAAAGACAGATCCTTTGACTTAGAGTTTACAGCTCTAACCACTATACCACCCGCTACCCAGAATAGTGGTAGTATTGGTTGTACAAGAAATAGAATCACACAGTAAAAGACTGAAGAAACTCCAGAGGTCTTTGGACATTTGAAGACTTTTAAGTTCAGATAATGACTCTCAAAGCCAAGATCTGTTTCCTGCGAAAACCTGAAATCTTATACTTCCTGTTACTGGTAAGAAGTTCCCGGATTTATGAGCCAAACATCGAATAGAAAAAGCCATGCTCACAGGAGAAATGCTCAAGACATATGTTTCTTAAACCTTTCCCTCTGATTTGAGGGAAAACAATCTGTGGAATTGCAGTGATGAAGGATCCTGTCTTTTCTGCTTTGTGCCGAGAAGTAGAACCTGGTGTTTACGTAGCCAAGCCAGCTCAAATAAACAGCATGCATACACTGCTAACCCTGAGGTCCTGTAGTGCACAGTCTGAAAAAAACAGAAATTGGTGTTGCATTAGGCAACATCAAAAGAGCTCCACTAGTGTCAGACAAAAATTTTTATATTTGTAGAGGAGTGGTACTACAGGGGATATCCTCAGGAGTTAAAGTCTGGCATATATAAAGTACATGCTTTTTATAGCAACTGTAGAGATCTCTTTGAAGAAAAGCTTACTATATCCTTTTTCTTTTAAAACTTGTTTTACTACCCTGTCATGGAGTGGCATTGTGTCCCTCGTGTACCTTTAGCAGCCTAGTGTCATGTGCTTTCAGGACAGATTCTGTACTACCATGACCTCAACTTGGACACGAGGTTGAAAGGAGTGTGAGTGAGAAGAGTGAACTTCTTTTACATTGTCTGCCTGAATTTCCAAGGCAGAGCAGTGACATCTAGTTAGATGTGTTGTGCTGTTGAGGTCCAAATGCAACACTGTACGTACAGCCTCCCTGGCAGAATGTTAGTTGCATGAATCACATTTACAGCCTCTGTGTCCTCCATAATGTTAAGTCTTCCAGGTATATGCCACACTTGCAAAGTAGCTTTGTGTACATTCCTTTGATCGCATACTCACATTATTAAGGAAGACAAACCCTTTGTTGCATCAATTAAACAAAAACCCCAGAACCTTCAAGACCCATAAAACCCAAAGTCATATGAAATCACTCAGTCATCAAAATGCCTAGGCTTCATTTATTTCTGGTTTTGAAAAAGACAGTCTTAATTATGTTTTCAAAACGGACCGAAAAAACTTACAGTTTTCCTTTTTACTGTACTGTACTGAGGGAAGGGAAACTGTAGCAGGAGCTGTTCCATTCCCTCAGATGTGCAACAGCTGTCTCTGCTCTGGGGCAGGCAGGAGCCCTCCAAAGTACCAGGCTTCAACCGACTCCCTCTTTAATGGTTTCCACTGCGGTCCAAAATGGGTGTTGTCACTGGTTCATAAACCGATAGTGGTGTACTACTGATGTGCTGTGTTATGTTGATGTCCCATAGCATTTCCAACTGTGTCACATCCGTAACAAAGGAACAGTAGAAGAGTGTTGTGCACTGGCATGGATTGACTCAGAAATTATACGAGTATATACATATGGTGCAGCTCATCATTAACGGCACACATTACTACATGACTTAATGCCACTAACATGATGGCTTACCTCATTACTCGGTTATTTAAGACAGAAAAATGGTCGTCCAGCAGCTCCAACTACGGCACGTCTGCATATTTGACTTCCTCGTTTTGAAAATAAACATGGTAACGCTGGCCAAATACATCCAGTAACTTGTCATGAGCTAACAACTGCAGAATGTTTCATATCCTCAGCAATTTACTCATTATATTAATTTTCACATAAACACAGCTTTAACCTTAAATTATTTTAAGGATCTTAGAATTCTGTAATACATAGAAAAAGTAATCCCAGCCAAAAAGCAATAATCCAGTCAATGTCATCACTGAATGAGACACATACTATCTATACTAGTAGATACAATACAAAAATGGTATACATAGAAAGTAAATCACATAAAATATACAAAATGGTGTCAAAAATAGACTTCACAAGGATGTCTGGAGATCACTGTCTGAAGAAGAGCCCCCGTCTGTCCTTGTCATTCTCCATAATCTTCTTTGCACCTGACATTCAAAGACACATCAGCACACAAGCTACTTACAATTATTTACCCATTTATATTTCAGTAATTTTTAGAAGGGCAATTCAGGTTGAGTATCCTGTTAAGGGTATTTCTGTACGAGGTGAAGGTTCAAACCACTATGTCACCTGCTCCCTTGTAATATTAGTTTTTAGAAATAAACTATGAATATAGACATTAACTCAGTTTTTAAAAAATAATATACAATGCTTTTATAACAATAAAAAATGTTTATGTTGTGATAAAATGAAAATTGTTTATGTAACATTTGTTTGTAATGCTACACAGTGCCAGTAAATTCATATCTTCCATGTGCTTTGAAGAGTGCAAGGTATAGAAACCTTTACCAGCAAAAGTCAAGTTGGCAAAACTGAGATTCATAGAGGAAATTTATGAAAACCCCTGGAGAAAACTGACTGAAGCCCATCAGTCTAGACAGGCTTAGAGAGCCATTTCTAAGGCTCTGAACCTCAGCAAATTTTTACCAATACTACTCAAATGCAGAAGATTTGGAACAGCAGTAAATTTACCTAGGAGTGGCTGCCCTGCCAAAATTGTTCCGTGAGCAAGGTGTAAAATCATTAAAGAATTCAAAAAGATCCCCAGTACAACATCCAAGGAACTGCTGGCATTTCTTACCTCAGCTCAAGTCACTGTTTGTGATTCCAAAATAAACAAGATGGGTAGTGTAGCAAAACAATGATCCAAAACATATAAGCAAATCTATTATTGCAATGCACTTTTGTATTGTTTTTTGAGCTATATGTTACTTCTGAGAAAAGAATCTGTTAAATTAATGACTGTTAAGGTAAGAGACCTCAGAATGGGTGGAAGAAAAAACACAAAAGTAAAGTTACGGAATGACCTAATCAAATTCCTGACCTAAATTCAACTGAGATGTGGTAAGACCTGAAAACAGCTTTTCATGCTAAAACCTGCAAATTTTGTTGAAGTAAAGCATACAAGATGTGATGCAAGACACCGATTAACAGCTACAGGAAACGGTTAGTTGCAGTTGTTACTGTTAAAGGTGGCACACACACACACACACACACACACACACACACACACACACACACACACACACACACACTTTCTGAACCGCTTGTCCCATATGGGGTCGCGGGGAACCACAGCCTACCGGCAACACAGGGTGTAAGGCTGGAGGGGGAGGGGACACACCCAGGACGGGACGCTAGTCCGTCGCAAGGCACCCCAAGCGGGACTTGAACCCCAGACCCACTGGAAAGCAGGACCCGGTCCAACCCACTGCACCACCACGCCCCCTCAAAACCATATAATTTACTGCTTTTTATAAAGCGATAAAATTAATATTGAGCAGAATTAAGTTCAGCCTATTGGTTCGGCCCTCCACAACAGTCCCAGTTTCTCCTGTGGCCCCTTGGGAAAATTAATTGCTCACCCCTGCTTTGGTAGTAGCCTTAATGTGACTACAAGTTATTAAACTTTTCATTTAGCAGATGCTTTTCTCCAAAGCAACTTCCAATTAACACCATGCAATGCTATCAATCCACATATTATTCACCCAAGGTGACTCACACTGCTAGATACATTACTTAAAACAAGTCAGTCACCCACACATCAGTAAAACACACTTTCTCACTCACTGTGGGTGACTTTTTTTCCTGAGTCACCAATCCACCTGAACAGTCTAGCTTTTGTAGGAAACCCAAGCTAACATATGGAGAACATGCAAACTCCGCACAGACTGAGTGGGGATCAAACCCACATCCTCTTGCATCACCCAGGCACTGTGAGACAGCAGCACAAATGACTGTGCTGCCATGCTTGTGTAATTAAGAAGCACTGGAAATAGAAACACCAGTGCAAAACTGAAAAAAACACACATGACTTGGACATTTATGGGGAGTTTACAAAAATTATTTATGGAGCATTAAAAGAATAGAGATAGTAAGCGGATAGTTTTTACTATGTCTGAATTATTGGAATACAACTTAAGCTAGTTAACTAGTTGATTCTGTTGTACTGGCTACGTATTACATTACGTTACCAACATGTTCTTATAACATCTACAACTAAATGTACTATGGCCACTATAAGCAATAATAAAAAAAAAAATTCCTCTGCTGCTTGAATAAAGTTTTTATAGCTTAGTGTTAGCTAGTCAGAATCAATCAACATGGTTTGCTCTTTGAGATTCATTGGTGGCTACATGAAACACACACTGGCTAAAACCACTTGTCCCAAGTGGGGTCGTGGCGAACCAGAGCCTAACCCGGCAACACAGTGTGTAAGGCTGGAAAGGAGGGGACACACCCAGGATGGGACACCAGTCCATCGCAAGGATCTCCAAGCAGGACTCGAATCCCAGAGCCACCCGAGAGCAGGACCCAGCAAAGCCTGCTGTGCCACCATGTCCCCAGCTACCTGACACACTTCTACATAATGCATTTCTTTATTATGTCTTCCACGCCCACGCCGCTGGAGCAACGAGGCACACCTGGGGCTCGGCACGGACAGAGGCATAAAAGCCTGTGGCAGAGCAAGTGCTGACGCGGAACCTTGTTTGCCTAGCACTTAGCAAACCTCGTGATTCAGCCTTGCTGTCTTCCCTGTCCTCAAGTCCTTTTCCCAGCTCCTTGCCCTTCTCCTGATCCTCTTCGACTCCCTGTGTTTAATAACCTATTGCCTGTTCATCGACCACGCCTTTTGGATTTCCCTCTGAAGGACAAACGCACCTCAGAGACCTATGCCTGACTGTGTCAACGATTCTGGGACTGAAAACAATAAAAGTCCGATCGCACTGCACTTGGGTCCGTCGTCTCACTTCCGGCTCGAAACATGGCAATGTCATCCTGTACAAAGTCTCTGAAAAGAAATTCTGAAATGATTTTCCCTCCAAAAGTCTGCCTTTCTGCTTAATATCCTTTTAGATAAAATATATCTGGTTTGACTGCAGATACTGAAATGTAAGTTTCATACATTGCCACTCTCCTTTAGCCAAATGAACCCCATTAGAAGAACAAGGAGCACAGAGGTATAAACAGTATATAATTACTGACATATTACGTTATGTTTAATTAAGGGTCTATGATTTTAGACGAATACATTCTTGGGTCATGATTCAGATTACCCGTCTGCATTTAGCATGCCAAAGCTGTTCTTATGTTGATATAAATGGCTAGTGACTATACAGTGATTATAATTCGAGAGTAAAAGTTAAGACATTCAGTTGCCATTATTCAAGCACACTGGATTCAGAGCTGACATCTAATTTTAAAGAGACTTTGACTTATTTTATCTTACTTTCAGTAATGTCAAACACACTTTACTAACCACCATTAGGCTTTTATATAAAACATGTTGGAAACCTACGTTTATTTATTTAAGTAATGCTTTTCTATAATGCAACTTACAATATCAGGCTTCTTACAATTATTTCTCCATTTCCAGAACTGGGAAAATTTACTAGAGCACATCAAGATAAGTACCTTGCTCAAGAAAACTAAAGCTGAAGATGGGATTTGAATGTGTGACTTTGGGTCCAAAGAAAACAGTGCTAAACACTCCACTAACAATTAACAATTAAAAGTCTTATCAAAGTAAATGTTTACTGTACATCAGTACACATGAAATGCAAATTCTTATGAAACTGAGCAATAGCTGAATATATAATAAGTACTAGTGTACTGCGAAAGACACAAAAGAAGTCTTGCGTACTGTTCTGTGTTGTACCATGGTCCCGGAGAAATGACATTTCATTCCACTGTATACAAGCTATATAGAGGAATGACAATAAAAATCCACTTGAACTTGCACTACTAAAAATGTCCATTTCAGCAAATTGTTCAACATTCACACAATTTTCTTAACTTTTGGAAATAATGGGCCCCCAGTCAAGCTTCCACAGTGACCAGTTAGAGACAAAACAAAAAAGTATGCTCACCTTGAGACCGAGCGAATTCATCAGCACTTACACTTTCCATGATCTCTGTGGCAACCATGGTGATGATAACAACACAGGCCAAAGTCCTCAATACCGTTTCCATGGTTACTAATGCTTGTGTCGGCGCGCTCCTCAGTCCTCTGTCCCAACATGTCTTCTACCATCGGACACCTTCCGCTCACCGAGATGATGCAGCAAAACTGCAGGCCATGCTGGCGGTGCAGCTATCTTTGCCGCAGTTCCAGGGTCTCAGGAAAACCGCCTCTCTGTCCGCCAACTTTGCCCCTCTCCAGCCACGCAAGCGTGGAAGCTAGAGATGATCCTGGGTGTTGAAATAGTGCTAGCAAACAATATCCAGGATACAACAAGGCTCTCTGTTATAACCTGTAAGCAAAAAAACAGGACATTGTTGTCAGACAAAAAGTATGGCACCCCAGCACTCCCTTAACACCCCCCCCCCCCCCAATCTGGTCTGCTCCCTGTTCTACAGAAGCACCAGTCCCTACTGCTTTTTCAGTCAATCCATCATCATTGACATCCTAGAAAAATAAATGCAGCCAGTAGAAGGACAAAAAAGTAGCCAGTGACTTGGGGGCCCCGTTGTTCTATTTCCGTAATCTACTCAAACGATTCTGAAGTGGGACCACAAAGGAAAGCATTGATCTTTAAAACACTCGACATGGAAAGAGCTAGGCCGGATATGAGTGGTATGTGAGTTGCTGTAAAGGAAAATTACTCAATTTGAGCGAAACAGCAGGTAACTTCCAGACTGGCAGAGGAGCTGGTGCAGCTTTCCACATGAAGGGCTCCCTCGAAGGTGGTGGAGGGGCAGGACATTACTCACAGTACACAAATGGCAATAATAGCCTCAGCATATCTTGAAATTTCTTTTAGTGTTGTCCCTGATGTAGGTTAAAATAATGCAACTACAGTTTATATGAAGTGGGTAGAAGCATAAGTTTGCTGTGACACACATACAATTAACTATAAGAGCTAGAAATAATATCATTAGCATATTGCTTTATTAAGGTATCAGTATGATGTTAATATCACACTGTTCTTCAGCAGCAGGGGCAGAAGCAGGGCTGAACTGTGACATTTGTAGGCCTTATGCACTGTTACTCTGAAACCCTTCCTACAGCTGGTGGCATAGTGGTTATAACTGCTGCCTTTGGCTCAAAAGATGGCAGGGTCAAATTTCATCTCTAGAGGTAGTACCTGTGACTAAAGTACTTACCCCAAATTGCTTCACTGAGAATTACCCAGCTTCATGACTGGGTGAATAATTGGAAGGTGCTTTTGACAAAAGCATCTGCTAAACAAATAAGTGTAAACATGAAAAAAGTTGTTAAATGCCATGTGAATTGTGCCAACAGACATGATGCACTTTAAATCATTCTAATGCTAAAGCACTGATTGATGGAGAAGGAAAGAAAAGAATGTTTCTTAGGAAATGCCTGGAAATTCTGGAATTATGCAATTGAATGGTAATTTAGAAGTTTTAGTTGCATTCAATTTCTGTCTCACAGTCTTTTTTCCAAATTTTTCTCCTTATTTTCTCTTTTCTTCTTTGGGAATTTCCCCATCCTTTCTTGGCCCTAAAAATTTTGCAGGCTGTAGGCACTGGGCCAAGAGTGCGTAATGGGAACTCCAGCAACAGGCAGCAGATGGCGTACTGGTTAGGGCCACTGCCTCGCTTCCAAAGGTTTGCATTTCCCCTCTGGCTGTAGTACCCTTGAGCAAGGTACTTACCCTGAAATCCTCTTGCAAAAATTACCAAGCTGTACAAACTGTAAAATAGCTGCATGTAGCATAATGGTTAGAGTTGCTGCCTTTAGACCTAAAGATTAGCAGTTTGAATCCCACCTTCAGCTGTAATTCCTTCAAGCAAGGTACTTACCCAGGTGTCTAAATGGGTAAATAACTAAGTTGTCAGCTAAATAAAAAAGTACACATTTTAAGTCTCTTTTACATATCAGCTAAATAAATAACTAAACTTCAGTTTCTATCATCATGAACTCCTAATCTTACTGAAGTCTTATCTACCTTTTGCGACAAGGTAGAGCAGAACCACTGTTTCTCATGGTTCCCCCATGGTGCCCACTCTGCCTCCACCAGGTTGCCTGCTTGTCATCATCTGGCCCAAGAACTGAGAGCAAAGAGCCACTGCCACACTAGACCAGACAGCTGGCGGTCCACCAATTGCAGCCAAAGGTAATGGGAAACAGATGGAAAATGGGTCTGTCGATGAGAGTTAAGGAACAAGCTACATCCTGGCAAGAAGGACAGGGAAAGGAGCAAGCATGGAGCTCAAGGGGGCACTCTAGGGCTAGGGATCATGGTAGAGGGGGCCTTGGGGTAAAAAGAATGTAGGCTCATTTTCCTCTGTGCTGTCATCCAGCTGGTATAGCCATTGCGCACCAAGGTTAGAGCGGGTGGGTGTTTTTCAGAGACGCCAGAAATAACTTCACCGATGGCCATTGCACAGCCAGTAAAGACACAGACTGCAATGAATGGTTGCCAGCTTGCTGAAGGGAAGCCAAGCTTGCAGGGCACACTTGCATGTCCTGCAACATCCAAGATATTCTGAGGTTTACTTCACTAGAATGGTTTAAAGCACAACCTTCTTATGTGGAGACTTCAAAGTGCAATTGAGAACCACACACCCAATTAGGTGCGCCTAGGCCTTGGCTGAGGCAGCTCAAACAATGAAAATTATCTTCAAACACAAAGAAAATTGTGAAGTATTCAGTAAAAAAACATCTGCAAAAACATTCCTGCTTTTGAAAAATGTCTCATACTCCTTTCAGTTCTGAAAGTATTATTTATGTTATAGCCCTACCCTCATAAAAAGGTAGCTCCAACATGCTCCCTAACAGTATCATTCCAGCAGCTGTACAGAAATATTGGAGCAAGAATTTTCTTGCCAGAATACTGTTCACTGTCAAGTACAACACTGTCATTGTCAATTAGTGCACTTTTTTTTAAAAAACTTTTCCCAAAAGAAAACAGAAGACAAGCTGAGGGGATGTGGGGGATTGGGATGGGGGGGTTTAAGGTTCTACTCATTTCCTGGTGAGAAGAAAAGTAGCCACTAGATGTTATGAAGTTCTGATGCTCTGGACGGTCTGTGTATTGTTATGTTTTATAAATTATGAACAAGTGAAAGCCTCCCTGTCCAGTAACCCTTTCCTCTAATCCCCAACCAAAATTTCTCTCAGCCACTTCCTGTTTGCTCAAAATCTCTTTCTCATTACTTTTTGTCTTATATCATCATTATTAGGATAATTGTTTTCCATTATAAACCAGTTACCTTTCTAAACAAAAGTAGTTGATTAGGAATGCTCCCTGTCCCCACTGCTCTTTTTGTGTTTTTCAGCCACATTTAAAGTTTTATTGACTGCCATTTAGCTTGTACACATCTCTAACTGCCTGATCAATAAATTGTCACACAATGGTAGCAAGGTAAATGAGGCCCACAGACCATAAATCCCAAAAAGAAGTGTAGAACCTGTGGTAGTAACTGAGAATGAAATTGGTTAAAGGTGTAACACAACACCAGATGGATGTATGTTGCGTAAACACTGGTGTCGATCACAACCCAGTTTAAATGCAATCACTGACCCTCATCCTATGATCTCAAATTCCAGATACTTGTGTTCGCAAAATGCAGAGTAACCGGGGACATGACTCGGCCGTAGAGTATCCAGCTCAGCAGTGCCCTCCGGAACCGGTCCCACTCCGCCGTCTGCAGACTGTCTCGTCTCAACGCGCGCTCGGTGTGCTCGTGCACAGCAGCATCCACGCACACTGGGCACCGGCACAAGGCAAGCGATACATACTCAAGAGCCCTTCTGCTTCTCTGCACTTTCAGCTGCTCGTGTACTCATGGACCACTTGGATGGGTTTACTTTTATTTATGAGCTAGTTGCTCGCTTACCTTCTGTATTAGCAATGTTAGCTAGTCACTAGTGTAGTCACCTAGCATTTCCTCTGAATACGACTGTCGATATTTTTGGTCCCCAACCTGACAAGTACTGATACTAATATCTGACAAACTAAGCTTTAAGTTTAAGATGGTACTACTGGATATCACAACGTCGACGGCCCATGACGCAGTACAATAGGTTATGATGAAAACCGAAGTCAGTCATAACTGTTCCCATAGAACCAGGCAAACTTCTCCAGGAGTCCTGGTCTCCCCAGCGCGGGCCAGTAACTTAATGACTTGGTTTTACTCCCGTTTCACAGTCTCCAAATCCACATAAATCGCAGTCTTTTATTCCAATGTAAGCCAAGAAGCAAGAAGTCTCCACAGCTATTCGACGAGTGCAGCTCGAAAAAGAAAAAAAAAGGAGCTAGCAAAGTGCTGTTTTCATTAACTCGCACCGCAGTAAATCTGCATTAAGTTCAATACGCATTCCAACACTCTGCTGCTGCCTCTTTCAAACCCAGTGACAAAGTGGAAGAGAAACTGAATAAAAGTGAACGGCTCTGTGAATTATGCTAGCAGCCAGGAGCTCACACTTCAGAAATGCGTTGCTTATAATATAAAAAACTAATACAAACAGTTAAATGTACCTGTACTTTCCAACGTGAACTCCGTGTGTGTCGTTTGTTGTGGCTGGTTCGGTGGGAGCTCTCTGTTGTGCTCTCCGAGGCTCCGCACCCCTGCTCTCCTTTCCGCCCTCGTTTCTTCTGCGAGTTCGCGCTGCGGAGGTGGTCCGGTCTCAGTCCCTACACCGTCTCTTTAGCTGTCGGTCAGCCCTGAGCCGCGGCTCTGGATGTTGGCAACTAACTGTCAGTGGCGGTAAAATAGAGTATGACAATGACAGTGATAGGCTGCTAGATTGTGTATGCGTGTGACTGTGTGAACGTGTATGTCAGAGACTGTTAGTGCCTCAGTATGCCTTCGTGTGTCTATTGTGTATGACTGTCTGTTGTTTTGTTAAAGACTGTGTGTGTGTGTGCGTGTGTGAATGACTGTGGGAGAGCGTTTGACTGTGGCTGACCCTGAGAGTAATTTGGAGAGTGGCTACAAGAGTGACTGTTGTGTCTGTTAGTGACCATGACTGACTGTGAGTGACGGATGGACTAGGAGTAACTGATGGGTGGTAACTGTCAGGAACAAAAAACATAAAAACCCAAAGGACAGTATGGTGGCACAGCAAGTAGCGCTGCTGTGTCATAGCACCTGGGTGGTGTGAGAGGACATGGGTTTGATCTCTACCTAGTCTGTGTGGAGTTTACATGTTCTCCATGTGTCTGCATAGATTTTCTCCCACAGTCCAAAGACATACTGTTCTGGTTGACCCATAGTGTGTGAGTGACAGAGAGAGTTAGTTCCACTAATGTATGGATGAGTGACCCTTTGTAAGTAGTGTATCTAGCAATGTCAGTTACCTTGATGAATAAGGCTTGTGAGTTGATAACAGTAAAAAAAATCTCTGGGGGTCTAAGTGCCAGTGGCTGCCCACCCCTCCTGGACATTCTAGATTAAAAAACACTTAAGACAGTTAAGACAACTAATGTTAACGTTGTAGTTGAGTGTTAACTTGGTGTGTATCGTCCATTATGGCAGGCAGTCACCAGGTCATTCAGCGTGGGATGCTGGTATCACAGCTGGCTAGCCTCTTCAGGTCTTATTATAGGGAAACAATACTCAACAAGAAAGAAATTGTTAGAAACTGATGACTTAATGAGATTACAGAATTTTATACAGAAATCACAGCAAACAGAAATTACGGTTATTGATATGCCAAAGTGAACATGTAAGTATTAAGCTTGGATTTAAAGACTAAGACAGATGGGGCGTTCTTGACAATGACAGGCAGACTATTTCAAAGTTTACACACTCTGTAACTAAACTCATGCCCTCCTACTGAGATCTTATTGATCACAGGTACTTTAAGGAAACCCACATCCAATGAACAAAGACAGTCTTGGAATATAACAATCTGACCTATTCAGCAATGCCATTTACTGCTGAATATGTCAGAAGTTAGATCTTTTAATCAATTCCCAATGTAATTAGAAGCCAATGCAGCAATTTAAGTAGTGGTGTTATATGGTTGTACTTCCAAGTTCTTGTAACAATTCTCGCAGCAGAATTCTGTACCAGCTGTAGCCTGCATATAGTATAGTACGGACCGCCCATTAATAGATCATTGCAATAGTCCAACTTACTTGAAACAAAAACATGAACCAATTCCTCAGCATTGTGTCTACACAAGAATCGGCTTAATTTAGCTATATTTCTCAAATGAAGGAAGCATGCAGTCAATGTAGCAATATGAGACACAAATGATAGGTTTCCGTCCACCAAAACACCCAAGTCCGTAACACATTCTGTATGCTTGAAGCTTGGAGGTAAAGACTTACGTGATTGTGGCAACAGTTTCAACATCACCACTCACCACGACTACCTGTTTCACTGGAATTCAGAGAGTAAAAAAATATTACTCATACATAATTTATATTGGTAAAACACTTTACCAAAGTCACAATATATGAGGGGTCATTAGGCTTCAATGAAACATATAGTTAAGTGTCATCAGCATATAAGTGGAAACTTACATTATGCTTGCAAATACACACACACACTGCCTGAAGCCGCTTGTCCTGGGTGGGGTCACGGCAACCTGGAACCAAACCCGGCAACACAGGGCGCAAGGCTGGAGGGAGAGAGGACACACCCGGGACAGGATGCCAGTCCATCACAAGGTACCCCAAGTGGGACTCAAACCCCAGACCTGCCAGAGAGCAGGACCCAGCCAAGCCCACTGCACCACCGCACCCCCCTCCTTCCTTGCAAATTAAATTACCCAATAGTAACATAGAGTGAGAACAATAATGGACCCAACACAGAGCCCCAGGGTACACCGTATGAAGCCAAACACAAGAAGGAAGGGATGCATCCATCAGCCTGTGCTCAGCAAAGGTGGAGAAACTCTGATCTCAAATGAGGACATCACTGGAAGGTGGAAGGAGCACTTTGAGGAGCTCCTAGACCCGAGAGATATGCCTCCCTTACAGGAGTCAGGGCCAGAGGCTTCTGGGGTATCAGAGTCCATTTCCCAGATCAAAGAGGAAGAATACGCATTCCACCCTGGCCGTGAAACAGTAGACCAGCTTTGTACCTTCTCATAGATAATTGAGAGGGCATGGGAGTGTGAAGTGGTTAGTATGAGGATCTGCACCTCCAAGTCTGAGTTCATGCTTCTCTCATGGAAAAGGATGGCATGCCCCCTTCGGGTAAGGGGAGAAAATGTGCCCCAGGTGGAGGAGTTTAAGTATCTTGTTGTCTTATTCATGAATGGGGAGAGAAGGGAGTGTGAGATCGGCTGCAGACTGGGAGCAGCGGCAGCAGTAATGCGGTCACTGTACTGGACTGTAGTGGTGAAGAGAGAGCTGAGCCATAAGGTAAAGTTCTCTATTTACCGGTCGGTCTACGTCCCTACCCTCACCTATGGTCATGAACTCTGGGTAATGACTGAAAGAATAAGATCATGGATGCAAGCTTTTGAAATTAGTTTTCTCTGCAGGATGGTGGGACTCACTCTCCGTGACTGGGTGAGGAGTTTGGCCATCCGGGAAGAACTCAGAGTAGAGCTGCTTCTCCTCCACATTGAGACGAGCTAGTTGAAGTGGTGTGGGCATCTGGTAAGGATGCCCCTACGCGTCTCCCTTTGGAGGTATACCAGGCATGGCCAACTGGGATGATACCCTGAGGTTGGCCCAGGACCCGATGGAGAGATTATATCTCCCAGTTGGCCTGGGAGTGGTTGGGGATCCCCTGGGTTGAGTTGGAGTAAGTTGCAGGGGACAGGGGCATCTGGGCTGCTGTGCTCTTCTTCTTGGAGACTGTGACCCTAGTAGGACAAGCGGGTAAGAAAATGGATGGATGGTAATACAAACAGGATTACATTCTTCATGTAGGTGTTTTCCAGCGATGACATTAAATAAAAAACAAGGATTATTCCGATTTAGATCAGTTAACTTCCCGTAATATTCGGATCTGACATTAAAAAGTACTTTTCTATATTTTTTAGACAGCCGGACCAGACTACAAATTAAACGTGTTGTTTAGTTGAACGCCATTTACGCTCTAATTTACGACATTGTAACTTTATAACACAAGGTGATTTGTTGAACCAGATCGAGTTCTTTATAGTTAGAATAGGTTTAGTTTTCGGTGGAGATGCGGAATCTAAGGTGAGTTTTACTGAGGAATTACGTATATTCAAGAGCCATTTGAAATATATCCATGTTCATTTCAAAATCAGATTTTCTCACGTAATCGATGCATTTAGCAGTACTATTTTCATCAACACACTGCACAGATTTGGTCTTACCATTGTCAAACGACAACGGCAGGTATAGATCAAAGGTTTACAAGTACACACACAGACAAACACACACACACCATCTGAAACCGCGTGTCCCATGCAGGGTCGCGGAGAGCCGGAGCCCAACCTGGAAGCACAGGGCACAAGGCTGGAGGGGGAGGGGACACAGCCACGACGGGATGCCAGTTCGTCACAAGGCACCCCAAGCGGGACTCAAACCCCAGACCAACTGGAGAGCAGGACCCAATCAAACCCACTGCACCACCACACCCCCTCTGGTTAACAAGTAATGATCATAAATTGTCTCATTTTAAGGAATAATACTGTATTTATATTATCAACATCTACACTGTACGTTATGACAATTTTGAGCCTATAGTTATGGTAATGTGTAGGACCATTAACTTGAGTAAAACTGATACAATTTAAGAGAGACAAAACTATTAGCAAGAGTATCCAACAAAAGATCTATATCAATATTGAAATCACCCATCAAGATAATTTTGTCATGAGTAATGATTAAATCGGCTATAAAGTTACTAAATTTGGTGAGAAAAGAGGACTACAGTCCAGGTGGGCGGTAGATAAGTATAATTTTTAAGTTTAAATTTCAAACCAGGCAAAATGATCATGATTTCTGGGGTTATTTGTAATCCATTTTCGAAAATAACGGTGTACACAGCAAGATTTATGGAAATAGTTATGCATTGCTTAACATCCGAGACATGTTCTGTCCAATTGTACATTAGGCAATTCGGATATTGTGAGAACATCATATATATTATACAAGCCTACTATGGTATACTGTACCCACTGTACTTGTACTGACTAAATAGCCAAGATTTGGTACTGTATTTCAATTAACTAATACAGTACTGTACTGTTGTATATATGATTGCCGAGTGGGACATGCGTAACTCGCAAGCAATAATACTTCCTCTTTTTCCTGTAGTTTAATCACCTTTAATTTTGTTTCCATATCAATATTTTTCCTTTGCCTCTTGTTGGCATCACTAGAACTTTTGGTACGTCTGGAGGCCATGTTACACTTTATTTCGTAAGATGAAAATTAACTGAGAGCTGATGCACTTAATGAGATGTGGGATACACAAGTGTCACGCCCTTGACCACACGCACCTCCTCTGCACCTGCTAGTGACCATCAGCGGCAGGCTATAAGAGGAGCAACCCAATAGAGGACAGACCGTGGAACCTACTCGGACACCGCTTTCCTTGTCTCATGATCTGTGCTCTACGGTCTGTTTTTTTTCCTGATCCCTACTCGTGTCCCCCATCTCCCATGCTCTTGTTTCTTCGGCTTTGATTCTTGTGACACCCCCTTTAGACGATGTTAGCACCTCGATTGACCCTGTGTATGTACCTTGGACCATTCTCTTGTCTACCCCCTAATAAATGACACTTGCACTTAAATCCAGTCTCCTGCCTGTGCTTCGAAGCCATGACACATAAGACTGAGATGCTGCTGCCTACGGGATGAAACAAAGTGTTATACAGTAAAGTTTTTATTTGTAAGTAAGGAGAGTTCACATTAAAATAGCGATAAAGTACAGTAAGCCATTATTATACAATATTATGTATTGTACCATTATACGCCTGGCAATGCAATCACTTTGCAATCAGTTTGTTTACATAGGATATATGCGTTGTGGAAAGATGCAGCACAGCAGCTTACGTCTGCTATGTCCCGTTAGCTAATCAAGATTTTTCAACTTTCTGACCCTATGGACCTCGTACTAAATGCGGTCAGATGTGCAGAAAGACATTAAGCATTGTATACCTGTAATTATATCTGTCTGGAACAGCTTCAGTTAGCGGAATCGTATCAGAGTCACCGAGCCAGGTTTCAGTAATAAAGAAGAGATCAGATTTCTAAAAAAGTATTAAATCGTTTACCAAAGTAGCTTTACTTGTTAGCGAGCGAATATGTAGCATTTTAGAGTATGTTTGGCGGCAGTGATAAGTTGAGAGTATTTGTTTAAATATATTTTTGCTGCTATCACTAAATCTAGTTAAATGCCGTGGTTTATAATGGTTGTTTTTTTGGTTGTATTTACCACTTTCATTTATAGAACTAAGGCTCACACTGGACATAGCACAAGAAACCCTATCCCATAAGAACTCAAGTAGCAGACCCATCAACACACAAAATGAGCTAAAGGAGATAACCCATGGTCAATCCTTCAACTTGCAGGCCAAGTTCTGGGACAGTAGAAAAGATCCCCCTTCCTATGAGTAGTTTATATACGCATACACACTCACTGAGCACTTTATTAGGAACACCTGTACACCTACTTATTAATGCAATTATCTAATCAGCCAATCATGTGGCAGCAGTGCAATGCATAAAATCACGCAGCTACACATCAGGAGCTTCAGTTAATGTTCACATCAAACACCAGAATATGGAAAAATGTGATCTCAGTGATTTTGACCGTGGCATGGTTGTTGGTGCCAGATGGCCTGGTTTTTTGTGTTTTTGTAACTGTAGATCTGGGACTGCACAACAGTCTCCAGAGTTTACTCAGAATGGTACGAAAAACAAAAAATATCCAGTGAATGGACAGAAATGCTTTTTGATGAGAGAGGTCAGAGAAGAATGGCCAGACTGGTCTGAGCTGACAGAAAGGCTACAGTAACTCAGATGACCACTCTTTACAACTGCAGTGAGCAGAAAAGCATCTCAGAATGCACAACACGTCCAACCTTGAGGCAGATAGGCTGCAACAGCGGCAGACCATGTGGGGCTCCACTCCTGTCAGCCAAGAACAGAAAGCTGAGGCTACGGTGGACAGAGGCTCACCAAAACTGAACAGATGAAGACTGGAAAGACGTAGCCTGGTTTGATGAATCTCAATTTCTGCTGAGGCACACAGATAGTAGGGTCAGAATTTGGTGTCAACATAAATTCCTGGACCCAACCTACCCTGTGTCAATAGTCCAAGGTTGGTGGTGTAATGGTGTGGGGATGTTTTCTTGGCACACTTTTGGCCCGTTAATACCAATCAATCGTCGCTTGAATGCCACAGCCTATCTGAGTACTGTTGCTGATGTCAGAACCACAAGCTGGAAGACAAGAGGTAGGACCCAATCAAGACAATTGAGTCGTCATTGTCATATGTAACATTTACCAGCCCAGAGGACAAAGTCCTCTGCAGAACACAGTAGAGACTAGAGATGGTGCTGGTGTGTGGCGACGTGTTGATTGCTGATCCTCGCAGACTTGTTAGTTTAGTGTGTACTGTTTTTGTTTGTGTCGCTATCCTTCCAGCCAGTTTACTCTTTTATTACTTATGATCGTCAAACACTTCTGCAAATACCTGAAACAGTGCGATTAGATGCAATTCTTGGCGTTAGAGAGCTGAAGTCACGACCTTTGCTACCTTCGCTCTCTTCTCTCTGCCACAAAAAACATGGCCGCAACCCACCTGGGACCACTCAGAAGACGCAAGCCTGGAAACGGGGCCGCAGGGCCGGCGTACAGGTGAGAACGAAATGCTGTGGGCTATGATCTCTGATGCCTAGCATTTTCCTGTCCAATGTTCAGTCTCTGGACAACCAACTGGATGATCTAAGAGGACGACTTAAATTCCAAAGAGACCTATGGAACTGCTGTGTTTTCTGCTTTACAGAGACGTGGCTCACTGCCAGCACGTCGGACCATGGGGTCCAGTCTGAGGGCTTCTCAATTTACTGCGCAGATCGGACTGATTCATCTGGTAAAAAAAGAGGAGGAGGAGTATGCTTTCTTATTAACGACACATAGCGTACGAATGTGGAAGTGATCTCACAGAACTGCACTCCAGACCTTGAATACCTTCTGATCAAATGCCGACTGTTCTACCTGCTCAGGGAGTTCTTGGCTATGCTCGTGGCTGTAGTTTACATCCCACCCCAAGGTAACACACGCAGTGCTCTGAAAGAACTGTACCACATCGCCATTAAGTACGAGAACAAGCACCCAAATGGCCTGTTCATTATCTCTGGGGACTTTAACTAAGCCGACTTCAGGAATGTGTACCTAAAATACCATCAGCACATCTCCTGCCCCACCAGAGGCTCAAACACCCTCGACCACTGCTACAGGTCACACAAAGACGCGTACTGTTCCCTCCTGTGTCTGCACCTCGGGCAGTCAGATCACATCTTGATTCTGCTGCTTCCGGTCTACAAGCAGTAACTGAAGCGAGAGGAGCCTGTGACACGTACTGTACAGCCTGGACACCAGAATCGGAGGAAAGGCTTCAGGACTGCTTTCACTCTGTGGACTGGGACACAGTCAGAAACTCATCCTCCAATCTGGACGAGTATGCCACAGTGGTCACAGACTTTCGGTACTATGTAAGTGTCTGCATACTCCATAAAACAGTCCGCTCATTCCTCAACCAAAAATCGTGGATTACCACCGAAATCCAAAATAAGATCTGTGCGCGTTGGTGCTGAAGCTGTGCATTTCAGTCCGGAGACACGCATGCATACAAGAAGTGTAAGTACAAGCTCAGCAAAGCCATCATTAACACAAAATGGGAATACAGCAGGTAGGTAGAATCAGAGTTTAACTGCACTCAAGACGCACATAGGTTGTGGCAGGGAATCCAAACTTTAACAGATTATAAACCACAGATGCGGACATTGACAGGTGCCGGTGCATCTCTCCCTGACGAACTAAACTCTCAAACAAATAGACACTCTGGTGTGAGCTCCCACAGCACTGCATGACTCCAGTTTCACCGTCTCTGTGGCACAAATGAGAAAAACTTTGAACTGAGTCAACATCCGCAAAGCTGCTGGTAGGGATGGAATTTCAGGACGAATTTTAAAAACACGCAGTGAGCACTTGGCTACTGTCTTCACGGACATATTTAACACCTCCTTAAAAAGCTGTACCCACCTGTTTCAAAAACACCACCATTATCCCCTTTCCTAAGAAAAACAAAGCGAGCTGTCTTAATGACTATTGTCCAGTGGCACTGATCCCCATTGCAATGAAATGCTTTGAGAGGCCGGTGCTGGGACACATTAAGGACACTACCCCAGACACTTTGGACCCACTGGAGTCTGCCTACTGCTACAACAGATCCATTGAAGATACAATATCACATATACTTCACATAGCTCTGGCTCACCTGGACAATAAGAACCTCCATGCAGGGCTATTATTTGTAGACTATAGTTTGGCATTTAACACTGTCATCCCGACCATTCTGATCCACAAACTACTAGGTCTGGGGCTGAGTGCCACATTGTGCAACTGGATCCTGGTTTTCCTCACCAACAGACCCTAGCGTGTGTGGATTGGCAGAAATATTTTCTCCCCACTGACCCTCGACACTGGCACTCCACAGGGAAGCATCCCGAGCCTGATGCTGTATTCCTTATTCACACATGACTGTGTGGCCAGTCACAGCTCCAACACCATCATAAAGTTTGCTGACAATACCACCATTGTGGGTCTGATCACCAACAACGATGAGATGGCCTACCGAAAGGAGGTGAGGCTCCTGGCAGAGTGGTGCCAGGACAACAACCTGTCTCTCAGTGTCAGTAAAACTAAGGAGCTGGTGACTGACTTCAGGGAACAGCATACGGCTCATGCACCCATCTACATAGGAGGGGACATTATAGAAAGGATCAACAGCTTCAAATTCCTAGAGGTCACCCTCACTGCCAAACTCACATGGACTGAGCACACAGCATCAACCATAAAAAAGGCCCATCAACGTCTCCACGTCCTCAGACGTCTGAAGAAAGCCAGGATGTCCACTACAGTCCTCACCACTTTCTACAGGTGTGCTGTGGAGTCCGTCCTCACAGGGTGTATTACATCCTGGTGTGGCAGCTGCTCCATACAGGACAAGAAAGCCCTACAGAGGGTGCTTACAACAGCTCAGGAAATCATTGGCACACAGCTACCAGCAGTCCGGGACACCTACACCACACACTGCCTCAGAAAGACAATGCGCATCATGAAAGATCATAGACACCCCGTGCTGGCACTTTTTATTTTCTGCTGCCTGGAAAGCGGCTCAGGCCTATTTGAATCCACACTGTTAGGTACAGGAACAGCTTTTACCCCAGTGCTGTAAGAGTAGACAACACTCAACCACGTGCCACCTTTTGTAACTAGAATTGGACTGCTCCTTCCAAGCACATTAGTAGATTACATTGTTACTTTTAGCATTCTCATGCTCTGAGGTCTCTGGTTAACTGCTATTATTTATTGTTACCATAATTTATTGTTATTAGCATTACTTTTTCTCATTGTCATCGTTTTGCTTTATGTAATTTTTCTGTTCATAGTCTGTAGAAAAGCAAGCACACGCATTTTTCAGAACCGCTTGTCCCATACGGGGTCACGGAGCCTACCCGGTAATACAGGGCGTAAGGCCGGAGGGGGACACGCCTAGGACGGGACACCAGTCCGTCGCAAGGCACCCCAAGCGGGACTCGAACCCCAGACCCACCGGAGAGGAAAACTGTGTGCCAACCCACTGCGCCACCACACCCTGTGGAAAAGCATTCAAGAAGAATTTCATGATACTTGTACACGGTACTTGTACCTATGACAATAAACTTGAAACTTGAAGTTAGGGAAGGCCCCAGTCTGAAGGGTAATAAAGACTGCTGTCGTATAGGTGTTACGTGCCCTGGGGCAGGAGGAGGACCTTGAGTTTCAATTAGACCCCAGGAGACACAGCTGGATATGCTGGTCAGCCTGGAGACTGTACCTGGCCAAGACCTACAAGTCCTAGAGTTAGATACCATGATGAGCTCTGTACCACCAGTGTGTTCTCACTGGTTGACTCTCCCGTCTCCTACAAGAGGATGCTAATGTGGGAGACCCTTACAGAGCTGAAGTGGACACCGATCGAAGGGAGTTGAAATCAACTGGCCAGGTTGCTGCCAAGCATTGTAGGGGACAAGCATCTACTAAATTAATAAATGTTAACAGTTTTTCAGGCTTCACCAATGGAGGTATTTAAATAAGAGTTAAACGGAAATATGAGGGTCCAGGGGTCAGGTGATGTGTGGTGTATGAATCACTGGTGGATGTTTCTCTTGTTGGTTCCATGCCTTCTAGCATCTTTGAGCTTGTTTTAAAGACCCACGACACCATTTTTTGAGATTTGGTCAATTAAAGCTTCAGTTCATTTGGAAAACCTGTCCTGTAGCCTCTGTCCTGCCCATGCAGCCTCTTGTTCCTTTCACTTGGTACATATCGATGGCACAACAGTCCATTGCAGGACAATCACACACAGTCACTCACAAATGTAGACAATAAGGGTAATTTAGAGTCACCAATCGATCTAAAACACATCTTTAGATTGTGGGAGAAAGCTGATTTTGAAGACCCACAACAACATTTTTTTCTTCTGCCTGTCTTCTGTCTTGGGCAATTCTAAACCAATTTTCATTAAATATGACTTATTTTATAGCTAAATATATTTTCTAGTGGTTGATCAAACCAGACATGTAATATCAATTACACAAAGTTCTGAATGATGCCAGAAAGTTCACTGGTATATATATATAGTGTCATGGTTTTCGTCCCAGAAGGAAGGGGCGGACTCAAGTGCAGAGTGCACAGTGGCTCCAGCCATCTGATAATCCCCCTTGGGCTTGGGCGCTGGCTGGTCCGGATGGTCCTTATGGAAATCAAAAATTAATACTGGGTCTAGAATGTCCCGTGCAGGGACCCAACTCTGCTCCTCTGGACCGTAGCCCTCTCAATCCACCAAGTATTGTAAGCCCCCTCGCCACCAACGGGAGTCAAGAAGGGCCCTGACGAAGTAGGCAGGAAAGCCTTCTACCTGTACCAGCGAAGGAGGTGCGGCAGTCTGCGGAGCCTGAAAGAGGAATGTACAGCACAGCTTGAGGAGGGAGACGTGGAACGTGGGACAGATGCGCAGCGTCAGGGGGATTGCAACCGACGGGTCACAGGGTTGATTCACCATGGCACCATAAGTAACTGGTAGACTATTCCACAGTTTAGGTGCTCTATAACTAAAGGCGCGACCCCCTTACTGAGGTCTTATTGATCACAGATACTTTAAGGTAACCTGCATCTAATGAACGGAGATATTGTCCTGGGATATAAAGATTTATGATCTCACAAAGGTAAGCTGGAGCAATGCCATGTATTGTCTTATAGTCAGAAGTAGGATTTTATAATCAACTCTATAATAGACTGGGAGCCAATGCAAGGATTTAAGTACCGGTGTTGTATGGTCGTACTTCCTAGTTCTAGTAACAATTCTTGCAGCAGCATTTTGTACCAACTGTAGCCTGGATACAGTCTGGTACGGACAACCTGACAATAAAGCATTACAGTAACCCAGCCTGCAGGAAACAAAAGCATGAACCAGTTTCTCAGAATCCTGTCTACAAAGGAATCACCGCATTTTAGCTATGCTTCTTAATTGAAGGAAGTATGACTTAGTCAAAGCATTTACATGCGACACAAATGACAGCTTTCCATCCAGTAGGACACCCAAATCCTTGACACAATCGGTGTGCATGAAGGTAATATCATTTGTTGTAAAGATTGACGTGATTGAGTCGAGAGTTTTAGCATCACCACCCACCACAAGTACCTCTGTTTTACTGGTATTTAGAGATAAAAAAATTATTACCCATCCATAATTTTATACTGGTAAAACAATTAGTTAACGACACCACATGTGATGGATCATCAGGCTTGAACGATACATAAAGCTGTGTGTCATCAGCATACGAATGGAAATTAACATTGTGCTTGCGAATAATATCACCCAGTGGTAAGATATAAAGTGAGAAAAGTAATGGACCCAACACGGAGCCCTGCGACACACCATACTGAACCGTAGTAGAGGTGGATGGGGTGCTTTCATCGGATTTCAATACAAATTGTTCACGGTTTGCTAAATACGATTCAAACCACTTCAGAACAGTACCTCTTAGTCCAACCAGGTTTCCAAGTTTACTCAGTAGGATACTATGGTCAACAGTATCAAGCGCAGCACTCAAGTCAAGTAACATAAGAATAGAGATCTGACCAGCCTCAGAAGAAATGAGAATATCATTAACAACACGTGTAAGTGCCATTTCAGTGCTGTGACCAATGCGGAAACCAGACTGAAATTTTTCAAATATATTATGGTGTTTAAGATATTTTACAATTTGATTTAGATTAGATTAGATTTTTTCTAGAATTTTGGACAACGGTAAATTGGAGATCGGTCTATAATTACATGGGTTATTACAGCCCAGATCCAATTTCTTTAGTAGGGGTCTAATAACGGCGATTTTAAGGGCTTTTGGAACACATCCATTAAGTAACGACGTATTAACAATATTAACAATAGGTTCTGTAAGCACGGAAACTGCAGCTTTCAGTAATTTAGTGGGGATTGGGTCGAAAGGACAGGTAGTACTTTTCATAAAGCGAATTAGCACGGTAATTTCTTCTACAGTTATTGCGTCGAAGTTACTGAGATAGTGCGGACAACTAATATCATCGTCAGAAGCGCTTCTGTTTGCTAAAACCAAACTAGAAGGCACTATGGATTTGCGGATATTTACTAATTTATTATTGAAAAACGACATATATTCATCACTAGTAATGGTAACAGAAATTCATTGTTTATCTTTGTGTTTACCACTTGTAAGCGATGGTATTAAACAGGAAGCGAGGGTTCTTGTGATTTTCATCAATTAACTTTGCGTAGCATTCGGATCTGGCATGAGAAAGTGCCTTTTTATATTTTTTAGACAATCGGACCAGGCTACATAATAAATGTTTAGTTTAGTTGAACACCATTTATGCTCTAATTTACGACATTCTAACTTTATTGCACGAGTTGATTCGTTGAACCATGGCGAGTTTCTTACATTTCGAATAAGTTTAGTTTTTGGTGGAGCAGCAGAATCAAGGGCGAATTTTACCACCGAATTATAATCTAGAGCCATCTGATCAATATCTACACTCGTTCCAAAATCTGAGCTTCTAATATGATTAATAATTTTAGCAGTAGTAGTGTCATCAATATGCCACACGATTTTGGTCTTACTATTGTCCGACGGCATGGGCAGGTATAGATCAAAGGTTACTAAATGATGATCAGAAATAGCCTCGTTTAAAGGAATAATGTTTACATGATGAACATCAACACCGTAGGTTATGACGAGATCAAGCGTATGGTTATGGGAATGAGTAGGACCGGTAATAACTTGGGTAAAACCGACGGAGTTTAAGAGAGACAGAAACTATTAGCGAGAGTATCCGACGACACGTCTACATGAATATTGAAATCACCCATCAGGATTATTTTATCACGGTTAATGACTAAATCGGTTATGAAGTTGCTAAATTCCTCGAGAAAAGAGGAGTACGGTCCCGGTGGACGGACGGTAGATAAGGAATATAATTATATTGGTGTTTGACGTGAAATCTAGCTGTATAACTCAAACGACGCAAAATTATCACGATTTCTCGGTGTTATTTTTAATCTATTATTAAAAAGAACGCCGACTCCACCTTCACAATGCACAGAACGAGATTTATGGAAATAATCATATCCGTCCGGAGCGGCTTCTATTAGCGGAATAGCATCGGACTCACTGAGCCAGGTTTCGGGAAGAAAGAATAGATCGGACTTATAACTTAATATTAAGTCGTTTACTAGGACAGCTTTACTCGTTAGTGAACGAATATTTAACAGATAGCATTTTATATTACAGTTTGGCCTCGGTGGTAAGTTGAGAATGTTTGTTTTAATGTATTTTAGGTTTCTGGTGCAAACGATCCTATCACTAAGTTTAGTTAAACGCCGTGGCCTTATAATAGTTTGAATGTTTTGGCTATGCAGGGGTGTGGTGGCGCAGTGGCGCAGTGGGTTGGGCTGCAGTCCTGCTCTCCGGTGGGTCTGGGGTTTGAGTCCTGCTTGGGGTGCCTTGTGGCGGACTGGCGTCCTGTCCTGGGTGTGTCCCCCTCCAGCCTTATGCCCTGTGTTACTGGGTAGGCTCCGGTTCCCCGTGACTCTGTATGGGACAAGTGGTTGTGTGTGTGTTTTGGCTGCACTTATCACTTTTATTTAAAGTTTTTAGGCTCACACTGGACAAGGCACAAGAAACCCCATCACATGCGAAATAACTGATATCAGAACAAGCAACAGACCCATCAATACACAAAGCTGCTAAAGGAGATGATCCATGGACCATGAGTCAGTCCTGCAACTTGCAGGCCAAGTTCTGGGACAAAACAAACAAACCCCTCCAGTTAAGGTATACACCATCATGTGTGAAAAACCTTGGCCTTTCCCAGAAATCATCGCAGTTATTAACAAATGATATACGATTAGAGCAGCACCACGTCTCCAACCACCTGTTAAAAGACACCCATCTACTGTACACTGTGTCCCCCATGAAGAGTCTAGGTAAAGGACCAGACACTATTACATTTCGTTCTGGCCTTGTAACACATGGAAATAAATCGGCTCTTTAACACCTCAGACTGTTGATAATGAATATCATTACCACCAACATGCACCATCATAGTCGACATGACATTATCAGCCAGAGAACCGACACGAGCTGCCATGTCGGACACACGCTCGCGTGGGAAACGCTTAACCTTTACATTTCGATTCCCAGGCCCCCGAACCTTAACATTTCGGACAGCCGAATCCCCCAAAATGAGCACATTATCATTATTATTATTATTATTATTATTATTAGGTGAACTGCTTAGAGCAAAAAATCTATTTTGGGTTTGGACGGGAGAACCCAAACCAGGAACCCGTAGCTTAGGCTTCGCTTTATTCGACTTCTTACTCTTGATTCCCTAGAACACATTGGAATGGGAGCATACCCTTAGACATGTTGGACAGGGCATTGTGCACATACTCGGTCCAGGGTAGGTATCAGGACCACTGATGTTATCTGCAGCTACAGTAGTTTCTCGGGAAGTGGGACCAGGCAGGGGCAAGTTAGCACAAGCAGGACTTCCAGGCTTCTGGTTCAGGGTCAGTGCCTGGTAACACACTTCAAAGGTCTCCATGTACTCCTCTGCATCGGATGGCAATGAAGGTCACCAGAAGCTGCCGTCGTAGAAGGGCAAGAGTCTGGTAGGAGCCAGGGTGCCCTGTGGTCGGGGACTCATGCTCCCATTTCATCAATGTCGGTCGCATGCAGACCGGCACGTTTTCATTACCATCTGGTTTGTTCGCTGGCCCAGGTTCAGGCTCCTGTGCAGCGTGGAAGTCTTGGAGGAACTGCCATCATACGGGGGCTGCCATGCACCTCTCCAGGAGGATGGGTTCTGCCGGGTCCGTCTATGGGTCCTTCTTGGGTGTGCAGGACAAGGCGTTGGCTTTGGTGTTTTTAGTACACAGCCTGTAGGACACGGTGAACCTGAAACGGGTAAAAAACAGCACCCACTTGGCCTTGTGAGGGTTCAGTCAGCGACACCGTCCCAACCCCTATTACCACTGTGTCCACTTCCACCACAAAAGGCAATGCAGGGTCGGGATGTCGGAGAATAAGCACAGTTGTGAAATGCCCCTTGAGTTCCCGGAAGGCACATGCGGCTTGATCAGTCCAGGCCCGCCAGACCCCCTTACCTGAGGTTAGCGCCATGAGGGGGGTGGCAATTGAGCTGAATCCCCTGATGAAGCGTCTGTAGAATTTGGCAAAACCTAGGAACTGCTGCAGGGCTTTAACTATCTTGGGTCGGGGCCAGTCGACCACAGCCTGGACCTTCTTTGGGTCCATTGTCACCCCCTCAGTGTTTAACAGGAACCCAAGGAAAGAGACCTGCGGCTGGTGGAATAAACACTTCTCATCTTTAACACAGAGGTGGTTGTCCAACAGATGCGTTAGTACCTGTCGTACCTGTTGCACATGTTACTCCATAGAATGTGAGTACACCAATATGTCATCCAGGTGGACCAGAACACAGCAGTTGACCAAGTCTCCCAACATGTGGTTAACAAAGGCTTGAAATACAAACGGTGCATTAGAAAGACCGAACGGCATGACCATATACTCGTAGTGCCCAAGGGAGGTTCTAAATGCTGTCTTCTATTCATCTCCCTCCCTGATCCAGATAAGGTTGTACATGCTCTGCAAGTCCAGTGTAGTAAACACCCAAGCCCCATGGACCTGTTCTAGAGCTGTGGTGATCAGTAGCAAGGGATGAGGATATTTGATTGTGATATCGTTTAATTCCCGGAATTTGATGCATGGATGCAGGCCCTCGTCTTTTTTCCCGATGAAAAAGAACCCGGCCAAAGTAGGAGACATGGAGGGTCAAATGATCCTCGAGGCTAACGCCTCGGTTACATACTCCTGCATTGCCTGCTGCTCGGGTAGGGACAAAAGGTATCTACCTTTAGGGGGTGAAGTGCCCGGCAGGAGATCAATGACGCAGTCCCAGGGCCAGTGAGCTGGCAAGGCTGCAGCCTTGCATTTGCTGAAGATCTCCATGAGGTTTTGATACTCCTGCCGAATCACAATAGGCACAGCCATCTCAGGGCTCTCAATGGATGTGGCCCGACACAGGAGAGTAAGAAAGGTTTCCCTCATACAATCTCCACCTTGTGGCAAGCCCCAACATGCAAGCTTAATGGGTCAGTCCGTGCCTCCACCACCCCGGAGCCCAAAGGCTATCTGTCTACCGTGTTAAACAGTGGCATTATGTTACATCCCCATATCGGTATGCCATGGGAGCATGCAAATGCCGAGTCCATACAACAGCATGTGGCCGCTGAATCCACCAACACACTCGTGTAGATCTGGTCATCTCCCCAAGGAAAGGACAACTGGCACCATTAGCGACGGGCGATGGGAGATGAGCGACGGGCGATGGGAGCCACTGACATTTGGTTCCTGGCAAGGGTCTATCAGTGGCGGGGTTGAACCGGGCAGGAAGTGCAGAAGTGTCCAGGGTCCTCACAGTACAGACACAGTTTGTCCTTGAGTCAGCACTGCCTCTCAGCCAAAGACCAGCGTCCTTGTCCAAACTGCATGGGTAAGTCGGGGTGCAGTGAACATCACGGACACCACCCAGGACTCTGGGGCTCTCTCCCAGGCCAGGTTGTCGACGTTAATCATCCCTTTATCCAGTGTATCCACGTTGTATACACTACCCAGCCATTAGTCACTTGGTAGGCATCTCAGTTGTCAGATCAACTCTCATTGTATTGCAGTGCTTGTGTTGAAGTAACCCTTATTTTGCTTAATAAGGGCCCAAAAGAGCAAAAATAGTGATGCTAGCAAATTGGTATACAGTGTTTGCTACTATCAGCGGTTATAGGCATCCGGTGGGGAGCTTGGAACCTATCCCCCATGAATCAGGGGTCCTACTGTATCTTCCATCCATCCATCCATCTTCCTCCGCTTTTATCCGGGGCCGGGTCGCGGGGGCAGCAGTCCGAGCAGAGTACTCCAGACTTCCCTCTCCCCGCACACCTCCTCCAGTTCCTCTGGGGGAACCCCAAGGCGTTCCCAGGCCAGCCGGGAGACATAGTCTCTCCAACGTGTCCTGGGTCTGCCCCGAGGCCTCCTCCCAGTGGGACAAGCCCGGAGCACCTCCCCAGGGAGGCGTCCAGGAGGCATCCGGAACAGATGCCCGAGCCACCTCAACTGGCTCCTCTCGATGCGGAGGAGCAGCGGCTCTACTCCGAGCTCCTCCCGGGTGACTGAGCTCCTCACCCTATCCCTAAGGGTGCGCCCAGCCACTCTGCGGAGGAAACTCATTTCTGCCGCTTGTATCCGCGATCTCATTCTTTCGGTCATGATCCAGAGTTCATGACCATAGGTGAGGGTAGGAACGTAGATCGACCGGTAAATTGAGAGCTTCGCCTTACGACTCAGCTCCCTCTTCACCACAACAGACCGGTACAATGACCGCATTACTGCGGACGCCGCACCGATCCGCCTGTCAACCTGCCGCTCCATTTTTCCCTCACTCGTGAACAAGACCCCGAGATACTTAAACTCCTCCACTTGAGGGAGCAACTCCCCCCTAACCCGGAGGGAGCAATCCACCTTTTTCCGACTGAGAACCATGGCCTCGGATTTGGAGGTGCTGATTCTCATCCCCGCCGCTTCGCACTCGGCTGCAAACCTCCCCAGTGCACGCTGCAAGTCTTGACTTGATGAAGCCAACAGGACCACATCGTCCGCAAAAAGCAGAGACGAGATCTCGCGGCCACCAAAACAGACACCCTCCGTTCCCCGACTGCGCCTAGAAATTCTGTCCATAAAGATAATGAACAGAATCGGTGACAAAGGGCAGCCCTGGCGGAGTCCAACATGCACCGGGAACAGGTCTGACTTACTGCCGGCAATGCGAACCAAGCTCCTACTCCGGTCGTACAGGGAACGAACAGCCCGTAGCAACGAGCCCCGAACCCCATAATCCCGAAGTACCCCCCACAGGATGCCACGAGGGACACGGTCGAATGCCTTCTCCAGGTCCACAAAACACATATGGACTGGTTGGGCAAACTCCCACGAACCCTCCAGCACCCTAGTGAGGGTATAGAGCTGGTCCAGTGTTCCACGGCCAGGGCGAAAACCGCATTGCTCCTCCTGAATCCACGGTTCGACTATCGGTCGGATTCTCCTTTCCAGTACCCTGGCATAGACTTTCCCAGGGAGGCTAAGGAGTGTGATCCCCCTGTAGTTGGAACACAATCTCCGGTCCCCCTTCTTAAAAAGAGGGACCACCACCCCGGTCTGCCAGTCCAGAGGCACCGTTCCCGAACTCCACGCGATGCTGCAGAGGCGTGTCAGCCACGACAGCCCCACAACATCCAGAGACTTGAGAAACTCGGGGCGGATCTCATCCACCCCCAGAGCCTTGCCACCGAGGAGTTTTTTGACTACCTCAGCAACTTCAGCCAGGGTAATGGACGAGTCCCCCTCCAAGTCCCCAGCCTCAGCTTCCTCTACGGAAGGCGTGTCGGAGGGATTGAGGAGATCCTCAAAGTACTCCTTCCACCGCCCGAGAACATCCTCAGCTGAGGTCAGCAGCGCACCATTTCCACTGTAAACAGTGTTCGTGGAACACCGCTTCCCCCCTCTGAGTCGCCGGATGGTTTGCCAGAATCTCTTTGAGGCCGACCGAAAGTCTTCCTCCATGGCCTCACCGAACTCCTCCCAAGCCCGAGTTTTTGCCGCGGCGACTGCCAGAGCCGCGCTCCGTTTGGCCCGTCGGTACCTGTCAGCTGCTTCAGGAGTCCCATGAGCCAGCCAGGCCCGATAGAACTCCTTCTTCAGCTTGACGGCATCCCTTACTTCCGGTGTCCACCACCGTGTTCAGGGATTGCCGCCGCGACAGGCACCGGAGACCTTATGGCCGCAGCTCCGAACCGCCACACCGACAATGGAGGAGCGGAACATAGTCCATTCGGACTCAATGTCCCCCACCTCCCTCGGGACCTGGTTGAAGCTCTGTCGGAGGTGGGAGTTGAAGACCTCTCTGACAGGGGCCTCCGCCAAACGTTCCCAACAGACCCTCACTATGCGTTTGGGCCTGCCAGGTCTGTCCAGCTTTTTCCCCCGCCATCGAATCCAACTCACCACCAGGTGGTGATCAGTTGACAGCTCAGCCCCTCTCTTCACCCGAGTGTCCAAGACATATGGCCGAAGGTCAGAAGAAACGACTACAAAGTCGATCATCGACCTCCGACCTAGGGTGTCCTGGTGCCAAGTGCACTGGTGGACACCCTTATGCATGAACATGGTGTTCGTTATGGATAAACCGCGACTAGCACAGAAATCCAATAACAACTCACCGCTCGGGTTCAGATCAGGGAGGCCGTTCCTCCCAATCACGCCCCTCCAGGTATCACTGTCGCTGCCCACGTGGGCGTTAAAGTCCCCCAGTAGAACAACAGAGTCCCCAGTGGGAGCGCTTTCCAGCACGCCCCCCAGGGACTCTAAAAAGGCCGGGTACTCTGCACTGCCGCTAGGCGCATAAGCACAAACGACAGTGAGAGACCGTTCCCTGACCCGAAGGCGTAGGGAGATGACCCTCTCATTCACCGGGGTAGACTCCAACACATGGCGGCTGAACTGGGGGGCTATTAATAAGCCCACACCAGCCCGCCGCCTCTCACCTTGGGCAACGCCAGAATAGTGGAGAGTCCACCCTCGATCGAGTAGAGTGGTTCCAGAACCCAAGCTGTGAGTGGAAGTGAGCCCGACTATATCTAGACTGTATCTCTCAACTTCCCGCACCAGCTCAGGCTCCTTCCCCGCCAGTGAGGTGACATCCTACTGTATCTTTTCTTATCCTTTTCTTTATACAGGAATCTGTAAATTACTAGAAATAAACACATAAAATAATGAAGCACTTGCAATCTCCAGATTTTACACCCAAAATAGTGAACACATATATACTCATCATCCCTCACAGTCATACTATTAGTATTTATCACATTTTATTGGGAATCAATGCCAGTGGTCTGAAAGAAGTTATGTTGAAATTTGGGTCTGCTTGCAAAGCAGTCAGACTAAGCTACAAAGCTGTACCACACAATTTTCCTTCAGCTTGCTGAAATATTTTAACATTTGTTTGCTAATCCAGATTTAATGCACAGCAGACACTGCACAAATTTATGACATAATATCTGGACTTGTCTTGTTCTTGTATTTACTGATTTGCTAGGAATATAAATTCCACTTGAAAATGATTTTTACACCGGAAGCACCTGAAGTACTTGTTAAATTACAAGCCTTTCTCCTTGCTGTATTTGTTTCTGTAATTAGTACAGTAAACGGATAGCATTGTGTGTCTCTTTACAACTGCATTTTTATAATATGGTGGCCTGACAGAGCCTTCTATCATGATGCCATGGCTTATCTATGTAAATCCATGGTAGCATCAGTTAGTGTGTACACTTCCTACTTCCAGTTCACCACACTGGAACTCTCAACCAATCACAACCATCAATTATGGTTAATGTACATTACAACTGAAATATTAATTCGATTAGGTGACATTTTTCTCCAAAGTGACTTAAAGTGTCTCGACTTAGATAGCTACTTGCCCATTTATACAGCTGGATCATTTTTGCTGTATCATTTCAGGGTAACTACCTCAAATCTGCATCCTTTCAGTGCGAGGCATCAACAATAACCACTATGCTACCTGCAACCCCTATGCAACATCTAGAAAATTTCACTATACTCTGAGGGAATATGGAAACATGGAAAAATTATTTCTAATCAAAAACTGCTTTACATTAATTTTTCATTCCTGAAGTAATTTTAATACATATATGATAATGACTGAGCTGCTGGCTTAATTTAACAGTACAGGGCAAACTGGAACATAGTCAAAATATTAAGTATTAAAACATTCCCCACACATTTAATTAACAGCTGCTGTTCTGTGATTACTTTAACATGTTTGTGTGTTACATGTACAAGATTATATATTGTTGCTGTTTTACTTTAACTCATAGGTTGTGACCTGACTTGTGCAAAGGCTTCAGTTTCTGAATAAATAGTAATAATAATAAATAATCAGTGACAGGAATAATCACTCCAAAGGCCTGTGTACGCTGTATTACCTTCATATTGCTCCCTACAGTGTAAGCACGTGGCATGCTTTCAGTCAAACCCAGTGTTTTAAGTGGTATTGCATCTGATTGAAAATGTTTAAAACACCAGAAAGCCTGTCATCAAAAAGCTCTGACTCTGTGTGTGTGTATGTGTGTGTGTGTGTGTGTGTGTGTGTGTG
The DNA here is from genome assembly GCF_900964775.1 of Scleropages formosus. Lineage (NCBI taxonomy): Eukaryota > Metazoa > Chordata > Actinopteri > Osteoglossiformes > Osteoglossidae > Scleropages > Scleropages formosus. The sequence continues at coordinate 4,862,692 of NC_041814.1, forward strand.
TGTGTTTGTGTGTGTGTGAGTGCATGAAAGTTCTTCTCACAGCCAGACAAATAGCACAACACCTCCCACGGCTTTTCACCTTCTGGCAGTTGGTGCATCAGAGGCAAGGAAGTCGGGTTGCTGCTTCTGAGAAGTCAGTGGAGGACAGGCAGCTGCCAGTGTTGGCTCCCGGCGTGGTGCAGTGCCCATCGAGCGGTTTATCAGGCAGACATCAAGGAACAGGACCTGGGCTACAGGTACAGGTGAACCCTGAAACAAAGGGATGTTTTTTCCCAGATGCCATCAGAACAAGGGCTACCTGACACAACATTTCCATTTCCTTTGCATGTGTATTTTCTTGAAACTAAGAAAACAATCTGCTGTCTCGGTAGTGTAATAGTCATCCTATTTCTTTTTAACTAATTGGTTCAATACTGTTCACATAAACAGATGTTCTGAACATCAGTTTGTCCTAAATTTTAATTTTTTTTAACTTGCATTAAGAATTTCACTGCAAAACTAGTTAGAAACGTCCAGTCTTTTATTTTTTCATTATTGGGTAGTTCAGTTTGGCTTAGCAAAGTATAAGTATACATGATGGTATTACAAGCAAGCACATTGAATTCATATATGTTGAAAGCTCATTTTACCCTCAGTTATATTTTGATGAGAACATAGAATAATCATGAAACATTGACTTGTTTAACGCCATTAAAGAACTATATATGTTTTGACACAGGTTGTGTCATCTTGTTTACCAGAACTATGAATTTATCCTTTGTAAGTAGAAATCCATGGGGGAAATAATTTTATCTAAGGCTTCACCTAAAAATTTAATGAGAAGCACAGGTTAAACCAGGAAATAAAACAGATAAAATATAAAATAAAATGAAAATACCGATCTTATATCCTAGTATAAAGATCTGTTTTTGATCAATACATAAATATATAAAAAATAGATGTCCTAGTATTCGGTCTTCTTTAGATTTAGAGTAACAATACATTTGTAATATTTTGTTATATAATGTAAGCAAAGGATAACCCCTCCATTTTTGTCACTTTGCATATGGAAATAAAATATGTATTTTAGGGCCAGTTATACTATTTATATGGCTATACTATTTATGTAGCCTATTTATCTAGCTCAAGTGTGTAAAAGCTGCAAGAATTGCTTCTATAATGCAGTAACCAGATGGAACATTTGAAAAGACAAAAAAGTTCTTATTAATTCAAAAGGTGAAGTAATGACTTATTCTTGGCAAAATTAAGTTTAGCAATAAAAAAACAACTCAAACGACTTTGATTTGTTTGGAGCCCAAGGTAGCATTGCATTATGTATTCCCATTTTATGTCTCTGAAGAGCAAAAAATGTGTTTTTTACCTAATATTTCTTTCAACATCTATCAGCCTTTAGCTTTTTTAGTGTCAGCTCCAAAATTATTTTGTGTGTAATATTTTTTAAGGAAGGTGAAAGAGTATTGGTCAATATCTAAAATTAAAGAATTCTGATCAGTAATACTACAGCATAAACCAGTTTAACAACACAGTTCAATAATTCATTTGTTGTGTATAAATCCAACTTTTTTCTAATTTAATTTAAATTTAATAAAATTAATAGAAAGTATTTAACCTTAAGCTTTTTCTGCACAATACTTTACAAACCAATAAGAATATAATACATGAAGCTGGGGAAAGTCATGAAGCAATCATTTCAGTTTACCTTGATATTTAAGACTGAAATTTAGATTGAATAAAGAAAATCTTAAAAGCCAAACTAAAGAAAGTGCTGCTATTGCAAGAAAGGTTATAGTGCGTGGGTTGAAGTTAATAATTGCTGCTTGCATCTCGGAAAAATTGTGATGGTTTTTTTGGTTTCCGCTGAAATAAGAAGTTTAATAAAGACTATTGGTATATTTATAACCAATCTATAAAAACAAGAGCTATTACAAACAGCTGAAGTTCTCAGTCAAGGAGTTGCTTTAGAATCTCTATCTCCAAAACCTGTTTGATTCTATTTAATGGAACATAATCAACATTATTCGCTTCCAGTTGTGGTACTTCTGTTTGTAAGCTAACAAACGTAAGAACTATGAGTTTCTTTTTGTATTCACGCTGCAATCTATATATGTGAGATACAAATTTAAGTCAGTAAGTTAATGTATACTTTAAGACCTTGTTGTGCCACTTTTTGGTGTTGATTATATATAACTTTTTCGCTGTCACTTAGTTGGCTCTGTATGCCTTTGGGGGAACCAGCAAACTCTAACTTCAATGTGAGCTTCAGCAGTGGGATTGCCACCCTGGGTGGCACCATTATGGGGATAAGCCGTGATGATGAGCCACTTCCCATGCTTTTGTATTGACTTAGGAGGTCTGTTGTTAAGCTGTTTGAAAGCAGCTGTTGTCAACTGTCCACAAACCCACAAACTGTCACCTTAAAAAACCATATTTTTTTCCACTCATCTGTCCTGATCTAATCTGGGCCAAATACCAACTTGTTCTCATTCTGTACATTTTAGTGCTTTTGCTTATTTCAACTATCCTTTCTAAGAAGTATTTTAAAAGGTACAAATTGTATTTTGACAGTTACTAATTGATTATATTTGAAAACACCTTTGAAAAGTATAGACATGAACTTGCCCATAAATTAAATGTGTTTTGCTTTCAGGACTTCTGTGTCGTGGTTAAGGACAGAGACCTGAAGGTTATCTGCTCAAAACCTATTCAGTAGCAGTGTCGAAGTAGTGGGTTAAGGACTTCGAATAGAAGGGAAGAAAAAGATTAATATCACTGCCTGAACCTACAAAGTTCTGCTTCTAACAATTTGTATTTCCATTTCTGAGCTGGAACCTGTTCATTGCTTGTACATCACAACTTTAAACACTATTTTTTGTTGGCAATTTATTCTGAAGAATATTATACTGATTCCAAATTTTATGTGAAAAAGTTATATATTGTTCACGTGGTACACAAAAATCTCATGCTTAAGGTGGCGAAACCAAAAAATAATCATTTCCATTGATTATTCAGGTGACTGTTATCATCAGTTTAACATGATGGTGAAATATTTGGAATTTAGTTAATAAGGTTTTTTGAAGAATCAATGTAAAGGAGGTGATCTTAGCAAATTCAGCCGAAAAACTGAAACACCAAAATCAGGTGATACAGTATTAATTTGCATAACATTGCAGAAATTACTATATCACAGAGATTAGTAAGAAAACATTTCAAAAAGCATGCAAACCATGCCCATAGAAATACTTACTTTGAATAGGGGAATTTCATAAATGTGAGGTTTCTCACATATCCGGAAAACATAGCAAACATAAACAAGAGACAGAATTTTAAAACAGAAGCAGTCCTAATCTTTTTATCAGTTGGAAGGTCCTGGTTTGTTTACAGATTAGATTATTACATTAAGCTAATTTATTTTAGCCTTTCACTTTAATTTTTCAAAATAATTATTTGTAAAGCAGGTCGTATTTTTCTCTGATATGTACGTCACATTGGAGAAAAGCATCTGCTATATGAATAAATGTAAGTATATCTGTAAATATTCATTATACTTTTCCATTATTTTTACTTTATGTTTGTCTGGATATACAGCAGTGTTAATCTTTTGTTGACATTGTATGTCATTGTGTTCAAACCACCTTTCCCAAATACATCCCTGAAAGTGGTGTATAAATGTGCATCTTTTCAAATGCTGGAAAACAATATACATTTGACTTTTTTACATTTTGACTTATTTACAAGTACGTTTGAGCTTTTCAGAAATATTTGAAACATATTTAAGCAGTTTATATTGTAATATCCAATTTGTGAAAATATAAAAATGAGTTTGACTCAGGTCTGTTCCTGGGATCTGTACAGTGGCACAGCACGTAGCATGGCTGTCTTACACCACCTGGGTGGTGTGAGCAAACATGGGTTTGATCCCTGTTTACTCTGTCTGGAGTTCATGTTCTCCCCATGTCTGTGGGGGTTTCCTCTGGGTGCTCTGGTTTCTTCCCACAGTCCAAAGACATGCTGTTCAGGTTCCCCATAGTGTGTGAGTGACACAGAGAGAGTGTGTTCTGCTGATGTATGGACGAGTGACCCATTGTAAGCAGTGTATCTAGCAGTGTAAGTCATCTTGGTGGATAAGGTATGTGGGTTGGTTACACTACATAGTGTTCATTGTATGTTGCTTTGGAGAAAAGTGTCTGCTAAATATGTAAATGTAAGATGTGATGGATTAAAAAAATTGTTTCAGAGTACATATTATTCTGATCCTTAACTGTGCTTGAGGGAGTGCAGTGGCACAGAGGGTTTGGTCTCTGCCTGCTCTCCGGTGGGTCTGGGGTTCAAGTCCTGCTTGGGGCACCTTGTGACAGACTGGCATCCTGTCCTGGGTGTGTCCCCTCACCCTCCAGCCTTATACCCTGTGATGCCAGGTTAGGCTCCAGTTTGCTATGACCCCCCTTGGGACAAGCAGTGTGTGTGCAATTGTGTTTGCATGCTTCAGGCCAAAACCTCCTATATCTTATTCATTTTCACAGGTCATGTGGTCTGCCTAGATTCCTTGGATTTCTGCTCATGTTGATGTCATTATTTATCAACCAATTTATTATTTTATGAATAAACAAGGGTATAAAGCAAGAATATACAACATAGTACGTGTATGACACACTGGATGGAAAGCTAATTTAAGCCCTGCTGAAAAATAGGCATGTGTCAGTGCATCCTCAAACTGCAATCAACAGCAATTGAAACTATAGGTCTCCTGCATGTTTGAGAAAGGTGGTTAAGAATGAATTATTAGACATGAGAGGTTCTTCAGGGACCTATATGTCACCAATCTACGTGTAGGCAAAAAGTGCGTCAGGAGCAGTCAAAATACAGGAAGTCTTTGTGCAGAGATGCTATCGCTCTCTTTAAAGCTTTGGTCTTGACTGCCATCATAGTGATTTTTCTTCCAAGCATACATCTGGGCATCACTGTCCGCTGACTTCTTTGCTGTGCACGCAAGTATGCTGGGTTGAGTTACATACCCAGTTTTTGTCTGGGATCTTGTATGTTTACTCACAGCTTTTTTCTCAGAATGATGAGTAATGTAGACTTAGCAGTGTGTGTGGCCAATCACCTTGTTCAGCACAAGTGATTTTGATGTGTGTCAATTTCTTTTTCTATTTTGTTTTTAATGATTTTATATTACATGCAAAACTGGTGGTTGGAAGTGAGAACATATAATTCATAGTTTATATTCATGCTGAGAAATGAGCACACAGAAAATGTCCAGTTGGTTAGATTTGCTGTCTAGAATTTTTTTAATACTGCTGTTATTTTTTCCTATTTTTAAGTCCTGTGTAAAGGTCTTTGGGTTGCAGTATCATTCTCATGATATATCTCAAAAGCACCTACTTTATTTATGCAGATAATATAATTATGCTGACTAAACACAAGATGTACTTCCCAGAAAATGGATGATTTATGAACAGCAGTAGACTATGAGCCACTTAATGGACAGAGCCTGTTGTATTGTAATGAGAACTCTATTATTTTAAAAATATTTTCATGTATTCAGTGAGATGCTAATGCTAGTTATCTAAAAAGCTCAGAAATGAGATGAGTGCATGGGCGGAGGAAAGTTTCCAACTCAGTTAAAAAGTGCTTGTGCAGCACTTTCTATCACATTTAGTTGCGAAGAGCTTACATTATTTGCTTTCTCAAACCACAGAAAAGCAGTTTAACATATATCCACAATGCTACAGCCATTTATCTCTGCAGTGCAAAACACGGGAGAAATTTATAGCAAATGCCTTTTGTCATGCTGGCACAACATCATGAAAAGTAATCAGTGTTAAGGATAGAAAGTATAAAATGACTATAGACATGCTTACGCACTTCTGCTTGTGTGAGGACAAGAATTTCTTCTGAAGTTTTAGCTGGTGTTTACCCTACTTTAGATCTTTGGACATTGTTTTTTACCTAAGAAAATTTTCATCTCATGATTACAGAAGCACCACCACACTTGTATCAAACGAAACTTCGAGCAGTTCAACATGTCTGCTCTTCTGAGATCCCCAAACTGGTCCTCTGGTTTAACTGGTACAAATAGCACTCAGTTATAAATTACTACCAGTTAGTACTTGACTGTAATTTTCTGCTGTTCTTTACCTTTAAATAGGAATATAAAGTAAAATTGTGTTTTTTGTCAACTATGTTATAAATTTCATCATCCCATTGCTCTCTGTTCTTCTCCTTTAAGCTTTGTAAGAGACCATCCAGGAATGTCCTTAGTCATTAATATTTAGTGTTTTTTTCATTAAAAGCATATGATGTGTTACAAAAACAGGTAGAGGTCAGCAGAATTAGCTGTGTTAGAAGGCTATGCAGTGTAGGGATAGTCTGTTTTTCAGTCTCCATTGCTGTCTGACCAGTATGTGCACATCTTTCTCAGCTCTATATACATAGCTTGCAATCTTTGCATTGGAAAAGCAACCTATATTACTACATGAGTTTAAATAGGGAATTGACTTGACTGATTTGGTCAGTTCAAAATGTCAAAGGGTACATATCCTGTCTTAGCAGGTGTTTTTTTAAAGAAATCAATTATAGGGAATTGAAATTACTCCCTGTTTTTTGGAGAGCTTACTCAACATATTCGAGAAAATTGGGTGTAATTTGTGTAATGCAGCACATTCCCTCCTCATTGTATAAGTTTTCTTTTAAGTGTGTATAGAAATTGAGCCCTATGTCACGTTCACGCCTGCACCACAATTGACAGCACCTAACACCAATCAAGTACTTGACACCAGTCTAGCACCTGACTGACCACTCACCTTTAAAAGACCCTCCTCAGCTCCTGTAGACTCACAGAATCTCATTTGAGACAAATGTCCTCCTGTGCTATGTCCTGCTTGCCCACAACCCTTGTTTCCTGTGTCTGTTTTTTGACCCTTCGCTTTGTCCCTTGACCACATCCATGGATCCACACTCTGACTGCCGATCAACCAACCCTTCGCCTGTCACCAACAACGAGAACTCACCTGATCCCTTGATTCTAGACAAATGATTTTGCACTTGGGTCCAGCCGTCCCAGCGTTCTCGGTTTGGCGTGGCACCCTACTCTCTGCCATTTCACTTGACTGACTGTTCTTTATTTATGTTCTTCTTCATAAGAAGTTTATTACATGTTCTTTTATTTTATGACCAAGTTTTTTCCATTATAGTCATCATTGTGTGACTCGCTGAGATTAACAAAATACAGTATGTCTTTACAAGTCAATGCTACAGTACATCTGGCTACATAAGAGTGCAGCATGAATGACCAAAACAGCCGAAGAATGGCCTCAATGGCCGAAGAGAAATCTGTGAGACAGCCATCAAGCAAGTTTGCTTTAAATGAACGTTCACTAAAATCATTATCATAATTTACCTAAATATTGCACACTATCATCAACCACAATGTTTAATGGAGTTTTGATGGCTATCAGATTCATTTTACATGTCGCAGCTCCATTTCTTTGGTAGGATGATGATGAAACTCCACCTTACTTTTATGTTACACTGTTTATTACAGTTTATTAAGTGAGACTCACCAATCCTTTATCCTAGGTGTTATTTATGCAGTAGCTTTGATTATTGGGACAACTGGTAGGTAGTATTGTCAATAGAGTTATTGCCTTTAGTCCAAAAAGTGATAGTTTCAAATCCCACGTTTTGCTGTAATGCCTTTGAGCATGATACTTACTTTAAATTGCTCCAGTAAAAATTACCTTGCTTTATAAACACATAAATATGTTAAAAGGAGCGGTTAAATACAAACTGGAATGTCTATGGCAGACACCAATAAGTTATCAACTTATAATAATAGTAATATGTAATATGAGCTGTATTTGGGAATAGATCGTTATTCTCAATAATGAAATCAAAACCTAAAAACATTTAATCATTTTCAACCCTAGGCAGTAATCATTATTGGAATATTTTCAAATAAAATGTAAAGCAAAACAAGATTAAACCAGAAATCTTTAATGGTTGCAATTCAGCACATAGAATGACAAAAAGCAAAAAAAAAAGGTGTAAAAGAAAATTAATGAAACAAGCTGTGAGATGTTCAGAGAGGGGTGAACACCTCTGATTGGTGTTGCAAGCAGTTCTAAATGGGACCAGTATCCAATTAAAGCCATCTTCCAAAATGGCCAATATAGAAAGGACAGAAAATACTGGTGTTTGGATAAGATGCAACGTTGGATTATTGGCGATAGAAAAATAGAGACTCTGTTGTGTTGTGTTAATGTCCATCTTTGCATGTTCTTAAACTGTTTTTCTTATGAGTGTTGCGTTTTTTTTCATATTTGTAAAACTATGGCTTCTTACACTATCCCAACAGACAAAGAACTAACATTCTTTCTTTCTGCTAATGTAATGCACACATTGTATTTTCTATGAAATGTACGTCGCTTTTGAGAAAACACGTACGTTGTCTGAAACTGTTTGTTCTGAGCAGGGTTGTGGCAAGCCGGAGCCTAATCCGGCAACACAGGGTGCTAGGCTGGAGGGGAAGGGGACACACCCAGGATGGGACGCAAGTCCGTTGCAGGGCACCCCAAGCAGTACTCAAACTCCGGACCTGCCAAAGAGCGGTACCCGGCCAAGCCCACTGCGCCACCGCCCCCCACGCGTTGGAGAAAAGTGTCTGCTAAATTAATAAATATAAATGTACGTGTAATAAGATCAGTTTTGAGAGAGAATTACATCAGCTCTGAGGGCAAATGGCAGAGCATCAAAATAATGATGCTAGAGGCTCAGAACCTCTGCGGCCCAGAGTAGGACAAACAGTTAATGGAGATGGATGGATGGATGGATGGATGGATGGATGGAAAGGTTAAATTAAAAAGCTATAAATAGGTTCCTTACAGCCTTGACGCTTGCCACACATGAGTCAGTCTCAGTCCTCCTTTGCTGTGGCTATAGCTGTTGTAGCTCTTTAGCCAGATGTGTCACACACGATCTTGGTCTTACTGTGCCTGTGGTGAGGCCTCTCTACGTGTACATGTTCTTTTTGTAGGTGGCAAGCTAAACTAGGTACGTCTTGGAAGCTGTGGCTGAATCACTGGGGTCTCAGTGGCCACAGCAGGTGGATGTGTAGTCCTGGCTGGGCATGAATCATATGATCCTGTGAAGAACACTCACAGAAAAGAAAAGAGCAGAAAGAATGGATAGCACATGGTTTTATATGACTTTGACATTGCCTAGCAAACTATTTTACCCAAATTTACTGACACAGCTTCTTGCTGTATTATCTTTACCCATTTATACAGGTGGGTGAGCAGTTTAAGTCCACTACATATCTAATGGGTAAGAAGGGAAATCGCCCCCAGGGTCTCAAATGAGCATCATTTGGTCAATACCTTAGTCATTAAGCTACTTGCTGCACCACCTTACTATATTAGAAAAATGAAAATATAACATTCTGGAGTGCTAATAGTTAAAATTTGACAGTTCAGTAGAGTGGGGGGTGTGGTGGCACAGTGGTGCAGTGGGTTGGATGACAGTCCTGCTCTCTGGTGGGTCTGGGGTTCGAGTCCTGCTTGGGGTACCTTGCGACGGACTGGCGTCCTGTCCTGGGTCTGTCTCCTCCCCCTCCAGCCTTATGCCCTGTGTTGCCGGGTTAGGCTCCGGTTCCCTGCGACCCCCTATGGAACAAGCAGGTCAGAAAGTGTGTGTAAGTTCAATAGATAAACTGTTAAAATGATCAAAAATCAAAAGCAAGCAGCAGAAAGCTATAAACATCTGACCTTTATTAAAGCCAAATATTTGAGCTGTTTCCTTTAACCCATTGGAAAACCAATCAGTAAAGAAACATTTCTTTGTGGATGTAACTGGGTCCATTTTATGAGACTGCTGGGAATGTTTGCGTTTTACAGTTGCAAGACAAAATTAAATATTTCAAAGGCTTCCATATAAGGATAAACTCTCGCAGTCTGAGGCACCTGGATTCACTGTACCTTCCTAGCAGGAATCAGATTCACTACACATGCCTCATTCACCTTTATGGCAAGGTGCAGCATTGCTGGATTCATACCACTTAACAGGCATTTTCCATTCACTATCAGATTAATCTCCTCATTCAATGTACTGGATCAGTCAATGTTCTTTTAGTGGAATTTGAGTGGTCTTTTTTGGTATTAATTTTAAGAATGGTCTTGTGTTTTTCCACAAGGTTGTAAAATATTGAGAGAAGTGTTTTTCTGTAAATTTCTTGTAACAAAGGCCTTTTACTTTCTCTGCTTATTGTTGCTGATTTTTCTTTCTTATTAGGCGACTGTTGACATTAAGATACCAACATGCTAGAAATATGTCTTCAACTTTATCTCGTTGTTCTCTTTCCTTTATTTATGTCTATATATATATATATATATATATGGTTGCATAAAAGATCATTTCAAAGGTATCGTTCTTAACCCTACTGTAATTACTATTACTACTAGTACTATGATCATCGTTATATGACCAACAAAGAATGTATAAAACTTAACAAGAATTGTTCCTAAGTTGACCTAAAAGTACGTATTGAAGACTGGCTGCTTGTTTAGTTTTCTGTCTCAATATAGTATGTTTTGTTTATATTATTTATTTTTTTAAACTCTTGTGGAGGTATTACATTCGACTGCTGAAAGAGGCATGGAATATTCCGAAAAGTAGGACACCTGCACTGTAAAGAGTTAGAGAAATGCTAGTTTGAGGAGAGGTGATGAGGGGGTGGAGGGTAAGTTTCCTGTTTGTGGCCATGTTCCTGTGCAGTCCTCAGTCAGTGTCAGTGCAATGCAACACACGCGGTCGCTTTCTACCGCTGTCTGTTATTGCCATGCGCAGTCCTGGCTCCCCTACATACAAACCGCCACATTTGTCACTTGACTTTTTTTTCAGTTTTCACTCTTTAAGACTAACCTGGAGAAAGCTGAAAAATTAAAGTTCAAAGTTGACAATTTGTCTTCCTGCTGAAGGAGTTTTACATTTTTCAGTTTGTTTCTGCAGTATTTCACTCTGTGAAAGTGAATGAGTTGGCTGCATGTTAAGATTCTCCAACAGCAGCCAGAATAACTAAAAGCCTGCTTCGCTTTCTCATAAAGTTTGCTTTTTTCACTGTCCATCATAGAAATCATTTAAACATAAACCTTTTAAAACATGTTGATTAATCTTTTCACATAGCTTCTATACCCTCTGACACTTTATGTATCTGCCCTGCTTTTCTCTGTGACCCTCGTACAGGTCTATGTACAAGACAAACGATCGTTGTCAGAAACAACAAGCCACGCAGCGCCCATCAGCTCCAGATTAACAATCAGCAGTCACGCTCATCTATCTGCGAGTCCACCATGATAGACCCCGCGGCAGAACTGCCTTTCTTTTATGGGAGCATCAGTCGTGCAGAGGCTGAAGAGCACCTGAAGCTTGCAGGCATGATGGATGGGCTGTTCCTGCTACGCCAATGTTTGCGCAGCCTTGGCGGCTACGTTCTCTCCTTGGTGTGGCAACTGGACTTCCACCACTACCCTGTGGAGAAGCAGCTCAATGGCACATACTGTATCGCTGGGGGCAAGTCACACTGTGGCCCAGCAGAGCTCTGCCAGTACTACAGCCAGGATGCGGACGGGCTGGTGTGCACCCTGCGCAAGCCATGCCTGCGCTCACCTGACACACCCATCCGCATGGGTGTCTTTGACAGCCTGAGAGAGAACATGCTACGCGAGTATGTGCGGCAGACCTGGAACCTGGAGGTGAGGGCCAACTGCGCCAGCCACAGCTGCCAACATGGTGATAACCAAAGGCAGCTGAATTATGGGAAAAACCACTGTGTGTTCTGTATTCTGTTCCAGCCACAGATGAAATAGCACCAACTAACTTTAACTGAAACATAAAAAGTTAAATAATTTGTTATTAAATATGTATTAAATAATACATTTTAAAAAAATATACAAACTGTTGAGTTAATAAGAGGTTCAGCTGTAGATACTGTTAAATTGTTTATACTAACACAAAACTGCTCAAAATGTCAATATGTTTTGTACTGTCATCATAAATTAACCAAGGGATCAAACATACACAGCCTGCACTTGGGTTTTTGGTGCCCCTAGGCAAGAATCAGTCTGCCCTCCCTTAGACTTGTAAATCTACATTAATCCAGGTAGATATATAGGACTAAAATTAATTTTTTATTAGAAACAGACAAATACAAATTACAAAGAAAGGAAAAAAAAGCTGAATATACGAATAAGTTACTTCTTTAATCCATCCATCCTGCTAGTTTCCATAACCGCTTCTCCTAAGCAGGGTCATGTTGAGCCATAGCCTATCCCAGAATGGAGTGGGGTACACCCTGGACTTCAAACTAGTAGTTATTTCTTTTGTTATTCTTTATCATAACATGTTTGTGAGAATTAAATTTGCACAGAAAACAAATTAATACTTGAATGACTGAAAACTAAAGCTTTTCTAGACTGTAATTCATTAAGGGGACAACTTAGATTTGTCCTCTGTGGGTTTCCTCCACACCCAGCCCAGGTATTAAATATCAGAGTGCTTTTTCTGACCTATCTGCAGGGGAATGCAATGGAGCAAGCCATCATCAGCCAGGCCCCACAGCTGGAGAAGCTGATTGCCACCACTGCTCATGAGAAGATGTCCTGGTACCACGGCAAGATCTCGCGCACAGAGAGTGAGCGGCGCCTTTACTCTGGTGCACAGCCAGACGGCAAGTTCCTGTGAGTTGAGTTTCAAAAGCAAACATGAAAAGTTAAATCTTAGCTTGTCTCTTCAAAGTGGTCCATCACTCTAAGGGACAGAAGGTTCCATCCTCATATATGATCAACAGCAACAAGGACCATCATCTAGACAGCATTCAGTTTTCTTGTTTGTACAGCTACAGGCTAACCCTCGAGTTGTGCAGTAGTCAGATTTAACCCTGTTACAACTGTTATACATTATATCATAAAAATCATTTCCTATATCTGACTAGATTTTGTGACATCCTCAGCAACTGGCATCTGTACACATAAAATTAATCATGACTAGTTTCAATCAATTTTACATGTTTTATTCACATTTTGTACATCTGCGGTGTGTCTGCTCAGATCTGGTACCGACTGTAGTAAATAAAAGGGTCAGGCTATCATAAAGAAAAAAGAGTATCAAATACCAAACTGAAAAGTTCTCAATATACAGAGTGGTATCATTTCAGGTAAATGAGGCCTATAGACCATAAATTACAGAAATAAGACTAGAATCTGTGATAATGACTAGGAAAGAAGATGGTTAAAAGGTATAACGACATAAGGTGATTGTCTACAATATTTTGTATACCATAATTATTTTATATACTATTATCCTATTATGTATCTGTATTTGAATACAGGACCAGTTTCTTAAATGATTTACTGTTTGCAGCCCCTTTCTCTCAGCATATACACACTGACTTGTTCCCAGTGCTAGGCTCACGGGAAACTCACTTTCACCCTCTCTCACCTTCACTCTCTCAGAGTAAGAGAGAGGGATGAATCGGGGACTTTTGCCCTTTCTATCATGTACGGCAAAACAGTCTATCACTATCAGATCCTACTGGACAAGTCCGGGAAATACTCTATGCCAGAGGGAACCAAGTTTGATACCATATGGCAGGTAAGTTTACCCATGAATGCAGTAACTGCATGTGCCAATGAATAAATTGATTCGTTAATATGCTGCATTCTTTCTATAACAAGTTACTATTTTACCACAGTTAAACACTTCAATATCTAATTTCTGTGTGGCATAGTCAGTATCTCCTAAGACTGGCCACCATGTGACACTATTGTGGTTGTAAACCATTGGTTAGGAATTAGAAGTTTTACATGGAGTCCAGTTTTAAATCTTACTGACTGTATCTATTATATCATTATAGCACTTTGCTGGCCTTTTGGAAGCTTATTAAGAATATACAAAGACTTAATCTTTATATTTGTAATACTGCTAATAAATTGGATGCTTTTAACTGGATGTGGAACTGAAGGCAAGAGAAAACATTTGAATTCTGCTGAGAATGTATTACTGCATAAGGGTTAAGGAGTTGTCTGAGCCCACTCAGAGCTGATCATGTTTTCTGATCTCCGGTAAAACATATAGCTGGTGGAATATTTGAAGCTGAAGCACGATGGCCTTGTGACCATCCTACGGGAGGCCTGTGTGAACCCCAACTCAACCGAAGGTAGAGTTTCCATTTTGTTCCTATCACCCTTTCTAACATCCACTACATATTCAGGTCTGTGAAGTTTTTGTGATACTTACAAAGTTTTTCCACCAGCAAGTTAAAAATGCTGATATTCAAGACTTTTAACTGAGTACTACAGACAGAAAATATTCTTTGTTCTAGTTTCACAAGAATAGCAGCAGAATAATGTTAATAGTTTCACAAGATGATAGTAATAATAGTTTCACAAGAATAGCAGCAGAATACATTTACCTGATACCATGCTAAGCTTGTTTCAAACTATTGCAGCCACTACTGCAATACCTGCTATACCCAGTCATGTAAGTATTGGCTCTTTAAAAATATTATAAATCTGCTTCATCTGACATGTTTTTATGTCTAACAAAAGTTAAGCATGACCGTAAATCTGTTATATTGGCCTTTGTCTTTTCCACAGAGAAGTAATCGTACAAATGGATACACACCAGCACCTGGAGGTCAGTTTGTGTCAGCATAATGTATCATATTGCCCTTGATGTTTTCTGTTGGTTTGCTTGCTGTCCATGCACGACTCCAGTGTATTGCCTAAAGCAGTGGTGGGCAAACTACTGCCTGTTGGGCTGTTTAATCCGGCCCGTCGAGTCTTTACAAAATTGTCTTAAAGACCGCATTAATTTCGCCTTTTTCCTGCAATACCCTGCATTTCAGTTGATTCCACTAGATGGTGGACTCCAAACACTACCGACCTTTGCTAAAGCTGAGTCTATCGTCTCTACACAGAGATATTCATTCTTCACGTTTGCCATTGCATTGAGCCCTACTTTAACAATGAATGGACCAAAGAAAAGAAAAGTCGACAGTGAGTGCTGAATTTTTAATAAGGAGTGGACAGCTAAATATGTTTTCACCAAAGTCCGATCAAAGGCCGTATGTCTTATTTGTCAAGAAATCGTTGCGGTTTTCAAAGAATACAATAGGATCAGCCACTTTTCCACCAAGCATGCTAACTACGCTATCGGCCAGTCAATGCAAGAAAGGAGGACTTACTGCTCAGAGGTTAGCAACCAATTTACAGGCTCAGCAAAACATTTTATTCCGACAAACTACTATTCAGGAGTCAAGCACCAAGGCAAGTTATTTGCTGGCATTCAAATTAGCAAAGGCCAGCAAGCCTTTCTCCAAAGGGGAGTTTTTGAAAGAATGCATGGTAGAGGCAGCATGTCTCTTGTGTCTAGAGAGCAAAAACAAATTTGAAAAAATTTGGCCCGGCCCGTCTATCAAATTTTAAAACCCAGTGTGGCCCTTGAGTCAAAAAGTTTGTCCACCCCTGGCCTAAAGTAATACACACACTTACATGGTTGAGTAATTAATATAATTTGGTTTTCTGTGAGACAGCAATTGTTTTTCTCATAACAACCCACTACTGCCTGCCCTTAAATAGCATATTAAAGGAAAATCAGTTAAACTTTATGTGTATTTACAGCTTCATCCAAAAAAAGACCTCTATTTAAGTTATCATGTGTATTAGAAATCTAAGACAATATTTTAAAAATTTTAAGAAATCTTTTAATATGGTATAGTTGATGTTAAGTTGATGTTATGATATAGTTATGCTGAAGTGAAATTATCATGTGAAGTTACAATAATGTGAATAAGAAAGTACAACCACTTGAAATTCAATGGTTTTATATATCAAAACATTTTAAAAAATCATCTGGTCTTTACCAGTCCAGCAGGCAAAAAGCACATTATATATTCTACTACATCATTATTAAACACAAAATAAGCCATTATGCTAAAGTCATGTGTGAAAAACTAAGTACGCCCTGCGATTCAGTAGTTCGTACAACCACCTTTAGCAGCAATAAACTGAAGTAAAAATTTTAAGTATGAATGAATTGGTCTCTCAGGGGGTGCGGTGGCGCAGTGGGTTGGACCGCAGTCCTGCTCTCCGGTGGGTCTGGGGTTCAAGTCCTGCTTGGGGTGCCTTACGATGGACTGGCGTCCCATCCTGGGTGTGTCCCCTCCCCCTCTGGCCTTACGCCCTGTGTTACCGGGTAGGCTCCGGTTCCCCGTGACCCCGTATGGGACAAGCGGTTCTGAAAATGTGTGTGTGTGTGTGTGTGTGTGTGTGTGTGAATTGGTCTCTCACATTGTTTTGGTAGAAATTTTATACTACTCTTATTGCTTTGGTTTATTGATTCTTGGGGATATTCATTTACACACAACTCTCAAATGAGGTTGATGTCTGGACTTTGACTTGGCCATTCCAGCACCTTGATTATTTTATTTTTCAGCTTTTCACTTTTAGATTAACTGATGTTCTTGGGATTACTGTCCTATTGCATGATCCAATTAGCTGTCAAACAGACAGCCTCATATTTGTGTCTAGAATATTTTAGTATGAAGAGGTGTTCATGGTTGAATCAATGACGCAAGATGTCCAGGTCCAGCCCAAATCATCACAACCATGCTTGACAGCTGGTATAGGTTGTTTGTGGTGATAATCTGTGTTTTGGTTTTTGGTAGACATGGTGTTGTGCATAATGACCAAACATCTCCACTTTGGTCTAATCTGTTGAAAGGACACTATCTGAAAATTGAGTGCTTTGTTCAATGCAACTTTGCAAACCTATGCGATGTTGCCACATTCTTTTTTGTAGAGAAGAGGCTTTCTCCTGGCTAGCCTTCCATGAAAGCCACACTTGATCAGTCTTTTTTTATTCATCGTCATACTGTAATTGTAATGTCATGATATTTAAAATGTATCACATTAAATAAGGTCCATAGACTCCTAGATGTAGCTCTAGGGTTATTTGCAATTTCTCTAAGTATTATACAGTCTGAGGGTGTACTTTCTTTTTCACATGACATTGTATAAAAAATCCTAATAAAATTCCCTGTACTGATAACAGCTGCAGTGCTTTTAATTGCTTTAGTGATCACAACTGAGTAAGAAAACTGGGATAGTTTCAAAAACTGTAGATACAACTGCGGAAATATCAGATTAATAGAGTGCAACAATTCCCCTTCCCTTGAAGTTCCCCCTGGTGCTGCCAAATTGTCTGAGACTTTGTCGAGTGACCGACGCACCATGCCAATGGACACCAGCGTGTACGAAAGCCCATATAGTGACCCTGAGGCCCTGAAGGAGAAGAAACTCTTCCTGAAGAGGGATCAGCTGATGATTGATGAGGTGGAGCTTGGCTCAGGCAACTTTGGCTGCGTCAAGAAAGGGGTCTACAAGATGAGGAAGTGAGAATGGCGGGGGAAACACTCTGGGGGGAGGGTTTTCTAGTAGGACACATGCAGCACCACTTTGTTATTTAGCCACAGCACACTGCACAGCACTAACACAGTGAGCTTGATCTGCAGAACGCACAATAATTTCTGATAATGTGATACACAGCAGTACGCCAATGATTTAGAAAGCATTTCAACTGGGACCTCATTTACCCCTGAAGCACCAGCTGTGGTGTTCAAATTATTCTGTGGATAAAGCAAATAAGGTTTGAGGTACAGCAAAAAACCCTACTGCTTCAGAATACTGCATCAACTTATCACAGTCCCCAGACATCAGACATTGTCTCAATGGAAAAGAGTGCAGCACATTGGCACAGCAGGTAGCACTGGTGCATCAGAGCACTTGGGTTGTGGATTCCAACTGTTGTTTATGCCCATTGCTTGGGAGCTAGACTTTAAATCACTAATGAATCTGCTTAAACAGATTTTTTTTGAAAATGGGTATATGGATGAATGGAGAAGTTGATCATCAGAGACTGCTTTGTCTGCTCTCCAAATTGTTAATAACATAGCTTTTCGCTGGGTTGATTCTCCAAAGCAATTTACAGTTATTTCTGATCAGCTTTCAATCCACTAACCACATACCATAACTGTGTTCTTCCAGGAAACAAATTGATGTGGCTATTAAAGTACTGAAGAGTGAGAATGAGAAGGCGGTGAAGGACGAAATGATGAAAGAAGCAGAGATCATGCACCAGCTGGACAACCCCTACATTGTCCGCATGATCGGCCTCTGCCAGGCTGAGAATCTCATGCTGGTGATGGAAATGGCACCTGCTGGGCCTCTCAACAAGTACTTGTCAACAAAGAAGTGAGTAAAAGCTAAACTTACAGTTTAACATTGACTGCCATGACTAGTAATATAATTATTTATTACAACATTGTAACATGCTTACATGTGAAGATACAGTATTAGTTTTTGCTGAGGCCTGGATAGTTTAATATTTTTTTTAATTCTATATAGTTTTTTAATTAATTTTTTAACAATACAAATATAAAACAAAATAAATATTTTACAAACAGCACAAATAGAAAAAAACAGAACAAATGCCAGGGCAATACAAACAGATCACACAAAAAGTCTGAAATGGATATACATTTTGATGCTCTTTAAAGCTTCAAAGTAACTGGAAATAAAGATAATATTGACATACTGCTTGACCATGAAACACAACAGAAAGGATTTTTACAACTAAATACACTTATACGAATGGAAAATTGAGCAAATAAAAGAAGATTAATGAAATAAAGTAATGTTCTTTATCTAATTTTCTGTCTATATCATGGAAACCAAGCAGTATATTTTTAAATACACACACACACACACACACATTTTCAGAGCCGCTTGTCCCATACGGGGTCACGGGGAACCGGAGCCTACCCGGCAACACAGGGCGTAAGGCCAGAGGGGGAAGGGGACACACCCAGGACGGGACGCCAGTCCGCCGCAAGGCACCCCAAGCGGGACTTGAACCCCAGACCCACCGGAGAGCAGGACTGCGGTCCAACCCACTGCGCCACCGCACCCCCTTATTTTTAAATAATAAATTCATTATGCAGTTGTTTATTATTGAATCTTCACAGGTCATTCCAGAATGATTGGGTGTAAGAACAGTTCCATTACAAATGTAGAGAAGTTAAGGAGCAAGTATTTTGAAAAGAGTAGCTTGTCTCAATGTTTTCTTTATGTGAATTAAGATAGTTTTTTCAGCAGGGTAAAATCTATGAATTTGTTTGTATGAAACTTATCTAACATTATTTGCGACTATATACCTAAATTACGTAGTTGAGAAGCTCATTAATGGCATCTGGGAGATTTTTAGCTGTGCGAGAGGGAGCGAGAAAGAAAGACATGAGAGTGAGACTGAAACCGTAGGTCATGGATACTAAACTACTGTATGCAAAATATTACTTTTTAATTTAAAAAGAAAACAATAATATAATAATTACAATGATGACAAGATAATAATAAAATAAAACATAATATAATAATAACAGTAATATCAAACTCATGGCTTTCTTCTCAGGGAACAAATCACCGTGGAGAATGTTGTGGAGCTGATGCACCAGGTTTCTCTGGGTATGGTGTACCTGGAGGAAAACAATTTTGTCCACAGAGACTTGGCTGCCCGCAATGTTTTGCTGGTTAACCAGCACTACGCCAAGATCAGTGACTTTGGCCTGTCTAAGGCCCTGGGGGCCAATGACAACTATTACAAGGTGTGACTGTAAGCCTGTGATTTCTGCATATATTTGGCTTTTAAACATCCAAAGTGGACTGATGTATGAGTTTCAGTTACAGTAATTGTTTTTGTTGTGCTAAATTAAGAAAAGTAGAACATAATTTGTTGCTGAAAGACCCTTCATAAGGTGATTTTTCATAGCTCCAAGATGTAATTACATTAGTTTTGATGATAAAATTTTTATAAATTCCTGAGCTGCAAAATTAACACCACTTTATAGTTCTATTTATTAATTTAGCAGATGCTTTTCTCCAAAGAGACACACAACTTAATGAAAACAAAAGTGCATTACATCCACAGACATTAGATTAATGATAAAGTGTCACCAAATCCCATTAAAATTAACAAAATTATGAATGTGCACTCATTGAACAACCTGACTTGTCTCACAGCACCTGAGCTGAGACTGCACATGGGTTTGATTGCAGCCTACTCTGTGTAATTACAATTTATTCATTTAGCTGACACTTTTCTCCAAAGCAGGTTACAGTGTTAAGATACTTACAATTGTTAACCTATTTATATAGCTGTGTAATTTTACTGGAGCAATTTTACAGTAAGCACCTTGCTCAAGGGTACTACCTGTCATGGTTGCAAGGAGGCGATGGACCCAAGTGGGATTACACTATTTTATTGTATTGTTGGACCAACAAGGGACAGGCGGAGAGAATCATCAACAACAGGCAAGGGTCACTAATGAGCAAATGTCGAAGCCAAGGGATAATTCAAAACTGTTATCTGTCATGATGTTCCCTGGCGCGTTTGCATCAGACCCAAGTGCGGAGCACAGGAAGCTTGGTCATGGGGCGGTTCGGTAGACATTGTCAAAAAAAATAGGCAAAAGGTAACCGATGTGCAAACAGAATCCAAAGGAGCAAATCCAAGAACCGTAATCCAAGAAACAGGCGAGTGATTAGGCAAACCAGTGAGTCGGAGACGAGGAGCAGGGCGAGGAGCGAGGATCGAGGAGCAGGGCGAGGAGCGCGAGTGATCAATAAGGCTGAAGAAAGTTTTGTACCGTGCTGTGTTTCACATTCTCTTCTCATACCTGCATTTAATGAGTCGTGGCAGTTGACAGTACTCCCCTCCCCCACGAGTAGCACCTGCCGCTCTGCGACCCGGGGCCTGGGCCCGGGGCAGTCTGGATGGTCCCTGTGAAAGGCCAAAACCAGATCAGGGTCTAGGATGTCTGTTCTTCGTGACCGTACCCCTCCCAATCCATCAGGTACTGGAGACCACCTGCCCTGCAACGGGAATCCAGCAAAGCCCGTACCACATAGGCTGGATCTTCCCCGACCTGCAAAGGAGAGGGCAGCTGTGCGTCGAGAGGAGGCTGGTGCAGGGAGGCTGCACAAGGTTTGAGAAAAGAGACATGGAAAGTGAGGTGTACTCGTAAATGAGAGGGCAATTGCAAGCCATAGGAAACAGGGGTGACACGGCGAAAAATCTTGTACGGGCCTAGATATGTGGGGCTGAGTTTCTTTGTCATATAAGGTCCCCGAAGGCCTCTGGTGGAGAGCCAAACCCGTTGCCCAGGCATGAAGGAAAGGGGACACCTGCGTCGGTCGACTTGATGTTTCATACAAACCTGAACGTGTTTCAGATGTTCTTGTACTGACCGCCATACCTCTGCACTGGCCTGGTACCACTCATCCACGGCTGGGACATCAGTTGAGTTGGGATTCCAAGGGAACAGTGGTGGCTGATATCCTAGAATGCACTGGAATGGGGAGCGACCTGTGGAGGCGTGAGGGAGAGCATTGTGCGCATATTCAGCCCATGGTAAGTAACGTACCCAGTGTTGCGGTTTTTCGGTGGTGTAACTGCGGAGATAGCGGGCGATGTCCTGTTGTACCCTTTCCACCTGCCCGTTAGCTTGCAGGTGATACCCCGATGGCAGGCTTACCGTCACCCCCAACTTGTGCCAAAAAGCCTTCCAGAGCCTGGAGGTGAATTGGGGTCCACGGTCCGGTAAGCCGTAGAGCCGGAAGACATACAGAAACAAGAGCTCGGCAGTTTCTAGAGCGGTAGGAAGCTTGGAGAGAGGAATCAACCGACAGGGTTTGGAAAACCTGTCTACGATAGTCATGATCACTGTCTTCCCATCAGATACAGGGAGATTTACTAGGAAGTCTAAGGCAATGTGTGACTAGGGATGATTAGGCACCGGTAAGGGCTCCAGGAGTCTTGCCGGTTTTTGGGTGGAAGACTTGACCTGGGCACACACCTGACATGCTAGTCTTGAACATCTTTGAACAAGGAGGGCCACCAGAAATGTTTCTGGAATAGGGCCTGGGTTTTACTAAAGCCATGGTGACCGGCATCAGGGTGGTCATGAGCCCACTGCAAAATAGTGGCTCCTGAATCCAATGCATACTCCTGAATTCCAATGCATACTCCGCTGCTGGACATTTACCTTGGGTCAGGGCAAAGAGGCATTCGCTGGCCATCAGGTCAGAACCAGGAATTCCAAAGACCGCTCTAAAATGGTTCTTAAAATCCCCATAAGTGAGTTGGGAACAGCGCCCCCATGCGGCTGTGGCCCATTCTAATGCTCGGTCAGTCAGAAGGGAAATTACATAAACTATACGAGTGAGATCCGTGCAATATACATGGGGCAAACTACAAAATACGAGCTCGCACTGCAAAAGGAAGTCCTCACAGCGAGTAGGAGTGCCATCATACCTGGTACGCGAGGCCAGACGCAGCTCTTGTTGGAAGCCTGCTTCCGGGAAGAGAGAGAAAGGCGCGTGTGTGACTCTGCGTTTGTTTTTGAATGCGTTAGTCAGACCCTGCAGGCGAGAAAGGGATTGTTCATGTGCGTCCTGAACTGTGAACGAGCGACAGAGGCACTCGGAATCCGCTGGGTCCGATGATGAGGCGGAACCTTCTGTCATGATGTTCCCCAGGCGCGGTTGCGTCGAACTCAAGTGCGGAGCACACGAAGCTTGGTTATGGCGCGTTTCGGTAGACATTGTCAAAAAAAATAGGCAAAGGGTAGCTGATGTGCAAACAGAATCCTGGAATCAGGTGTGTTGAATGTGCTACACTGCAATATGAGTACCTCTGCTGGTCCACCAGGATACTATACATAACAGTTTATCATCACTTATCAAAAAACAATAATGAAATACTAGTCAATGCCTCTCAGTGGCTTTGGAGAAAAGCATGTGCTGAATGAATAAATGTAAATGTCTTGTGCTGCTCAGCTGTTACGAGGTACATTAAACCTAGGTATGGTCCCTGTACAGAAAATGCCTTGTAAAGAAATGCCTTGTAAGTTGAGGCTGGGATGTTAGACTCCTTCTAAAGCCATATTCTCATAACTTGAATGAGTGTATCTCGAGGTATGACTATTGTTATCTAATTGTCTGTCATTTTGTGCATTTGCACTGATCTGCTTTTGTGTGTGACTGTACATTTGTCTATATTCAGGCACGAACAGCAGGTAAGTGGCCGTTGAAGTGGTATGCCCCAGAGTGCATCAACTTCCATAAATTTTCCAGCAAGAGTGACGTGTGGAGTTATGGTATCACAATGTGGGAGGCCTTCTCCTTCGGAGGGAAACCATACAAGGTGAAGAATTCCAGAATAATACCAAAAGTCTCCAATGTAGATTCATTACCCTCAATCTGAACTCAGATATAAGCCTTCTTTATTCTTGAACAGAAAATGAAGGGTCCAGAGGTGATCAGTTTCATAGAGAGCGGTAATCGCATGGACTGCCCCCCTGGATGTCCAGACACGATGTACACTCTGATGAAGGACTGCTGGACGTACAAGTGAGAACCCTGCTGTCTCACCACTTTAACACTGTATACATGATGGGGCTGACATGCCCAGGAAGAGGGTGCTTGTCATGTATGATCCACACTGACGCTTCAATTAGAATGATGTCAGTCTGTTTTCACATAAAAAAAAAGGCATATTTATTTAATAATACACGGAGTAACAACACACAGCATGCTTCGGGTGCTTACAAATCACTTTCTGAGAATGTCTTAATTGTGAAATTGAGATGTCACAGTCAAAACACTTCTCCTCTAGGCACGAGGACCGACCTAACTTTGTCCAGGTAGAGGACCGTATGCGGACCTACTATTACTCCATTTCCAAGAAGACACCTTCTAAAGAGGAGGCTACAGCAGCAGCACCTGAAAAGTAAAG
The DNA here is from genome assembly GCF_900964775.1 of Scleropages formosus. Classification (NCBI taxonomy): domain Eukaryota; kingdom Metazoa; phylum Chordata; class Actinopteri; order Osteoglossiformes; family Osteoglossidae; genus Scleropages; species Scleropages formosus. The sequence goes on from NC_041814.1 coordinate 4,886,596, forward strand.
CAGCTAGACACAGTCTTGCCTTTGGTCACATGAGAGTTATCTTCCAACGTGAATAAAACCCCAATACTGTAAAAAACCTGTTATCTATAGAGCTGTGGCACTGAGTTACGGCTTTGATAATGGCATTGCAGTGTGCATTTTATGGGCACTTAATGCAACTTTTACCCGTATTGTGTTTGCTAAATCTGATAAGGTGCCTACTATAAGAAAATCAGAAAAAAGTCTTCATGTTTTTGGAGGGATTATGTTATAATTTTTTAAAATATCTTACACTCCTAATGTTTGTCCTACTAGCTCTACTCAGACTAGTTTACTTATAAGAGGCACAGAAGAATACTTAGAAAAAGTGTATTTAAATATAGTCATTTCTGCTCCTGCAATGGCAAAAAAATAATTGTGAGTGTTTTATAATAGTTACTGCAACAGTGACACCTTCTGGTAGCTGGTAGAGTTCTGAAACAACAACCATACACTTACGCCTATTCATTTAGCTGATGCTTTTCGCCAAAGCAACTTACAATGTTAAAGAACCTACAACTACTTATCCATTTACATATCAGGGTAATTTTTACTGGAGAAATTTCGGGTAAGCACCTTGCTTAGATCTACCACAGCTAGACATGGGATCTTTGTGTTCAAAGGCAGCAGCTCTAATCACCACTGCCCTTGTTAAGTGTCCCAACATTTAATTTGTCATAATTTTCTATCCATAACAAAGGGATTTGGGTGAATATTGATTAAAAAAAGAACATTGTGAATGTGTATCTGAGGCCTGTAAGAGCAAAAATGGTGCAAACAATAAATATTAATGAGAATTTTGATTCAAACATTGAGGCAATCTATATTTACTTTGCAAGATTTTTTCAGTCTGGTGTGCAAACACAACATAAAAATTAAATGCTTAAGTATAATTACCTGCTATAAGCATTGTCTTAGTAAGCTTTTTTTAATTGCTGAAAAACATAACGAAGCACAATGTTATATTTATTTGTTTCTGCTTTTGCTTCTCATATGTGATAAGTTTGTAGTCTGCTGTAAGATTGTACTGATTAAACTACTTCTCACTTGAAGGTATTTTTATACATTATAAAGTATCAACAGTAAGCTTAATTAAAAAACTCATGTTCATGCAAACTGTATTATATTTTTAACATTTAAATAAAGTACTTTTCAATGTATTTCTGTCAGTCATTTAATTACCAGCTGTAGTTATCAAAGCTGTAATGCAAAGTGAACCTTCAAGTGCTTTCACAAAATTCTTGCCTTTGTGTTTTATGTTAATTTCTTTCATTGTAATACAAGTAATACTTGTATTGTAACACAATACAAAAAAATTGCTTTGTACTACTTTTAAGTTTGGTATTTGTACTAAGGGGGGTGTGGTGGCGTAGTGGTACAGCAGGTTTGGCCAGGTCCTGCTCCCTGGCAGGTCTTCTTCAAGTCCCGCTTGGGGTGCTTTGTGACGTACTGGCATCCCATCTTGGGTGTGTCCCCTCCTCCTCCAGCCCTACACCCTGTGTTGCCAGGTTAGATTCCGGCTTGCCGCCACCCTACTTGGGACAAGCAGCTTCAGCCACTGTGTGTGTGTGTATTTGTACTAACTGTGAGCTCCATTAGAATTAATACTAATTTTAAATGCTATCCATCCATTCATTTTCTTTCCCACTTGTCCTAGTAGGGTCGCGGTAGCAACAGGGAGAGCAGAGAGGCCCAGCTTCCCCTGTCCCCAGCAACTTCCTCCAGCTCAGTCTGGGAGATCCCCAGTCGTTCCCAAGCCAACTGTGAGATAGAATCCCTCCAGTGGGCCCTGGGCCGGCCTCAGGGCCTAGTCCCAGTTGGCCATGCCTGGTATATTTCCAAAGGGAGGTGCCCAGGGGGCATCCTTATCAGATGCCCGAACCATCTCAACTGGCTCCTCTCAATGTGGAAGAGTAGCGGCTCTACTTTGACTTCCTCCCAGATGTCCGAACTCCTCACTCTATCACGGAGAATGAGTCCCAACACCCTGCAGAGAAAACTCATTTCAGCCGCTTGTATCCATGATCTTATTCTTTCAGTCATTACCCAGAGTTGATGACCATAGGTGAGGGTAGAGACGTAGACCGACTGGAAACAGAGAACTTTGTCTTATGGCTCAGCTCCACTGCTACAGTCCTGTACAGCAACCGCATTACTGCTGCTGCTGCTCCCAGTCTGCAGCCGATCTCACAATCCCTCCTCCCCTCACTCGTGAACAAGACTGCAGATATCTACTTAAACTCCTTCACCTGGGGAAAGTTCTCTCCCCTTACCTGGAGGGGGCATGCCATCCTTTTCTGTGAAAGAACCATGGACTCAGACTTTGAGGTGCTGATCCTCATCCCCACCGCTTCACACTCGGCTACAAATCGTTCCAGTGCGTGTTGGAGGCAACCATGTGACGGTGCCAAAAGGACAACATCATCCGCAAAAAGCAGAGGCGTCACCTTCCAACTCCCACACAGAATGCCCTCCTGACCTCGACTGCACTTTGATATCCTGTCCACAAAGACCACAAACCGGAGTGGAGACAAGGCATAACCTTGGCAGAGTCCAACACCTACATTGAACGAGCTTGACTTAATGCTGAGTGTGTGGACACAGCTCTCACGCCGTGTGTACAGGGATCGAATGGCCCGCAGTAGTGGCCCCGTTACCCCATACTCCCTAAGCACCTCTCACAGAATTTCACGGGGAACACAGTCATAGGTCTTCTCTAAGTCCACAAAACACATGTAGACTGGATTAGCAAATTTCCATGCCCCTTCAATGATCTGTGAGAGGGTAAAAAGCTGGTCCACTGTTCCAGGGCCAGGACGGAATCCGCATTGTTCTTCTTCAATCTGAGATTCAACTATCGGCCGGAGCCTACTCTCCAGCACCCTGGCATAGAATTTCCCAGGGAGGCTGAGAAGTGTGATACCCCGATAGCTGGCACTCTCCGGTCCCCTTTCTTAAAGATAGGGACCACCACCCCAATTTGCCAATCCAAGGGCACTGCCGCTGAGGTCCATGCAAAATTTCAGAGGCCTGTCAGTCATGACAGCCCTAAAACATCCAGAGTCTTAAGCAATTCCAGGCGAATCTCATCCACCCCTGGTGCTTTGCCACTGTGGAGCTTACCAACTACCTCAGTGACTTCCACCAGGGAAATGGATTCTGGCAGCCCAGAAGCCTCTGGCCCTGACTCCTGTAACGGAGGCATATCTCTTGGATTTAAGAGTTCCTCAAAGTGCTCCTTCCAACTCCCGACAATGTCTTCATTAGAGGTCAGAGTTTCTCCACCCCTGCTGAGCACAGCTTGAGCGAAGCTCCTCCAACTCCTCCTGAGCCTCCGGATGGTTCTCCAGAACCTCTTTGAAGTCGACCGTTAGTCATTTTCCATAGCCTCTCCAAACTCCTCCCATGCTTTGGATTTTACTTCTGCAACCACAGCCGCTGCTGCCTTTTTTGGCTGCCAGTACCTGCCTGCTGAGTCAAGAGTCCTCAGAGCCAACCAGGCCCTAAAGGCCTCCTTCTTCAGCTTGATGGCTTCCCTCGCCACCAGTGGGTTCTTGGGTTGCCTCCATGATATGCACCAGCAAGCTTTTGGCCACAGCTGTGCCTGGCTGCTTCCACAATGGAGGTTTTGAACAGGGTCAATTCAGACTCCATGTCCCCTACCTCCTCCAGGACATGGGAGAAGCTCTCCAGGAGGTGCGAGTTAAAATCATTCCTGCCAGGGTCCTCCGACAGTTGTTCCTAGCACACCCTCACTAAACGCCTGGGCCTACTGGGCCTGTCCATCAGTTTTCCCCACCATCTGATCCGACTCATCACCAGATGGTGATCGGTTAACAGCTCAGCACCTCTCTTCACCCAAGTGTCCAGAACATGTGGCCTCAACTCAGATGAAATGACTACAAGGTCAATCATTAACCGTAGGCCCAAGAGCTCTGGGACCAAGTACACTTATGAGCATCCTTGTGTTTGAACACAGTGTTTGTTATGGATAAACCATGACTAGCACAGAAGTCCAGTAACATTTTGCCATTCGGGTTCAGATTGGGCAAGCTGTTCTTGCCAATCACCCCCCCGCCAGATTTCCCAGTCATTGCTAACGTGAGCGTTGAAGTCTCCCAGCAGGACTATGGAGTCTGTAGGTGGGGCCCTGTCCAGAACCCCTCCCACCTTCTCCAAGAAGGTCAAATACTCTGAACTGCTGTTTGGTGCATAAGCACACACAACTGTCAAAGTTTTCCTCTCTGCAACCTTAAGTTGCATTGAGGCGACCCTCTTGTCCACCGAGATAAACTTCAACTGCATGGCAGCCAGCCGGGTGCTTGTGAGTATCCCCACACCCACCCGGCGCCTCTCACCCTGTGCAACTCCTGAGTAGGAGAGAGACCACCCCCTATCGAGGAGTTTGGTTTCAGAGCCAACACTGTGAGTGGAAGTGAGCCCAACTATATCTAGCTGGTGTCTCTCAACCTCCCGCAACAGTTTTGGCTCCTCTCCCCCCGCCCCCCCAGTGAGGTTACATTCCACATGCCAAGAGCCAGTTTCAGTTTCGCGAGGGGCCGTGATGCCACGCGCCACCCTGCTCGCTCCTGCCGCCTGATACACATCGCACCAAATCCTCATGCTGGACTTTTATACCGATGCATATTAAATTGACTTGTTTAAGTTACAAATTAGTAACAAATTACTGACTCTGCTCTTCCTTCTTGTTGAGCATTGTCTTCCTACATAAGACTTGAGGAAGACGGCCTGGTTCCATGTAGCTGTAGATTTCCAAACAAGCTTACCTCCCTCCATTGGCAACACCGTGATCCTGGTAGTCGTAGACCGGTTCTCTAAGGCCTGTTATCTAATCTCGTTGCCCAACTCACAACCACACTAGTCACTGCCGAACAATTGTTTCAGTACATGTTTTGCATCTATGGGCTGCCAGAAGATATCATCTCCGACAGAGAGCCACAGTTCGCGTCAAAGGTATGGAAAGCATTCTGGCAGAAATTCTATGTGTCAGTCAGCCTCACCTCTGGTTACCACCCCAAGGGCAACGGGCGAGTTGAGTGGCTGAACCAAGACCTCGACTGCTTCCTCAGGAGCTACTGCAGCCAGAACAAGGATCAGTTGACACAGTTCCTGCCATGGGCCGAGTATGCCCATAACTCCCTCTCGCACTCCTCCACAGGACTCTCCCCATTCCAGTTTCTCCTCAGATACCATCCTCCCCTGTTTTCATGGCACCCTGCCCCCTCAGAAATCCCTGCTGTTGACTCTTGATTCCAGAACAGTGAAGAGGTCTGCCATTCGGTTCAGAAGCACCTGTCCCAGAGTGTCCACCACTACAAACAATAGACTGACAAATGTTTCCAGCACCCTGTCTTTCCAACCAGGACAAAGAGTGTGGCTTTCCACCCTAGACATCCAACTCAAGCTTCTTTCCAAAAAACTCAGCCCCCGCTACATTGAACCCTGCAAGATCATCAGGTGCATCTCCACTAGAACCTACAATACAATACAATACAATACAAGCTTTATTGTCACATCATCATCAACATAACATGTAGAGAAGAGTGAAAAATCTTGAGTGCAGCTCCAGAAAGTGCAGTATTAAAAGTATGTCATAAGTTACGTTAAAACCCAGTGTATATACCAATTGTGTTTGTAGATTATACAACAGAAGAATAAATAAATTAATAAAAATAAATAAATAATTTAAAAAAATAGAGAAATAAAAAACAAACTATCTATATGTATGTACAGAGAATACGGGGGAATAAAACAGCGGATTTGAATTTTAGTCTTAGCCCTGCATATTTAACAGTCTAATGGCCTGAGGAAAGAAACTGTCCCTCAGCCGACTTGTGCAGGCCCAGATGCTCCGGTACCGTCTACCTGAGGGGAGTAGGTGGAACAATCCGTGACTAGGGTGGCTGGGGTCGTTAATGATCCTTTGTGCCTTCCTCACACACCGCCTGTTGTAGATATCCTGGAGGGAGGGAAGCTTAACCCCCACAATGTGTCTGGCTGTCCTCACCACCCTCTGGAGAGACCTGTGGTTGAGGCCAGTGCTGTTACCATACCAGGAGATGATACAGCCAGTAATGATGCTCTCCACTGCGCAGGTGTAGAAGGTTTTGAGGATGTTCTGGTTCATCTTCAACTTCCTCAGCCGTCTAAGGAAGAAGAAGCGCTGATGGGCCTTCTTCACTACTGCATCAGTGTGACTGGTCCATGTGAGATCCTCAGTGATATGGACACCGAGAAACTTAAAGCTGGTGACCCGCTCCACCGTTGTCCCGCTGATGGTGATGGGGGTGTGTTCCCTCTCCTGCCTCCTGAAGTCCACGATGATCTCCTTGGTCTTGGTGGTGTTGAGTAAGAGGTGGTTCTCCTGACACCAATGTGTCAGAGTGTGCACCTCCTCCCCGTAGGCTGCCTCATCACTGTCAGTGATCAGGCCTACAACCGCCGTGTCATCGGCAAACTTCACGATGGCATTGGTGCTGTGCATAGCTACACAGTCATGAGTGTAGAGGGAGTACAGGAGAGGGCTCAAAACGCAGCCCTGCGGGGTGCCGGTGTCGAGGGTTAGTGGAGAGGAGATTTTACAGCCTATTCTGACCACCTGACGCCTGCCAGTTAAAAAGTCCAGTATCCAGTTGCACAGGGAGTTATTTAGACCCAAAGCCCGGAGCTTCACACTGAGCTTGGAGGGAACAATGGTGTTAAAAGCTGAACTGTAATCTATGAACAGCATTCTCACGTAAGTGTTCTTTTTCTCCAAGTGGGAAAGAACAGTGTGGAGAGTGAAGGCAATGGCATTGTCAGTGGAACGGTTGTTCCTGTAGGCAAACTGGAGAGGGTCTAATGAGGCAGGCAGCACAGAGCAGATATAGTCTCTAATCAATCTCTCCAGGCACTTACTGACTATGGAGGTCAGAGCAACAGGGCGCCAGTCATTTAAACATGTAATTTTTGATTGTTTTGGGACTGGCACAATGGTTGATGTTTTAAAACACAGTGGGACGACTGAGTGGGAGAGGGAGAGGTTAAAAATGTCCATAAACACACCCACTAACTGGACCGCACATGCTCTGAGGACTCGGCCCGGAATGCCGTCTGGACCCGCAGCTTTACGAGTCTTTACCCGATGGAAGGATCGGGCTACATCCGCTACAGAGACAGAAAGTGGACTAACCTCTGCAGCCGCGGGAGCTCTCTCTGTGCTGGTGGTGTTGCCCGCCTCAAAACGAGCATAGAAAGTGTTTAGCTCGTCAAGCAGAGAGGCAGCAGTGTCCGGAGCAGGGTGGTTATTTTCCTTTTTAAAATCCGTGATGTTGTTGAGCTCCTGCCACAGACTTCTGGTGTTGTTGGAGTTGAAATATCCCTCTACTCTGACTCTGTACTTCTGTTTGGCGGATCTGATGGTTGAGCGGAGGGCGTAGCTGGCTCGTTTGTACTCCTGCACACTTCCAGAGCTGAACGCTGAGGTTCGCGCTCTTAAAGCAGCCCATACCTTGCTATTGAACCACGGTTTCTGATTCAGGTAATCCTGAATTGTTTTGGTTGGGACCACGTCGTCTATGCACTTCCGGATGAAACACGTCACGGTGTCTGCGTAGGCGTCGACGTCACCGTCAGAAGCGGACCTGAACATCTCCCAGTCGACGTGATCGAAACAGTCCTGTAACACATAGTCTGATTGGTCCAACCAGCAGCGGATCGTCCTGAGGGCGGGCGCTTCTCGCTTCAGCTTCTGCCTGTAGGCGGGGAGGAGCAGCACAGAGCAGTGGTCCGATTTGCCGAAGGGTGGGCGGGGCAGGGACTTGTAGCCGTTCGGGAAGGGGGAGTAGCAGCGGTCCAAGACCCGGTCCTCCCGTGTGTTGCAGGTTACATGCTGGTGGAGTTTGGGCGCTATTGTTCTGAGGTCAGCCTTATTAAAGTCCCCAATAACAATAATCGCGGCCTCAGGGTGCACGGTTTCCTGCTCGCTGATCCTCCCGTACAGCTCCTTGAGCGCCTGCTCCGTGTCGGCCTGGGGGGGATGTAGACAGCTGTGATGATGACCGCCGTAAACTCCCTCGGTAACCAATATGGCCGACACGGGAGCATGAGGTATTCCAGGTCAGGGGAGCAGAAGGACTTGATGAGATGTATGTTCCTCCGGTCACACCACAAGTTGTTCACCATGAAACACACACCTCCCCCTCTGCTCTTCCCCGAGAGCTCTCTCGTCCGGTCCGCTCGGTGCGCCGAGAAACCCGCGGGCTTGATGGCCGAGTTCGGAACCTCTCCGGACAGCCAGGTCTCCGTGAGACAGATCGCACAGCAGTCCCTCGTCTCACGCTGGTAACTAATCCGCGCCCCCAGTTCGCCGAGCTTGTTCTCCAGAGACTGTACGTTGGCCAGCAGAATGGTGGGTAATGGAGGACGGAAGGCCCGCTGTCTCAGTCGTACAAGGACGCCGGCTCTCTTCCCCCTTCTCCGGCTGCGTCCCCTCCCCCTCCGGCCTTTCGCCCTGTGTTACTGGGTAGGCTCTGGTTCCCCGCGACCCCGTATGGGACAAGCGGTTCTGAAAATGTGTGTTCTCCAAAGCAACTTCCAATGGGTACTCACATACACACACACTGGCTGAAGCCACTTGTCCTGATCAGGCTTACAGCAAACCAGAGCCCAACCCAGCAACAGAGGGCATAAGGCTTGGAGGGGGAGGGCACACACCCAGGACAGGACACCAGTCCATCACAGGGCACCCCAAGCAGGAGTCAAACCCCAGACCCACTGGAGACCAGGCCCTGGCCAAACCCACTGCACCACCACACCCCCCCAATGGATACTGTGTAGTGTTATCAGCCCACACACCTTATTCACCAAGGTGACTTTCACTGCTGGATACACTACTTACAATGGGTCACTCATCAATACATCAGTGAAACACACTCTCTCTGTGTCACTCACACACTATGGGGGAACCTGAAGAGCATATCTTTGGACTGGGAGACGAAACCAAAGCACCCAGAGGAAACCCATGCAGACACAGGGAGAACATGCAAACTCCACACAGACTGAGCAGGGATCGAACCCACATCCTGTCACACAACCCAGGCATTGTGAGACAGCAGCGCTACTTTCTGTGCCACCGTGCCACCACACCAGCATCCCAAACCCTGTCCTCACACTTCACTCCTTTCCTCCCTGTTCCCTTGCCCAGCTCCAAGACTCCTATGGTACCAACTCATTGCTTTATCTTTCAAGACCACGTCCCTGGATTCCCCTCCCTGAAAAATGTGTGACCCTTCGTCTGTTCTCGACGTTGATACTTACCTTGTACCTCCAGCTCGCAGTGGAGATCCTGCACTTGGGTCTACCATCCTGTGTGTTGCCTGTCTGCTCATGACACTTGAGGTTATTTATAACTATGGGATATAAAAATGTGAAGTAATGCAGGTGAGGAGTAAAGAGCAGTGGGGTATAACAAAGTCAAGATGTCAGGTAGAAAGAGAGAGGTTCATTCAGGAGAGAAGCTTAGAATATGGTAGAGGTGTGCCGAGAAGGGGGAAAAGAAAGGTATTAGTTTAGTGCAGGCTAGGTTAAAAAATTAAATTAACTGTACTAAGGAGGGAGGAGGCTGTTAGAAGGAAGAGGTGGAAAGAGGAGCAGGCCACAGTGGGATTCTACAGAGACCCATTTAAGTTTTTTAAGGCTTTGTTTGTTCAGGAAAAATCTGGCACATTTAATGTGGAAAAGCAGGAGCTGGATGGCTATCGGTGTAAGGTGTACTTGATTGGAGAACTCGATTTGAGCTTCAATTTTTCCAGTGGATATCCTTCCTGTAGCGGAGATAGAATGGCAGAGAGATGTGAGTCCACTGAGGTGGGATGAGGTGCAGGATATTGTGTGGCGGGCAAAGGCCTCCTCGGCACCTGGCCCAAACGGAGTTTCTTACACGGTGATGTTTCATCGTTGTTGCTGATGAGACCAACCACAGTTGTGTTGTTTGCAAACATAATGATGTGGCTGGAGCTGGATTTTGAGGTACAGTCATGAGTCAGTAGAGTGAAGAGCAGGGGTCTGAGCATACACACCCGGGGGGGGGAGGGCCTGTTCTCATTGTGGTGGTGCTTGAAGTACTGCTGCCAATCTGAACTGACAGAGTACTACAGCCAGAGGTGAGATTTTAACCTGTGACTTTTAGGTCTAAAGGCAGCAGCTCCAGCCACTACGCTACCAGCTGTCCCCATCACCTATGGACCGTTGGCCCGATATGCAAATTGGAGTGGGTCAAGAGTTGGAGGGGGTGGATTTTATGTGTTGCATGACCAACCTTTCGAAGCACTTCAAGCTGATGGGGGTCAGTGTGATGGGGTTATAGTCATTCTGGCATGATGACTTTTCTGGTGTCGGTGTTATGGTGGGCCCTTTGAAGCATCTGGGAATAACTGCCTGACCTAATGAAGTGTTGAAGATGATTGCAAACACATCTTTAAGCTCTTCTGCACAGTCCTTTATAACACGGCCAGGTATGTTCTCTGGGCCAGCAGCCTTGCAGGGGTTGATCCTAGTTAGTGATCTCTTTATGCTGGCTTGTCGGCTTATTCCCATTGCACAACCTCCCTCCGCCTTGGATACCACCGAACTGGTATTCCAACATGTATTTAGGCTGTATGACCTACTCAAAGGCATCATGTCTGATCGAGGCCCTCAATTCACATCCTGATTGTGGAGAGCGTTGTGGTGTTTTACACCAAGAATGAATCATTGAGAGTTTTGTAAAAGAAAGGTTCCTGCCAGCCTGAAGGGTGTAAGTTGACAAAGGATAATTGTCATTGGTTATTTCATAAGTGAAGCGGGAATTGTTATTGGCAGCACTATATATAACGCAGGCTTTTTCGCGTGGGAAGAGACGAGGTTCCGGGGTGTAAAGTGAGATTGTGACACGAGTTACTGTTCTTAGTAAACTCTTTTATTTGTGCACTCTGAGTGTTCCAGTGCTTTGTTTCAGTAAAACCTCCAAAGAACGGTGTACCTTCTTTTCGGACACTACAAGCGTTTTGGCAGAGACCGGGAGTGGAGGTAAGTCTTACCTCAGGGTATCACCCACAGGCGAACAAGCAAGTTGAACGCCTGAACCAGCTACTGCAGTCAAGTCTTGCGAAGCTATTGCAATCAAGAGCAGAATAAGTACTCAAGGTATCTGCCTTAGGCTGAATATGCGCATAACTCGCTTTCCCATTCTTCCACAGTCTCCATTCCAATGTCTTTTAGATTACCAGCCAACCACTGTTCCTCTGGCACCCAAGCTCCAGCGAGATTCCCGCAGTGGACACCTGGTATCAACAAAGAGGGGACATCTGGCATTCTTAATGGAACATCTCCATCAGAAGAGCCAGTAGTATAAACAGCAAGCAGATAAGCGATGCCACACCCTGCTGTTCCAGCCAGAGTCTGGTTGTCTATGAAGGACATTAAATTGAAACTGCCATTCCTGAAACTCAGTCCAAGGTGCATTGAACCCTTCAAGATCGTCAGGCAAATCACTCTGGTTTCTTACAGACTACAACTGCCTTCGCATTTTCGTATCAGTCCCACATTCCATGTGTCTTTGCTAAAACCATATCGTACGTCACTCCTTCACGCTCACACAGGGACCACACCTCCTTCCCTGGTGGAAGTGGATGGTTCTCCAGCCTACACAGTCTGCTCCCTTCTGGATTCCAAGCATCAGCGAGGCTTATACTAACTGGTGGACTGGGAAGGGTATGGATTGGAGGAGCACAGCGGGGTCCTGGCATGCAACATCGCTGACCTCTCTTTAATCTCTGACCTTCACAGGGACCATCCATACCTACCGGCCCCTCATCCCAGAGGCTGCCCTCCTTCGAGGGGTCACAGGGCGGCAAGAGCCACCCATGGGCGGGAGTACTGTTAGGCCCCCAACCACACCCTAGTCAACTGCACCTGGCAGGAATCAGCATGGTCCAGTATAACAGAAGACATGTCACCACTTCATTCGACCTTCGCCTCGTTTTCCTACCTTATTGCCCCAGCCCTGACTCCTCACCCCAAGTCCTGATGTCCCGACTTCGACCACTGCTCTGTCCTTCAACCTCGACCTCAGATCATCCATTAGTATGACGTTTGCTCATCAATTCATTGACTCACGCCTGTCCCTAACCATGATTCTTGCCTTGCACTTTGGAAAAGTAATAAAAAATCCCACACTTGGGTCCTACCTCCTGTCTCCTGCCATTGTGTCCGTGACAGTTGCCATGACCAGTTTTTCAAAAAGTTCACTTATTGTGAAGTTATTCCACAGCTTCTATCATTAGCAGACCAGTTCCCCCGGAAATGTTTTTCAATCGTCCACAGAGATTAGCAACATTTCTGAGCCAGTTTACTTTTTTGGTTTTAAGACTATTTCCACACCAAAATAAATGTCTCTCACTGACAGATATGTCACATATTCCCATGCTTTAATCAAATGGCACAATATGGTCAACAACTCACTCCACACACCCCAGCAAGAGCTCCAAACCCCTCCACCTCACGGTAGTCTTACTCACAAGTGGACAACAACTGAAAATCTGAATGTCCTAGTTTCTGTTTCTAATACGGAGAAATGAGCTCACTCCCTCCTTCAGAACTGCTGAATCCCCTTCAGTATTAAAGGGTCTCAAAACTAACCAGAGTTCAGTTTTCTTCCAATCTCCTTACAGCAACATAAATATGCACCACACCATTTGTCACACTCACCTTTATATTTCCTGATAAATTTATGAGCAGCTACTTGTGTAATGTGCACCATCAACAAATGGCAATATCACACAAACCAACTTTGCCTTCATAATTGTCTGTATCTAAAGGTCATCATCTGTTGAATGCACTTTTGTTTACTCTTGCTGTTCTATGTTTTACATTGTTTTCAAGAAAAGTGTCTGCTAAAGGAATAACCAGAATCTAAATGTAAACAAAACATTGTAAACAAAACTTAGCATTAAGTAACATTAATTCTAAATGACAGAAAACCAGACAGCAGAAGCTCCATTTAATCGTAGTTCCTTACCAGTGGTTCAAGTTCTTTGTGGTCTATCAGATTGAATTCTGTTACAAAGTAGTAGAAATGCTTATAGCATGTATTGACGTGTGCCTCGGCCCCCATCTGGCTCACACAATCAAAGTGGTGGATGTAGACATGCACAAAGACACGAAACAGGAAGGACAGGATTTTCTTTCCCACTTGCATGAAGGTCTTAGGAAAAGGTGTACCTTAAGAAATGAGATGCAAATAACTCATTAAAATCATTCTCATCACTACCATTGAGGCATACTGTATGTCAATGAACATGTGGTGCACAGTGACTGCTGACCCTTATAGCTCAAAGCCACATCCCATACTGCATAAAAATACAGACATACACTGTCTCAGTTTTCTGTCAGGGCCCTATCTATAGACAGCAGTCTTCACCATAACCCACTTCTTCCACTTACTACACTTTCTATGAGGTTTTGCAGGCCTTCAGTTAAAGGTTGTTGCACAGCTAAGAAACCTTCTATTTTCCAAGATTTTCTGTTGCAGTCTTCTGCACATCTCCAAACAGTTTGTCTGCTTAGAAGGAAACATGTTTGTTTACTGCAGGATGTGTTATTGTTAATGTGGGTGTATCCATAACGCTGGTGACAATAAAAATGACCAACAATGCATCTTAGGAGACTTGTGCGATGAACACCAGTACATAAAGTGGAAAGAAACAAACTAGGCTTTCTTAAGAATCACATGTCTGCAACTATGTTTCTGTTTCTCCAAATGTAATGCACAAATTGTATTTCTCTGAGATGTATGTCACTTTGGAGAATAGCATCTGCTAAATGAATAAATGTAGATCTAGATAAAAAGGCTTCAATTTCTTGTAAATTTGTACACTAGATTTTCATGTTAGAAATGTTCCAGTGAAACATTTTCACAGAAACAAAACATTTTTTCCATTTATTTGTTTTTAATTGTAATTTCATCACTTGCCTTTTTGCAGATTTGTCTGCTGCAAAGTGAAAATCACTTGGACTTCCCCATCCCCATAGTCATTCACAGCAAAACACACCACGCCAGAGTGGGAGTGTGAGACTCTCTCCCAGAGTGTTTACAACTTCTGTTTGATTTTTGTCAATGTTGGTGATAAATAAAAATACAAGGAAAGCTGCGCATGTTCATGTGTTAAATCAGTCAACAATCAACATTTGATGTTGTGGCTAATGATGTATTTTTATTTTCAGTCATTTGAAATTAGATTTAATTTTAATGTAGCTCAAGGTTAATAAAAATATTGTTACACTGTATTCTTTATTACAGCTATATCTGAGAGTTTTACAGAACTTACACAGTGAATAAATCCAGTCATGTCTATTATTAAGCATATATTAATGTACAGCAACTAAAAAACAATACCACAAACTGAAAGTGGCCAGGTGGTGACAATGTTGCACCTGTTATTTCAAGTTAATGAGAGATAAAAAAAGTCCACAATGGAATGTGTTCCCTGTCTCACGCCCTATATTTACAGGATAGGCTCTGGAACACGGTGACCCTGCACAGGACAATAAGTTGATGAAAATGGAATGAACAAACAAAAGTTTTAAAGCAAATGTTTAACATAGCTTTATCTCAGGTTTCCACAAAACCTAAGACTGTAAATGAATCAACCGATGTCTAATTTTTTAAATTTCATTTGTGCTTGAAAACAACCAATATGTCACTGTGAACAGAAGTTTAATAATACAGACATAAAAATAAAAAAATCAGAGTTTATTCTTTGGGTCTTAACAGTGTTGGTGGGAAAGATTTGCTCATTGTTGATCTGTACCTCTATCCAGTCCATGAGCAGATTCATGCACTTTGGGGCTCAGAGGGCAGTGGGCTTCTTGTACCGGTGCTCATCCTGCCAGTGGTACTCATATCTGAGGCCACCTGATATGACTGGGCAGGACCAGTCCGTGCACAAGTCGCTGATAGTACCACAGATCAGGTTGACTTGGTTAAAGAAGTCCACAACATGCACAGCCACCCAGTCACTGAGGTCCTCGCCATGGGGCAACTGCACAGCTTGTTTGAGGTCAAGGCCTGCATTAAGTGATGCCTGTGCCTTCTTGCGCAGCTCGAAGCACTGCATGCCAGACTCAAACTTACGCTTCCGCCGGAATGTCATAACTTTGTTGAAGACTTGTTTCAATGCCAGAGACATGACAGCAAAAGTGGTTTTGTTGCTCTTTGTTATCACGTCAGTGTGTCAGTAGTCTCTTCACTTTTCAACTGAAGACACCAAAAAGATTGGTTTTTACCACCTGGATGGTTTTTGTGCACACAATTTTTTTCATTTGTCAAAGTCTTGGGTCCTGACAAAGAAATGAAGGGAAGAGAGTCAGAGAAAAATGTAAGAGAAAGAGAAAGCATGAAGAAAGAAATGAATGACACAGAAAGAGAAGCCAAACAAAGGAGGAGGAGGAGAAATAAAGCAGGGTTGTATCATTTCAGCATGGTCACATGCTCTTTTCTCAGCTGGTCCCAGCTGTTGCAATAAAGTATTAACAGAGGGATTTGTGTTAAGTTCATATTATGGGCACTGAAACCCAGACAGAACAATAAACCTTTAGTCACCAGTGCTCATTTCCTATATTAACACAGCAAATCATTCTCTTGGAGAAAAAACATTTTCATGAGGCAACACATAGATTAAATAAGAATACACTTCAGTTGTCCTTTGACCATACAGCACAGGACAAGCAATTCAGCTTCTCCCTAGCCCAAGGAGATCATGTAATATGAAGCCAAGAGGGAAATGCTATTCATTAAAGCAAGATACATCGTGCTCTGGTAAATTAAAGCAACACTTAGATATCAGCACTGAAAAAATATAAGAAAGAGAAACCAGTTTATAAAAAGATAAAAGAGATCCAAAAAACAGTGAACTATAGAGGCAGCAGTTATTGTAACTGATGGGGCTTCTGCTTTGATCAACTTTAACTTTTATCTAAATAACTTACAACACTGCATCAGCTTTACAGTGATTTATGTATTTATACAGCAAGAATCACCTGGTGATTACTAACTTTCTTCTTGTTGAGCATTGTCTCCCTATATAAGACCTGAGGAAGCCAGCCAGCGGTCATAGATGCACCCCCATGCCCACTGAAGATGATGGCCAACTGCCATGATGGATGAGATGTACCATGATGAGCTCGGGATTCAAGCTACTATACAGCAACAAACTCATTATTACTTGTAAACTGGCTTAGAATTGTTACTTAATCTAGAATGCCAAGGAGAGGTGGGCAGCCACTGGCCCTTGGACCCCCAGAGGTTTTTTTCTCCCTCCATTTTCATTTGGGAGTTTTGTTCCTTTTCTCCGTGGCCAGCAGGCATACTTATAGCTCTATAAAAGCATTTTATTAAGATAGTTGTTAGTCAGCTGTATTCTATGTTTCTTTATCTCATCTTGCCTTATGCCTCTGTTAAAGCGCTCTCTGTCACTGTTGAGAAAAGCGCTCTATAAAAAGAAATTGAACTGAATTGAATTGAAATAGATAAATCACTAAAGCTGAAGATGCAATGTTGTAAGTTATTTTGATCAAAGTTTAATAATGTCAATAATAATGTCAGTTGAGCCACAGCTGGGACAGTAACATTTTAGAAGACATTAATTTCTTGTCCGACACACACACACACACAAACTTGGACGTCCTCGCCATCGCAAATTGTTCAGGTCTTACTAATCTGGACTCGTCTGGTGCTCCGTACTGTCCGCACAGGACAACTCAGTCCTCATAAAGCCGATGTCATCACACATGTCAGCAACACCAAGGTCAACGCGAACACATCGCAAACGTTGAACCGAGTTTTTTGGCTTGTGTCCGCCTCCATTGATGTCGTTATTTCTGTGTTCATCCCGGCGAAACCCAAAAACAACTGAAAGAGAAACGGCTCCTTCCCTCCAAATTTCACAAGCAACAGTACAGCTCTATAACTAAAAGACCTCGTCTCCTCTTCCTGTTCACGGATAAAACCAGTCACCATCTTCCTCCTCTCTGGCAACTTAGCTTTACTTCACAATTTTATTGGATCGCCAGTACCAAGCCCCACCCTACCTACCTGCACCTGACTGACCACATCTCTGTGCTCAAGCGCTGTCTGTGCACGCGCAACAGCTTCCCATGGATTCCACTTACGTCCTGTTTTTAATCTTACAGGAACCGATCTCACCACTGGGTCCCTTGTGCTTGACAATATTAATTCTAAGCCAACCTTGGCACACTTGAATTCTTCTACTAGACTAGTCAGTGGCAACTCCAAGACCCCCTTTCCATACAAAGCCACACTAGTCAAACAATGAGGAACCCGCAACCATCTCCTTATAGCTTTGCTCATAACACCTTCCAGTCTTTCCACCTCTGACATAGAAACCTTATATACAGTTAGCAGCCACCTAATATGAGGCAATAAACCAAACTGCAAGCACCACACCTTTAGTTTCCCTGGTAATAAAGATTTATCAATCTTATTAATTGCCTGCATTACATCCTCTCTTAACCCTTTCACCTGTTCCCTGTCGCTTAAACATCATACCATCTGCCCAAGCTCTTAATTGGCCTTTTAGCCACTGACGGGATCTTTTCCCCATCAGTCTGAAAATTCTCCTGCAATAACTTGTCTTTAACTATTGACAAGCTCCTACACTTGCTAGCTTTAACTTTCAGTCCGGCCAGATTTAGATTTCCATTTAGTTTTGTTAATAAGCGACAAGTACACTGGACGGTAGCAGTAAGCATGGTCATATCATCCATATATGCTCTGTTTGGCAGGAGGCGAGAACTGTCTTTCAGCCTCATACCCCCAACCACCCATTTTGAACATTTTATTATCACCTCCATAGCCATGGTAAAAGCCAAAGGTGAGATTGTGCATCCAGCCATTTTGCCAATCCCCAGCCGCTGCCAAGATGTGGTGTATTGTTTGGTACAAAAATAAAATTGGATGTCTTCAAAATACACCTTAACCAGTCTCGTAATACACTCTGGGACTTAAAAGAAATCAAATGCCTTCCACAACAAAACATGTGGTACTGAACCAAAGGCATTCGCCAAGTCCAGAAAAATCACACGGAGGTCTTTACCTTCTAGGGGGCGCGGTGGCACAGTGGGTTGGACCAGGTCCTGCTCTCTGGGGGGTCTGGAGTTCAAGTCCCGCTTGGGGTGCCTTGCAATGGACTGGCGTCCTGTCCTGGGTGTGTCCCCTCCCCCTCCAGCCTTACGCCCTGAGTTGCCAGGTTAGGCTCCGGTTCCCTGCGACCCCGTATGGGACAAGCGGTTCCGAAAATGTGCGTGTGTCTTTACCTTCTGTCTTGGCCTCCTTGATCCGGTGCCAGATCATACTACAATGTTCTAAACAGCCTGAAAATCCTGCTTTCTGCACAGATGTGTCAATTAAATTGTTTGCCAACAAATATGCAAACAACCTCTGCACCACTACACTAAAAAATATTTTTCCTTCAACATTAAGATGGAAAATTGGCCTAAATTGCCCTATTTGTACCGCGTATTTCTCTTTGGGTATGAATACCCCTCCTGCTCTCCGCCACTCCTTCAGAACGATACCTTTTTTCCATACAACCACCATCTGCTTCCATAAAAATTTAAGGACATCCGGGGCACCTTTGTAAACCCTATAAGGAACCCCATTGGGTCCTGGAGCAGATGCTGCCCTCACATGCCGTACCACCTCTTTCACCCTCGGAGGACACACATCCATTTGCACCACAATCTCCCCTAATGGAGGAATATCTGCAGGCACCTCAAAAACCCTATCTCTTTCACCATCGGTGTACATTTCCTGCAGATACCTCTCCAACTCCCTCCTCTGAGCATTCAAACAACCAGTCTTCTCCTGCTCAAACAAGGACTTCACAAATTTAAATGGGTCCTTAAACAATGCCACTCTAGCCTGTTCCTTCTTCTTTCTCCTCAATCTAAGCTTTTCTGCTCTCCTCAGCACTACTAGTCTACATTTAAACTCTTCCTACAAGATACTAATGCCTCTTCTACCTTCCTCATCTGCTCGTTTCCAAAGTCTTTCTAACTGTCTTCTTTCCCAAATCAGTACATTCCTTTATGTGAGGTGTAGCAGTGGTTGAGGGTGTTTGAGTCTCTGGTGGGGCAGGGGATGTGCTGGTGGTATTTTGGGTGCACATTCCTGAAGTCGGCTTGGTTAAAGTCTGCAGAGATAATGAAAAGGCCATCGGGGTTCTTGTTCTCGTATTTAGTGACGACGTGGTACAGTTCGTTCAAAGTGTTGTGTGTGTTCCCTTGGGGTTGGATGTAAACTGCAGCCATGACCACAGCCGAGAACTCTCTGGACAAGTAGAACTGTTGGCATTTGATCAAAAGGTATTCCAGGTCCAGAGTACAGTTCTGTGAAATCACTTTCACATTCACACACCATGTATCATTAATAAAAAAGCAAACGCCTCCTCCTCTTTTTTTCCCCAATGAATCAGTCCAATCTGCACAGGCTGGACCACATGGTCCGGCATGCTGGTGGCGAGCCACATCCCCGTAAAGCAGAAAACAGCAATTCCATAGATCTCTTCAGAATTTAAGTCGTGCTCTGAGATCGTCCAGTTTGTTGTCCAGAGACTGAACATTGGACAGGAAAATAATCGGCATCAGAGGTTGTAACCTGTTATTGTCATGCCCCCAGGAACGAGCAAAGCAGAGACACCTGTGCCCACTCAAGATAAAAGAGGCTCCGCGTCCACACCCGGGCGCGGATTCTTGCAATTGCTCTGTGCCTTTGCAGTTTCAGCATCTCTCCTCAGCATTTGTTCCTTGCCTGCTCTTGTGTCTTGACCCTTGCCTGTTCTTTGTTTGACCACCGAGTTTTGGATTGCCTGTATTGCCACGTTCATCCCTGGATTGGCGCACACCTGTTCCTGACTCTGACCTTGCCTTGTTCCTTGAACCTGTCCTACGAGATTAAAATCCTACCCTCAACTGGGTCAAAAAATTTGCCTGCATCCAGTCCTCGTCCCTGACAGAAGAATCCACTGAATCAACATGGACCCAGGGGAATTGAAGCAGCTGCAGCGAGCAGTATCTGCGCAGGGTGCGCGACTTGGGGCGCACAAACAAACCCTGCGACAGATACTGGAAGCGATTCAGAACCTGAGAGCCACAGCTCCTGAATCAGAAGCTGCCTTGGCGTCTCCACCCGCCGGTGCAGAAGCAACCCTGATCTCCGTCACCGCCCTCCCCGCGTCATCAGCAGTCGTCCTGGTCCTACCATCAATGGAGCCCTGGCTAGTCACACCAGAAAGATATGATGGGGCAGCCGAAAAATGCCGGGGTTTCATCCTTCAGTGTGAGCTGGTGCTCGCGAACCAACCGCGGGCTTATCACACCGATATGAATAAGATTACTTATATGATTTCCCTGTTGATGGGCCCAGCGCTAGACTGGGCAACGATGCTGTAGGAGAGGAAAGAAAACACGTCTTTTGAAGGTTTCCTTGAGCGTTTTCGGAGGGTGTTCAACCACCCACTGACGGTGCGCGCAGCTAGTGAGCATCTCATGACCATTCAGCAGGGGAATCGGACAGTGGCATCTTATTCCTTGGAGTTCCGGACACTGGCTGAGAAGAGCGGCTGGAACCAAACCCCCCTGCTGACCGTGTTTCGCTGTGGTCTGAACCTCCAGATCCAGGCAGAACTGGCGTTCTGTGGGGGAGATTGGACCTTGAACCATTTAATTGAAAACGCCCTCATTGTAGACAATCTCACCTGGGAACAACTGCCCCGCCTGGGGCAGCACCCAACAGAGACAGAGAGGTCAGCGGAGGTCCCAGAACCCATGCAGCTGGGCAGGGGACGTCTTTCACCGTAGGAGCATGCACAGAAGATCCAGGGCCAGCTGTGCCTGTATTGTGGGGGGGCAGGACACTTTCGAACCAACTGCCAGAGAAGCCCACCAGCACACTGCGCCAGGGAACCAAGGTGAGTGCCATCCGCCACTTTGATGCTCACCTGACAGTACCCTTAGAGGCGAGTTGGGGGTCCTCACACATTCAGACCTGCACATTAGTGGATTTGGGGGCCGCAAGTTGTTTTATGGACATCGACTTTGTGTTACATCGTGGTGTCCCGACACGTAAGTGTGATATCGTCTACCGAATCAAGGCCCTGGACGGGCAGCCGCTGGATATGGGTAAAGTGGAGAGGCAGACCTTGCCTTTACGGGTTCGAATCGGGGTTTGTCATATGGAGGATCTCGTGTTTTACTTAATCAGGACACCTGAAACACCTGTGATATTGGGGTTCACCTGGTTGAAGAAACACGACCCTGTCTTTTCATGGAGTAAAGGGGAGCTGGTAACCTGGGGCCCACACTATAACCTTTCGTATCTAGCCTTGCACTGTCGGGCCACCTCCGTGGAAAGCCCCGACACGCCCGATCCCTTTGTGGTCCCTCCAGACTATCAGGACCTGGCAGAGGTCTTCAGCCGAAGTAAGGCGACTGTTCTACCGCCGCACAGGCCCTGGGACTGCAACATCAATTTGCTGCCAGGTACAACCCCTCTGAGGGGCTGCATCTACCCCCTGTCCCTACCTGAGTAACAGGCACTCTAGGAATATGTCAAAGAGGCCCTTGCCTCTGGATTCATCCAACCATCCACCTCTCCTGCATCTGCTGGGTTCTTTTTTGTAGCAAAGAAGGATGGAGGGCTACACCCATGCATCGATTATCGGGGGCTCAATGCCATCACAATAAAATACCCACACCTTTTGCCACTGATCACTGCATCCTTGGAACAGGTGCAGGGTGCCCAGGTGTTCACCAAACTAGACCTGCATAGCACGTACAATCTAATCCGGATTAGAGAAGGCGATGAGTGGAAAACCGCGTTCAGAACCTCGCTGGGGCATTATGAATACCTCGTGATGCCGTTCGGGCTAGCAAACGCGCCTTCTGTTTTCCAGGCCTACGTGAACCACGTCTTGGGAGGTCTGGTAAACCAGGCAGTCATAGTGTATCTGGACGACATACTGATATGCTCACACACAATGTCAAAACATGTTCATCTGGTCCAACAAGTCTTGTCCCGCTTGTTGGAGAATCGCCTTTACGTAAAGGGAGAAAAATGTCTGTTTCATCAACAGCAGGTTGCATTCCTTGATTTTATATTGAGCAAAGAGGGGGTGGCAATGGATCCAAGGAAGGTGCAAGCAGTCCTTGAATGGCCTTGACCCTCCTCTGTCAAATCTCTGCAAAGGTTCCTAGGGTTTGCTAACTTTTATCGGCGTTTTATTATGGGATTCAGTTCAGTAGCCGCCCCGCTCACCGCTCTCCTGCGAGGGGACAAGAGACGACTGAAGTGGACCAGAGAGGTGCAGAAGGTCTTCCAAGCCTTAAAGGAGTGGTTCACCACTTCTCCGGTTCTACGACACCCCAATCCATTGCTCCCATTTGTAGTGGAGGTGGATGCCTTGGAGATCGAGGTGGGGGCTGTCCTCTCCCAGAGACAAGGTAACCCTCCCAAGCTATATCCTTGTGCTTATTTCTCCAGGAAACTGACAGCAGCGGAACGGAACAATGATATCGGCAACAGAGAACTCCTGGCAATCAAATTAGCCTTGCAGGAGTGGCAACACTGGCTGGAAGGGGCAGTGCACCCGTTTTTCATGTTCACGGACCACAGAAACCTTGAATACTTGCAGAAGGCTCGGCGCCTGAACCCCGGCAGGCGCGCTGGGCCCTATTCTTTACCAGGTTTCGGTTCACAGTGACTTATTGACCTGGGTCAAAGAATGGCAAAGCAGACGCATTGTCAAGGATACACAGCTGAGACCCAGAACCGGCAGAACCGGCCCCCGATCTTGCCAGAGCAGTGGGTCCTGGCCTCGGTGCGATGGAGTCTACATCAGGAGCTTCAGGAGGCTTGCTAGGAGGACCCGAGCCACCGAACCAGCCAGAGGGTAAGGAATACATCCCAGTTCAGCTCCGACCCTCCCTTTTACAGTGGGCACATGACTCCCCAGCTGCGGGACACCCCGGAGCTCAGTGAACCCTGTCACTCCTTCACGGCCGCTACTGGTGGCCATCCATGGAGGAGGATGTGCAGGAGTACATCGAGGCCTGTGAGACCTGTGCTCAAGCCCAAACTCCCAGCCAGAAGCCCGCAGGCCTGTTGGAACCCTTGCCCGTCCCAGCGCGTCCCTGGTCACATGTGTCGGTTGACTTCCTGGTGGACCTGCCCCTGTCACAAGGTAACAACGTGATACTTACCATCCACGACCTGTTTTCTAAGGCTTGCCGCCTGATACCCCTGCCGCAGCTCCCATCTGCGTTGGATACAGCAGAGGCATTATTCCAACACGTTTTCCGCCTGTACGGCCTTCCTGAAGATATCCTCTTGGACCGAGGCCCACAGTTTACCTCGCAACTCTGGAAGGCTTTCTGGCGGAGACTGGGTGTGGCGATAAGTCTTACATTGGGATACCACCCACAGGCGAACAGCCAGGTCAAGAGGTTACACCAAGACCTGGGATGATATCTCCGCTCATACTGCAGCCACAAACAGCACCAGTTGGCCCAATATCTGCCCTGGGCAGAATATCCACACAACTCCATGCCTCACTCTTCCACCGGTATCACGCCCATCCAGTGCGTCCTAGGTTAGCAGCCACCCGTTTCCCTGGTCCCCAGAACAAACCGAGATTCTGGCAGTTGACGAGTGGTATCGGAACAGAGGGAGACCTGGAGGAAAGTCTCAGCCAGGATACGGCACATTACCCAACGTCACAAGCACCAAGCAGATCATCACCGGCACCAGATCTCCTTCCGTCCCCGGCAATGGCTATCAACCAAGAACCTGAAAATGCGACTCCCATCTTGTAAGTTCAGCCCCCGGTTTATTGGACCCTACCAGATTATCCATCAGATAACTCCCGTTACCTACTGTCTACGTCTGCCCCCGTCTCTCCAGGTTCACCCATCTTTTCATGCGTCCCTGTTTAAACCCTATAAAGTGTCTCACCTCCAGGCCCCGAGGACTACCGAGCCACCCGGCCAATACAGGTGGATGGGACCCCTGCGTACCGGGTCAAGGAACTCTTGGATTCCCGCCGACGTCATGGCTGGCTGCAATACCTGGTCGACTGGGAGGGCTATGGCCCGGAGGAATGCAGCTGGGTACTGGCGTCTGACATTCTAGATCCAGACTTAACTGCTTCCTTTCACAGAGACCACCCGGATCGCTCAGTGCCTCGGCCTCGGGGACGTCCTCCTCGGTGTGTGGCGGGAGCCGCCCATAGGGGGTGGTACTGTACTGTCACACCCCCAGGAACAAGCGAAGCAGAGACACCTGCGCCCACTCAAGACCAGGGATAAAAGAGGCTCCGCGTCCACACCCGGGTGCGGATTCTTGCAATTGCTCTGTGCCTTTGCAGTTTCAGCATCTCTCCTCAGCATTTGTTCCTTGCCTGCTCTTGTGTCTTGACCCTTGCCTGTTCTTTGTTCGACCACCGAGTTTTGGATTGCCTGTATTGCCACGTTCGTCCCAGGATTGACCCGCTCCTGTTCCTGACTCTGACCTTGCCTTGTCCCTTGAACCTGTCCTACGAAATTAAAGTCCTACCTGCAATTGGGCCCAAAAATTTACCTGCGTCCAGTCCTCGTCCCTGACGGTTATTAAGATATTAAGGTAAGTTACTATTAAGGTATTGAAGGAACATTCATTGCCAGTTCCATTAACCATTGCAGAGCGCTTTAGATTCTATTCAGTAACTCAGGAACCACAGGAGGGTGTAGCAAAATTTGAAGCCAAGGTATGACGTCTGGCATAAAAATATGACTTTAAAACATTTCTAGATGAAGCACTAAGAGACAGGTTTGTTTATGGGTGATTTGAAGGTATCCAGAGAAAGCTACTAACTGAAAAGGAACTGACATTAAGAAGGGCTATAGAGACTGCAGTGGTGATGGAGGCAGCCCAAAAAGACACCCAGGCAAAGAATGCTGGCGCTAGCAATACCCCAGTCACATCCAACACTGGGGTATGAATATCAGTAGTTTCGAAACAGATTGATCGGGGTAAATGGAAGTCAGACAGACACAGGTTATGCCACCGCTGCGGAGGCTCAGATCATGCTCCCCTAACCTGTTCATATACAGACAAGACATGCAATGCCTGCCATCAGAGAGACCAAAAGGCAAGCATGTGCCATGAGAAGAAACCCCAGTCAAGCCAGAGGGGGCAAATGCACACCATGCATAACTGAGATGATGGCAGTGCTAGTGATTTAGAGGACCCGGAATCTCAACCCATCCAAAAGATGATGTGCAGTTACACAGCAGCAAAGCCACTCACGTGAATGGTGAAAGTCGAGGACAAACTCTTGGAGATAGACTGACACAGCTTCGGGGGTGAGTGTTGTAAACTAAGTTCAGTTTCACCAGATGTTTCCTGGGCTCCCTGCCCACGAGGCCAAGATGTCACTTATAGTCTATTCTTGTGAAAAGTTGGAGGTGATCAAGAAGGATAAGGTGGAGGTCGAAGAACTAGGAAAGTTGTTTGCTCTAGATCTGTACATAATTAAAGGTACTGGACCCCCACTTGTTGGAAGAGAATGGTTATGTAAGATGGCCAACTGGGAAGAGGTCCAGAGAGCTTTTGAAGTTGATCCTACAAGCTGAATGGTAAGAAAGGAGCAACATCTCGTATCATGGAGTAAGGAGTAAGAGTCCACTACAAGAAATGGTAAAAAAATACCCAGTGGTATTTGACAAGAAACTGGGAAAATTAAAGGGCATTAAAGCAAAGTTAAGCTTAAAAGAAGGAGCAGTTCCGCAGTTTCATAAAGCTCGGCCAGTCTCATTCGCCAGAAGACCTATGGTTGAACAAGGCATTGTTAGAACTAGGGGCAGAAGGAGTAATTGAAAGTGTCCAGGCCTCAGAATGGGCTATTCTGTCCTATTGTGACCCCATTAAAACAAGATGGTGAAGTGAGTGTGTTTGCAGAGTTTTCAGTGACAATTAATTTGCTACTAAAGATGCCAATTTATCCACTACCACAGATCGAATAAATTTTTGCGAAGTTAGTCGGGGGAACTGTGTTCGATACACTCGACCTGGCATCAGCATACTTATAGATGGAGGTGGAGGAAAAATTCAGACATTTGTTACCCGTAAATATTTGCTTGGGTCTGAAACGCTACAAGCATCTGGTTTTTGAGGTAGCCTTCACCCCTATGCTATGGCAACAGGCCATGGACCAAATATTAAGAGACATCACCAAAACACAACCCTTCCTGGATCGGGGCCTTGGCGTGGCGGAAGGGCTTGCGTGATCTAGGGATCTCTATGTCGTCAGGAGCATTATGCTCCTGGTAGGGTCTCCCAAGGCGAACAGGTCTGGAGAGAAGATCCAGACTAACACGATCCAAAAACCTCCATGAAAAATGGAAACAGAAGAATGTTTACCCTGCTCGGAATAGGGTCACCAGGACCTACCCCTGGAGCCAGGCCTGGGGGTAGTGTGCCTAGGTGAGCGCCTGGTGGCAGTGCAGCCCACGTAGCCCGGCCGGGCTCAGCCCAAAAAGGCATCGTGGGGGGGCCATGTGGGCCCACCACCTGCAAGGTCCAGCATGGGGGTCCGGTGCTATGTATACCTGGTGGCGGGATGGGGCGGGGTGGCGCATGGCGTCACAGTCCTGCGGTCTGTCTGTAAGGAAGTCCAGAATCCAGTTGCAGGTGGTAGTCTGGACCCCAAGGTCAGTCAGCTTGGTGATCAGCTTTCCTGGCTGGATGGTGTTAAAAGCAGAACTATAGTCCAGGAAAAGCATCCTGACATATGTTCTGCTACAGTCCAGGTGTTGTAGAGTATGGTGGAGGGCCATGGCCATCACATCGTCCACCGACCTGTTAGGCCGATAAGCGAACTGTAGAGGGTCAACGGTGTCAGGGACCACAGAATTGATGTGAGTAAGTACCAGTTTTTCTAGGCACTTCATGGCTACTGGTGTGAGCGCCACTGGTCTAAAGTCATTCAGGGAGGAAGCGTCTGACTTTTTTAGGACTGGTACGATGATGGAGGACTTGAATATGCGCGGGACTACTGCTTGTGATAAGGAAAGGTTGAAAATGTCCATGTACACACCTGCTAGTTGTTCAGCACAGGTCTTTAGGACTCTGGGTGATACGCCATCTGGACCTGCTGCCTTACGAGGATTCACCTGCTTCAGAGCCTTCAGGACCTGTGTGTGTGTCACCTGGAAAGCAGAGTTCTCAGGGTCACAGGGGAGCTTGATGGGGGTATCCACGTTGAGTCTGTCGAATCTGGCATAGAAACTGTTGAGGCTTTCTGGTAAAGTGATGTCTCTAGCCTCTGTGATGTCTGTGTTATCCCTGTAGTTTGTGACTGCCTGGATTCCTTGCCACATACTGTGTGTGTTGTTTTGCAGATAGAGGCTTTCAAGTTTTTGGGAATGTGCCCTTTTTGCTGCTCTGATTGACTTGCATAGGTCGTATCGGGCCTCTTTATACCTCTCACTATCCCCAGACTTGAAAGCCTCACGTCTTTTCCTGATCTTCCTGCGTACATCAGCATTGAACCAGGGCTTTTGGTTTGGAAAAACCCGAACAGTTCCGGAGGGGACACAGATTGAGGTACACCAGCTGATGTAGTCACTGACAGTCTCTGTGTAATCGTGAATGTTGTTTGTAGCATCTTTGAAGATGTTCATGTCTGAGACCTCTAGGCAGCTTTGCAGATTAGCCAGTGCACTGTCAGTCCAGATGTTAATAGTCCTGACTGTGACCGGGTTAGCCTTCAGCCGTTTAGTATATATGGGCTTTAGCAAGATTGTCAAGTGGTCAGATTTCCCAAAGTGAGGTTTAGGCACAGCTGTGTATGCGTTCCTGATGTTACTATAGCAATGGTCCAGTGTATTTTTGCCCCTAGTGGGAAAGGACACAAACTGAAAAAGCTTTGGCATAATTTTTCTGAGATTGCAATGATTGAAATCTCCCAAGATAATGAAAGCACTGTCGGGATATGTATTTTCATGCTTGATGATCGTGTTGTGCAATTCGTTCAGTGCAGCCTCCTCCTTGGCAGAGGGGGGGATGTACACAACACTCACAATAACACATTGCAGTTCTCTGGGTAAATAAAACGGTCTACACTTTAAGGTCAAATATTCCACATCCTCCGAACAGAATTGTGAAATAACCTTACAGTCAGTGCACCAGGTCTTCTTGACATGGATGGCCGTTCCTCCACCACGAGTCTTGTCACTATCCACTGTGTCGCGGTCGGCTCTGAAGATCATGTGCCTTCCGGTGTTATGGGTTCGTCAGGCGTATGCTGTCCCAGCCACGTTTCACAAAAACACAGCATGGAGCAGTCCTGTACATAACGCTGTGTAGATATCCGTGCGTGCACTTTGTCCATTTTATTTTCCAGAGACTGGACATTAGCCAACAGTATGGCTGGGAGGGTTAGCCTGCCTCTGCTAACCAAGCGCAGGAGTCTCCACTTGGCTCCTCTCTGCCTTCCGCATCTCCTCTTCGGCCTGTTGTTATTAGCCCTACTGGGGCTCGGCCTGGCATTGCGAGTAGCTCGGGGAAGGAAGCCAGCACACTTGAATTAAAGAGTAAACTCTGACTTCGCTCTCTTAGCTCTATTAAACTCGCCAGGTCATAACTAAATTTATGTCTTGTTGTTTCCATTAACATGATCTGTTGCCATTGTATCCTAGCGTGATCTGTTGCCATTGCCCTTGTTTGGCTTGTTTGGCTCTCAGAGCTCCGCGACGTCGCACACAGGGGAGCACCATAGTTGAGAGAGATTCAGCAGGGAAGCCGTCAAGCTGAAGAAGGAGGCCTTTAGGGCCCGGTTGGCTCTGGGGACTCCTGACTCAGCAGACAGGTACTGGCAGGTGAAAAAGGCAGCAGCACCTGTGGTTGCAGAAGCAAAATCCCGGGCATGGGAGGAGTTTGGAGAGGCCACAGAAAACGACTATCGGTTGGCTTCAAAGAGGTTCTGGAGAACCATCCGCCAGCTCAGAAGGGGTCAGAGGAGTTTCGCTCAGGCTGTGTTTAGCAGGAGTGGAGAAACTCTGACCTCTGACGAAGACATTGTCAGGAGGTGGAAGGAGCACTTTGAAGAACTCTTAAGGGCTGTCAGAGTCCATTTCCCTGAATGAAGTCACCGAGGTAGTTGGTAAGCTCCACAGTAGCAAAGCACTGGGGGTGGATGAGATCACCCGGAAATGCTCAAGGCCCTGGATTTTGCAGGGCTGTCATGGTTGACACGCCTCTGCAATGTTGCATGGACCTTGGGGACAGTGCCCTTGGATTGGCAAACTGGGGTGGTGGTCCCTATCTTTAAGAAAGGGGACCGGAGAGTGTGTGCTAACTATCAGGGCATCACACTTCTCAGCCTCCCTGGGAAAGTCTATGCTGGGGTGCTGGAGAGAAGGCTCCGGCCGATAGTTGAACCTCAGATTGAAGAGGAACAATGCAGATTCCGTCCTGGCCCTGAACACTGGGCCAGCTTTTTACCCTCTCACAGATCATTGAAGGGGCATGGGAATTTGCCAATCCAGTCTACATGTGTTTTGTGGACTTGGAGAAGGCCTATGACCATGGTCCCCGGGAAATTCTGTGAGAGGTGCTTCAGGAGTATGGGGTACCGGGGCCACTACTGCGAGGGCCAGTCGGTCCTTGTACATACGGAGTGAAAGCTGTGTCTGCATACTCTGCATTAAGTCAAGCCTGTTCAGTGTGGGTGTTGGACTCCGCCAAGGTCCTGCCTTGTCTTCACTCCTGTTTGTGGTGTTCATGGACAGGATATCAAGGCGCAGTCGAGGTCAGGAGGGCATTCTGTGTGGGAGTCGGAAGGTGACGTCTCTGCTTTTTGCAGATGATGTTGTCCTTTTGGCACTGTCACGTGGCTGCCTCCAGCACGCACTGGAATGGTTTGCAGCCCAGTGTGAAGCGGTGGGGATGAGGATTAGCACTTCAAAGCCTGAGTCCATGGTTCTTTCACGGAAAAGGATGGTATGCCCCCTCTAGGTAAGGGGAGAGTTTTTGCCCCAGGTGGAGGAGTTCAAGTATCTTGGGGTCTTGTTCACGAGTGAGGGAAGAAAGGAGCGTGAGATCAGCCACAGACTGGGAGCAGCGGCAGCAGTAATGCGGTCGCTGTACCGGACTGTAGTGGTGAAGAGAGAGCTGAGCCATAAAACGAAGCTCTCCATTTTCCGGTCAATCTACGTCCCTACCCTCACCTATGGTCATCAGCTCTGGGTGATGACCGAAAGAATAAGATCGCGGATACAAGTGGCTGAAATGAGTTTTCTCCGCAAGGTGTTGGGACTCACTCTTCGTGACAGGGTGAGGAGTTCGGACATCCAGGAGGAGCTCAGAGTAGAGCCGCTACTCCTTCACATTGAGAGGAGTCAGGTGAGGTGGTTCGGGCATCTGATAAGGATGCCCCCAGATGCCTCCCTTTGGAGGTATACCAGGCACGGCCAACTGGGACGAGGCCCCGAGGTCAGCCCAGGACTCACTGGAGCGATTACATCTCACAGTTGGCCTGGGAACGGCTGGGGATCCCCCAGGTTGAGCTGGAGGAAGTTGCGGGGGACAGGGGCGGCTGGGCCTCTCTGCTCTCCCTGCTGCCACCGCTACCCTTTTAGGACAAGCGGGACAGAAGATGGATGGATAGATGGACCAAAACACAATGTTATCTTGACATTATAATCATCACGGGTCAGACTGAGGCAGAACACTGGACCAACCTGCATCTAGTAATGACACGCCTACAGGAGTACTGAATAAGACTGAATGGGGATAAGTGTATTTTCAGCTCACCCAAGGTACACTATTTAGGACATGTGTTCGACAAAGAGAGGTTGCATAAGTCAAAAGAAAAAGTGAGAGCGTTGCTGGATGCGCTGACTCCCAAAGATGCACAGCATGTAAGAGCTTTTTATAGTATCCTCAATTGCTACAGATTGTTTATGCCCAATATGGCAGAGATTTTACATCCTTTAAATCACTTATTGAGAAAAGAAAGTTGATCTGTATGGGGTGACCAAGACCAAGAATCTTTCAAGAAAGCCAAGGAACTGATGGCCTCAGAAGAGGTTCTATGTCATTTCGATCCAGAGTTGCCAGTTGTCTGTCTGTAGATAGCCTATGGTTTAAGGGTTGTACTGTCCCATATCATGTCCGATAGTAACGAGAAACCCATAGCATTCTTATCCCAGACACTCACGGATCTGGAGACACATTATGCCATGGTGGATAAAGAAGGTTTGGTTGTAGTTGGGGGAATACGTAAGTTCCAGTAGTATGTGGAATGTAGACACTTTACATTAGTGACTGACCATCAATCATTAGCCGCCCTGTTTCATCCACATCGGAGGGTACAAGTTACAGCTGCTGCAAGAATCCAAAGTTGGGCACTGTTTCTACGAGGATTTCATTATGATATAATCTACCATAAATCTGACAAGAACAGCAATGCTGATGGGTTCTCCTGACTTCCATTGCCACTAAATGACTGTTTAGAAGACATTGACTTGTATCATGTTGAAATGGTTGATCCTCTGCCTCTATCGGTCAAGAAATAAGGCTAAACACTCAGAGGGACCTTATACTCAGTCAAGTGTTTCAGGCAACAATGAAGGGCTGGACCTCAGCACCAGATCAGAATAGTCCCCTGAAACCATATTGCCAAAGACGGAATGAGCTGACAACACATGATCGATGTCTACTATGGAGTGTTAGAGTGGTTGTGCCCCCTGCCTGTCGACAAGTGGTCAACATCTTACATGGTGGACACTTGGAAGTGGTGAAGCTAAAAGCCCTGGCTTGAAGCTATGTGTGGTGGCCAGATATGGACCAAGAAGTAGAAGAATTGGTTAAAAAGTGTGATGAGTGTCAGCAGTGGAGACCATCCCTGGGCCTTGCTCCCTTGCACCTATGGGAATACCCGGATACCCCCTGGCAAAGAGTACACATGGATTTTGTGAGTCCAATCCAAGGTAGTATGTACTTGGTAGTGGTGGATGCATTTTCTAAGTGGCCTGAGGTGATCAGGATCCATTCCACCACAGCCGCCTGTCTTATGGAAGAAAAGAGAGCTTTATTTGTGTCACGCCCATGGCTGCGCAATGATCCGACTCACCTGTGGCTGATCAGGGAGATTGAGCATAAAAGGACGATGCCGAACCGCCCAGATTGCGGAACCTCTTCAAGCCTTCCGCTCATCCACTGCTGTACTCTCCTGTGCTTTCGCCTGTGTTCCTGTTCCCTAACTCTATGTCCCTGTCCCGAAGTTTTGATCTTTTTGCTTTGTTCCTGGATTACAGTTTTCGGATTCTCCTTTTTACTTTGACGTTCACTCGGTGATCCCTGCCTGTTGCTGACGATTCTCTCCACCTGTCCCTTGTCAGTCTGTCAGCGAAGGAAAATGGTGCAGCTGCACTTGGGTCCGACGCCTCCTTGCAACCATGACAGAGGGTTCTGCCTCACCTTTGGACCCAGCCGTAATGAAGCGCCTACAACAGGTGCTCTCATCTCAGAGCATGCTGTTAGGCTCCCACGAGCAGACCCTGACCAGATTCGCTGAGGTGTTTCAGGGACTGGTTTGAGTCCTGCAGGAAAAGGGAGTGGTGGATCTGCACGAAACCCCAGAGCGCGAAACGGCAGCTCAGTCTGCACCACACATCCCAGACCAAGACCCACGCCTAGCCACCCCAGAGCGCTACGACGCTACTCCAGCTCGTTGTCAGGGCTTCCTCATACAATGTGAACTCATCTTTTCCAGTTTGCTTCACGTGTACCAGACAGCTGAAAGCAAGATAACCTACATCCTCGTGCTACTGACTGGCTCGGCGCTCAGGTGGGTCATGGCTGCGTGGGAGGGTACTTAGGGTACAAGAAGCACTTCCTGGAGGTCTTTGGCCACCTTTTGTCTGCGTGTGCAGCCAGTGATCATCTGATGCAGATCCAGCAGGGGGAGCACTCGATGGCTGACAACTCTCTCGAGTTCCGCACCCTGGCGGAACAGAGTGGGTGGAACTGGTGAGTTTTTGGCATGGGCTGAGCTGTCGGATCTAGGTTGAGCTCTAGTACCGAGGGGAAAACTTGACCTTGGATCGGTTCATCGAAACAGCGATGACCACTGATAATCTGGCCTGGGACCAAGAACCCGAACCCAGACCGTGACCTCCAACTCTTCAAATCACTGGATAAGTGCCAGAACCCATGCAGGTTGGGCAGGGGCGCCTGACCCCTAAAGAACAACAGCACCAGTTCAGGAATCGCCTGTGCTTGTACTGTGGCAGTTCTGGTCACTTTTTTCTTATTATTATTTTATTTTTTATAGCGCGCTCTTCTCACGCAGTGACACAGAGCGCTTTCAAGCATAAGGCAAGAAAAACAGATACAAACAAAGAAGACGGTCAACTAATGGCTACCATAATGAAGAACTTATTATAGAGCTATAAGCATACCTACTGGCCACCGGGAAAAGGAACAAAAACTCCCAACTGTAAGCTGAGGGAGAAAAAACCTCTGGGGGTCGTAGCCCACCCCTCCTGGGCATTCTAGAAAATAACAATTTGTAAGCCAGTGTTTAACAAGTAATTATAATGTTGGTGAATGGCATCTTGGATCCCCCACTCGGCATGGAACGTCTCGATCGTCACGGCAGAGGGGCATCATCCTCTGTCAGCACGGAATTCGTCTGTCACCACTGGCCAGCCTCCTCAGGTCTTATGTAGCGAGATAGTTCTCAACAAGAAGATAGGACAGAGTTAGTAATTTGTTACTTAAGTAAATTTAAAACGCATTTTTGTAAAGGTGATAAAATAGATAACCAAGGCAGGTTGAATTACATTACGAGGTGGAATGCCTGAATGAACACATAAGTCTTAAGTCGGGATTTGAAAACAGAAATAGACGGGGCATTTCTGACAATAACTGGTAGACTATTCCACAGTTTAGGTGCTCTATAACTAAAGGCGCGACCTCCTACTGAGGTCTTATTGATCACAGGTACTTTAAGGTAACCTGCATCTAATGAACGGAGATATCGTCCTGGGATATAAAGATTAATGATCTCACAAAGGTAAGCTGGAGCAATGCCATGTATTGCCTTATAGGTCAAAAGTAGGATTTTATAATCAACTCTATAAGAGACCGGGAGCCAATGCAAGGATTTAAGTACCGGTGTTATATGGTCGTACTTCCTAGTTCTAGTAACAATTCTCACAGCAGCAGCATTTTGTACCAACTGTAGCCTGGATACAGTCTGGTACGGACAACCTAACAATAAAGCATTACAGAAATCCAGCCTGCTAGAAACAAAAGCATGAATCAGTTTCTCAGAATCCCGTCTACAAAGGAATCGCCGCATTTTAGCTATGCTTCTTAATTGAAGGAAACACGACTTAGTCAAAGCATTTACATGCAATACAAATGACAGCTTTCCATTCAGCAGGACACCCAAATCCTTGACACAATCGGTACGCTTGAAGGTAATACCATTTGTTGTAAAGATTGACGTGATTGTCACTTCCGTGCAGCCTGCCCGACCCGACCCGGACATAAGGTTAGTTGTCCTCGCCTTGTGAGCACACAGTTAATGCTTCCGGTGGTTCTTGCATGGGGGAATAATCGGGTCAGTATGCGGGCACTGACAGATTCAAGTGCAGCGGGGTGCTTTGTGGACATCAGCTTTGCAAATGCTCGACAAGTACCCAGGTAGACATGTGACATTGCGTTAAGAATCAGTGCCTTGGATGGACAGCCTCTACAGACCGGGGTCGTAGATGCCCACACGGTCCCGTTATGCCTGGGAGTAGGGGTGTGTCATCATGAGAAGCTCGGGTTCTTTTTGATTAAGTTTCCAGACAACCCCATCATCCTGGGTTTCCTCTGGTTGGTACAGCACGACCCGGTGTTTTGCTGGAGTAAGGGAGAACTGGTTGCGTGGAGGTCCCAGTGTAGTAAGGCTTGTCTGTCCGATAGGCAGGCAGCAATGCGTGCAGAGATGTCTGACGCACCAGGTGGAAAGGAGAGGAAGAGCTGAGTATCATCAGCATAGCAGTGGTATTTGAATCCATGGGAGGCTATGACCAGACCAAGGAAGGAGGTGTGAATCGAGAAAAGAAGAGGACCCAATACTGAGCCCTGTGGGACACCGGTTGAGAGAGGTATCTTAGTGCCGCACCTTTGATCCCAAGTTGATTAAGAGAGGAGAGTACAATCAGGTGGTTGACTGCAGACAGATCAAGGATGATGAGGACCGACGCGAAGGAGGCGGCTCTAGCAGCTTGAAGAGCATCAGACACCGCCAGAAGAGCTGTCTCAGTGGAGTGACCAACTTTGAAACCAGACTGATAACCATGGAAGAGATGGTTCCGGGTGAGGAAATCAGACAGTTGAGACCAGGCTGCCAGCTCTAGGGTTTAAGACAGGAAAGAGAGAAGAGACACCGGTCTGTAGTTTTCAACCAGATTGGGATTCAGGGAGGGTTTTTTTATAGAGGTAAAATTAGAACGGTTTTGAAGGCAGCTGGGAAACAGCCAGAGGAGAGCGAGGAGTTGATGATCTTAGAGATGAAGATGGAGATGGAGAGTTGCGGGGAAATGCTCTGTAGGAGTGACGATGGGATCGGATCAAGCAAGCAGGTGGTGGCTCTGCGCAATATCAGGAGGAGGCAAATCTGTATACTCCAACATTTTCTGTTTAAATGCCGCTCCTATAGCATCCTTAAACAACATAGTTAGCTCTATAAAGTGTACAATCTGCTTGCTCTTCTAATGTAACACTACATCAAGTCACAACATAATAACCATAATAGCCTGCCACACCTGGAGCTGTCTGCTCACATAAGCCAGAAACTTCCAATATCGTGCCCTACCCCAACGATCAAGACACGTCCGCTCCTGCACCACGTTACTTTCTCCCTCTCACACAAAATCAGTCGTACCATTTACACTACCAATAGGCAATGAATTCACCTTAATGATCACCTTCACTTTTGTGTTTTTGTCCATGTTCCAGGAGAAACACTATTTCACTGCTATGTGTGTCCTAAACGTATTGTGGGAATGACAGTAAAGTTAGCATAGACATGATTTTGAGAACTGATTGACCACAACAAGGATAGCGGTGTTACTTTCAGATGAGGAGGTCAGTAATGAAGTCAACGGCCACATGGGACAATTGCCAGGAGGGTACCGGCAGTGGTTCCAGCAGCCCTGTGGGTCTCTGGCTTGGGGTCTTGGCCTGGGCACAGACCTTGCATGCCTCCATGAATTTTTGGATGTCATCCTGGAGAGAGGGCCACCAGAATCTCTTCTGGATCAAGGAGAGGGTCTTGCAACCTCCTGGATGTCCTGCAGCCGTGGAGTCGTGCACCCAGCGAAGCAAGGAAGATTGGAGTCACGCCGGGATCATAGTCTCTCCCCTCAGGCTGATTAGCAGGACCCAGTTCCTCCTCTTGGACAGCTCACGGGTCCTGTTGAAATTGCCATTGACAGGCATGACATAACAGGAGGCTGGCAAGATGGGTTCTGGGATGGCTACGTTCTGGTCTCTGTCTTGCAATCTAGATAAAGCCTTCGCTTTTGTGTTTTTGGACTGAGGCCGATATGAGACGTTGAACCTGAAGTGGGTAAAAAAACAATATCCTCTGTGCTTGCTTGGGATTAAGGTGACTGGCTTTTTTCAGATACTCCAGGTTGCAGTGGTCAGTAAGAACCAGGAAAGGGTGAGCTGCCCCCTCAAGTCAGTGCCTCCATTCTTCCAAAGCCAACTTAATGGCTGACAACTCCCAATTCCCGATGATGCAGTTGCTCTCAGTCAAGGATAATTTCTATGAAAATAGGCACATGGGTGGAGTTTTGGTGGGGATGCCTGTTGCTGGGATAGCATGGCCCCTACCCCACCACTGAGGCATCAACCACTACCACGAAGGGAAGGTTGGGATCTGGGTGTCCTGGGGAGGTGGTGAACCTTTCCTTCAGCTCCTGGAAGGGTTCTACGGCCTCTGGTGACCTGTTGAGCTGGGTTCACTTCCCTTGCAACAGGGAGTTAAGGGGAGCTGGAATATCGCTGAACTCCCGGATGAAGTAACAGTAAAAATTTGCTAACTACAGGAACCGTTGTAAGTCCTTAACTGTAGTGGGTCATGGCTAATCAGGAACCACACAGACCTTCTTGGGATCCATTTCTACACCCTTTGGGCTCAGGACGAGGCCCAGAAAAGAAACGTGATCCTGGTGGAACAGGCATTTCTTGCCTTTCATGTACAGGTTATTAGCCCACAAGCTCTGCAAGACCTGGCAAACGTGTTGTATGTGTTCGTCCTCTGACCTAGAAAATATCAGGATGTCATCTAAATACACCAATACACACTTATTGATGTGATTCCCAAGTACATGGTTTCAAGTTTCAAGTTTATTGTCATAGGTACAAGTACTGTGTACAAGTATCATGAAATTCTTTTCTTGAATGCTTCTTCACAGACTATGGACAAAGACAAAGACAATGGAAATACTGCACAAAACAAAACAATGACAATGGCAATGACAGTGAGTAATGCAAATAGCAATAACAATAAATAACGGTAATTATAATGTAACGGTAATTAACGGTGAAGCCAGAGAACTCAGAACATGAGAATGCTTAAAGTGACTTTGTGATTTACCAACGTGCTTGGGTGGAGCAGTCCAACTCTAGTTACTAAAGGTGGCACATTGCTGAGTGTTGTATACTCTTACAGCACTGGGGTAAAAGCTGTTCCTGTACCTAGCAGTGCGGATTTGAATAGACCTGAGCCACTTTGCAGATGGCAGAGAAGAGAAAAGTGCCTGTGTGGGGTGACTGACCTTTCATGATAGTCTTCTGAGGCAGTGTGTGGTGTAGGTGTCCTGGACTGCTGTTAGGTGTGTGCTGATGATTTCCTGAGCTGTTTTGACTACCCTCTGCAGGGCTTTCTTGTCCTGGGTGGAGCAGCTGCCACACCAGGATGTAATACACCCTGTGAGGACGGACTCCACAGTGTAGAAAGTGGTGAGGACTGTAGTGGACATCCTGGCTTTCTTCAGATACCTGAGGAAATGAATACGTTGATGGGCCTTTTTGGTGGTTGATGCTGTGTGCTCAGTCCATGTGAGTTTGGCAGTGAGGATGACTCCTAGGAATCTGAAGCTGTTGACCCTCTCTACAATGTCCCCTCCTGTGTATATGGGTGCATGAGCCGTATCCTGTTTTCTGAAGTCAATCAGAAACTCCTTAGTTTTACTGGTTGTTGTCCTGGCACCACTCTGCCAGGAGCCTCACTTCCGTTCTTAGGCTGTCTCATTGTTGTTGGTGATCAGACCCACAATGGTGGTATTGTCAGCAAACTTTATGATGGTGTTGGAGCTGTGCCTGGCCACACAGTCATGTGTGAACAAGGAATACAGCACCGAGCTCAGGATGCTTCCCTGTGGAGTGCCAGTGGGGAGGAAGTATTTCTGCCAATTTGCCAATGCTGGGGTCTGTTGGTGAGGAAATCCATAATCCAGTTGCACAATGTGGCACTCAGCCCCAGACCTAGTAGTTTGTGGATCAGTTTGGTTGGGATGACAGTGTTAAATACCAAGCTATAGTCCACAAACAATAGCCTTGCATAGCAGTTTTTATTGTCCAGGTGAGCCAGAGTGGTGTGAAGTGTGTGTGATATTCCGTCTTCAGTGATCTGCTGTGGCAGTAGGCAAACTGCACTGGGTCCAGAGTGTCTGGGATGGTGTCCTTAATGTGTCCCAGCACCAGCCTCTCCAAGCATTTCGTTGCAATGGGGGTCAGTGCCACTGGGCGATAGTCATTAAGGCAGCTCACTTTGTTTTTTTAGGAACGGGGATAATGGTGGTGTTTTTGAAACAGGTGGGTACAGCTGAGCTTTTTAAGGAGGTGTTAAATATGTCCGTGAAGACAGCAGCCAGTTGCTCACTGCATGTTTTTAAAACTTGCTCTGGAATTCCATCCGGACCAGCAGCTTTGCGAATGTTGACTTGGCTAAAAGTTTTTCTCACTTGTGCCACAGAAATGGTGAGACTGGTGTTATCATGCAGCGCTGTGGGAATTTGCACCGGGGGGTCTTTGTTCGCGAACTCAAAATGGCCGTAAAATGCGTTCAGTTTGTCAGGGAGAGATACAGCGGCACCTGTCAATGTCAACCTCTATGGTTTATAGTCTGTTAAAGTTTGGATTCCCTGCCACAACCTGCGTGCTTTTTGAGTGCAGTTAAACTCTGATTCCACCTTCCTGCTGTATTCCCATTTCCCGCTGGCGATGGCTTTGTGGAGCTTGTACTTACTCTTCTTGTACATATCCATATCTCCAGACTGAAATGCACAGGTTCACACACAGATCTTATTTTGGCGGTAATCCACGGTTTTTGGTTAAGAAATGAGCGGACTGTTTTATGGAGTATACAGACACTTACACAGTACCAGATGAAGTCCGTGACCACTGTGGCATACTCGTCCAGATTGGAGGATGAATTTCTGAACATGTCCCAGTCCACGGAGTCAAAGCAGTCCTGGAGCCTTTCCTCAGCTTCTGGTGTCCAGCACTGCACAGTACCTGTCACAGGTTCCTCTCGCTTCAGTTTCTGCTTCTAGACCGGGAGCAGCAGGATTGAGGAGTGATGTGACTGCCCGAGGTGTGGACGCAGTAGAGAGCGATACGTACCTTTGTGTGAAGTGTAGCAGTGGTTGAGGGTGTTTAAGCCTCTGGTGGGGCAGGAGATGTGCTGATGGTACTTTGGGTACACATTCCTGAAATCGGCTTGGTTAAAGTCCCCAGAAATAATAAACAGTCCGACTGGGTGCTTGTTCTCGTACTTAGTGATGATGTGGTTAAGAAAGGCCTGAAATACTGAGGGCATGTTCAGTAAACCGAAAGGCATTAAGAAATATTCATAGTGATCCAATGAGATGC
The DNA here is from genome assembly GCF_900964775.1 of Scleropages formosus. Lineage (NCBI taxonomy): Eukaryota > Metazoa > Chordata > Actinopteri > Osteoglossiformes > Osteoglossidae > Scleropages > Scleropages formosus. The sequence goes on from NC_041814.1 coordinate 4,926,656, forward strand.
CGAATGTTCCCTCCAAAATGTATTCTGGCATGGTCTTCTGTTGAGGGACAAAGAATATACCCAGCCCTGAGGGGCGAGATCCAGGCAAAAGGTCGATTGCGCAGTCCCAAGGTCTGTGCGGCGGCAAGGCTGAAGCCTTCAATTTGCTAAAGACCTCCACTAGATCATGATACACACCCAGGATTTTTAGGGGTTTAGCCACCTCCCGGCTTTCTATGCATGTTGCTCAACAAAAGAGAGACAAACATAAGGCGACACAGTACGTTCCACACAACACTAGTCCCCTCAGTGCAGTTCTTGACCAGGTGTGACCCCCCCGACTGCCATGTACGGTCGACTGGGGTGTGGTCTGGGGCGTGAAAGGAACTTGCCTTAGGCAAAGATTTCACCTAAAATTGCTTAGGTAGGAATAAATTGTGTTATTATCCACTGGTTCTATGTAACAAGGTAGTATTGATAAGACTGAAGTGACAGTGGCCTGAGGACAGTGCTGAGCCTGTGCTGGTTATTTTGCATGTGTTCTGTGTGGCTAGACTGTGACTCTATCCTGCTTTCACTCCCCTACAGAAGGAAACGACATCACGGATGTGCCACTGTTGGAGACCACCACTGAAGACAGTGTCCCTAACAGATCCCTGTAACAGGAAAAGCAACAAGAGTTCATTTTTCAAATGAACTGTAATTTTCTTCTTAGATGGAAATGTATTGAATGGAGGAGGGTGCGGTGGGTTGGACCGGGTCCTGCTTTCCAGTGGGTCTGGGGTTCGAGTCTCGCTTGGGGTGCCTTGCGACAGACTGGCGTCCCATCCTGGGTGTGTCCCCTCCCCCTCCAGCCTTACGCCCTGAGTTGCCGGGTTAGGCTCCGGTTCCCCGCGACCCCGTATGGGACAAGCAGGTCAGAAAGCGCGCGTGTGTGTGTGTGTGTGTGTATATTGAATGGTCTATGTTCTGTTTTTCCTGAAAAATAGTTTTTATTATTTTAGTAATAACCTTCTTAATTTTTGCTTTGAGATTTGTTTAAGCATCTCACATGTTGTATATATGTTTATGTACTATAAGAGAGCTACTTGTCTTTCAACAAGTGCATTCTTAATTAGCTGCTGTGGAGAGGCATGTCCCAATACATCTGATTGTATTGTTATTAACTTTTGTCCAAGTGAACATACAATGTTAGATATCTAACACTGATTTAATTATTTATACAGTAAAGTATACTTGTCACATAAACAAGTTACATTTTTATGAAAGTAAGTTAATCTTACCAATTCAGGGTGTCAGTGCCAAGACCCAGAAACAGGAGGTAGGTTTTTGGGACCCAAGTGGATGCATTTATTCCAGGACAAAAACACAGAAGCAAACTAAATCGGTGGTCAGAGACAGGCCTTGGTCTTCCAGGGGCTTGAACATAGTTTCTGGGGCAAGACAATACTCAGTACAGGGGTACAACAAACAGGGGGAGGGGGACAAATCAGTGAATTTACAAACCAAGCAGAGCAGCACTGCAAGATTTCACCACCTTGTGCAGGGACAGCACTGCCTTTATCCCTGGCCTTGTTGATTACCGTCAGGTGCGGCTGCTTTGCTTGTGGGCGTGACAGTAAGTACATTAGCTAAGGGTACTATGGCACCATTGGGAGTTCAATCCACAACCTTTCAGCAAAGGTTACTTGATCTTCTACCAGGTGTGTCACCAGTTGTATTTTCTATTTGTCATTTGGTTTTTTCAAGTTTCCAGTAAGGGATACTAATATTTTTCAGACTTTACTTGCTCAGTTGGTACAGTTCTGTATAAATGTTCTGCTTTGGATATTTTCTGACTAGATTTGTATCTTAAATTGAGAGGGTAAATAATTAGTGTCACTTTCACAATCAAGAGACACACACACACAGTGTTTCATAATTTTTCAGTTGTCTTTGTCTTGGTGTGGCTAGCTCAGTAAGTATCAGTGGGACATTAAGGACAACAGGAAGTGTAAAGATAAGCACTAATGCCCCCTAGTGGAGGGACCCTGGGTTCAAATCCCCCTTGCTGCTGTAGTGTGCATAATGAAGGCACTTGCCCTGAGTTGCTCTAGCAAAAATTACTATGTCACATAAATGGGTAACTATAGCTGTGGACACAGGTGTCAGTTACCTAATAGTTAATAATAGGTGCACTTTGTAGTTGTAGCTTTTTGAAGGAATCAACCCTAGAGATAAACAGTGCTCAATGCCATTGAATCCACTAGATGGAGTCAGGTCCAGATGACTTGGGATGGGCCATCAGTTGAAAATCAAGCCTTTCTCACCTGCAGGATTTTAGCACCAGCTATTTTAAATAATGGTATTTTAAAGTATGGTAAAATTGGAGCAAAGCATTAAGCTGTAAATCTCACACAGTGATGCAGTCTAGCCAAGTGTGAGTGGTGTCTCTAGCTGTGCTGGTGCCATTTCATCCTGTTTACATTTGTATACTATATAACAATTAATTAGTATGTTATACAACCAGTTAGGGCTTCTTCCAACTATCTCATGCTCAGGTAAGCACAGAATAAGTAGGCAGGGCTTCTCTTAACTATGCTGTGGTGAGGTTAGTATAGAGCAACTAGTAGGAGCTTCCTATAAGTATCTTGTGTTCAGGTGAATATGGCACAACTGGTTGGGACTTTTCATAACTATGTTAGGGTTAGGTTAGGACAGAACAAGAAATTTGGGCTTCATTTGGTGAGATAAAGACAGAGAACATGACATGGAATGGATACACCATTTTCAAATGCTTCGTAAATAAAATGGCTGCTAAGAGATTTCCAAGTAGACCAGGGTCAGATGCTGTGCTGTACAAGTAATAATGAGCATTTCACATGGTATTGCCATCTAGTTGACAGAACTTTATTTTCCAACAAATTCCAGGACATATGAACAGTTCTATCAATTTAACGCAGTGTCCTCAGTGCACACTTCACACTGCATGTCCTCAGCTACAGGCCAGGCTCAATTCAAATGTAATCAAGTTATCCAAAAAAGTATACACAAACTGAAGGAATATGGGGGTTTTAAAACTTTTGAAATTTCCCCACACATCAAATAGCTTAAGCCTTAAGATCCAAATACCGTTACATGACATGCTGCCTCAGTCCAAAAACGTATTTACTGCACAAATATACTGAGGGTGTGTAAGTGTTTTACTTACAACTGAGCATTTAAAGATACAAAGTCTTTAAGTTTGTTGAGGTTTGTGTTTCACGGTTTTTACTTCAATTTCGACAACACGTTAACAGCCTTTCTACCGCAATCGTAACGTAGCTCTGCTGATCGTCTGACCCCCATCCCCTACGTTACGCCTCCCCAATGCCGTCCCTTCGGTTCACTTCTTCGTGTGATACGTGCCTGAGCTGCGGCGCAGACTCCGAATACCTCATTTTGTTACTTTACTGATCGAACACGCGCGAGATTTCGAGAAGGAACGCGGTGCATCCAGAGACGGGTCCACAACCGGATTAAACCGGCGTGCGTCACAACGAACTGAAACGGGTTTAGTGCGGAAATGTGGACCGGCTGTATTGCATGAGGCGGGATGTTGCTCCATGTTTGTGTTTACACAGTCAGTGGAAAACGGTCTTGTGCTGACAGTGTTTACGTGACAATTGCGCATGCACGCAAATGACAAACTTTTAAATTACGCTTTTATAGAGACATTTGGATTTCGTAGTCGTGCCATGATTGCAAGTTAATGAAACAATACATAAGTAAAACGATTCCGAAGAAAATATTGTAACTTGTTATATATTTATTAGCCTAGGTGTTACAACATCTGATACAAATAAATATACAACAGGCAGAAAATGTGCTAAACTAAGGAGGAGTACGAAAGAATCCCATTTGGCATTACGCCCTGTCTTATTTCAAAGGATCCGTTTTTTTTCTTAAATCCAGATTATCTGATGTAAAGGCAGCCGTCTACTTTTGAACACTGGATATAGGTTGATCTGGTGTGACCTTCATTTCACGTGAAAGCTGCTTTACATAGTGGTTGCACCTAAGAACTGGAAGACATTTTTGACCGTATCCGGAATGTTCTGTTCTACATCATCCAGGCTAATAACGCAATGTTGCACACATAAATAATGAGGGCCTTTGTTACCAATATCCAGTGGGAGGATTTATGTTCAGGAGAGTTCCCTTTCACAAAGTAGACTTGCATAACACGGGCTGACCCATGAAAACGTTTAATTCTTAAATTCTGCCTCGCAGATTTTCAATTTAAACAGCCATTTTTGATTATTTTCGGATGAATGCATTTTGATGTCACTGGGTTTGTTTATTTCGTAGGACCATGATTCACTGTATGATTCAATCAGTCAGAACAGCTTCATGCTGCAGATTTTACAAGCAGTTTATCCTTAAGTGTTTTAATTTCCCAGAGCTAATCATAATTATATAGAATAACAATTTTCCAACATAATTTGCTGCCTTCATAAATTGCTATATGGATTCTCATTTGGTGGGAAGTAGTAATTTTTTATTTTTTGAATGAGTTTACTATTTTTTCGTTATTTAGATTAACTGTTGCTTAAATGATATAAAGGCCGCATGTAAAAGGGTCTTTAACATGAAATAGAAGAGACAAAAAACCAAATATGTGTGTTTTTTAATTACAGAATGTGTCCTAAATCATTCTTTACTGTTACCATTCCAGTCTAGTCCATTGTCAGCATCCGCTTATCCTGAGCGGGGTAGCGCCAAGCTGGAGCCTAACCCGGCAACACAGGGTGCAAGGCCAAGGAGGTGGGGAACACCAGTCCGTCGGAAGGCACCCCAAGCAAGACTAGAACTCCAGCCCCGCCACACAACGGGCACCGGCTGAACTTCCCACGCCCCCTTCTTTACTGTTACTCTTTTAATTGAAAAACATAAACAGCTGAGACTGCCGCACCTCTAAAATGAAGTTTAAGAAAATAAATCCCAATTCCAGCATAGTAATGGCAATGCCGAAAAAAGCATAATCAATTAAATGTAATTATTTTTTGATGAACCTTGAATAGTCTTAAGTTAAAAATGTAAGGAGCAGAAATGTAGACACAGTTGTCAAAATAAACTAAGCACAAATCTTATATCGTATTCATTGCTTAAACAATGAAAACATTACTAATCCCCTTTTTAAAATAAATAATACAGTGTTTATTACTTCATTCATACAATTATGACTATCATAGTAGATAGGGCTTTTTAACAATTGAGGGTCAATTAGTGTAATTATCATTTTTTTAACAATTAATAAAATTTTGCTGAAGCTCCAAGGGGGGCAGCAGGCTTGGCCAGGTCCGGTTCGAGTTCCGCTTGGGGTGCCTTGTGACGGACTGGCATCCCGTCCTGGGTCTGTCCCCTCCCCCTCCAGTCTTCTGCCCTGTGTTGCTGGGTTAGGCTCCAACTCACCGTGACCCCCGCTTACTACAAGTGGCTTCAGCAAATGTGTTTGTGTGTGTGTATGAAGCTTCAAGAAGATTCTAATTAAAATGCAGCTGTAACACACATTTTCAACCAACACAAATGTACACGATTTAATAAGTATATACAACGAATTTTGTCATGAATTATGTGATTGAACTGTTGATAGAATCAATCAAAACACCTCATTAGCACACCACCATAACCACAGTTCAGTCTGTACAGCAATGAAGTGTCAAACTGAAAGGATCCGAGCACCGATGTTTACTGAGAAATTTCAGCCAGAAGATGAGGCCGAGTTCACTGTCTGCAGGGGTTTCATCCGTGGGGTTTGTACTCAGAGGCTCATAGCGCCCTTATCATTCCAATAACAGTGTAACATAAACTTTGACATTCTAAGGAAGTAAAACAACTCCAAATAAAGCATGTCTCTATACTTGTAGGCTTTTGGTTTAGAGATTGGTAAAGTCCTCTGGTTTGCTACAATGAAGACACAGTTTCCTGTCACTGTGTGATGATCTGAAAGGGAATTTTCCTGTTATTAGCTTCTGCATAATTGTGCTCTAACAATTCCAGTTTCTGGACCCAAACACATATTGAAGTTATAAGACAGAATTGCTAAGTGCAGGCTACTCTTTTATAACTTTTAAAAAAACAGCTGTTGTGTTTATATATTAGCTTGACAGATTCACGTTATTATTTTTAGCGACAGTATTGCTCGGACTTGCATGACGCATTGCGTGGCAGGGACGACGCTATGTCACATGACCTGCTCCCCCCTGCTGGTCGAGTTTCTGGTCTGTGGGGCGGGGTTCTTCGGGGAGGAGGGAAGAAAGGAGGCGTCAAAATTATATAAGGGCTTTGCATTATTACGCTAGAGTCTATCGCTTCCAGTCTGCGGCAGTGTGCAGGGTCGCACAAACGCCCTGAAAAGCTGGAGCTCCGAAGATAACAACGGGGTAATGTGTGTTTATTAGAGTTAAAGTTTTCTTGACTTACATCAGTTAATTACTAACGAATAGTACCACGATGGTCGGTTAAATCGAACAAGAAGATTGCGAAAATTTTATGGTTATCATGATTTATCATGCCATGCCATGGGCATGGCTGTACGTGTCTGCTCTGAGTCAGAGTTTTAATGATATATAGGTCGCCTTCCCAGGTGGCTGTTTTCCAGTGCGATTATGTGACCTGAGAGACGAGTAGGAACGGGTTGTAGTCGCTAGAAGTGCGGTGCGGTGGAGCACGCTGGTACAGGACGGCGACGGGGTAGTGACTTGGCCTGTTGTATCCGTTAAAATCAAATCACATGGGACAGCAGAGCAGTGTATTTCGGGCGGGTGGTCTCTCTGTGTGTGTGTGTGTGTGTGTGTGTGTGTGTGTGTGTGTGTGTGTGTGAAGCCACGCTCAGCCTCGTATGCACTGCTGTGTTGATTACACTGTGTTGCGCCACTATGGCCCGTTGGTATTGCGGGCCGTTCTTTACGAACTTGTGTTCGGGTGACGGACTGGTCAAATGTTGCGGTCTGCGGTATGATCAGTGATGGTATGCAGGCGTGTGCAGCAGTGATACGAACCGTATTCGTACAGCGCTTCTCGCTATGTGTGGCCTCATGACATGGTGCCCGCTCTTTTAACATCACAGCCGGTTCGTGCAAAACCTAGTATTTTTTTTCTGGTATGTAATGTATCTAACTTGTGGCGCAGGACCCCCGGCGTTGAACGGCCTATGTGTCACAGACCCAAGAGCGCACTCCGCTTCGTGCCCCCCCATTGTGCAGTGCCAGGGGCAGCTATGGTGCAGAAGATCGCTGAAGTCACTGGCTTCCACCGCTCATTCAAGGTCTCCTATCTCTTCGATCCTGAAATAAGCCATTTGATTTGTAGCACTCTTGTGATTATGCATAACATAAATTGCTCTTGTCAGTTGTCAAGATTTGTTGGAAATTTGCCAGTCCTTCTGTTTGGAGTGTTCTTGGATCTAATAATTTTTGTTTAAATGGCTGCATCAACACTTCTGGTCGTCTTTGGAGATGTTTGACAGTTGCCTGTTTTTGTGGACAAAATTTTAAGTCCATATGCTCACTTTTCTGTTTAGGGTCAAAACCCCTTTGAGTCTGACTTTGACAAAACCAGTTCCCATTTCCTCAACTCCAGTCTGAACTTTGACTGCCCTGAAAGACCTGGTAGGTTATTCTTATGTACCAGGCTAATCATGTAAATTGGTTGAAAATATAACTTTTTAATACAGTATGAGTGAATGGCATAGTTTTTTTTTTTTTTTTTTTTTTTTTTTTTTTTTTTTTTTTTGGGCTGGTAGGCTGACCATGCAGTGTTAGTGTGGTTAAGGAATTGGTGGAATCATTCTCCCTATGAATGCTGACATGAGGGACATGCGCTTGTATTTTTGTGTCCTGCTTCATCAGCGAACATTTTTCTGTTGTGGTAACAGTTAATGTTCTGTTTGGTATTTCTGTGAAGACATGCCAGCCAGTCAGCCTATTGACATCCCTGATGCCAAGAAGAGGAATAATAAGAAGAAGAAGAGGGGCAGGGCTACTGACAGTTTCTCTGGCCGATTTGAAGGTGAGCACTTGTCCTCAACAGGGTTTTGTTAATACTGTATCTGTATGTAAGTATAATATGTATGTATACATGCCCTGTCTGCATGTGAGACATGCAGTTTCAACTGATTTGCTTACACTTTCCTGCACAGATGTGTACAAGCTTCAGGACGAGGTGCTGGGGGAAGGTGCATATGCCAAAGTCCAGACGTGCTTCAACCTCATCACCAGTAAGGAGTACGCTGTCAAGGTAGTGCCTGGGTTCCAGTTAATGCTTATCACTTCCTATAAAGCAGCACAGAGGTGGGCAGGTCTACAATAGCAGGTTAATATTGCATTTTTGGCCAGTTTTTATATTGAATCTTCTCAGTAGAGGTCTCTATGCATAGACTTTGGAACCAAAAATCTTTTCTTGCTTGCTTTTATATATATATTATATATATATATATGAATGTTTCTGAATTGATAAGTCTTGAATTGTGTATGTGTTTACATATTATAATGCTGAACCAACTTGTGCACACTGCTGCAGAGCAATCAAACCCCACCCCCAGCCAGCTGGTTCAAAAACCTCAGTGTGGTTGTGTTTGTTCTGTACAGTTATGGGAGCTAGATGCCATCTGCTGCAGATTTTGTGCTCGTGTGGTGCTTAGCTCAGCACAAATTTCCTTTGTTATTGTTGTGGTTGGCCCCTGGGAGCAAGCCAATGAGAAGCTGGGGGTGGTACCTTTCACCCCCCCCATCCTTATGCCTTTTGTTTGAAAGGCAGACTTCCATTGGTTGGAACAAAGTGTTCTGGCAACTGTGCCAAAACATACAGCAATGGCAGAGGGTGGAGGAGGGGAGAGGTTACGACTGAAGACACTTACATAGTTCCTAGTGCGTTGTGAGGAATGACTGAGCTGCTATTGTTAACAGAATAGGCTCCAGATCACTGCAATCTTCGAACAGGACAAGGCTTAACAGCAGCAGTTTTGACTGAATTAATCTTTCATGCATATTTCATTTAGACAAAAATGTAAAATGAATGTGAAAGCTTTTGAGAGATGAAAAGGGATAAGAATGTGGAAGGGGAGGAGTAAGGTGTTGATTTTGTATTTATGAAACTGTAAAGATGAGTATAATCAACCTGCATAAATGTAAACAGAAGGAGCAAAAGCTAGTGCAACAGCTGTGAAGATCTACTGTAGGGACTGCAGTTTGGGGGGGGGTTTGTAGTTGGTTCAGAGCTGGTTCCTCATTTTGTTGAATTTTATTAATGTTTCTTGCAGTAGTACGGTCTAAAACTTGTGTATGGTTTGGACCTTCTAATATTTAAATTATGGGAGTTAAGTTTCCATTTGTGCTCCAGTGATCTGCATCATCAGTACAGTGCCATAGAATTAGACCGTGAGTTTTGTTGCAAACTTTTGCTGCTGTTGAGGCAGATGGTGAGTGCAGTAATTAACACAGTTGGAACTTTGTTGGTGTTTAGACCATATGTCCTTCTGTCTGCACCCTCCTCATGGAGTCCTTGGTGCAGACTGCTGTGGTACATTGAAAGCCTGTTCAAGATGGATGCACTAGAGCAGATGGCTCTGCCTGTACCAGCACACCCTATACACTGACCCGTATGCCTTTGAAGTTTGGATTGATTTGCAGACCTGTATACTGACTTGTCCCCATTTAATGTCCCTCTGCCTCCACTGCTGGCTCCTTTCATGTCAATTTACCTTTTCTGGAGATGGTAGTGGCTACATTGTTCTGTGTGGGAGACTCACAGTAAATCCAGAGTGCTCCTTTTTTCTCCCTTATTGTCACACTGTAGTTTGGGAGCTGTTTTTCAAGGAGGGACGATTTGAGTGAACTGAGAAACGGTGCACAACATATTTTTACTGGGTTTTCTGGAAAGTTCTGCGTTTGTCAACTGCAGAAGTCAGTTGCAGAGGAAAGGTGATGCCTTTTTTTTATACTGAAGTATACAGTATACACTAGATCATGAGTCTTTTGGTTTTGGGGGGGGGGGGGGGTGCTCATCACACAGAGGTGTGAAGTCCTGAGTTCATGTGAACTATGAAAAGAGGAAGAGACTACAGAAACAATTTAACACTTTCACACTAAACAGAAACAACACTGTTGGGGATTTTACAGGAAAGTGTTGCGTTCTTGTTTCAGGACTAGAAAGGGTAGGAGGGGATAACTGAGTAGGTTAGTATTGCAGGATTACCTGGGTAGACCAGCCTACAGTTTTCTTGGGAGCACCAGGACTCCCATTTCTGAATGCCAACCTTCCATTTCAGATCATAGAGAAGAGGCCAGGACACAGTCGAGGCCGTGTCTTCAGGGAAGTGGAGATGCTCTACCAGTGCCAGGGCCACAGGTTAGACGTGCATTCTGATTTTCGTGTTTCAGCAATTTATTTTAATATGTTGAGACACATGCTTGTTAACACTAACTGCATTTCTGTGCATCAATGTATTGAACGCCCAGGTTATGTCACTTTGTCACCTTATTGCAATGATGTCCCACTGGTCCATGGGTTAATTTTGACATCTCCTGTTTCTTCTGCAGAAACATCCTGGAATTAGTGGAGTTTTTTGAAGAGGAGGAGAAATTTTACCTTGTGTTTGAAAAGCTCAGAGGAGGTAAGTCTTGGCTGTCTTCAAGTGCATTGAGTACTTCTCAACCAAATGGAACAGTTAACCTTAGGACAACTGGGGTCAGATGTTGGGTACTTTCTTGCTGACACCCTAGCGATTTGATAGTACTTTCTGATGCAGTATGTTTACTCTTGTTGCAGTATGTTTTGATCCAGATCTGGCAATTATTGTGACATATTGGTGTCCCCCAGGCTCCATTTTGACACACATTCAAAAAAGGGGACACTTTGATGAGCAGGAGGCCAGCATTGTGGTGCAGGACATAGCTAGTGCTCTAGACTTCCTGCATAACAAAGGTGAGCTTGCTATGCACCTGAAAGTGACACCATGAGAACCTGCTGCCTTTCGTAGCCCTTCATTACTATGGTGGAGCAGTAAATACTTCCTTTGTGTTTTAAGGAATGGCCCACAGAGACTTGAAACCTGAGAACATTCTTTGTGAGCATGCAGACCAGGTGAGTTTCATATACTTGACCAAGAGCTACACCAGCCTTGATTTTTATGGAGGTGCAAGCAAACTGACTTGTGAAATATTTTGGTAATTATACATGGACATGTTATAGAATCTCTGCGGTTATAGGGAGGAAACACTCCCAAGAATTTTAGACATTGGACTGAGTAAATGTAACTTCTGAAGGGTCCTCATCATTGTGTGACTTTTGAAATACCCCTGTCTTTCACCTTCCCTTCAAGATCTCGCCTGTGAAGATCTGTGACTTTGACCTGGGCAGTGGCATAAAGCTGAACAGTGACAGCTCTCCTATATCCACTCCTGAGCTCCTCACTCCGGTCAGTTTTCTACTTTTTTTCCTTGTGTTGTGATGTGTACTTTTTGTCTACATGGAAGGTTAATGGTCAATAAGCAGTGGGGATGGGAGCACACTAGCATGTAGGGTTACTTGTGGCTGCCTTATCTGCGCTGTTCCCCTTGCAGATAAGCTACAATACAGTGCTATTACTTAAGGCAAGCTGGTGTGTGTAGTGGCAACTTGGTAGCCTCCCTTGGGGAAGCTGATAGAGGTTTGCAGTAGTCCTATCACAAGGACCCTGTTCATGGACCTGATTTCAGAATTTGTCTGAACAATGTCTTTGGTAGATGCACTTCTTGAAAATATACCCTTCAGCCATTTGGTAGGCTGTATTGTATGAAGGTTGTCTTCAATTTATAGATGGGATTCCATTCTGACTCCATGAACACAAGTGTTCTTGAATGCTGTCTTGGAGAGGAGTTCTGTTAATTTTTTCCCCACTAGTTTCACACATTCATGAAGCATTAAGAAAATACTAATATAAGTGTAAATGTGGTTCAATATTAATTTTCATGCTGCACTATTTTAATTTTTTTCTGTACTGCCAGAACTTTTCTCTGATTAGTCACTGAGAATAAAAAGTACTGAAATTCACAAAGTTTTGTGAATAAAATGCAATCTCTGCTAGACACCCAAACACTGTCTTGAGACCTAAAGAGGAAAGATGGGTGCCTCATACAGCAGGTGGGAGCAGTTGTCAGACATCAGAACCAAACTTTAAGACTCAATAGGACAGCCACCATAAGTCACATTTCGAGTTGAGGACTACAGGTAGTATTTGGCAATGTACCGAATCCCTCAATGGCATGAACATATTAAGATTTGAAATTGAGGTTATAGTTTATTTTTGATTGTGAAGCTTTTAAATGTGGTATTGGCAGTCTTTTGCATTGTAAGAGGAGTTTGACCTCTGTAGAGAAACAAGATTTTGGGGTGACTTTCACCATTACCTTTCTGTGGTTGATATAAGATGTGTGGCAAATTGGAGAAAGTACTTGTCATTGCTGCTTTGTCATTACTTGTTACACTTGCTTACAATTGTTACATTCTAGAATGCCCAGGAAGGGTGGGCTGCCATTGGCCCATGGACCCCCAGAGGTTTTTTCCAACCCTGTTTTCCCTCAACCTTCAGTTGGGAGTTTTTGTTCCTTTCCCCAGTGGCCAGTAGCCGTACTTGTAGCTCTATAAAACTACTTCATTATGATAAGCATTAGTCGACTGTCATCTTGGTATGTTTTTCTTGCCTTATACCTGTTAGTGTTCTGTGTCACTGCGTGAGAAGAGCGCTCTATAAAAATTAATTGAATGGCTTTGTTTGCTTTAGATGAAAATGCTAAGGCCTGAGCTCATGGCACTGTGGAATTTGAGCACTCTGCCTTGTTGCCATTGTCACCTGTATATCCTTTGTTCGATACATGTGGAAATGTTTCAAAGTTATGCAGCTTTGAAGGCCAACATGCTCAGTCTTGCTTGCCTACCCACTTTACCTCACAGCATTTCTGCATCCCTGAACTTTATTTGAGCAAGGCAGCTGTTCAGACATAACTCCCAAAAAAATTTTTTTTTTGCTCAAGTGATTTATCCCAGCAACTGATTGGATGACTGTCAGGGGCAGGAGGGGCAGCGCACTGGCTCATGCTCAGTTCTGTTCATGTATTCCCCTGGTGTTTTGTCTGGGGTGCTGCTATTGAGCCGATTTTATCAGTTTAACCTCATCTGCAGTTCTGCGACAGTTTACATTGCTCATTTAACAGATGAGCAAAGTGACTTTCAGTGTTAAGGTATTTAGAATCATTTACACATTTGAGCAGATTGGTAATATTTGAGCAAGTCTGGACATGCTCTGCATTCTAAGGAACTGATGTGTTCTCCCCCTTTGTGGGTATGCTTTTTTCTTCTTGGTGGGAATTTGAAGCAGAGGTACTGGAATTGCTGATACTCTTCAAGTAGAGGGAAGTGGCTTGGTGCCTGTTACCATTATGCTCTGGTGTCACTCAGGTTCTGGGGGGGGGGGGGGGGGACACAGCTCCAGGAAGAGCTGCATTATGAGGTTATGCCTTTTTCCACATGTTGCCCCACAGGGAATTCACAGCAACCTTAGATGTGAGAAGCACCTGCCTTGTGCTGAATGTGTGATGTGACAAAAGGCCACAGGCTCTGTTCCTTTAGCACAGCTAAGGCTGCATGACTGTGTGGCCTGATGGGTCATGTGACTGGGTGTGGTTGGCATTGTTTACCAACAGATTATGCTGGTTCCTTGCTGAATTATTGGGGCAGTCAGCAGTAACTGATTCACTGGCACACTGATGAAAATGCATGGAGGTGCTATGCCAGCTATATTGTTTAGGGTTACACTGGTTGGTGTACAGCAGAAATGAAATGTACTTTCAACAGATCACAGGTGTAATATAACCAGCCTGTCATACCTCACATCAAAACTGCTCACACAAGTAATGTTTAAGTGCACAGTGCAGTAGGACAGCATGAGACTAGTTCAGCTGAAAGCATCGTGCAGCACCCTATCAAATATAGATAGATGCAACAGTAAATAATTCACATTTCTTACTTTGTTTATGTTTAAGACAAATTTAATACTAGTCAGTGATTTTTTTTTTGAGATGGTGCATATATATATATTTCAGTTGATCACAGGATGCAAAGTCTCAGTGTATGTAAACTGCTTTATTCTAAGGCCTAAAGCTATATAGTGTTATGATCAAACAATGTAAATTGCTGTGACCTCACAGTCCTGTTTTTATTATATTTGTATTAGTAACTATTTTTTTTTACTTTGCTGTATAGTATTAAACCTGAACAAACTGTTCTTTCTGCTTGTACACCTGTGTAATGAAATTGTCATGGTGAGGTATGTGCACTACAAAGCAGTTTTTAAATGTGTATTGTACACATATATAAAAATAGTGAATAGTCTGTCAGGCCTTTGCATAGGGCTCTTGGGCAGAGCTGGAAGTGAGCTGTGCTGTAGGTGGGGAGGGGTACACACACCTCCTTTCAGCTGAGATTCCTGCACTGAGGATGTATAAGGACTGCTGGGGTGGAGCAAGTGAGATGTGTCTTGAGTAGACAATGGAAGGGCAGGCATGTGTGTAATTAGTGTTTTCCAGGAATTATGTGGCTTTCAGGGTAAAATGGACACCCTGCTTTGAAACCTAACATTTATAAACTCTGCTTCATTACTAGGCACAAAGCCCCATCCTTTAGTTATCTGGATGTGGTAACACCTCTCCATGGCTATAAACCCTATTGGCATCACACATACTGCTTGCAACCTGTTCAGTCAAACCTTTGGTTGTGCTCAATAGCTGTCCTGATTCCTTGTCACAGGGCAGTGTCACTCTTGGCTTAGTCTCTTAGCAAGGGATGCTCAAAAGCTGTCAGTTGGGCTGGGTTTTCTCTTAAAAGGCTTTAGACTTGTTGTGAAGCACTTCTGCTCAGGAGCTGGATGTTTTGCAGTGAGATGCACCCAAACATCTGCCAGGAAGCTGTGACTGCTGCAGCCTGTGGTACTTGGCCTGATTGTACTGCTTCTGGGTTCCTGCAGCAGACATGACAAACAGGGATGTGCTTCTGGCATTGGCCACATGATATTGCTACTAAAATGTGTTAATTGTCTTTTAAGCTGCTGCTTGCTGCCACCTCACCCCAGTGCTTATGTAATAAAACATTTTCTACCCATCTCATTTCTGATGCAATATTTTACTAACTTTCCGTTCCATGGCAATTCCAGTCCTTTATGCAAGCGTGCTTGCTTACACAGCATCTGGTCAAGGAAGCTCACTCTGAAATGGCAGTGGGTGTTTTGGAGGGGCAGCAGGTGGTGCAGGGCTGCAGCTGATGTCTGGGGCCCTTAATGTCTTGTATCCGTCACCCTATGGTGCAACCCCCATATCCACCTCCATGTTTCCCTTCTCGGCTGTCTTGTTTTGCACTGAGACAAAGGCCTTACAGCTGGGAAGTGTTTGGTTCGTTATTCATATTTTGGATACAACTGACCTTTTTCTGCTAAGTTATGCAGTGTAGTGTGTATTCTGGAAAATTAATAAAATTGTTTTTGTTTATCTTGAATAAATCCATGATTTGCATTTTACAGATTGTTTCTAATACAGCAGTGAGGGTGGTGGGAATCTGAACAAGGGCTTTAGACTACATAGTCCACAGGGTGACCATACTGACACAAGCTGCCCTTCCTCCCTACCAGTGTGGCTCTGCAGAGTACATGGCTCCTGAAGTTGTTGAGGCCTTCAGCGAGGAGGCAAGCATCTATGACAAGCGCTGTGACCTGTGGAGCCTGGGTGTTATCCTGTACATTATGTTGAGTGGATATCCGCCCTTTGTGGGCCGCTGCGGGAGTGACTGTGGCTGGGATTGGGGCGAGCCCTGCCATGCTTGCCAGGTAAGGGCAGGAAGACCTTGCAGCACTGTTTTTTCCTGCAAACTATGGAAGCCTGTGGATTGTTTAGGTACTGAGGTATCTGTTTTGCATATGTAATCTGTCAGGGGTGTAGTTTTTCCATAAATGTAACCAACATAGTACCCTGGAGTGAATCTGTTATAACTTGATTTGTTTGTAAATCAAACCACTGTCACAATCTCTGTAAAAGGTGCAGGAGGTTTGTAATAACTTTGCTGCAAAGCTTGCTGTCATCTGCTCCTATGTGGAGTTTTGAAGTCTGTCCCACAAATGCAGCATAAGGCAAGGAACACCATGGGCAGGCCATCCCACCATTTCATTGTGGGACTTGTATTGTAACTCTTCTGAACTCAAACATGCAACATTCATTAGCATTCTTTTCAGTTTGGTTTGTCCCAGCCATCCACTAGTGCAGTCATGATCATGCTGCTCAGGTTTGCAGTTTAACAAACTTGTTTGTTTCACAGAATATGCTGTTTGAAAGCATTCAGGAGGGGAAGTATGAGTTTCCTGAGAAGGACTGGGGTCACATTTCATCCAGTGCAAAAGACCTCATTTCCAAGTTGCTTGTGCGAGATGCCAAGAGCCGCCTGAGTGCTGCCCATGTGCTACAGCACCCATGGGTGCAGGGGGTGAGTGGGGCTGCATTCTGTAACCGTTCATAGAATGCTGGTTGCATGGTCCCTGACTGATCTTTTGATACTATCCCTGTTTCATGCAGTGTGCTCCAAATACTTTGCCAACATCCATGCTCCTTCAGAGGTGAGTTTAATTTCTCAGGAAAAGTAAATGTCTTAAGTTTCAAAGATGAATATGAATATAGAGAACTGACATTTAAAGTTACAGAATGTGCATGTGATGACCTTAGTTTTTTCCTTTCTAACCCTCAGGAACAGCAGTGCCAAGGACCTGACTGTGTTTGCAGGGAAAGCTGTAGCAGTGAACCGGCAGCTGGCTGAGCAAGAGGAGACTGAGGAGCAGCAAGCACCTATTGTGGTCACTGCTGCCTCTTGCTCTATGCGCCTCTCCCCACCATCCAGCTCCAAGCTGGCCAAGCGGCGACAGAAGAGCAGCCTACTGAAGGGGGTACCAGTCTCTGCCTCTGAGCTCCACCAGCTTCTTGCACCCTTGGTCATTGTGGGGGACTGTGCTTAATGAGACCCCCCCCAACCCTCAGGATAATATTGAGCCACAGTTCCACTTGCTAGAGCTCTTTGTGGCTGAGCTTTACCCAATTGCCCCTTCTCCGCCTCCTGCCAGGTCTCACACCTTACTTGCTAGTTCAGTAGGCGAGGGAGCAGTGTTCCACCTCTGGCTGTTCTCCTTTTCCTGTGGCTGCTGCACAAACAAGCACATGGGCACAGGTCCTCCTTGAGGAGGTTGGCAGTTTTGGGGTCCAGTTCTAAAATCAGAAGTCTTTGTTTTCTTTTTAAAACCAAAAGTGGGGAGAAAGTTAAAGCAAACTCACACCAAAGGACTGCCTGTTGTGCTGGATCCACTATGAATTTCACTTGTTGGCAGAGTACAAAGATAAGTGCTTTCTTGCTTGTTTCTGCAGACATAAGCTTATGTAATTGTTACATTGGTGGCATCCAGCAAGGGAGCTCAAGCAGGGATGTTTAATGCCTTCTTGGCACCCTCAAAACACCCCATTACATTTTAACCCTTTCCCTTAAGTGAATTATTTGTTTTTACTCTGTTCCACAATGTAAGTGTGGATAGCAGTGTTTTCCCTTGTTTAAACCATGTTGGTCTAAAAGTATTTAACAAAATAGACCAACCCATCTGAAAATTAGATAAGCTATTAATCCGATTTACGTGACCAAAACCTAATGCCATGCTTTTGGTGTTGTGGTTCTTGTCTGCACAAGACATGCTTGAGGCTCATCACTTTGAATTTAAGGAATGTCACCCTCAAATATGAAATGAGACCTTCCGCTGTAGTCAATGTTTGGGTAACACATGCTCTTCACTTGGTTCTCTTGACTGAAAGTATAAATTGTAACTGAATTCAAGAATTTATCCACCAAATGATAGTGGTCTAAGAAGGTATTATCTTCAGGATTCATTAACTGGTAAAACTGTCACTGAATGCATTTGTGACAACTACCTTGAATTAATTACTGAACCATGTTCTATAAACTTTATATGTATGGATCTTTGTCAAAATTGGGTTAATTGGGGTCTGAAATGCTCCCATGACTTCAAAAGCAACTAAATGCTTTGTTGGACATTTTCTAATCTTTAGATGGTGAGAGCTGATACAACCTTCATGCAGATGCTGTTATGTAAGGTCTAAAACGAGAGATCGGAGGTGTTAACATATATATTGCTTAAATAATAGTCATTCCAGAAAAACCTGTCTTCCAAGGACATGTAGCTTTGAGCATGTAAATTCTTTACTTTGTTACACAACTTCCAATCAGACTTTGTGCCACCGTTCTATAAATTCAATGTGGTTGTGAAGGTGAAGCATTTAGTGTGAGAAAATGTGAGAAAGCTATAAAAGAATGTGCACAAGTATCTAGGGAGAGAAATTAAGCTATTTTACCATTACTTTGTATGTGGGCAGTCTCTTGACAAAATTGCTGACTTATTCCCTTGCTTCTTTTAAACCTCAATCCAAAAAGTTCTCAGTATGCCATAAGCCATTGCCAAAGAACATTTTGAGAATAGGGCTAAGAATATTTCTCTTGGTTGGGTGTTGGCATGAAAAATTGTTGCCAAGGAGATGTAAGCTGCCCAGAAAAAGGATCTTAGAACTGTTTCCAGCATTGGCATGGTACTCAGTGGCACCCTTTGTGTTGGAAAAGGGGCTGTCATCATACAAATAGGACACTGATTGTAATCTTTCTACAGATACATCTTATGTCTTATAGTAAGACTTAATTGAACTGCATGTGCAGTTTTCCTTGTTTGGGAGATGACGACATTCAGAAATTGCAGTTTAAAATTTGTGCAGACAAGGCACAAGTTGGACTGTCTGGTTTTGAGGGTTTTCTCCCCAATTCAGTATTTTCCCTGGTCAGGGTTTACAAACCAAGTTTAACCAGCAGTACTCAACTTGGTTATCATACATACTACCTCTGTCACTGACCTTTGTTACTTTTGGTGCAGTTCACTTGGCAGAGAACTGCTTGAATGGGATGAGAATTCTCATTGCTTTTTCCAATGCAGAGTAGCACTTTTTAAGCATTTGAAGGCTTAATCTCAAGTGTTATCAGTCTCAGGACAAGTTTAATAATTTGAAAAAATGAATTTCCCTGTGATTGAAGGTTTTCCCCCACAGTTCAAAAGGTATCCCAGTACAGCTTAGTCTGTGCTCACCTTGGATTGAAATGCTGGCATAATGGTTCAGAAAATGCCAGAGTTTTTCATGTTAATGTGAATTCAGTCTGATACTGACTTGTCCTAAGGCTATAGTTTTTGTTGCGGATCCTCATCCTGTCATCACTGTAGGTTTATTCCTACACCCCAGAGCACTCATGGGGCAAATGGGGAAACCCAACAAAGTCAAATTTGTAAAAGCACTTTACTGTACCATGTGACAAATGGCTGTTGCAAAATATTTCATAAGTGTTCCAGACATTTTGTACCGTTTTTCTAAAATAAAATACTCTGAACCAGAGTTCTTGCATCCTGTTTTCAAAATAGTCTTGCATGTATTACTTGAGCATGTACTGCACATCACTTTCATGGCACAAGTATTCTTTCAAACATGAGCTGAGTCTCCTCTTGGGCATAGCCCTTTGGAGCTATTGATACATTTTTTGCTCTCAATAGGCATACATTCTAAAGTACTTGCATACATACCCTGCTCTATAAAGGATTAAACAGTCCATTTTGAATGAAGGTGTCAGCTAAATGACAAATTGCCTAATTTCTTAAATGGCAAACAGTCTTTAGGATAAATTGAACTTGTATATTCATTTATCTGGACAAACTGAAAAGTTAAGGTACTTTCCAGTAATGTACATGTATTTCAAATTGAACAGCTAAGATTCTAAAGCAATTTGCAATCAGATCTGTAGCAAAATGTAGCTAGTTGTTGCACTAGGAAAACTTTTCATAAAGCTAAATTCAAGTTCATATACAAAAAAATCTGATTGTGGAGTCCCCAAATACACTGGACACTTGACACATCTAAATACTATAAAGCTTTGGGTGAAATACCATGTCAGTGTGGCAAAGTATAACTTGACTCTTGCTCCCTAATGAATTATTCCATAATTTAACACTAGGGGAGCAAAAGTTATACTTCACCACACTGACATGGTATTTCACCCTGAGTAATCTATGAACTGGTTTTTCCTCTTAAGGAACTCCATTTCTACTACAAATTTGACAATCTCAGTTTATTACAAGTATCTTGCTGTTCATCACCAGGTGTTGTGGTTAGTGCTGCTGCCTCTGCACTTAGACATTGTAAGTTTGAATCCCATGTCTTTCTCTAATATTCTTAAGATACAGCCTCAATTGCTCCAGATAAATTACACAGCTGTATAAATGGATAAATCATTATTTCCTTTGGAGAAAAGCATTATGGTCCTAGATAAAGAGAAATGTGAAAAATCCAAATTTTAATCACTGAAGCTGAGCAACAGTTAGAAATGGTGATAGAAATTTCTGTACATTTTTCCCATTAAAATGCTGTGAGAACTGATTGTTTTGTGTGCACCTAGAAAACAGCTCATAAGCTTTAAGTGTGTAAAGAGAAATTTTTTCCAAGTTGCAGCGGGAAGAAGGGAAGACTTTGAGCCCATTATGGCACAGATGGCTGCTCAGGAAGACAGAGGAGTACTGCACACATCCTTTATGTTTCCTCCGCAATTGTTTCAGCCACTTCCCAAAAATTTGGGTGCCATGCTTTACTAGTGACTGCTAGAAAAACAGGTATTTTCTCCCACTTTCCCACTGCGAGGTTTCTGAAAAGGGCACTAAGCTGTGAATCCTCAGGAGACATGTGGAAGGGTTCCTGCTTGGCTGATGGTAGCCATAATGCACCATTGTTTACCTTTGAAGATATTCATGCTTTTATGCTCTTCTCTTTTTGGCTTAATCCCTGAACTTGGTGTGCTACTACCTGAGAGAAGGAAAGAAACTTGTCCTAAAAGAGGTGTTTCAACTTCCAGGCACTGACACTCCATTAGCTCTTCTTGGGGCCCTAGGACCACTAAGGTGTTTTTTAATGTTGTCTTCTAAAGGGGTTTGTTCCAAATTCAGAAACATCAGATCCCTTGCATCCCCCTCAACCTCCACCTTGACTTTGAAAAATACCTGTTTTGGTCAAGAAAGTGCTCAGAGATATTGGTCCAAACTGAGGTGATCTTATGTGATGTGCTTCTAAATGTAAAATATTGACTTTCAGCTTCTCTCAGATGTCCTGATGAATAAACAAGGTCTGCACATCTTTCAGTTCTTTCTCCACCAGTAGAGCATCATCATCTCCTAGTATTGGTTGTACTCTCCCAGGACTGCTCTTCTTATTGAGTTAACCTCAGTTTGAACCAGAGTTCGCATCTATGAACATGACACTTTTCGTTTTAGAA
Organism: Scleropages formosus; assembly: GCF_900964775.1. NCBI lineage: Eukaryota > Metazoa > Chordata > Actinopteri > Osteoglossiformes > Osteoglossidae > Scleropages > Scleropages formosus. The sequence goes on from NC_041814.1 coordinate 4,948,073, forward strand.
AGAAGGTTTCCATCAAGTTTTCTCTTGCTGGTTTTTGCCACAACCGTCTTGAAAGAGGAACAGGTTTCACAGCACTCTTTGATTACTTCTGATATGCATATCTTTCTGATATGAATATCTTTAGGCATCTGAAGAAAGCCAGGATGTCCACTACAGTCCTCACCACTTCCTACAGCTGTGCTGTGGAGTCTGTCCTCGCAGGGTGTATTACATGCTGGTGTGGCAACTGCTCCATACAGGACAAGAAACCACTACAGAGGGTGGTTAAAACAGTTCAGAGAATCATCGGCGCACAGCTACCCGCAGTACAGGACACCTACACCACACGCTGCCTCAGAAAGACGAAGCGAATCATGGAGGATCACAGTCACCCTGCATGGGCATTTTTCTCTTTCCTGCCCTCTGGAAAGCGGCTTACGTCTATTCGAACCCGCGCTGCAAGGTTCAGGAGCAGCTTTAACCCCACTGCTGTAAGAGTGTTCAATACTCACCAATGTGCCACCTTTTGCAACTAGAATTTGCACTGATCCCTCCAAGCACATAACTTGCATTGTCACTTTTAAGTATTCTGGTTATTTATTGTTCCATCCATCCATCCATCCATCCATCTTCCTCCGCTTTATCCGGGGCCGGGTCGCGGGGGCAGCAGTCCGAGCAGAGTACTCCAGACTTCCCTCTCCCCGCACACCTCCTCCAGTTCCTCTGGGGGAACCCCAAGGCGTTCCCAGGCCAGCCGGGAGACATAGTCTCTCCAACGTGTCCTGGGTCTGCCCCGAGGCCTCCTCCCACTGGGACAAGCCCGGAACACCTCCCCAGGGAGGCGTCCAGGAGGCATCCGGAACAGATGCCCGAGCCACCTCAACTGGCTCCTCTCGATGCGGAGGAGCAGCGGCTCTACTCCGAGCTCCTCCCGGGTGACTGAGCTCCTCACCCTATCCCTAAGGGTGCGCCCAGCCACTCTGCGGAGGAAACTCATTTCTGCCGCTTGTATCCGCGATCTCATTCTTTCGGTCATGATCCAAAGTTCATGACCATAGGTGAGGGTAGGAACGTAGATCGACCGGTAAATTGAGAGCTTCGCCTTACGACTCAGCTCCCTCTTCACCACAACAGACCGGTACAATGACCGCATTACTGCGGACGCCGCACCGATCCGTCTGTCGACCTGCCGCTCCATTTTTCCCTCACTCGTGAACAAGACCCCGAGATACTTAAACTCCTCCACTTGAGGGAGCAACTCCCCCCTAACCCGGAGGGAGCAATCCACCTTTTTCCGACTGAGAACCATGGCCTCGGATTTGGAGGTGCTGATTCTCATCCCCGCCGCTTCGCACTCGGCTGCAAACCTCCCCAGTGCACGCTGCAAGTCTTGACTTGATGAAGCCAACAGGACCACATCGTCCGCAAAAAGCAGAGACGAGATCTCGCGGCCACCAAAGCAGACACCCTCCGTTCCCTGACTGCGCCTAGAAATTCTGTCCATAAAGATAATGAACAGAATCGGTGACAAAGGGCAGCCCTGGCGGAGTCCAACATGCACCGGGAAAAGGTCTGACTTACTGCCGGCAATGCGAACCAAGCTCCTGCTCCGGTCATACAGGGAACGAACAGCCCGTAGCAACGAGCCCCGAACCCCATAATCCCGAAGTACCCCCCACAGGATGCCACGAGGGACACGGTCGAATGCCTTCTCCAGGTCCACAAAACACATATGGACTGGTTGGGCGAACTCCCACGAACCCTCCAACACCCTAGTGAGGGTATAGAGCTGGTCCAGTGTTCCACGGCCAGGGCGAAAACCGCATTGCTCCTCCTGGATCCGAGGTTCGACTATCGGTCGGATTCTCCTTTCCAGTACTCTGGCATAGACTTTCCCAGGGAGGCTAAGGAGTGTGATCCCCCTGTAGTTGGAACACAATCTCCGGTCCCCCTTCTTAAAAAGAGGGACCACCACCCCGGTCTGCCAGTCCAGAGGCACCGTTCCCGAACTCCACGCGATGCTGCAGAGGCGTGTCAGCCAAGACAGCCCCACAACATCCAGAGACTTGAGAAACTCGGGGCGGATCTCATCCACCCCCGGAGCCTTGCCACCGAGGAGTTTTTTGACTACCTCAGCAACTTCAGCCAGGGTAATGGACGAGTCCCCCTCCGAGTCCCCAGCCTCAGCTTCCTCTACGGAAGGCGTGTCGGAGGGATTGAGGAGATCCTCAAAGTACTCCTTCCACCGCCCGAGAACATCCTCAGCTGAGGTCAGCAGCGCACCACTTGCACTGTAAACAGTGTTCGTGGAACACCGCTTCCCCCCTCTGAGTCGCCGGACGGTTTGCCAGAATCTCTTTGAGGCCGACCGAAAGTCTTCCTCCATGGCCTCACCGAACTCCTCCCAAGCCCGAGTTTTTGCCGCGGCGACTGCCAGGGCCGCGCTCCGTTTGGCCCGTCGGTACCTGTCAGCTGCTTCAGGAGTCCCATGAGCCAGCCAGGCCCGATAGAACTCCTTCTTCAGCTTGACGACATCCCTTACCTCCGGTGTCCACCACCGTGTTCGGGGATTGCCGCCGCGACAGGCACCGGAGACCTTATGGCCGCAGCTCCGAACCGCCGCACCGACAATGGAGGAGCGGAACATAGTCCATTCGGACTCAATGTCCCCCACCTCCCTCGGGACCTGGTTGAAGCTCTGTCGGAGGTGGGAGTTGAAGACCTCTCTGACAGGGGCCTCCGCCAAACGTTCCCAACAGACCCTCACTATGCGTTTGGGCCTGCCAGGTCTATCCAGCTTTTTCCCCCGCCATCGAATCCAACTCACCACCAGGTGGTGATCAGTTGACAGCTCAGCCCCTCTCTTCACCCGAGTGTCCAAGACATATGGCCGAAGGTCAGGAGAAACGACTACAAAGTCGATCATCGACCTCCGACCTAGGGTGTCCTGGTGCCAAGTGCACTGGTGGACACCCTTATGCATGAACATGGTGTTCGTTATGGATAAACCGCGACTAGCACAGAAATCCAATAACAACTCACCGCTCGGGTTCAGATCAGGGAGGCCGTTCCTCCCAATCACGCCCCTCCAGGTATCACTGTCGCTGCCCACGTGGGCGTTAAAGTCCCCCAGTAGAACGACAGAGTCCCCAGTGGGAGCGCTTTCCAGCACGCCCCCCAAGGACTCTAAAAAGGCCGGGTACTCTACACTGCCGCTAGGCGCATAAGCACAAACGACAGTGAGAGACCGTTCCCTGACCCGAAGGCGTAGGGAGATGACCCTCTCATTCACCGGGGTAGACTCCAACACATGGCGGCTGAACTGGGGGGCTATTAATAAGCCCACACCAGCCCGCCGCCTCTCACCTTGGGCAATGCCAGAATAGTGGAGAGTCCACCCTCGATCGAGTAAAGTGGTTCCAGAACCCAAGCTGTGAGTAGAAGTGAGCCCGACTATATCTAGACGGTATCTCTCAACTTCCCGCACCAGCTCAGGCTCCTTCCCCGCCAGTGAGGTGACATTCCAAGTCCCAAAAACCAGAGTTGGCGCCCGAGGTTTGGGTCGGCCGGGCACTCGGCCCCGACCACCGCCCAACTCACAATGCACCGGCCCCTTACGGTTTCTCCGGCAGGTGGTGAGCCCACCGAAGAGCGGCTCCACGTTATGGCTTCGGGCTGAGCCCGGCCAGGCCCCGTGGGCATAGACCTGGCCACCAGGCGCTCGCATGCGAGCCCCCCCCCCAGGTTATTTATTGTTATTTATTGTTATTGTTACTGGCATTATTTATTGTTTTTTGTGTAGTACTGTCTATTGTGTTGTCTATAGTCTGTGAAGAAGCACTAAAGCAAGAATTTCATAGTACTTTGTACACGGTACTTATGACAATAAACCTTGAACTTGAACTATGTCAGAAGGTTTCTCACAGTTATTAAAGGAAGGCCATTTTTACATTTACATTTATTTATTTAGCAGACGCGTTTCTCCAAAGCGACGAACATCTCAGAGAAAGAACAATTTGAGCGTTACATTAGGAGAAAGAGAGACATAGCTGCAGACATGTGATTCTTAAGTAAACCTAGTTTTTTTCTTTCCACTTTATGCACCGATGTTCATCGCACAAGTAGGTGCACAAAACTCAGGATAGACTAATCCTGATCACCACATTTTTTCTTCCTTTAATACTTACACTCTACCATTTGTATAAGATTTGGTTGACCTTGGATGATTTGTGTTTTCTTTGACTGTTCTTGTGGATTCCATTATGTGCACCCCCTCCGTGAACCGCCACCTTACCGTGGTGGAGGGGTTTGAGTGCCTGAATGAGTCCAGGAGCTATGTTGCCTGGGGCTATATGCCCGTGGTAGGGTCTCCCATGGCAAACAGGTCCTGGATGACAGACGAGACAAAGTGCAGTTCAAAAACCCCTTATGAAGAAAATAAAATTGAGGCTTTCGTCTACCCCGCCCGGTATAGGGTCACCGGGGCCCCACCCTGGAGCCAGGCCTGGGGGGGGGGGGCTCACATGCGAGCTCCTGGTGGCCAGGTCTATGCCCACAGGGCCTGGCCGGGCTCAGCCCGAAGCCATGACGTGGAGCCGCTCTTCGGTGGGCTCACCACCTGCCGGAGAGACCGTAAGGGGCCGGTGCATTGTGATTTGGGCGGTGGTCGGGGCCGAGTGCTCGGCCGACCCAAACCTCGGGCACCAACTCTGGTTTTTGGGACTTGGAATGTCACCTCACTGGCGGGGATGGAGCCTGAGCTGGTGCGGGAAGTTGAGAGATACCGTCTAGATATAGTCGGGCTCACTTCCACTCACAGCTTGGGTTCTGGAACCACTCTTCTCGATCAAGGGTAGACTCTCCACTATTCTGGCGTTGCCCAGGGTGAGAGGCGGCGGGTGGGTGTGGGCTTATTAATGGCCCCCCAGTTTAGCCGCCATGTGTTGGAGTCTACCCCGGTGAATGAGAGGGTCATCTCTCTGCGCCTTCGGGTCAGGGAACAGTCTCTCACTGTCGTTTGTGCTTATGCACCTAGTGGCAGTGTAGAGTACCCGGCCTTCTTGGAGTCCCTGGAGGGCGTGCTGGAAAGCGCTCCCACTGGGGACTCTGTCGTTCTACTGGGGGACTTTAACGCCCACGTGGGTAGCGACAGTGACACCTGGAGGGGCGTGATTGGGAGGAACGGCCTCCCTGATCTGAACCTGAGGGGTGAGTTGTTATTGGATTTCTGTGCTAGTCACGGTTTATCCATAACGAACACCATGTTCATGCATAAGGGTGTCCATCAGTGCACTTGGCACCAGGACACCCTAGGTCGGAGGTCGATGATCGACTTTGTAGTCGTTTCTTCTGACCTTCAGCCATATGTCTTGGACACTCGGGTGAAGAGAGGGGCTGAGCTGTCAACTGATCACCACCTGGTGGTGAGTTGGATTCGATGGCGGGGGAAAAAGCTGGACAGACCTGGCAGGCCCAAACGCATAGTGAGGGTCTGTTGGGAACGTTTGGCGGAGGACCCTGTCAGAGAGGTCTTCAACTCCCACCTCCGACAGAGCTTCAACCAGGTCCCGAGGGAGGTGGGGGACATCGAGTCTGAATGGACTATGTTCCGCGCCTCCATTGTCGGGGCGGCGGTTCAGAGCTGCGGCCATAAGGTCTCCGGCGCCTGTCGCGGCGGCAATCCCCGAAAACGGTGGTGGACACCGGAGGTAAGGGATGCCATCAAGCTGAAGAAGGAGTTCTATCGGGCCTGGCTGGCTAATGGGACTCCTGAAGCAGCTGACGGGTACCGATGGGCCAAACGGAGCGCGATTCTGGCGGTCGCCGTGGCAAAAACTCGGCCTTGGGAGGAGTTCGGTGAGGCCATGGAGGAAGACTTTCGGTCGGCCTCAAAGAGATTCTGGCAAACCGTCCGGCGACTCAGATGGGGGAAACGGTGTTCCACAAACACTGTTTACAGTGGAAGTGGTGCGCTGCTGACCTCAGCTGAGGATGTCCTCAGGCGGTGGAAGGAGTACTTTGAGGATCTCCTTAATCCCTCCGACACGCCTTCCGTAGAGAAAGCTGAGGCTGGGGACTTGGAGGGGGACTCGTCCATTACCCTGGCTGAAGTTGCTGAGGTAGTCAAAAAACTCCTCGGTGGCAAGGCTCCGGGGGTGGATGAGATCCGCCCCGAGTTTCTCAAGTCTCTGGATGTTGTGGGGCTGTCGTGGCTGACACGCCTCTGCAGCATCGCGTGGAGTTCGGGAACGGTGCCTCTGGACTGGCAGACCGGGGTGGTGGTCCCTCTTTTTAAGAAGGGGGACCGGAGATTGTGTTCCAACTACAGGGGGATCACACTCCTTAGCCTCCCTGGGAAAGTCTATGCCAGGGTACTGGAAAGGAGAATCCGACCGATAGTCGAACCGTGGATTCAGGAGGAGCAATGCGGTTTTCGCCCTGGCCATGGAACACTGGACCAGCTCTATACCCTCACTAGGGTGCTGGAGGGTTCGTGGGAGTTTGCCCAACCAGTCCATATGTGTTTTGTGGACCTGGAGAAGGCATTCGACCGTGTCCCTCGTGGCATCCTGTGGGAGGTGCTTCGGGATTATGGGGTTTGGGGCTCGCTGTTACTGGCTGTTCGTTCCCTGTATGACCAGAGCAGGAGCTTGGTTCGCATTGCCGGCAGTAAGTCAGACCTGTTCCCGGTGCATGTTGGACTCCGCCAGGGCTGCCCTTTGTCACCGATTCTGTTCATTATCTTCATGGACAGAATTTCTAGGTGCAGCCAGGGAACGGAGGGTGTCTGTTTTGGTGGCCGCAAGATCTCGTCTCTGCTTTTTGCAGACGATGTGGTCCTGCTGGCTTCATTAAGTAAGACTTGCAGCGTGCACTGGGGGGGTTTGCAGTCGAGTGCGAAGCGGCGGGGATGAGAATCAACACCTCCAAATCCGAGGCCATGGTTCTCAGTCGGAAAAAGGTGGATTGCCCCCTCCGGGTTAGGGGGGAGTTGCTCCCTCAAGTGGAGGAGTTTAAGTATCTCGGGGTCTTGTTCACGAGTGAGGGAAAAATGGAGCGGTAGGTTGACAGACAGATCGGTGCGGCGTCCGCAGTAATGCTGTCATTGTATCGGTCTGTTGTGGTGAAGAGGGAGCTGAGTCGTAAGGCGAAGCTCTCAATTTACCGGTCGATCTACGTTCCTACCCTCACCTATGGTCATGAACTCTGGATTATGACCGAAAGAATGAGATCGCGGATACAAGCGGCAGAAATGAGTTTCCTCCGCAGAGTGGCTGGGCGCACCTTAGGGATAGGGTGAGGAGCTCAGTCACCCGGGAGGAGCTCGGAGTAGAGCCGCTGCTCCTCCGCATCGAGAGGAGCCAGTTGAGGTGGCTCGGGCATCTGTTCCGGATGCCTCCTGGACGCCTCCCTGGAGAGGTGTTCCGGGCTTGTCCCAGTGGGAGGAGGCCTCGGGGCAGACCCAGGACACGTTGGAGAGACTATGTCTCCTGGCTGGCCTGGGAACGCCTTGGGGTTTCCCCAGAGGAACTGGAGGAGGTGTGCGGGGAGAGGGAAGTCTGGAGGACTCTGCTCGGACTGCTGCCCCTGCGACCCGGCCCCGGATAGCGGAGGAAGATGAATGAATGAATGAATGAATGAATGAATGAATGAATGTTATGTGCACACCTGACCCTCATCGCTCAGTTAAGTGCAACTGAAAATCCTGGAAGTGGGCATGGCTATGCTCCTGCAGGTCGCAGAGCTCTTGGTGTCCGTGGAGGGCCAGGGGTAACTGTGGACCACGGCCTGTTGCTCATGCATTTTTGTCGGACCTTATTTGCTTCTGTGGATTTTCCATTTTTAGTAGCTCATTCAGATGATTGAAGTGAATGCAGGACAGAGTAAAAGCACCCGTATTCAGATAACATTTCTCAGTAGGAAAAGAGAGCTCAATCAAATCATAATTTTTAGAATGTCGTCACGGCAGCAGTAAATTAAAGTTATTTGCACCATTTGATGCCTATATATAAGACATCCAAATTGACATATTGCTTTATAACTTTTCTGTGTAATTCATTTTAACCAAATTTACCACCACTAAATAACAAAAGAACATCTAAATAACAAAAAAACATCTATAAATCACACTCCCAAACACACGTCATTCAAAAATGGATATCACTACAATTTACCACAAAATAACCACATCCATCACACATGTCCTCAACATTATGAGCCTGGCCTGAATCTCCAGATCTTGGGACAATACTTTAAACCAGAAGTGAGGGTGTTTATTTGTGGATACAAGCATGGCAGTGAAAAAAAAAAGTACATTATCTCCAGTTTTCAACTTTCTTGGGGAGTGCTAAAAGAATTGGGTGCAGAAATCCCCTGGATTTCCAGTTCGGTCAGGAAGTTCTCACTTTTGTGACAAAAGTACCTGTACTTCCACATTTGTAGTATGCTAATGTACAGTTGTGGGAAAAACGTTAGGTACAAAAGTTAAAGGTTACACATATAAGAATAAGAATATGCTACTCAGTATCTGAAGCTGATTTTTCCAGCCAGATGGAGGTATCAGACAAACAAGCTGTGCTCTGATAATTCCAGTGTCTGGGTCAACAACTCTTTGTCTGTTGTTAATGAACTTTTCTTTACTCTTGAGTTGCGTGTCTCTTTGGAGAAAATAAATGTAAATGCAGGGAGAAAGTGAATGACAACTATCAACAGAATCCAGTAACTATGCATTTATATCTCTGTAAAATGTTAACAATCTCAGGTCTCATGAAACCTTGTAAGAAGTAATGAGTAATATATTGACAAATTAAAACTTTCTGAATTTCGATCAAAAAGTATAGAAAACAGAGGTAATATTAGAACTGATTTCCTGTTGTCAAAACAAATTGATATTTGGATATGAAGCTATTTTCCCATCACGTATGATGTATATTACATTAGATTGTAACAAACGCTCTTATAATGTACACAATCAATTACTGAAATAGACGAGTGTCCCATCCAAGGGTGTACCCTGCCTAGCCCAGTGCCTTGTGATTCCTGGATAGGCCTTGCACTAACATGACCCTGCACTGGACATGTGATTAAACGAAAATGAGTGTTTGACTACATAGTAAATTAGATGATAATGAACTTTATTTACACACTTCACAAGAAGCAAATTGTCTTTTTGGTTATGATGTACCCACATTTTTTAATTGAAGGTTAAATTGTAGAGAATACTAGAAAGGTACTGGAAAGGTACTTTTCAAAATGATGATATACTTCCAAACTAAAGAAACTTGGTCAAACACAGGAGTACTTGGAGCAATGCTGACTATTCCAAGAGCTACACACACACACACACACAATGTCTACAACCACTTGTCCCGAGTGGGGTCGTGGTAAGCTGGAGCCTAGCCTGGCAACACAGGGTGTGGGGGACACACCCAGGATGGGATGCCAGTTTGCTGGAAGGCACCCCAAGCAGGACTTAAACCCCAGATGAGCCACCCAATGCATCGCTGCTGCCCCCCACCCCCGCTCAAAGGAGCTACCGGAGGTCATTTCTACTAGCAGCAATGAGGCACTACAGTGAGTCTTGTCGCTGTGAGGGGGTGAATGACTTCTTACTAACCGAGTGACACAGTGTTACCCTGCTGTCTCAATACAACTTATAGCAAACCTCTCTTACGTAAATACACTTGCTCTCACTTTTCCCAGTTGCTGAGAACAGTTGATAGTGTAGTGGTTACAGCTGCTCTTGCCTTTGGACCCAAAGGTTGCAGGTTTAAATCTTATGTCTGGCTATAGCACCCTTGAGCAAGGTGCTTACCCTAAAAGCGGTCCAGTGAAAAGTTGCCCAGCTGTATAAATGGGGAGGTAATTCTAAATGCCTTGAAATTGGAAGCTGCTTTGAGAAAAACATCAGCTCAATAAATAGATGTTTATTTATCTACATCCCTTATATTCATTAAGTTATCTTCCTGTTTGACTGTCTTTAATGTTGTTTTGTATGTATATGTATGTATGTTGTACAGCAAAAAAACATAGCTTCCCTTTGCGATCAATAGTTTCATTAGCTCAGCTCAGTTCAAACACTAGCTGCCCATGCAAAGACCCCCGCAAAAGCCAAGGGCTGTGTATAATGGCACTTTATTTCAGAAGTCAACTCTTATTGTTTGCCCTGGGGCGCCATTTGCATTTTCTCCTCTCACACATCCTCTCAATAGAGAAACCGGGAACAACAAAACAGAGCAGTTTAAAAACTAAAAAAATCTGCAGTGCCCAACGGCGTTCTACACAAACACTGGGGGACGCAACAATCTAGCCTCAACATGTGGAACACGCCCCTTCCCACGAGTTTCTCTCAGCGGGGTTAATTGAAGAGCTCAGTCACGAGGTCCGCTATAAATACGGCGCCCGCGTCAGGACGCTACAGACTAATGTGCTGTAGATTGCGCCCCAGGTGGACGGAGTGTTGTTGTTAACAACTTCAGTGTTCCGTCAGTTATAGTGCTGGTTGTCGTTAGTTCGTACTCTGTGTAAAACTGGTAAACATGGTCTGAGCCCGGGAAGACAACTATCATCCTTTTCCATTGACTTAATGCAGACGCGGTTTAAGTCCTCAACCGTTATTAATGCCTACAGTCATTTGCAGACGGCTCAGGCCAACTCTCCACAGTGCCCCGACTATGGATATTGTGTATGTGTGCCCTTGGCACTCCTTCACACAACAGTTTTTTTAAAGCTTTTTCAATGGATTGTAACGTACTGTGTTAGTGTACAACGGATAAATTTGCTTTGGTGCGGTATGCATCTTTTTTCCCTTATTCTCCTGAAACCTTGCTTTGTCAAGGATGACTCTTCTTGTATTATATTAAATGTATGTAAATAAACTGTGTTGTCTTGGCTGACTGCTTTCGGTAAAACGGACACGCCATCACCGACGGGATAATCCTCACAGTTCATCATGCTCAAGTTAGTATAACTGCCGAGCCAAAAACTTGTGCAAGTAGCAGTCGGCAGTAAAATCACCAAAAGCAGCTGATATTTAAAGAAAAAATGAAAAGGAAATCGAGTAAGCCATACAACAACCAAGGCTTGCTTTTTAGAAGGCAGGTAAAAGACTTCTGTGTATCCTAAACAGATACGAAACAATTGGCAGGTGTTTCCCCAGCCTACTCCGCCTTTGCTCGGACTTCTGTGACGTAATGGCCAAGGTCGCGTAGTAATGACATCACAAAAAGCGACAACTGGGGTTTCACAGAGCGAAACATGGCGATATTGGGGCTCTTGTTGTTTTGTATGTGGATGGATAAACGGTACTTCTAGACACCCCATCTCGTATCGACACAGCTCGAACGATATTTGTGCACTCCGTGTCGGTTCAGCGGGTATGAGGAGTGCTTTCCTCGGGGGACGATGCTGAGATCCACCGGTTTCTTCCGCGGGATTGACTGTCCGTTTTCCACGGAGAGGAGTGACGGAAGCCGATGCGATAGACCGTACTGTCACTTCAGGCACAGTGGGCACAGGAGGGACTCGTGCAGCACCAGCAGTAACCGAGGCGCCAGAGAACCGTTCTCCCAGCACAAGGGTGAATTCCTGCCTCCGCCGTTTGTGTGGAGTGTCAGTGGCGCAGCGCTCGCGAGTGCAATTCACGAAGAACGTTCACTCTGGACAATGTGTCCATTTGTTATTTTAAGTACATTCTGGTGGACTTAATGCGAGATACGTGCTCGTTTTCAGACACAACTGCAGCGCGACACAAACACACTGAACACTTACACAGACACCTTGTCACTTACATCTGATGTACAAAATCAGTATTCGTGTCATCATGTCATTTCTGTTTCAGAGCTATTTATCATTTGTATCATGTTATTTAGGAAATTTGCACAACTTAATGACATACATGATACAAGTAATAAGGATGGCATGGTGAAGAAATGCTGTTTGAAGTGAACAAGTTTAGTAAATTTTGCTCAGAAAAATTATTTGTATTATAACATATTTAATAAAGATTGTGAAATAACTAATTAAAGCAGTTTTTGACTGGTTTTGTGGTGTTTGAATAATTCAAGTAATACTCTGTCTTCATACTTACTACAGAGCAAGGCTACCCTTACAACCCAGAGGTTGAGGACCAGCAGAATGGAGAGCCAGTGTCTGACCCCTTGGCTGGAGTGCTGGAGCTGGAGCTTGTCAACCGAGCCATTGAGGCTATGCGCAGTGAGGTTGAGCGTGAGCAGAAGAAACTGTCTCGTATTGGGGACCAGGAGTATGATCCCACCACCAGTAGAATGCAAGCAGGTGCCAAGAGGCTCAAGGCATTGGCGGTTGCCTCTCCATTTGAGTATGATCCTGGGAGCTACCAAATGACCCCAGCTGCCAACTACAATCCAACGCCCTGCTCCAGCAAGTACACCTTGGACTCAGATGAGCAAAACAGTTATGCAAATGCCCTGGAATATGTCCCCACTACTGTTGTCAAGCCAGCCACAAAAAAGCTTCCCCCCTTCTCTCAAACTCCTCCTTCCAGCCCCCCATCCTTCCCTGCCTCTTCCTCTAAGTACACACTGGACAACTCCAAACCCCCCACAGACCTAGAATATGACCCCCTCTCTAACTTCTCAGCACGGCCAGGGAGCAAAAACAGCAGAAGCCCAAAGGAGCCCAGATCAGTGGGTGTTGTAGGAGCTGGAACTCTGGCCAGTAACAAAAGGCTTCACTCTGCCATTGTGGAAAATCAGACAACCGATGAAGGATATGTGCTGTCTCCCAAGAAGTCAAGGCAACAGCCACTGCCACCTGCAGTCATAGACTGTAAAAAGTATTCTGCAAGCTTTTCTGAGTCTGACGATGAGAGCTCTGGAACAGAGTACCGCCCAACCACCATCAGTCGTCTGAAACAGAAGAGGATCAGCACAGAGTTAGCAGAAGACCCTTTAAGAAAAGGATGGGAGACAGGAGAGTTTGCAACAGCTGCTAAGGTAAAGCGACAGCTGAGTTTGGAAGATAGAGAAGAGAGGTCTGGTTTGTGTGTTGTGGAGGAGTCTGGGAGCAGTGATGTTGGCTTACCAGATGACCAAGTGGCAGGGAAAAAGCAATATAAAAATTGTGAAAAGAAAAGCAGCAAAACATGCAGTGAGCAAAAGGAGTCCTACAAAAAGAGTAGCAGCTTGAAGAATAAGGGAGGACATTCCGGAGGTGATGGGAAAAAAGCCGACACATTCAAGAAACCAGGCAAAGCAGAATTTAAAAAGGACGGTAGGAGTGAAGGAGGGAAGGTGGAAGAGAAGGCTCGGGTGAAAGACTGTGATAAGAACAAGGGAGGTAAGGGTGTGAAGAAGGCCAAGAGTGATGTAAAGGTTGAAAAAGGAGAGAAGCTGAAAGGGGACCCTGGGTCGAAGGAGAAGGAAGGAGGGGGAGGAACAACTGGCCCTAAAAGGATCAAGGTGTCTGATAAGAGTGGAAAGGACCCCTCCAGACTTCGTGACCAGAAGAATGGGAAACTGGAGAACCATCGAATTGGGAAAGACAAGAAAGTCACAGGCCATTGGACTGAAAGCAGCAAAGATAAAAAGATGCAGCCAAAGAGCTGTTTGGATGGTAAAGTATGTAAACCTGAGAAGCAGAGGTCTTTGAGTCATGCCGACCTGTTCGGAGATGAAAGTCCAGAGGAAGAGGAGCATGTTGTGAGGAAGTCAGCAGCTGCTTTCAAGAAGAGAAGTTCACTTGATAAGAGGACAGTCTCTGAAGTCACTAGCTCTTCCTCAGATGATGAAAGCAAGTCAGAGGACAGGACCGATGATGAGGATGTATATTCAAACCTACAAGGGGACTTGGACTTTGACTCTGATCCTATGGAGGAGTGCCTGCGGATTTTCAATGAGTCAAAAGATGTTAAGACTGAGGACAAGGGGAGGCAGGCAAAGCAGGTACTTTAATCATCTGTCTGCATCATCAGGAAGTTTTTGACAATTAGTCCTGTTCATTTATTACCAGTTGCAGCTAACAAACACTTCTAATTTTTTAAATATTTACTAAATACCTTTTCAAAGAAAATGATTAAGACTTGGAATGAAAGGCACGTTTGGGCTTCAGAGTGAATTGATTCACATTTATGGAGGGCATAATTCCCATTTCAGGTTTACAGACTTGAATTGGTTCTGACTGTGAGTTCTTTGTTACTGACCATATTTATTTGTGGACAGGATAGTGTAGGTTGGTGAATATCTGATCTCAGCTGTTGTAAAGCAGTTCCTACAAGCCAGGAGTAAGGGAAGCTAGCTATGTGTTAACTATTCATTTGGTAGTATATAGTGATAAAGCTTGATTGGGTGCCCCTCCTGGGACTTGAACCTTCAGGTTATGCTGCAGTTGCTGAGACTTAGAATGGAAAAGAACTCAATGAGCAATGAGCACTGCCTTTGATATAGAATTTTAACAGCTACGTGAAGGTAAAAATACAGTAAGTCAATACAGTCCTCCCCTCCAGGGTATAAGGATTCTAAAATATCAGAATTTTATATTAAGGCTGAAGAACCAAGAAATTGTGAAAAATAATTAACTTTAAATCATAGCATTTGTAGTTGTGTCATTAAAGGTAGTCTTGTAGATTTTATAGTAAAACTCTGTTTAAGATGTCTGCTAATTTTCTCTTTCCATTTTGGCTCAAATCAGCTAACTAAGGAGGCAGAAGATGAAGAAAACACAGAGAGCACATTAAGCACCCTCTTCCCTGGACAGAAGAAGAGAGTCTCCCACTTTATCACCAAAGGAAATGTGAGTGATAACAGCAATGCCAAGTATCAAGTGCCACATATCACCTGCAAGTATTAATCGTTGTGCAGATTTCAAAAATGAATGTTCTCAAATTAATAATGTACATAAAATAGTTACACAACACATTTTCTTAGCATTTCATTTTGCAGTATAGCTTTCATGACCAGTGCTTACCAACTGGTAGATGCCCATAAACTACACCCATATAGAAAAGGAAAGAAAATGTGGGGTCACCTTAACTGGATTTGCTTCCACAGTGTATACAGCTCCTGACTGTTGTTTTTAGTGTTAGTTAATCTAATCAAACTACAGATAATAAAAAAGCAGAAACTTTGAAGATGATGAGGAATGTTGTACATGAATCGGAACTTGAGTAGGAGTTTGTAAAGATGACTTTCATTTTCAGTAATTTTAATGTTTTTAATGTGGCAGGAAGTTAACAAAATAATCTTGGGACATCTATATTATTAAGCTTTTATTAAGTGCGACTTAGTACTAAGATTGAGTTACCAACAAAAGGAATTGTGAACAGTCTTCCGAATCCAATTGTGTTTTCAAGTTGAGGAGTCTGTGTGTGTGTGTGTGCGTGCGTGCTCATGCATATATATAGTTGTGTTCTTTTTTTTTGAAAATATTCAAATAGCTGGATTGATATTATGTATGAACTGAAAATAGAATCTGATATTTTTTTCTGTCAGGTTGAACTGACATCCAAACCTGTTGTGAGGCCTTACCGGAGACCAACGCCACAGGAAATCTGCTATCAGCGCATGCAGATAGCTCAACAGCAGGCTGCACAGTTGGCTGCAGCTGTCAAGACATCAGATGTTCTAGCTGGGCCCATCTCCAGCTTCAGTGGAGAAAAGAAGAGGGTGGCACACCGCCCCTACCCAGTGTCCTCAGCCGCAAACTCTGGTAGGAGGTTTCAGACATTTAATCATCTTTTTTCCATCCATAAATTGGAGTTCACAATACAGTCTTTGTCTTGCAGCTGTATACTGTTTATGTGGGTGCATTTCTGTCTGCAGGTGCTGCGGCGGGGAAACAGACAGCTGGCCCATTGTTCTCCCCCAGTCAGGCTGGCCTAGCGATGCCCTCTGTGAAGAAACAGACATGTGCTGGTATCCTTTCCAAAACCACTACCACGGTGCCGCAGAAGAGAGTAGCGCACACACCCACTCTGAAGGTAAACAGAGCCTGTTAACGAAGAACATACGCTAAACTTGCAAACAGTTCTTCAGGACCCCTGGATAGATACCTGCTGTTCTGCTTTTAAGAGGGATATGTACACTTTTCTTGTCAAGCAAAAATACCTACATGTGTAAATGAAAAACTGAGTAGTTAGCAGTATATACAATGCCATGCAAAATGATTCAACCCCTTGGCCAGTTTTCTCATTTTACCGAATCACAAATTAAACAAAACACCGAAACTCATTGTTTTAAGGTGATATTATTTTTATGAAAAAATAAAAAGTAAAATATTCTGTTTCTAAAAAATAATACTTCTGGGATAATTATGTACCAGCTTTGCACAATGAGTGACTTTTAGACCATTCTTTCCAGGTTGATTGCCATAGGTTGTTCAGATTTGTTGGATGGGGTTTGTGAACTGCCATTATCGAACAGTGGCAGAGATACTCAGTGTGTTTGAGATCTGGACTTTGTCTGGGCCACTGTACGACGTTCACCTTTTTATTCTTTAGCCACATTGTAAGCTATTTTGCCATTGTACTTTGTCCAGCTAAAAGGTGACCTTTTTAACCAAGCTTCACATTTTTTCTTAGCAGACTAAAGTAGGTCCTCTTGCAATATTTCTTTATATTTTGCTTTTTGTTTTAACAAGATGCAGAGTCCCTGCTGATTAAACGCAGCCACACTTCACTGTAGGGATAGTGATTTTTGATAGAAGAATTAGTTTGGATAAAACTGGATTTTGGATATAGAAATAGATTATTTTGCCAGGCACCGTATGTAGCTTTGTTTCAAGGCAATTTTAAGCATCTAGAATAAAAACATACTCAATCAAGTAATGTTCCAACCTTCAATTGGTGAAACGACTTCTCCATGTAGTTGGATTGAACAAATATAAGGGAAAGTTTGGAACCCCTTGACAAATGCAATAAATAGTTTGCCAGAGACATGTACAACAGCTTGACACATTTAGCTTTCAGCATTGACCTATGAACTTAGAATGCTGCTGCTTGTCTTTCCCCTCAGAGTTCCTCCATGAAGCGGCCCGTCATTCCCACAGAGTTTGGCGCTAAAGTGCCAACCAATGTCCGACAGCGATACCTCAATATTTTCATTGACGAGTGCCTTAAGTTGTGTCCCTCTGAAGAGAGTGCCTTCCAGATGGTAAAGTGCTTGGCATGGGAATCGCTATAGAGCGTCATTCACTGATTTAAAATATATATTTAATAAGGGTACTAAAGTTTAAGGATACGTTAATTAGGCCTTTAGGGTATAAGTTTGTGTTCTTTGTAGTTTGTGTGTAAGGAAAACAGTTGTGAGCTTGACAGTGAACTTGATTAATCCCATGTTGAAATGATTTGGAACTAAATCGGGCAAAAATCGTTTTTCAGGCTCTGGAAGAGGAAAAGGTTGCGTATGACCGCAGCAGCAGCAGGAACATCTATCTGAATGTGGCCATTAACACACTGAAGAAGCTACGTAGCAAGAGCAGCTCTTCTGCTCCACCTGTGACCAGTATGTTGCGCGCGTACACACATAGCACATGCATGCAGCAGATGCAAAGGCATGCAGATGTGAAAGCTGGATAGGTTAGGCACCCTTACACAAAATAGATGCGTTAGTTTCTTCATACATTTTAAACTCATGCTATTTATCTTATTTGCAATTAATTGAATGGGGGGAACGGTGGCGCAGCGGGTTTGGCCAGGACCTCTTCTCTGCCGGGTCTGGGGTTTGAGTCCTGCTTGGGGTGCCTTGTGATGGACTGGCGTCCCGTCCTGGGTGTGTCCTCTTCCCCTCTAGCCTTGCGCCCTGTGTTGCCGGGTTAGGCTCTGGCTCGCCGCGACTCCACTCGGGACAAGTGGCTTCGGCCAGCATATGTATGTGCGTGTGAATGATAGTGCCCTGCAACTGCTGGAAATCTATCCAAGATGTAGCCCAGCATATGCTTATCTAAATGGCAACTAGTGCTCATATCTAAAAATTATTATTCAGGCTGAAGTGTAAAACACCCTTGACTGGAACACTACAGGACAGATTTGGGCCACCACTGATGTTCGTTACTCTTCAGAAATAACTGAAACTCTCCTTTTAACTGCAGTCTGAAATGTGGTTTGCCTTCCCCCCCAGAGAAGCTTGCTGTGAATGCCAATAAGAAGTCTCTGTCACATGAGGAGGTACTAGGGGGCCGCTTGGCAGCCAAGACCAGTTTTACCATCAACAGGATGGGCAAGCAGCAGGAGGAAGAGCTCACAGGTGATATTCATCTGCTTTGTCCATGGTCTGAGATTCGCACTGCTACCTTTCTGCATTGGCTTCCATCAACCCCCTGATGTGTTAAAAGGTCACAACCATTAGGGCCTCTATAGTATATGGCCCTCTGAGGGTATGCTGAAGAGGGAAATTCATAGAATCTTAATTGACTGTAATTATAAGGAGTTTAGATTGATAAGGAACAAATCCGCATCAGGGTTTGCTATGTTTTAATATATGACTAGGTTTGCTTGAGACTATCATGTCTGCAGCTATGCCTCCTTCTCTTAATGTAATGCATCAATTGTACTTTTGCTGAGATGTACGTCGATTTGGACAAAAGCGTCTGCTAAATGAATAAATGTAAATATATTGTTGTTTTAGCTGACCATTTTTATCCATTTATGCAGATGTTTCACTGGACCAAAGTACATTAAAAAGCCATGCTCAAATGTATTACAGCAGGGTGTTTCCTGGATCTTGGCTGTGTCCTCACTAACTGTGCTTCCCGCTGCCTTGCTGATGCAGACATGTGGTGAGAGCACCATTTTGTTGTTTGTCTCAGATGCCACGCTATACCGGAAGCTGAAGGCTTATGTGATGACAGAGGACCAGTTGCAAGAGCACGGCTACCCCAGACCCCACCCTGATCGTCCAGGCCGAGCTGTAGTCCATAACCTGCCAGAAAAGAAGAACACAGACCGTGCGTCTCTGTTCTCACCTGAGGACCACCAGGGCTGGGTACTGCCTGTTGTGGCTCTCACGTTTTCCTTGACCTGCTTCTGTCCCCTTTCCTGTCTGTTACCCTAGCCTTCGCCAGAGTCTGCTCCCGCTGTGGGACAGAGTACAAGGTCACGACCAATGGCAACTGCGTGAGGAAAGAGGAGTGTACGCATCACTGGGGGCGCCTACGTCGGCAGCGGGGTGAGCCTGTATGTGTGTGTGTGTGCGTGCGCACACCCACATGTGCATCTCTGTCTGTTTATTGAAGCCTGGGTTCTCAAAATCCACTCTACAGATTTCATAATGCATTTCAATTAGTACTTGATGTGCATTTGAAACACCAGATATGCATTACTTGCTTATAAATAATATTCGGGAACACTGAGACCTGGTCAAAACCAACATATCCTACCTAACTGGGGCCTCCTGTGGTTAAAATTAATGACAGTTGTGCCCAAATTCTCAGAATTGTTAACATTTCTCTTCCACTAATTGGGAAAATCAGTGTGATTTACACTTTTTTAGTTTCTAAGACCCAGCTATTAATTGTCTCTCACAAATGGCGCATACTACAATGCTGAATTTTAATGCCTCTTAAAGAGACATTGTATGCTTTTTAATATTTTTCAGAAAGCAGACTTGGTCAGCTTTCTAGAAATGCATCCAAAATCCATTTTTTTGCATCACAGAAGGATATATTCTTAAGTTTTGAGAGTTTCATGTTTCCTTGAAGTAATCATCAGTATTTTAATGAGCATTTTAATATATTTTCCTATGTTTGAATGTATAAAAGCAGGACTCTTCCATCCCTTTTTCTTTATGATCAGTCTCTAATTCTATCGTGCTCTGTATTCACCAGTGCCGGGAGGCTGGGAGACCCAGTACAGCTGTTGTTCTGGTGTGGTGGGTTCCCCTGGTTGCCAGGTAGCCAAGGTAACTCAAATTTAGCTCTGTGTTCTTGGTCCATGATTCAAAGTGTTTTCAGTCACTGAAAGCCTACCATGAAATCTTGTCATCTTGTGATAATGACTTGATGATGCCAGTCTGAATCCTTTGTGTGTTTAATTTCTTTTCTTAGGCTTTGGCAGTACCTCTGAAAAATACTTGCTTTATTCATGTTGTCATCAGAATTTGACACAATGTTAGAACATGTTTTCCTCAGAAGTGTCTATTTACAAACACAGGGGGGCAGTATTATGGCAGGCTTTATATGGCTGTGTATCTTTGTGCTTAGCCTAAGGGACACCAGCAATTTGTAATACATTTTATTGTAAAAATCCTCCAGTTTATTTATTTAACGGTTGTGTTTTCAGTCTGTAGGTTGATGGGTGAATGTCTCTTATTAGGTTGTGGTGTCTGGAAGTCCTTGTCTTGTTGCTTGAGGAACTGGACTTGCTCTGTTGTTTTGCCTGTAGCAACATGTGCAAGATGGGCGAAAAGAGGCCCTAGATGGCTATGTGAAGACTTTCAGCAAGCCGCTGCCTGTAGATGGAAATGCTGGTGTCTATGCCCTAGACTGTGAAATGGTGAGTAGCATTTTATAAAATCTCTCAGCGCCTACACCAACAAAAGTGGAGTGATGATGGCATTGTTCCTCAGGATTTGTGTACAGGAGTGCCCACTATATCGATCTAAAATTGAGCGAAAAATACTGTGCATTACAAAATTAAATATAGTTATTATAGTTTTCCCATAACAAGTAAGCAAAACGTGGACTGATGTGACAAACATTTCAAAAGCACACAACTGTTCAGATTTTCATCTTTTTTGCAGTAGTGCATTACATTTTCTTTGATCATTTGTTTATTTAAAGTTTGGAATGAAAGATCAGAAGAAGTGGAAAAGCTGGGTCATACAGAATAAATGCACATTTAGCTTGCACATCTGATGCAATCCGTATACAGAGTGAACTGACGCTAAGGTGGAAAGCATGGGATTTGGGGAACAAGAAATCAACTCACCTTCATCTTATTTGTCCTGGCTTATGTTATTATTGCTGTTTTCAATAACTCTGTCCTTACTCTTAGTTTACTGTTTTGTTTGATATTAAATTGGTTCTCAAAGCGTATTTTTAGGGTGCTTGTATGTGCATTATGGTTTCAGAATGAATCTGAGGTAGAAGCAGAAAAAAAACATCTTGTCATTGATTTAGAAAACATGTAGTACTGTACCGTGAGCGATATTTACATTCTACTGCCTCACCAAAGTTCTCTATTTTTGCAGACTGAGTGCCGTATGTGTTATTTTTCTTTTATATTTGATAGTAAAGTGTTTTGTCACTTTAAACAAGTCTCTCTCTCTCTAGTATTTCCTTTAAAAACACTTTAATTGTAAAAGACTAATCTTTAAAAACATGTAAACATTGTTTTTGTAATATTCAGTTTTGAGTTACAACGTCCCTCTGCGGGTCTACTGAATATGGGATAATGAACCCATGTATTTAAGATGTAAATGTAAGATACCAGGATGTCATGCAGCTGGGACCATCTATGTTTCATAGTACAGAGAGGCTGTCACAGTAATATTTGCAATATTTTAAACACTTAATTCCTTCTTCATATGCAGTGTTGTGGATACTTTTCAGTATATGTATTTTAGTAGTTTTGTATAGAAGCTGTTGATTCAGATTAAACTTTGAGTTTGAGTAATAATTAGTGATAGGCCTTTATCTGAACAACATGTTTGCTTCCTCTTCCTGTGCAGTGTTACACAAAGTTGGGACTTGAGCTAACCAGGGTGACGGTCGTCAACTCAGAGCTGAAGGTCATCTATGACACGTTTGTCAAGCCCGAGAGCAAAGTGGTGGACTACAACACACGGTGCGCCATGCAGGAAATGGGTTCTTCTCTGCTGATATCAGCAAACTGAGACAACTTGTGGGGTGGGGTTGGAGCATGTAGGGTGATAGTTGTATGCTTGTCACAGTGACTTCAGAAGGCTCTAGAAGGTTTTCACAGAATGGCTTTTTTAAAATCTGAAGTTACTTAGCTCTCACTTGAGTGGCCAGGTTTATGCAGGATTTTGTCACATCGTGAAAACTAATCATGCTTAATAAAGCACTGTGGCCATGGGCGGCACGGTGGCACAGTGAGTAGCGCTGCTGTCTCACAGCACCTGGGTGGTGCGAGAGGATATGGGTTCAATCCCCGCTCAGTCTGTGTGTAGTTTGCACGTTCCCTCCGTGTCTGTGTGGGTTTCCTCCAGGTACTCTGGTTTACTCCCACAGTCCAAAGGCATGCTGGTCAGGTTTCCCCATAGTGTGTGAGTGACAGAGAGGATGTCTTCCATTGATGTATGGATGAGTGACCCATTGTAAGTAGTGTATCTAACAGTGTAAGTCAGTGTGTGGGCTGATAACACTACATTGAGTTCATTGAAGTCACTTTGAAGAAAAGCGTCTGCTAAATAAGTAAATGTAAAGCAGACAATGGCTTTCTTTTCTCTGTGTCTGCATGGGTTTACTCCGGGTGCTCCGGTTTCCTCCCACAGTCCAAAGACATGCTGTTCAGATGGATTGGAGACTCTAAGTCACCCATATTGTGTGAGTGACACAGAGAGTGTTTCATTGATGTATGGATGAGTGACCTGTTGTAAGTAGTGTATCTAGCAGCATAAGTCACCTTAGGTGAATAAGGGGAGTGGGATGATAACACTACATAGTCTTCATTAGAAGTTGCTTTGGAGAAAAGTGTCTGCAAAATGAAGTAACGAAAAGTAATATAAAACCACTCAAATTTAAATAAAAGGATGTATTTATCTACGAAAATCTACAACTTGTCTTTGCAAAACTAAACTTTTTTTTTTTGTACTGAAATTGCTTAAATTACTGTATAATGAGGACAATAGAGGGTGGCACCGTGGTGCAATAAGCAGGGTTGCTGCCTCTAAGTACCTAGATGGTATGAAAATGTGGGTTCAGTCTCAGCTTGTGGGGGCTACTGTGCGATAGACTTGAATTCCATCCAGGGTGTAGCCTGTAGCTTTGTGCCTAACAATTTCAGAATAAGCTCTGGATCACCATGACCCTGTTCAGGATAAGCAATTTATTGAAATTGGATGGATAAATGGATGGATGAGGACATTACTTCCTACAAAGGCATATACTGGGGCTACAGGAAGGGCAGTTAAGTACCCTTACCCTAGACATTCTAATTGATAGCTACAGCTGGTAACATGCTTGTGGGATTTTTACTTGTGGGGTAGTCCTTGAGTTATGACATGTGCGACCTACAACAACCATTCCATTAAACTTTTATTACGGTCATACCATTTAACACTGGCCACGCTGTCTGTTGTATGATAATGTCGGCTATGCTGCCGCATGGCATATTTCTTATTATCTGGGTCTCAAATCAGTGTTTGGGTGTCTAGCAGTGATTGCATTTTGTTTATAAAACTTTTTGTTGACTATTTACTTCAAGTCACCTTTTATTTAAGAAGCCTAGCAAGTCCAAAGCAAGTGTTCTGGTGGTACTAAAGTAGCAGAACACAATAGATTTAAAAACAAAGGTGAAAATAATAGTGCAGCTTGAAAATATAATATTGTATTTATTGTAATATTCTAGATTAGTATTATTTTAACATGAATGTGTGAAATAAGTTTTCAAAATATAGTGAAGCTTTGTTATACAAAGTAGCATTTATGCATGTTAGTTGTTTATAAGGGGATTTTTGACTTGTGACAGGGTTATTGGAACAGAATCGCCTGTATTTTTGTTTTGAAACTGGAATAAATACCCTGTAAATCCCATGAATGTAAATCAGACCCATTGGTTTCCGTGCACATGCGTGTTCAGTTGGTTCATGTATTCTCTCCCCAGGTTCTCAGGGGTCACGCCGGAGGACTTGGAGAACACCACCATCACCTTGCGGGATGTTCAGGCTGTGCTGCTTAGCATGTTCAATGCTGACACCATCCTCATTGGACACAGCCTGGAGAGTGACCTTTTTGCACTTAAGGTACATTCAAGAGAGGAACTGTGTGCTGTTAGACAATGGAACTTGATTAGTTAGCACACAAGATATTGCTGGAATTCTACAGAGGCCTGGGCTTTAATTTTTCTTTGGTGTTTTTAAAATTAGTCCCTTTATTTCTCAATCTATCCATATCTCCCTGTCTCTCTTGTCCTCTCTCTGTCTGCATGTTATGTTCCCAGCTCCTCCACAACACTGTAGTGGACACAGCCATAGTGTTCCCTCATCGCCTGGGCTTGCCCTACAAGCGAGCGCTGCGGACCCTTATGGCAGACTACCTCAAACGCATCATACAGGACAATGGTGAGGTGCTTAGATGTGACACAGTGGGGTGATGGTGAATTTATTTGTACATATTCATTTTATTGCATACATATACAGTATATGGAACTTATTAGACATGGGTTGGAAAGAAGGCAAATGCACAACTTGAGTCCTGAAAGATGCTCCTTTGTTCTTCTTGCCAGTGGAGGGGCACGACTCGAGTGAGGATGCCTGCGCTTGCATGGAGCTGATGATATGGAAGATTCGGGAGGATGCTAAGGTAAAGAGATGACCACTGACCCTAACAGCCCTGCCCTTGCTCCGCCAGAGAGGAGGACTGACAGCGTGTCATTATGTGCCTAGCCCTGAGGAACTGGGACAGTAGCAGATGGTGGGAATGCTGTAAAAATGGCCATTCCCAGATCAGTTGTGGGAACCCTGCACTTGTGACTTTGCACAACCCGTTGCTGAAGAGTCCTGTGGAGGAAGGGCTGGAATCAACAGTGTTTTTTCGATTGTTGTATTACTAGAACCATGCACTATTGTTGTTAAGTATTCATTTTTTTTTTTTTTTTTTTTTTTTTTTAAAGAAAATTGGTTCAGTTAAAGACTGAGTTCCTCTGCTAAAAATGAGAGGAGAGAGTGAAGACGTTTGGGTTGGGTGTGCACAAAGAAAGCCTCTCTGAAAACCCAAGATTTATCAGGGCATTTGTTTGTTTCTTTTGTTTGTATGTGAGAATTCCAGCTGTGTTACACAGAAGTCCCTCTAGGAAGTAGTGTGTTTGCTTGAAAGCAACAGGTAAAACGTAGATCACCAACAAAAACGCAAGGCTCTTGCGTTGAGTGGTATCCAGGATTGCACAGTAGCTTTTTGTCTCATTTTGCTTGTGATTTTTTTACATCAAAGCAAGAACCACATGCTGATTTGATTGTAACCAGTTTTGTTGTCAGGTGCTACGGCTGCTACATTCTTGACCTGCAGATTTGTACCCAAATTGCACTAGAAGGGACATCTGTGGGACAGTAATTTGTGAGAGCTTTCTCTGGAAAACAGCGTGTGGTCTGCCTACAAAAGTGACTTCTGCCAGTTCTCCAGCCAGATCACACAAAAGTCAGTCTTAAAACTAGCCGTAAACGGGGATTAGTTCTTGAAGCGTTACAGTACATTCACAAGGAGTCGCCTTGTGGCTGACAGTGATATTGAGCAGGACTGGGAGGAGAATAAGAAATATTTGAGCAAGATGATAAGTTTGGTGTAAAATAATTTTTGCTGAAAAAATGATTTTGGAAATGGCACATTCCCAAATGTGTTTTCTCCCCCTTTTTGTTCTGTCATTTAAACAGCACTGAAGTGGCACACCTGACTTTATACACTAACTTCCACCTGTATTCCTAGTCCTAGAGGTACCACTGCATATATAATGTAGAAATGCAATAAAGGCAGACATGAAATAATTTCTATAAAATATTACTTGAGAAGTCTGTACAGTCTTGTGTAAGGTACAGTAAAATCCACCACCGTAGATACTTTTGCTGTGTGTGTGTGTGTGTGTGTGTGTATATTATATATGCGCTATAATGTCAATTTTTGCATTTTTTGTTTTTTTTCTATTAAAACAGTAACATTAAAAAATTAACATCTTATTTTTCTGGATAAAGTCAATTTCGAGTTTAATGAAATCTAGCACTGCTATTTTATTGCACCTTGCGGTCATATGTGTGTTGTGTGCTCTGTCCCAGGGCTGTTTCCTCTTCTGTGTGTGTGTGCAGCCTTGTGTCCATCGCTCCTTTCTGGTGGTCCACACAGCCCATTCCTTTCTAACAGCTGCTCAGCTGATCAGTATCTGCTTCTCAGCAGATGTTAAATTGGGAGACAAGATGGAACACACAAAAAAAGGCAAAACTGGGGAGTCCCATTGTGGTCCCCCCACCAAACGGCAGCCCACTGAGTTGGACCTGTCACTTGTCAGCATGCATTTCCTTGGCCTGGCCCAGGGACCCCAGGTATTAAAGATCCAGTTAGTGAAGATCAATACTGGCACAATGTTAAGGTGGTGGGGAGGGGAGAAGGTTACTTGTGTTTGCTGAAATGTGAGCATGTGGTGCGAAACAGCTTAAAAGACCTTTCTCCTTCATTATCAAATTCGATCAGCTTGCTTCCCTCTTATCAGCTTTGACTGCTGGGGGTCGCTAGGGGTCGGGCCAGTGCATACAGACACAGAGAAAGGACTCGACCCCATGCTGTGACAGAGCCATATTATCCCTTATGGGCGAGAACAGCAGCTCCACTGCAATCCTTCTCAGACTTGCATATTTTCAACTTTTTACTGTATTGTTTTTCCACATAAACCCCTGTAAATCCTAGCATATTGTCTTATTTTCAGCGCAGAAATATAGTCTTTTTTTTAGGTGGTATAAATATTTTATTTTTTATCGTAAGAAAGAAGGAAGCAATAAAGTACACCACAAAAAAGAAAGGAGTAATGATTGAACCGTAGTGATATAATGCATACTACTACTAGTAAATGCTGTAGGTAATGCTGTGGTTAGTCAGCACCTTATATTTGAAGGACAAGGGCTTTGAATCCCACCTTCCTGCTGTAGTACCTTTATGCAAAGTACTGCAGATTTGCTCCAGTAAAACTTACCCTGCTATATCAATCATCATTGTATCATTTGTCTCATGTACTGTAAACTATGCAATAGTCTACCAGTTACTGTCAGAAATGCCCCGTCTGTCTCAGTCTTCAAATCCAGGCTAAAGACTTACATGTTGACTTGCGCATATCACTACAAAATGTAATTTCACTTGGCTGTGTTTGTTTTCCCACCTCTGTATCAAAACATATTAAACTAATTTCTTTAAGTTATAAACACTGATAATGTATTACACTAGTCTGTAGTCAATTGTCTTATGTGTTTCTTTGGCTGATGTTTTTCTTTGTCTTATGCCTGTGTTCAAGTGCTATGTGTCACTGCGTGAGCAGAGTGCGCTATAAAAATGAATTGAATTGAATCATTGTAAGCAGCTGAACATTGTAAACTGCTTTGGAGAAAAGTTTCTGCTAAATTAAAACTTATTAAATAGCTTAAAAGAACTTGTTGCGATAACATTGCTGCTGTTTCTGAATGGTACTTTCCCAAAGAAGCCTTTATTCAATTCAGTTCATTTTTATAGAGCACTCTTCTCACACAGTGACACACAGTGGGATAAGACAGATAAACAAGACAGTTATATATACTAGAATAATACATTATCCATGCAGTTATTAACGCTATAAGTATGCCTGCTGGCTACGGAAGAAAAAATGAAAAACTTACAACTGAAAGTCAAGGGAGAAAAAAAAAAACCTGGGGGTCCAAGTGCCAGTGGTTCCCTACACCCCCTGGCCATTCTAGATTAAAAAAGACTGAAGTCAGTTAACTTAACATTGTAGCTGACTGTTAACTTGATGTCCCAGTTCACATAGGTGTGTCTTGTTCATCATGGCAGGCAGTCAGCTTTAGTCAGCATGAGGTGCTTGTATGAAGTTCACCCAGCCTCCTTGGGTCTTATCATAGGGAATTCTCTCATTAAATATATCGTGTCTTGGAGCCCATTGTTAATGTAATCAATTCTTTGTTAATTAATGGCTGTGTCCGGATCACTTTTAAAATTATAGCTATAAGACTGTTACTAAAGATAATGGATCTTGACTTTAATGACCCATTTAATTACAAGAACTAGGAAGTAGAACCAGAAAACACCAGTACCTAAATTGCTGCATTGGCTTTCAGTTATGTTTAGAGTTGACTGTGAAATCTTACTTTTGACCTATAAGGCAGTAAATGACATTGCTCAGTCTTACTTTTGTGAGATTATTGATTCTTATGTTCCAAGACATCTTCTTTCATTGGATGTGGGTTACCTTAAAGTACTTGTGATCAGTAAGATCTCAGTAGGAGGTCATGTCTTTAGCTATAGAGTGCCTAAAATTTGAAATAGTCTGCGTGTTATTGTCAGGAATGCCCCATCTGTCTCAGCCTTTAAATCCAGGTTTAAGACTTAACATGTTCACTCTGGCATATTAACGAGCAGTGTAATTCCCATTTGTTACGTTTTTTGTCCTTTTTTTTTTTTTTATAAAACTATAATCTCATTAAGCCATCAGTTACTAACCTTTTATTTATTGTGGAGCATTGTTTCCTCATGATGACACCTGCATAGACTGGCCTTGATACCAGCATTCCATGTTGACAGAAACTGATGACTGCATGCCATGGTGGATGAGATGTACCTGTGAACCAGGACATCAGGTTATTAGCATTTAGCTACAATGTCATGTGTTTTTTAATCTAGAATGCCCAGAAAGGATGGGCAGCCACTGGCACTTGGATTTGCAGAGGTTTTTTCCTCCTTTGTCTTTTGGTTGGAAGTTTTATTGTTTCTTTCCTCTGTGGCCAGTAGGTTTACTTACAACTTTAATAATTACATAGTTACTGTAGTTTTAATACATAGTCAGTCTTTTTTTTGTAATATGCCTCTAATCCTTTGTTCAGGGCTCTGTCAGCATGTGAGAAGACCACTTTATAAAAATAAATTCCTGGGATGAATTGAATTCTGTATGACATTTCTATAAATTCACTGACTATAAAGCTGTAACTTTTTGTATTTATACCTACTATGTATTATTTTTTGTTCTCATTGCTAAAAAGATACTCATTTATGAAATGTTAGGTCTCTTAGATGGGTGTTCTGTTTAATTCTGTCATTGCTCCCCTGTGACTTGCAGCATCCTGGTCCATATCAATCTGTCATTAGCTCTGTGTCCTCTCTTCATGACCAAGCTGAGATCCAACAACCTCTTGTTACCCAGTTAAGGGGCTGATCTTTATTCGTCAATAAGTCTGCAGCAGACGAAAGGACTGGGTTCAAGACGCAGTTATAAGGGAGATATTGTATGAAATGGATATGTGTGCACAATGACCAATAACTGAGAGGAATTCTGGGCAACTTTTGTTCTGATAAATATTATCATGAGCCTTAACTATTCTCTGCAGGGGTTTTGACAAGATGTGTGAAGTTTAAAATCATGAAGGATAGAGGATCTGTGCCAGAGCTGCATCAATAAAGACAACTGTTGCAATGGAACCTGGCTGCCAGTGCAGTCAGACTGCTTGAACAGAAGCATAGAGGTGGGGAAAAACAGTTGGTTGAGTTGTGTGTGTCACTGATTGTCACTGTATGACAGCTTGGTCAGTGTGTTTGTGTACAAGTGTGTCTGCTTGCAACATGATCTGCCACTCTAAAAGTGGGGCTTGGGGAGCACTAGTGACCCACTGTTTAGTCTTGGGCCATAGGTCAACTGGCTTCATCAATTTACCATCACCCCCAGTGAAGAATACTTTATCCCCCCCTGGCATCCCAGCACCCTACCCCAGTCCTAATACAGCAGCCATTGGACAGTCTCAGTTGTGTTCTTCTGCGATCGATGGATCTGGTGTCCAAGGGGCCTTTGCTTTAAGCGGCTCTTCCACCAGTAACTGACAGCTACAAAGCTCCTCCTGACAGCCACTTGTCAATACAAATTTTCACTATTGATAAGTAATTAGAGAGAATAAGAGAAGCACGGGGAGGGAGTACCTGCTGTCCTCCACTTAAACATCTGTTAAACAGCCATTATGAGGTATATTATAGGAAATCTTTCAAAAGACAAAGTGAGCAAGTTACACCTGCTCCTGCACTCCATTGCTTTTAAAGGCAGTCAAGAATATTAAATACCACTGAGGAGTTTAAATAGGCTTTTCAAAGAAATAGTTATTTCTATATATTCTGTTAAACATAATCAACATGGGGCTGTCCTGCAAAATTTATATCTCACATTTTTCATAATTCAAGGGGTTAGTAATTTTAGCCAGTGAAAAGTTTGTTTTGAGATATTTGAAAAAACGATAACAGATCTTTCTAGCTCTGAAACTTTTAATCTCTGTCACCTTTATGCTGAAGGAAAAAGAAAATCAGATTACTGATAGTACATGCATTTTCAACCTAAAGTTTGTTTTCGGGGGAAAAAATGTACCTGTTGCACACATATATAAAGTACTTATAAGTGGAATATAACCATGCCTACATTTGAGAGATCAAATATTTAAACATAAAATGTATCACTTAGTATTTCTCTCTCAAAATTCCTAGAAGAGAAGTGCTATCACAGTATAGATGATGTAATTTATCTCTAAGCAGGTTTTCATCATATTTACTGAAACTTGGTCAGCTGTCCATTCGTAGAACTGATCCTTTCCGAATATGGTTAACAGGTCTGCCTTTTGTTTTTGTCGCAAATAATCCCTGCATGTGTAAGTGGATTCATTTGAAATGGGATAAACTCCATTAAGCTTTTTTTAAACACGACAGGGGGAAAGAATGAGCCAGAATACTCAAAGTACTTTCTAAAAGTAATGTTTCCCTAATTACACAGAACTCGTACCACATCAGTTAAAAAGCACTGTAGCAGTTGTCCAATGCATCAACTGCTGTCTTCAATGTCATAAAATTACCAAGTACAGTACATTCTACAGTTTGCTTTACTATAGCAAAAGCTGCAATTGGGTTCTTCCTCAGAGATTAAATGAGTTTAAGGTGGTTTAAGAAATGTCAAAAGGATGTTATATTGCTTGGAAGAATGCAAATGATCAAAGACAATCCTTGTTTACAGCAAAACTAAAGCGATGTGGGTACTGCAGAGGAGACAGGAGGGTGGCAACGGTATGGATTTTTGGAGGGGGGCACGTTGTGCTGGGGGAGGGGAAAGGCTTGTGCACAACTAGCCTCTTTGTGTGTTTTAATCCCCCAGCCAACACAGCTTTGGCCAGGTTTCGTGATGAAAGTGCCATGAAATAACTACTTTTTTTTTTTACTGGTAAATCTCTCCTAATCCTGCAGGCTGAAGAGACAAAGGCCTCTGGGTCTTAATCCTAGAGTTTTTAATGGGGTTCAGGGGCTGTGCTACAGAGCCTCTTCTAAATGACTTATTTTTATCGGACACTAATACAGCTTGACAGCCAAGAGTGGGGAAAAAAAAAAAGAAGCAGGAAGAAAAACAAATCTTTACACTTCTTTTAGCTGAGGACTGCTAATATTTCTGTGTCCATTAATACCGATGAATGTCGCTAAATATTAAGTTTGAAATTGTTTTGGAAGAAATATCCATTCAAAAATGCAGGTGCACTGTTTGTGGTGTCCACCTGTAAAAAACCTAAACAATTTGAAGTAATTCATTTTTGAAATGCAGGAGTAGGGTTGACAAAGCATTCATTGAATAATAAATATTTACTCAAAGAATGAACTTGCACTTATGAACTCCAGGTGAGGGCAGGTGCTCCAGAACCCAAACAGGACTTGTGCAATTCCTATTCAGTTCACATCAGCTGCAACCCTTATTCTATGATATTCTGAGGTCTTGAACTGAAAAATAGGTTTGTGCATATGCCCACTATGAAATGTGAAATATTTATGCTTTTACTTATACTATTAAATCAGAAAGAAATAAGAACTACTGTCCATCATGATTCCTTAAGGCACAAACATAAAGAAAGGCAAATGACAATTCACTGCTCAATACTATACTCAGCACTATATACTACCATCTTCACTAGGCTTTCTAAGGCAGGAAATGCTAACCAAAAAACTGTTCATGTCAAATACACACACACAGTCTGAAGCTGCAAATCCCAGGCGGGGTCATGGCAAACCGGAGCCTAACCCAGCAACACAGGATGCAAGGCTGGAGGGGGAGGGGACACACCCAGGACAGGACACCAGTGTGCCGCAAGGCACCCCAAGCAGGACTCGAATCCCAGACCCACCAGCTTGCAGGACCCGGCCAAGCCCACTGTGCTGCCACGCCACCGCACCCCCATTCACCTTGAATAACCATGGTAAAATGTCACTAATAAAATGGATGAGCAAGAAACTATTACTGAAACTTGGATTCTTTCAGAATTAAACATGCAGACTTCACACACACACACACACACACACACACACACACACACACACACACTTTCTGAACTGCTTGTCCCATACGGGGTCACAGGGAACCGGAGCCTAACCCAGCAACTCAGGGCGTAAGGCTGGAGGGGGAGGGGACACACCCAGGACAGGACGCCAGTCCATCGCAAGGCATCCCAAGCGGGACTCAAACCCCAGACCCACTGGAGAGCAGGACCCAGCCCAGCCCAGCCCAACCCACTGTGCCACCACACCCCCTATGCAGACTTCAGCTTTGCAAATATTAAGAACAAAATCATGAAATGTGCACATTTTACACACATTTTACAGCAAACATTTATTGAGGTGGTCATATTTGTCCTTCCAGATTGTTGCTAGTTTGGTGTTACTGTTATGTTGCTGAAAATGAATTTCCCCCAATGATGCATTGTTTGTGCAGCTGTAAATGGGGATGCACAGCTTGGCCAGATTGGTTTTATCCCATCGCCCCTCCTTTCTGCTTGACTGATGATTTTAGTCCTGGTATAGTCAGCTAAAGGGAAGAAACCATTCTGGGACTCTAGAACACAGCACTGATACTCGTGGGAAACAAGATCTTCCACTCCACATGCTTTACCTTTCTGCCTTAAGCGCCACAGAATTGGTCCTAAGTGGAATTTACATCATTGAACCATAGAGCCGAGAGCCAGAGCTGTTTTTACTGTAATGATTTTGTTTGTCACTGGGCCAATTTCCAGAGGTACTATCATAGCAGGGTGCTGAACTGAGCATAGTAGACTGTGAAAATAGACCTTTTATTTACATATATACCAAATGCTTCATTTGATTAAACATGTGCAGAACTTGAAGCTTTCTTAATTCAAGAGACTGCTTGTCCTGAGAGCCTGTAGCTCACAAGCTATATGACATCATTCTATTTCCATAAATTTGTTGGATCAGAAATGTAGATTGTCTTTATTTTCTAGGATATTAAACAGGGAAATATTAAGGCCTGAGACTTCCAATACCACACAATAAATATCTAAATGTAATTAAGATTTTTTTTTTTTTTTAAATTAACAAAATGTAGGTATTTTGTATAGTGGCATGGTTGAAGGTCTATTTTTATACATTTAAAGAAAGAAAACAACTCTTTGAGGAAGGCTAAAGCTGGCAGCACTGGACTTGGGGAATTGAAAATCAATAGCCAACCTCCAGTTTGCATTTCATGGGCTGACAGTCTACAGGCAAAAATACGGTGGCTGTTAGCAAAACAAACCATCAGGCAAACCCCCTCACAGTACTTAGACAGAGGAGAGAATGCGAGAAAGAGGTGGGGGGAAGTATCCGAACAAGGGACAATCAAAGGCTGTTATTTTAATCTGCCAGGCCTCAGAGATTTACGAACTGCATTGTTTTAATTGTTTTAAACAGGAGGGAGTGGAACGCTTGTGCATTGAGGGGAGATCCTTGCCCTGAACCGTCCAAGTTCAATAGTTTCAAAAACCTGAGCCCTTGGATCCCCCCCCCACACCCAGTCCGCAAACCTTTTTTCTTCTCATCCCACCTAATCCAGGCTAATACCTTTCTTTCTATTGGCTAATGGCTGGGGGAAACTGGAGTTAATGCTTCTTAAATAGTTCAGGGCGAGAATGGGTAAGGAAGGGCATTAATTCTGGCCCGAAATACACAGCAGGCCACTCAGGAGGAGATGCTCAAGACCAAGGGCCGACTTGCAGGACTCCTATAGCTGGGCTGCATCGAACCTGGAACAGTGGTCGTTTGTCTTCCAGTGTTGCCAAACTCAGTATGTATTTCCTTTTTCTAATGCACCACCAGCTGCTTATAATAACAGTTAAAATGAAATGCTGTATACAGATGATGTTTTTTCTTATGTGTTATTGTTGACTCCTTTTGGTAAAACTAGTTTTAAAAAATTACTCTGACTGTTACTACAGTGTAAAAAGCGGAAATACTGTGACATCTAAACTAACTGTGTAAGATCTTAACCAATTTGTAGCAGTATATTGCACGTAATTTAAGGATTATGCTGGGATGGGTTATTCAAGTAATTGTCCTAATTATGTTCCCCATGAAAAACAATTATAGACAAAAAAAAGCATAAAAACACATACTTTAAAAACACATGCAAACAACAAGGTAACTGTAATTACCTTTTGAAGGCTGACATATAAACTTTTCTTGTTTCACAACGTTATATTCCAGGTATTCCATGCAGGGCACGGAAGAAAATTTTACGGCACAGCGCACTGTTACTAAATTTTACTAAATATAAACCGTATTTTTTGAAAAATTAATATCGTTGGCAAGAAAAAGCTGCACTTTCAAACTATTAACTCTAATATATCTCTTTTTTTCAGAAATTTTCTCGAGGGTTATCATGTACTCGTACTTGTGCAGCAGTATAAATGAGCTTCCCAGCGCGTGTCCGCCGCTTGCCCCTGTGTACGCGCAAGCCATCACACTCAGCCTGCACGGCCTCGGCCCGCTCGCTATCCTGCACGAGCTTCAGCAGCAGGTGGCGGAGCAGCACCACGCAAGCACCGTGCCCAGACCCGGGTCCGTGGCAGAAAGGCTGGCAGGTGCGTCGCATTGAAATGAAGTGAAATGGGTGTGTGAGAAGCAGAATTTCTGTGACATTAGATTTTAAAGTTATTTAAAAAACCTACAAATCTGTGGTTGGTACCTCAGATTATAGAACAATTAGTTTATATCTATAAACAATATTGTGTGCTCATGTAGACAGTTCAGGAGGAAACAGCAGCCTTCTTACAACATGCCTCAATATTTACCCATTCTTTTCCTTTAACATACCCCTGCAAAGTATAGTTAGTGCTGAATATACTTAAGTAGCTATATTAAAGACACGTAGTTTGTGATGATTTGAAATTGAATTCAGTTTAATTATAATTTATGTCTGTGGTGTAACAGTTTGTCATATACTGTATTGGGGAACTAAAAGCATAATCAGTAATACTCAGAGGAATTATACACGAATTAGGCTTGCTGAAAGTGCTGGAAATGTTCCAACCTTCCTGTTATTCCTGTGACTGATAGCAATTGTTTGTTTTTAGACATTTATTTCATTATGCATAAAAGGTTAGGTTTGATGTGTTCGGGTCAGTGTACATACCATTTGGCTCCATAGGCTGTGTCCTTGCCTCCAGAGCTCATCCTGGAGGCGCGCTATGGAAACCCGCAGAAGCAGCGCCGCAGCCGCACAGCCTTTACTGTTTCCCAGCTCCAGGCTCTGGAGAAGGCCTTCCAGCAGACACAATACCCTGATGTAGGAATGAGGGAGCAGCTCGCTGTCTGCATAAACCTGCCAGAGGCACGCATACAGGTCAGTAGCTGCCCCATTCCTCTAAGAAAGTCTGTAGTATTTGTTTATGTTTAAGTGTGTATGTCAAATAACTGGTGGTGGCCTTATTGAAAGCATAATGTAAAAAGGAGAAACTTTATGATGCAGTCGGTGGCAGAGTAGTAAGAGCTGCTGCCTCCCACTCAAATGACTCATATTTGAATCGCCTCCTGCTATGATACCCTACCCTTCTTACCCTGTATTGCTCCTGTAAATATTACCTGTTGCTTTGGAGAAAAGTGTCTGCTTAATATGT
This sequence comes from Scleropages formosus, assembly GCF_900964775.1. Taxonomy (NCBI): domain Eukaryota; kingdom Metazoa; phylum Chordata; class Actinopteri; order Osteoglossiformes; family Osteoglossidae; genus Scleropages; species Scleropages formosus. The sequence goes on from NC_041814.1 coordinate 4,983,835, forward strand.
AAATTAAATGTTTTCTAAGTACACCTTGATCTGCTTTTGTGGTTCCAGGTCTGGTTTAAGAACCGGCGGGCTAAGTTTCGCAAGGGCCAGCGATTTGGTCCCCCACAAAAGGAGGTGAACTTGGAGAATCTGCACCAGATCTGTGAAGGAAAAGAGGAGAAGAAGACTGGAGACAGGGACCCAAAATCAAAAAGCAGATTATCTCATCTCAGAAATACCAGCAGTGGCCCTGCTGCCTGTATTCCTGTAAACCCCAGGACCACCCACTCATACCCAGGATTGCACACATCCCCAGTGTCATCATTTGCTGGTGGGCACCATTGTCCCCAACTGCTGAGTCATCGTTCAGTAGGAGATATGTCAGGTGGTATACATTTCATTCCTGCATTCTGGCCAGGGTTCCAGCCACAGACCCCAGTCTTAGGTATAGGCCCAGTACATAATGACAGCAACCTCATGCTTCGGGTTGCACCCCCAAATACAGTTCTGTCTGTCCCCCAGCTGGCCATGTAGTGGCCCTCCAGGCAACACAAACTAAAGGGCAGATGATGGAAAAGATTCCACTCTATGAGGGAGACTATGAGCACCAGTCCTGGAATCTAGCCAGTTTTTCCCTCACAGAAGACTTCCACAGGGTATTGTTTTTAAACTCCTCTGACAGATTTTTTTATATTCCACATAAACCACCCTTATTTGGAATAAGTATGCACCATGTACTCGTCTGTAAACAAATCTCACACACACACACACACACACACACACACACACACACACACACACACACACACACACACACACACACACACACGCACCCCAAGCAGGATCACAGTGAACTGGAGCCTAACCCAGCAACACAGGGCACAAGGCTGGAGGGAGAGGGGACGCACCTAGGTCAGGATGCCAGTTTGTCACAAGGCACCCCAAGCAGGATTTGAACCCCAGACCTGTTAGAGAGCAGGACCCAGCAAAGCCCACTGTGCCACTGCGCTGCTACAGCCCCCTTTAATTGAATAATAAAGAGCAAAATACGTAGTTTTGCACTGCTTGATTTTTGGCACTTTTATGTGTAGCTTGCTTAGCTTACTCTTGCATTAATAATGCAGTTATGAAGCAACTCTCTTAAAACCCAGCCTTGTCTCTCACTTTGTAATGTAATGGAAATCAGAGCTTATAGCCCTGTTGAGTTCACAATGCACTGATAAACAGATGCAATGTAGACTTTAAAGAATAAAGTGTAACATGATGCTATTACAAATTTCTTATACTGTATAATACCAACTGTTTGCATTCTAAAAGGCAAAAATGCAGTTTGTACATTTCATCCAAATAATTTTTTACTCAATGAATTTGTATTTTTGCAGTATTTTAACTAAACAATTTTTGGGCTAAAATAAATAAATTATCACCCATGAAACATTGCAGTTTACAATATTTCTTTATTTTAGCTACCATATATGTCCAAGTCATTTTACAACTTTTGGTTTGTACACTAGACTACTGGCAATTTGCAGTTTTGCTACTAGCCATTTATTTGACTTATTTTAATGTAATATCTCAGGATAAGTACCTTGAACAAAGGGAATATAGCGGATTCAGACCTTTTGACTACAAGATAACAACTCTAAAGTCCTATGCTACTTGCTGTCCAAAATGCAAAATCCTGTTTTGGTGATATACTTGTTGAAAAATTATTGCACCTAAATAATACTAAAAATCTGCTGAAGTTACTGTGATTCAAATTTGCATTTACATTTACTCATTTAGCAGACACTTTTCTCAAAGCAATGTACGTCTCAGAGAAAATACAATTTGTGCATTACATTATAGCAAAGAGAGACATAGTTGCAGACATGTGAGTCTTAAGTAAACTTAGTTTCTTTCCACTTTACGGACCGATGTTCATCACACAAATTTTCAAATGAGGTTTTTATCAAACCACTAACAAGGTTACAGTGACTATAGTTTAAAAACATGGAGAAAAAGAATTCTAAATATATTTTCAATAAATTAAATCTGTTGTGTCAATTAAATTTGATATTTTCAGTCAGACAGTCCAAAAAATACAAAACAAAGATTGCTATTTCTGTCATTTAGCTAATGCCTTTGTTTGAGGCAACTTAAAATGTCAGAGTTGTTTACTAGGCAACTTATAATTATTTACTATTTTTACAGCTGGGTAATTTTTATTGCATAAATTCAGGGTTTGAGTATCTTGATCAAGGGTCATATAGGAGAAGCAAGGATTCAGACTCATGTGCATTGATAGCAAGGGGATATCAGTAACCTCTATACTACCTGCAACCCTGAATGAACATTTATTGTAATAAGACTGCCACTTAGCTGGTCCCTTTATCACAAGCAATTTAACAATGTTTATATATTGCTGTTTATACAGCAGGCTATCTATTCTGGAGCAGGTCAAATCAACTGCATTACTCAACAGCAATACAGCAGTAACAGGAACAGGAATCTAACAAAAAACTTTTAAGTTACAAATCATTATACCAAAATACTGCACTAGAGTCCCATAAAAAGAAAACCAAGACACAAATTAACACTATTCAAACAACTAACAAATGAAAAATTTCAGTCAGCTCACATGCTCAAAATCACAAGAGACATAAAACTACAGCTAGTTAGATTCTACAGACCAAGTCAAACTAATTTGGTAGTAAACTAGCAAGGCAACAGTTCAATTTCAGTTTCAATGTATTTTTATAGAGGCTCTTCTCACGCAGTGACACAGGCAAAGAAACAAGTTATATAACAAGTAGCAAGTAGCGTGATACAAATTTTTATAAAGCTACTGTATATCTATACCTACTGGCCACAGAGGAAAGGAACAAAAACTACCAACTGAAAATCGAAGGAGAAAAATACACTTCTGGGGTCCAACTGCCAGTGGTTGCCTACCCCTCCTGGGCATTCTAGGTTAAATAAGACTTCTAAGTCAGTTTACAGGTAACAATGACATTGTTGCTATATGGTAGCTTGATTTCTGAGTTCAGCAAGGTACGTCTCATTCATCATGGTGATTGCTCATCGTCTTCAGTCAGCATGGGGTGCTTCTGTAACGGCTGGCCAGCCTCCTCAGGTCTTATTGTAGGGAAACAATGCTCAACAAGAAGAAATTGTTAGTAATTAGTAACTTAATGAAAGAAATGTAATACATTTTGGTAAAGTGGATTTAAATTTCACAGTGATATGCTTGATTGAACATGTAAGTCTAGATTTGAAGACTGAGCCAGACAGGGCATTTCTGACAATAACTGGTAAACTATTTCACAGTTGGGGGGGGGCGGTGGGTTGGACCGCTGTCCTGCTCTCCGGTGAGTCTGGGGTTCGAGTCCCGCGGGGGGGGTGCCTTGTGACGGACTGGCATCCCGTCCTGGGTGTGTCCCCTCCCCCTCCGGCCTTATGCCCTGTGTTACCGGGTAGGCTCCGGTTCCCCGCGACCCCGTATGGGACAAGCGGTTCTGTGCGTGTGTATTTCACAGTTTAAGTGCTCTATAGCTCAGTTCATTTAGAACATCAAATTACGACTGAAATAAGCATAGGTTTGAACACAAGGTATAGGTATATACTGTAGCTATTTAATACAGCTGGTTACATGGTATCTACTTCAGCTATTTTGGTGATATTCCATTCCTAATATTGAAAATGAAGTTTGACACAGAAACAGAGCTTATTAGCTAACCAGTAAACAGATAGCAGGCTAGCCACACAAAAGAAGAGCAACTACTTCCTTAAATGATTTTTTTTAGATTAGATTAGATGTGCAGTTTGTGGACACTGAGATAAACATCGTTTGGCAAACAAGGATGATTATACAGGTGTACAGTGTCGGTGGATATGTGACCAACATAGCCTTTCAGAGTTTGGATAAATGAGTATTCAGTATACCTTTTAGGCTGGACAACCCACACATACTCAGATTGCTGGTCCCAGTGGATAGTAGTGGTGCGCCATAACAAGGAGTAACAGGACTTTAGTGGAAAAAGCTATTCCACTTCAGTACAAAAATAGGCAAAATAATTCACAGTTTTCAAATGTTCCATTCAGCATTCAGTTACTAATGGCTAATGAAATCCACAGATGTCAGTTAACTGTGAGGAGATGTCATTAATAGTGCAGTCTGCAATAAAACTGAAAATTAGCTTTAAGGAGACAATGCTTGAGTGCTGAGTGACATATATGAGAAATTAAAAAGTATGCAAAAGAGGTTGAAAATCTATCCATCTTCTTCCATCTTCTGTCCTGCTTGTCCTAAAAGGGTCGCGGTGGCAGCAGGGAAAGCAGAGAGGCCCAGCCACCCCTGTCCCCTGCAACTTCCTCCAGCTCAACCTGGGGGATCCCCAGCTGTTCCCAGGCCAACTGTGAGATATAATCCCTCCAGCGGGTCCTGGGCTGACCTTGGGGCCTCGTCCCAGTTGGCCGTGCCTGGTATACCTCCAAAGGGAGGCATCTGGGGGCATCCTTATCAGATGCCCGAACCACCTCAACTGGCTCCTCTCAATGTGAAGGAGTAGCGGCTCTACTCTGAGCTCCTCCTGGATGTCTGAACTCCTCACCCTGTCACAGAGAGTGAGTCCCAACACCCTGCAGAGAAAACTCATTTCAGCCGCTTGTATCTGTGATCTTATTCTTTCAGTCATCACCCAGAGTTGATGACCATAGGTGAGGGTAGGGACGTAGATCGACCAGTAAATGGAGAGTTTCGCCTTATGCCTCAGCTCCCCTACACCACTACAGTCTGGTATAGCGACCGCATTACTGCTGCCACTGCTCCCAGTCTGTGGCCGATCTCACGCTCCCTTCTTCCTTCGCTCGTGAACAAGACCCCAAGATACTTGAACTCCTCCACCTGGGGCAAAAACTTTCCCCTTACCTGGAGGGGGCATACCATCCTTTTCTGTGAGAGAACCATGGACTCAGACTTTGAGGTGCTGATCCTCATCCCCACTGCTTCACACTCGGCTTGCAAACCGTCCCAGTGCATGCTGGAGGCAGCCATGTGACGGTGCCAAAAGGACAACATCATCCGCAAAAAGCAGAGGCGTCACCTTCCAACTCCCACACAGAATGCCCTCCTGACCTCGACTGCACCTTGATATCCTGTCCATGAACACCACAAACAGGAGTGGAGACAAGGCACAACCTTGGCAGAGTCCAACACCTACATTGAACGAGCTTGACTTAATGCTGAGTGTGTGGACACAGCTCTCACGCCGTGTGTACAGGGATCGAATGGCCCGCAGTAGTGGCCCCGTTACCCCATACTCCCTAAGCACCTCTCACAGAATTTCACGGGGAACACAGTCATAGGTCTTCTCCAAGTCCACAAAACACATGTAGACTGGATTAGCAAATTTCCATGCCCCTTCAATGATCTGTGAGAGGGTAAAAAGCTGGCCCACTGTTCCACGGCCAGGGTGGAATCTGCATTGTTCCTCTTCAATCTGAGGTTCAATAATCGGCCGGAGCCTCCTCTCCAGCACCCCAGCATAGACTTTCCGAGGGAGGCTGAGAAGTGTGATGCCCCGATAATTAGCACACGCTCTCCGGTCCCCTTTCTTAAAGATAGGGACCACCTCCCCAGTTTGCCAATCCAAGGGCACTGTCCCTGAGGTCCATGCAACACTGCAGAGGCGTGCCAACCATGACAGCCCTGCAACATCCAGGGCCTTAAGCATTTCCGGGCGGATCTCATCCACCCCCGGTGCTTTGCCACTGTGGAGCTTACCAACTACCTCAGTGACTTCATTCAGGGAAATAGACTCTGATAGCCCGAAAACCTCTGGCCCTGACTCCTGTAAGGGAGGCATATCACTCGGGTTTAAGAGTTCTTCAAAGTGCTCCTTCCACCTCCCGACAATGTCCTCATCAGAGGTCAGAGTTTCTCCACTCCTGCTAAACACAGCCTGAGCGAAACTCCTCTGACCCCTTCTGAGCTGCCGGATGGTTCTCCAGAACCTCTTTGAAGTCGACCGATAGTCGTTTTCCATGGCCTCTCCAAACTCCTCCCATGCCCGGGATTTTGCTTCTGCAACCGCAGCCGCTGCTGCCTTTTTCGCCTGCCGGTACCTTTCTGCTGAGTCAGGAGTCCCCAGAGCCAACCAGGCCCTAAAGGCCTCCTTCTTCAGCTTGACGGCTTCCCTCACCACCGGTATTCACCAGCGGGTTCTTAGGTTGCCGCCCTGGCTGGCACCAATAAGCTTTGGCCACAGCTGTGCCTGGCTGTTTCCACAATGGAGGTTTTGAACAGGGTCCATTCAGACCCCATGTCCCCTACCTCCTCCGGGACATGGGAGAAGCTCTCCTGGAGGTGTGAGTTAAAATCATTCCGGACAAGGTCCTCTGACAGTCGTTCCCAGCACACCCTCATTAAACGTCTGGGCCTACTGGGTCTGTCCATCAGTTTTCCCTGCCATCTGATCCAACTCACCACCAGATGGTGATCAGTTGATAGCTCAGCACCTTGCTTCACCTAAGTGTCCGGAACATGTGGCCTCAAGTCAGCAGAAACGACTACAAAGTCGATCATTGACCTTTAACCTAAGGAGCTCTGGGACCAAGTACACGTATGAGCATCCTTGTGTTTGAACATCATGTTTGTTATGGACAAACCATGACTTAGCACAGAAGTCCAATAACATTTCACCATTCGGGTTCAGATCGGGCAAGCCGTTCTTCCCAATCAGCCCTCGCCAGATTTCCCAGTCATTGCCAACATGAGTGTTGAAGTCTCCCAGCAGGACTATGGAGTCTGTAGGTGCGGCCCTGTCCAGAACCCCTCCCACCTTCTCCAAGAAGGCTGAATACTCTGAACTGCTGTTTGGTGCATAAGTACACACAACAGTCAAAGTTTTCCTCTCTGCAACCCTAAATTGCATTGAGGCGACTCTCTTGTCCACCGGGGCAAACTCCAACTGTATGGCAGCCAGCCGGGGACTTGTGAGTATCCCCACACCCTCCCGGTGCCTCTCACCTCGTGCAACTCCTGAGTAGGAGAGGGACCATCCCTTATCGAGGAGTTTGGTTCCAGAGCCAACACTGTAAGTGGAGGTGAGCCCAACTATATCTAGTTGGTATTTCTCAACCTCCCGCACCAGTTCCAGCTCCTTTCTCCCAAGTGAGGTGACATTCCATGTACCAAGAGCCAGTTTTCGTCGCGAGGGGCTGTGACGCCATGTGCCACCCTGCCTCCTCCCACCGCCAGGCATACATAGCACCGGAACCCCATGCTGGACCTGTAGGTGGTGGGCCCACATGGCCCCCCCACGATGCCTTTTCGGGCTGAGCCCAGCCGGGCTAGGTGGGCTGCCCGGCCACCAGGCACTCGCCTAGGAACACTACCCCCAGGCCTGGCTCCAGGGGTAGGTCCCGGTGACCCTATTTCGGGCAGGGTAAACGTTCTCTTGTTTACTTTTTTCATGGAGGTTTTTGGATCGTGTTAGTCTGGATCTTCACTCCAGACCTGTTCGCCTTGGGAGACCCTACCAGGAGCATAATACTCCCGACGACATAGCTCTGGAGATCCCTAGATCACGCAAGCCCTTCTGCCACGCCAAGGCCCTGATCCAGGAAGGGGAGGTTGAAAATACTCAATAAAAATACTCATGTAAAAAAACTACTCTGAAAATTACAACTCCTCCAGAAATGTACTTACATGTAAGTACACGGAACAGTCACTACCCACCTCTGCACATACTTTTCTATATTATGAAATGAAGCGACATCACACAACCTCATTGCTTCGTAAAAAGGCAATAGTTAGTGGTCTTCACAATATAATGGAATGGTGTGATGAAGTCAAATGTAGTGAGGAGAAAAGTTTTCTTAATACTCATTCATTAATTACACACACACATTTTCAGAACCGCTTGTCCCATACGGGGTCACGGGGAACCGGAGCCTACCCGGTAACACAGGGCGTAAGGCTGGAGGGGGAGGGGACACACCCAGGACAGGACGCCAGTCCGTCGCAAGGCACCCCAAGCAGGACTCGAACCCCAGACCCACTGGAGAGCAGGACTGTGGTCCAACCCACTGCGCCACCGCACCCCCCACCAATTCATTAATTAATTTTTCAAAAATCAAAATTAATTTTTATTGAGCACTCTTCTCATGCAGTGACACAGAGCACTTTAACACAGGCATAAAGCAATAAAAGCAAATACATCAGATAAAGAAACAAAGAAGACACTTGACTACCGACTATCATAATATAATGCTTTGATAGAGCTATAAGTATGCCTACTGGCCACGGAGGAAAAGAACAAAGACTCCCAACTGAAAATCGAGGAAGAAAAAAACTCTGGGGGTCCAAGGGCCAGTGGCTGCCCACCCATCCCGGGCATTCTAGATTAAGTAACAATTCTAAGACAGTTTACAAGTGATAATGATATTGTTGCTATATGGCAGCTTGAATCCCCAGCTCAACATGGTACGTCTCATCCATCATGGCAGTTGGTCATCATCTTCAGTCAGCATGGGATGCGTCTGTGACCACTGACCGGCCTCCTCAAGTATTATGTAGGGAGACAATGCTCAACAAAAAGAAAGACCAGTTAGTAATTTGTAATTTAAACAAGTCAATTTAATATGCATTGGACTAAAGTTGGTAAAAACAAACACAGGCAAGTGGAATTACATTTTGAGGTGGAATGCCTGAGTAAACATGTAAGTCTTTAGTCTGGATTTGAAGACAGAGACTGACGGGGCATTTCTGACAGTAACTGGTAGAGTATTCCACAGTTTAGGTGCTCTACAACTAAAGGTGTGACCTCCTACTGAGGTGTTATTGATCACAGGTACTTTAAGTTAACCTGCATCCAATGAATGAATATTGTCCTGGGATATAAGAATCAATTATCTCACAAAGGTAAGCCAGAGCAATACCATGTACTACCTTATATGTCAAAAGTATGATTTTTTAATAAACTCTAAATGCGACTAGTATTTGAATCTTTATAATCATGCCTGCGGAGTGAATATTTACTTTCATTATGAATGAAATAATTTTCAAATATATTCTGACTTTACTCTCAGAATTTACAACTTTTTGAAGCTGAGATAAAACCATGCTAAAATAGCCCAAACACTAATGATTTAATTCTTCTGTAAAAACGGCTCAATGGAGACACCAAGGTACAACAGTGGTGGTGCCAGCTGTTTCTGTTGAAGGCTGCCAGTGGTGCTAACCATTGTGCATATTGTTCAGTGAATATGCATGAAATCAAACACAAATAAGCGCTGTGAATACTTACATAAATTTCTTTTACAGAATGTCAGATATTCTTCAGTAAATCTGTACATTTGACAAGTACGTGCAGATAATTATATCTGACAGATGTGATCTAAAAGGTTTAAGCGTTCCTGTAGAAATTAATGTATAATATTGTAAATTATCAACTGCTTATCCATATGCTATATATATATAAACACTATATTATTACATAACTTGCTATAATTATAGACCTACTTAAAGGAACTTTGTAACATTTATTTATTACAGTACATATATATATGAGAACAGTACATACATGTAACATGTTGCAAATATAATATAGTTCCTGTTCTGCAACAGAATTTCCTTGACGTAGGTTCCATACAAGATGAACTGAAATTTCTTTAATTGTTTTTATAAACAGCACGGCCTCAGTATGACATACAATTAGAGACAGTACACTGAGTAATTGAAAATATTTCCGTATTCACAGAAAAAAATTACCCCGTTATATATGTAAATGGGTAAATAGTTGTAGGCAGTTTAACATTGTAAGTTCTTTTGAGAAAAGCATCAGCTAAATGCACACACACACATTTTCTGAACCGCTTGTCCCATACGGGGGTCAAGGGGAGCCGGAGCCAACCCGGGGTGTAAGGGGACACACCCAGGACGGGACGCCAGTCCGCCGCAAGCGGGACTCGAACCCCAGACCCACCAAGAGCAGAACTGTGGTCCAACCCACTGCGCCACCGCACCCCATCAGCAAAATGAATAAATGCAAATATAAATGTACACAGAGTGAGGGCTCAGGGTCAGAACATAAATTTCCAATGATAAAGACAGTGATTTGTGACAGGGAAATTTAAATTGAACTGTACAGTATGACTTTAATTACTGTATTCAATGCTGTTACTATAGTCATTATAACTAATAGCCATGATCTGCCAAATTACTAATTGATGGTTATATTTTTTAATCAGTTTAATGGTACCTTGATTAAATTCGTTCAAAAACATAATTTCTTGGTGATTCTAAACTTTTGAAGACCAGTGAGTGTGAAACTTTCAAAATCAAGCTAAGTAAGTGGATAAGAATAATTTATGGATAGCCTTGGATAAGAACTAGACTAAGGGCAAAGTAAATATACTGAAAGACAACAAATGAAAAAAACTGCCAGTTATTTACATTCAAATAACTTAGTGGTAGTTTATTTGGAAAAATGTGCTTGGCAGAGCAACCCACTTGTTGTTGGGACCCAGCTGTGAGACTCGGTAACTGCACAAAATATAAACTCCCGTTTAATAAAACGTTGTTTTTATACTAACCTAAGCATATTCGTAAGAAGTTACCGCAAAACAGAACATTCTCTGAATTAGGTTTAATGCTGGACTTGGAGAACACACACACACACACACTTTCAGAACCGCTTGTCCCATACGGGGTCACAGGGAACCAGAGCCTACCCGGCAACACAGGGCGTAAGGCCGGAGGGGGAAGGGGACACACACCCAGGACAGGACGCCAGTCCGCCGCAAGGCACCCCAAGCGGGACTTGAACCCCAGACCCACCAGAGAGCAGGACTGCAGTCCAACCCACTGCGCCACCGCACCCCCTACTTGGAGAACACAAAATGAAAAATACATTAATGATATCGACACATTTAAAATTATCTAGCATGACACTGACTAACAGAAAAAGCCTTACTCAGAGAGACTGTGTGCACATGGACGCAGCTGAGAAGCTACACACGCCCTGAGTGAGTCTCCTGGATCTGGTTGGAAAATACATGATTATACAACGTTGCAACAGACTCTACAATTTTCTGCAGTTGCACTGTATAAAAGTGCAACGTTGTTTAAAAGTGTTGTATTCGGTGCAGTCTGTTCTAGTGGCATAGTGAAGCCTGAGCCTCAGGAACCAAATGAAACAACACAGTACTGTGTGATTCCGCATGCCCGATTGGCCTACGATAATAGCGCCGGATTTCACCAAATCGCCATTCCCATGACAGCGTTACGTTATCTCCGCAAGGGAGCCCCGTTGAGCGTGTGGGCGGCCAGTACGTTGATACGTCGTACTACAGCTGCGCACGACTTTCTCCAAACGGCGGTAAGGCTTTCCGATTCGTTATTCTCTAAACTAGATACGTTAATTTGTCGCCGTAGCGATAGCTATGGGACTAGGGGGGAACGACGAATGGCTGCTCGGGCACTGGTGAAGCTTAAAGAGACAACAGCGAGATTGAGCCAGGCAGGAGGATAAGAAATCGCGAAAATATTAGTACAGAGGGCAAAATGGGGATCTGCGTATGCTGATCTCGCATCAAGACAGGTAAACCGACCGTCTTATTCAATAGCTTGGTGTGTTGGAGCGCGCGCGCGTTCGTCAACACTACCGAAAGGCAAATTACGGGTCTCTGATGAAGGAGTTGCCCTCGATGTTGTGGTTTGTTCTGAACACAAACGCGGCATTTCGGCGCAAGAACCTGGTCCGCTCGGAACGTCTGAGCGGAAGCGCCGCGCACTCCCTGTAAATTTGTCGGTTCGGCAGGCCATTGTTGGCGGTGGGCACCGCGGAGTCGCTGGATTTTCGCCGTTGCCTGTCCTGTTTCAACTTGTTCCGGCAGCGACGGCGGCTCTGTGCGCATCATTAGGCCACGGGAGATGCTCCGGCTGCTAGCTTTAGCTTAGCGTGTGGAACGGAGCGAAACGGTGGAAGAACTGTGAACATGGCCGAGGAGAACAGAGGATGAGGCGTCCGTTAGCTCTAGTCTTGGTAGCTACTAGTCCACCTTCTTCCTGTAGTCAAGTAGCCGTGCCGCTGGCTTCTCGGGCGAGTTGTCCCTACTAAAACGCTTTTCCTTAATTTTCGCCGAACCGTATTCAGAAATGGCTCCGCTTGTGGTGTGTAAAAGTGCAGACACATAGTCATAGAGCTGCTACTTGGAAATGAATGCAAACTGGATATCGTGGTGTGGGACCGATAGCTCCTCGTAAGAAAGTTGCTAACAAAAGAGCTAACTGTTCGCTACCGGTCGGACTGCTCAGTCTGTTGCCTCCAAAAGTTAACCAAAGCCACGGGAACGTTTGAAAGTGGCATTATAGTAACGTGTTGTCGTTGGGCTCCGACAACTTCGCCGCGAGGTGTTTTTGTGAACTTTTTCTTTCTTTTTCTTTTTTTTTTTTTTTTACTCGAGCCGAGGGAAGTTCTTGCTTCATGCGACTTTGTTGGGAGACGTAAAACTTTGTGTCGTTGACGTTGTTGGGAAAATTATCCGATTGGAAATTAGCCATTTCAATTGATTTGTCAAAATTCATTTTGAATGCTTATTATGCGAAATAGTACTGGGCGGAAAGCTGAATTTTGATTGGCTGGCCTAAGGTTGCTGCATGAGATATAAACTAAATAATTAATATATTATTTGTATAACCTCCACAGCAGTTTCATTGATGAATACCCATTGATGGAGCTTACCGTGAAGAACAGCTGTCATGATTTGTTCAGTAACGCGAATGTGTGAACAGGCGGGGGTTCCACCGTGCGAGGAGAGTGAGGAGGTGTGTGCCCGTGCTGAGAAATTGAGGTAACTCCAAGATATTATTCTCTTTTAATTTTAAGAGAACTGAAATTTGATGTGTTCGTCGTTCGACATTAACATACAAAGTGCTACTTAGTGAAACAATGTAGAGCAGGGCTCTCTTTTCCCCATAACATTTAATGGAAAAATATTACTTGCTTAACTTGTCTTATGAACAGTTCTTAAGGTGGACGGATGTGACCATTAAATGACTCACATGTACACTGACCCATACCATTTACTTAGTGTTACGCTAGGTGTGGAACACTAGTATTTGAGCATGAAGGTTTCTTGAGTTTACAGTAATGTGCTTAACAATGTATGTATATGTAAAAATGTCTTAGCTGTACTGAGAAAATATTGAGCATGGCTAAATGACTTGTCGTCATATTGCTGTGTGATATATTATCAGTTAAATGAAAAATCAGAAAACCCACAGTTGCCTAGTTAAGCATTATGTATATACAAAATTGGAGTAATTTCACTACAAATTTAAGTAACTATGGGGTGAGTTGCTGATCTTTGTTTTCCATATGACTCAAGTGATTTTAGTTCATTTCAAATTGTGAATACTAAATTCTTTCCTGCCTCCTTTCATGAAAAAGGTGGTGATCCTATTTCTATGTAATCTGTTTCTTAATGGAGCAAGTCTTGCATTAAAAAGAAACTGCAGGGTAATTTTTAAAAATATATTCACTTTACGTTTTTAGAAAATTGGAGCAACAGGTGGTTTGTGCTCTGCAGGTGCTGAATTCTTGAATAACTTATTATTTATCTATTTACAACTAACCGCAGCCACAGGAGTGTAATAGAACGATTGCGGTCCACATGGAAGACCCAGGTTTGAATCCCATCTTCTACTGTGGTACCCTTGAGGAAGTTGCTTTCTCTGAAACGCTGAAGTAAAAGTTATCCAGCTGTCTAAATATATAAATAATTGTAAGTAGCTTAGTATATAAACCCAGCACTGTAAGTTGCTTTAGAGAAATGTCAGCAAAGTTGATAATTTAGCATTTTGTCTGCAAAACATGATCCACAGAATATAGAAGTGGATTGTATTTAAAGATTGAATGGCAGTGCTGATGTGTGTTGCCTTGATGGATAGGTACTGTTTTGCTTTTTAATATGTACTTATGAAGTAATTCATGGGTATTAGGAACATGCTGCTTGTTCTTGTAGTTGTCTTTTGCAAAATCAAGTTAGAATACAAAAGTAACTACCTACAGGTTTCAACTAATGTGTAAATTGCTTGCTTTGCACCTAATGGTGAGTTAAATTTGTATTCAGATTATATTTACTGTGTACTGTCCACCTGATAGCTCATGAAGTGTTTCCTTTGAGTCATGGGTTCTATGTTTATATGAGATGTGAGGAAGTACATTTATTAATTTAGCAGATCCTTTTCTCCAAAGTAATGTACATCTCAGAAAAAAAAGTGCATTGTATCAGCAGAAAGAGAGACTTAGATGCAGACATGTGATTCAACCAAGGTACATCACACGAGTAGCTGCATGAAGTATTGTAACATTTGCATGCATGCAAGGTGCCGAGTTGGAGCCGACTCATAGCGACCACTTGCGTAGTTTCCAAGGCAAGTCAAGGGAGGAACAGAGGTGGGTTGCCAGGTCCTTCCTCTGCAATTGTAAAATTTGGCTGTTGACAAGTTACACGTGTGTAAGGTGTGTGCATCTATCACATTGTTTGTACTGATGAGGTTTTTCAGTGGATGGATTGTGTCAGATGTGAATACTAGTTTTTTGATTTGTTTCAGATCCTTTATATTTAAATTTACTGATTTAGCAGATGCTTTTCTCCAAAGTGATGCACATTTCATAAGAAATACAATGTGTGCACTATATTAGCAAAAGGAGAGACATAGTTGCAGATGCAGGATTAAGTACAGTTAGTTTTTTCTCCATATGAACCAAGGTACATCACACGAGTAGCTGCATAAAACTTTGTCTGAATATCAACGATTCCTAGTCACCATCCTACTAATAATAGTTTTTTAAAATTTATTTAAACAGTTACGTTAAATTACAGGAGCTCCCTACATGACATTCATTTAACTCCAAGGGTTCCATGCCTCTTAAAAGTAAAATTATTGTACATGGATATGCTTATAAATGTGAAAAATTTTCCAACTTTGTCATAGACATAAACTAAAGAATTGTGTGTGGTTGAAGGAAAGGTTGTGTAGTAATGTCAGAATGTACTTGTACAAAACATGAGTTTGTAAATTGCTGTTTTTGGCCTTCATGTTCTCCCTGACTGAGAGCTCAGCAATTCAAGACTGCCTTTGTGACTCTTATAATTATAGTTTCATCATGAGCTACTTTCAGTTTTTGTTTGTACAAAAGGTCCTCTCAGCAGGTGGTTCACTTTTTTTTTTTTTTTTTTTTAAAACTTTTTACATGTGATTAAGGTTTGGTATATGTAGTGAGATGTTTTAAGTTGTATTACATTTTAAGGTGGATGTGGTATGCCTTTTTTTCTCTCCTCACAGGAAGTTCTTTGGTGGTATTCTAAGGTTTCTATGATGTATAATTAGTGTAGAAAGTATAATGTAATGGTTAGAGCTGCAGCCTTTGGACCCAAATCCCACCTCCAGCTGTAGTATTCTTGAGCAAGGTACTTATCCAAAATCCTCCAGTAAAAATGACATAATTCTAAAAAGGTAAATGGTTGTAACTAGCTTAACACAAAGTTGCTTTAGGGGGGGAATCAGCTAAATGATAAATGTAAATTAGGATACGTGTAGCCTTTTCAAAAGTCATGGAGCAATGTAACGAGTGTTTTGGAGGCTGGCTTTCAGATTTTCTTTTTGAGTCTCCAACACTACTCCTCCTTTTAACCAAATTCCAAGTGTTGCACTTAAAACTTGCCTTTGGCATCTGAATAATGTGAACAGTCAACCTTAAAATAATAGTACCTACCAAAAGTGGTCCAAGGGAAGACAGCCAGTGAATTGGTGACAGGGTCATGGCGCCCCGGACTCACTGATGCACGTGGCGAGTGAAGGCTAGCCCGTCTGGTCCGATCCCACAGAAGAGCTACTATAGCACAGATTGCTGAAAACCTTAATGCTGGCCATGAGAGAAAGGTGTCAGAACACACAGTGCATTGCAGTTTGCTGCCTAGCCGCAGACCTGTCAGAGTGCCCATGCTGACCCCGTCTACTGCCGAAAGCATATACAATGGGCACGCAAGCATCAGAACTGGACCATGGAGCAATGGAAGTAGGTGGTCTGGTCTGATGAATCACGTTTTTTTTTTAAGATCATGTGGACGGCCGGGTGGGTGTGCATTGTTTATCTGGGGAAGAGATGGCAGCAGGATGCACTATGGGAAGAAGGCAAGCCAGCAGAGACAGTGTGATGCTCTGGCCAATGTTCTGCTGGGAAACCCTGGGCCCTGGCAGTCGTGTGGATGTTACTTTGACACATAGTACCTACCTAAAGATTGTTGCAGACCACATACATCCCTCCATGTCAACTGTATTCCCTGATAGCAGTTGCTCTGCCACACTGCAAAAATTGTTCAGGAATGGTTTAAGGAACATGATAAAGAGTTCAAAGTGTTGACTCGGCCTTCAAATTCCCCAGATCTCAGTCCAATCGGGCATCTATGGGATGTGCTGGAAAAACAAGTCCGATCCATGGAGGCCCCACATTGCAAGTTACAGGACTTAAGTGATCTGCTGCTAACATCTCGGTGCCAGATGCCACAGGACACTTTCAAAGGTCTTGGGGAGTCTATGCCCTGACGAGTCAGAGCTATTTTGCCATCATGAAGGGGACCTACATAATATTAGGCAGGTGATTTTGATGTTTTGGCTGATCGGTGTGTTTGCGCTATGTTTATGTTTATTATTTGACTGAACAGAATGGTCATACTTTTGTAATAAACTAGGCTACTCCATCTATCGATTATCAATAACTACTTGTCCACTGCAGAGTTACGGATCCAGAGCTTGTCACAGGGTATGAGGTTGGGAACACCCTGGATGGTATGCAAGTCCATCACAGGGCATTTATATAAACACACTATAGACAATCGTGAGTCTCCAGTCCATGTGAAACATGATTTTAGATCATGGGAGGAAACTGTAGCACAGGGAGGAAACCCATTTAAACACTCGGAGATACTCCAAACAGACAGACTCACAGCAAAGGAGCATTGTAGTAGGCTGCTGATTATTCAAAATACAGCGAATCAATCATAACAATACATTCAAGAACAGAACTGAAATGTACATGTACACAATGTAAGCATGTGTGACTGCACGACTGAAAGCGTCGTTTAATTGCACCACTGCAGTTCTATGACATTCATGCATGCCATAGAAGTGCAAGTCAGTGCTAAAACTTAACCATGTGGTTGATGCTGTGACCAAACTAGTTAACTTGATTTGGGCAAGGTCATTGTTTAAGTGTAGTAACTGATAACTGAGGGGGGGAATTGTATCTCTAAACTTCTAAAGATGTGTTCTTATTATTTTTGTTCAGAAAATGTATTTCCTTGGATGAGTACAGTATAGTGGCAAAGCAGGGTTATTGAAAACCTAATGACAAAGTACCTTTCGCAGATTTGGTACGGTAAACTAAGTAACCAGATTCAGTTTGACATGTCTTTGTGAGGAGAAATTTATGTGCTATGTAGAATATAATATTTTTGATGACAGAGCTCACAAGATGTATAGTATCTGCATGTGTTTGGTTTGGATTTCTGATTTGGCCCTCTGTTTAAAAAAAAAAAAAAAATTATATATATTGCCCACCCCTATTCAAAAAGCTGAAAAAGTACATTCATTGTTTTTGAGCTTTAATCAGACTTGTCATTTGGTAACTCACCCTTCTGTGTTTGTGTAATCTGTCGTTTATCAATTTGTGTATGCATGGGTTTTAAAGCTAGAATCTGTTTTAACTACATTTGATTGTTCCTCATTATAATATTAACAGTGGGATACCACACCTTTTCCAAAGTCCCTGTATTTTTAATATCAGTCACTGTGTTACTGTGGGAGAAGAGCACTCTATAAAATAAATTGACTTGAGTTTTTGTGAATGACTGAATACTAGTCATTTGCAACATGTCCCCAATGTAAATAAATATACTGTTTGCTTGTACACTTACTTTGGTGGTAGCCATTGTTCAACTGAAGCAGACAATACTTTTATTCTCGAAACAATTAAATTCAGAAGCTCCTTATCCAGATCTTTATGCATCTAAAAGTGTATGGAAGGTGGCCAACAAGCCCACAAGTGTGTTTTAAAGTTTCATATGACTATGGCATACATGAGGGCTGCAGCAGAGGCTTTGTCCACCATGACAACATCATTCCTTCTTGATTTGATTCTTCATTTTGTAAACCCATTTGTTTCACCTTGTTACATGCGTACATACTTTTATTAAATATTTTTTTTTTGTATATTTAGCAAAGCATCCTTGCAAGAAAGCCATATAATTCTTGAAACAAGAGCACTAAATTAAGGAAAATTATGTTGAATAGTATGAAATGAGACCAAGGGAACAATTTTAATATGGGCATATTTAGGTTACAGCATTTGGATTAAAAATAAAAACAGCTGGGATATCAACTTCTTATTTGTGTTAAAACAATAAATTAATGTCTGAATGTCTGGAACTTTCTGCTTCTGCATATCATTCACAGGAGATGTTGATTAAAATATGAGTAACTTGACTGGTTGACTCAAGGAACTTGTAGCCTGCAGTTGCACATGAACTGATAGGCAGCCTGCTGTCCCCCGTTCCTGACAAACCCTTAGCAACTGTACTACCCTCAGGACTCCTGTGCTTCATCTTATTCTCTCAAATTTCTTTCAGGCTGATGTCAGCTTCAGTTGAGTCACATGGTGACATTAGAGAGAATGTAACAGCTTGTATTTTGTGAACTCAATAACATGTTTTAAATTTTTTTGTGAGGTACTCTAGTCTTACTTTCAGTGTCACTGGATTTCATTGTCAAATTCATAAAACATCCAAAGCAGAGCATGAATAAATGGGTTGGTAAGCCTGAATATAAGCTCTTATTTTGCAGTATATTTCCTTTGTGCCAAACTGATAGCAGTATATGACTGATCTACAAGCAGAAATGATTATTGATCAGGCTAAGCGCAAAGCCTGTTCATATGACTGAGATTACCACCACTCTTCCTGCAGGATACAGGACAGTGGGGCAACTGTATTTTTTGCTCACCTCAATCTGTCACATACTCATTCCTGCAGGTGTGCTGAATTTTTTTCAGCAAGGATACAGCAGGATACTGCTGAATTCCCCCCGATTACATATCTATTTCACTATAGTGGGTAAAATGTCTTTGTAAAACTTTGATGTAGCTTTTACTTAATTTTTGCCATTATCACCTAAATGCAACAAATGTACAGTAATAAAAGATAGAATTTCTTTGCATAAGTATGTACAAAGGCACATACACCCAATGGTAGATAGCGATGGCTGACTAGAAAGAAATATTACTGCCTAATACGTCACACTTCAAAGCATGTGGGCACAGCTTCTTCTGTTAAAGACTCACCTACTGTATATACTTCTTATTTTTCACATTGACCATCTCAACCAATCACAACCCTTGGTTAAGGTAAATATCACAACTCCTACTGTATTTTCAGAACTACTGTTTATTTAGCTGACACTTCTCTCCAAGGCAACTTACTGTTATGCTGCTTAGTTATTTATGTGTTTATACAATAGGGTAACTTTACTGGAAGAATTCATGGTGAGCTCCTTGCTGAAGCAGAGCATTTTTTGGGACTTGAACCAGTGACCTTTGGGTTATGCCTGTCTTCATCCAGTAGGCTACATGCAGAGTTACTGTACTAACTGAGTTAAGAGGCAAATACGTCATAGAGACATCACTGATTACACATTATCTGTAATCAGTGAAATGCGTGCAGCAGAGAAGAGGATTCTGGTTGCCGTTTCAGTATTACGCACTTTTCAGGAGTTCTTGTGGAGAGGATGGAGTTGTTGAATAGAGCCCTCTTGGTCTGGCCTGCAGCAGCAGAAGTAGTGTTTCAGTTTGTGAAGATGCATGCACCTCTTTGCAAGACCCCAGCCCTCACCTGATGTATTCTTAGACCTTGATTTCATGAATGGAGGAGAGAAAGTTTTCTGGAAGGGTGTTTCTGGCAGTCTTGTTCTCTTTCCGTTTGTGTGTTTTTTCTGTTTCTGTCTGCCTGCTGGTATGTTGGACCACTGATAAACCAAAGAAAAGCAGTGGCAATTACTTCTCTCTAGGAAAAATGTTGTCTACAGAAGACTAAAGTTCTGTTACCTTAGATCATTTTTTGGCAGATTTTCCTGTTACGGGGCACCCAGAGGCTGGTGCTTTTGGGTTATACTAAGTCAGCAAGTTGTTCTTTAATGCCTTCAAATTCTTGACCTCAATAATAAACTCCTTTCCATAGAGACCAGATTTCCAATAACATGATAAAGGTTGTTTATGAATGTGTTCTATAAAACAGTACAAATGTGCAGGTCATTATTTGGAGGCAGCAGCTGGAGCAGTTGTTAGAGCTGCTGTATTTGGAGTCAAAGGATTAAGGTTGGAAATCTTTTAGAATCACTCTTCTGCATCCTGATCTCTCCTTCTGTTGTATTTTTCTGTGAGATGTATGTACTTTGCTTTGGAGAAGAGGGCCTACTAAATGAATAAATGTAAATCAGCTTCTTGATGTAGTGCCCTTGCACAAGGTAGTTCCCCTGAACTACAGTAAAAGTTACCTAACTATGTGAATGGTTATTATACAGTATAGATGATACATGGTAAGTTACTTTAGAGGAAAAACTTAAGCTAAATTAATGAATGCCTAAATAATTTATGTTCCATATTGCCATTTTGAATGAATATACTGTCTAACTTTGAGAATGTATTCAACATACTTTTAAATATATAAAACCTTGCTGTTTTGTATCCAGAATCTGGTCAGGTAAATAAAGTATGTACTATGTGCTGGTAGTGTTAGAGCTATTGCCTTTGAACCCAAACGTCGCAGGCTTGGTTCCCACCTTCGGCCATAGTAGCCTTGAGCAAGGTACTTACCCTAAGTTACTCCAGTACCATTACCCTACCTTAACATTGTAAGTTACCTTTGAGAAAAGCATCAGCTAAATGAATAAATGTATGTGTATGCTAATGGTGTATTTATTTGTTATGAGGGAGAGTCAGCTTCAAGCCTGTGGGGAGATGCTATTAACAGAACTGCATCAGTTGGAGTTTATTTTTGACTGACAAACTTTCCCATTGATGTGTGGCACCTTCAAACAAGTGAGGTCCATCTGGTTACTCTTCAACCACTGTTGGAAAAGGACAGGCAGCCTTGGTGCCAGAGTCCACCATCAGATCATTAATTAACAGCTGAATTCTAGTATGAATAACAGCTGGAGTATCATGCTTTCTGTTTTTCTTTCATAGACTCATGTTAATATGTTTAATGGTTTCTGTCAAGTTCTATCTGCAAGTGTATTTTATTTTTTTTTTCTTATTACAAATGCAGGTAGTTCAAGGTTTTATTAATGTATTTGTTTTTGGTATACCAGATTCCCTGCTCTGTGATATTAATTTGGATCAAAGGTGATGAAATAATATATTTGGGCTATTTTTTTTCCCTATGCTAAACAATAGGAAACATTGCTGATAATGACCCAGCATAGGTTGTCCTTCTGGTCTTTTGCTGAATGTTACCAGTCGATACCACAGAAAATTTCAAAGGTATTTTTAAACATTTTCTATTTTTTTTTTTTTTTCTTTTTTCCTTTTCAATGAGAAATGAGTTTAATGGAGTAGTAGGAGGCATAAAGCGGTATTTTACTGTGAAAGATGTGCACCTTTTACAGTCATAAGAATATTTCTGATGTATTTGTTTTTCTTGCCTTATGCCTGTGTTAAAGCACTCTGTGTCACTGTGTGAGAAGAGCACGCTATAAAAATAAATTGGCTTGAATTGTAAGTAAAAATTCCAATTTTCTGGAACTCTTCACTCCTTATATTTGACGTCTGATTTTAAGACTCCTTCACCCCTGCATACACACCCAGAGCAGGACCCATACTGAGATGCATTTTAACTTGAGTTTAAAAGTTAAAACAAAAGTTTGAATTATTTACAAATTGAATACTTAAATTATAGTTTCTACACATTTATGTATTGGGCAAATGGTTTTTTCCAAGGCGAGGTACAGCTCAGTTAATTCAGCAGCAGGTAAAGAGCTTCAGATACAGACACATGACTCAAATTATTTAGTAAGAGATTGAATATAATTTCATAGGTGTGTGTGAAAGTTAATTGCACTTTGTCAGGTGGTACAGTGCTGTAGGAGTAAAATAGTTACCTTTGGTTTGGAATTTTATGTGGGAAAACTGCTGTCGAGGTGTTTTCAGTCCACTAACAGTTATTTATCATGACTTTCTCTCTTCCAGGTCTTTGGTAACAAAAGGAACCCAGACTTTCTCTGCTGTTTTGGCTTCGATTCGTCATCTCTGTGGCTGTGTCTGTCTACTACGTCTAAACATGAGACGCGTGGCACTCTATTGATGAGTGACCAGCCCAAGGGTCATGGGAAGAATCTCGTTGTGAATTTGCTACTTCTGAAGCATCCGCGCAGAGGCCTGCCATCGACAAGGGTGAGCGCGCTTTTGTTCCAGCGCGACCTGCCCGCACCGGTGGGAGACATGCCTCTCTGAGACTCAGGTCAGAAAATCACAAAAGAGAAAACTGTGGAAAAATCTTTCACTGTGGAAAATCACAGGGAACAAACAATTTGTCAAATTTTGGGTGCTTCCCCTTTTGCTGACTTTTTTTTCTTTTTGCACTGCACACATATATAAATATATGTGTAAGAAGTATCTCTCGTCTCATTTGATATCTATACCCTCCCTCCCCCTGACCGCCCTGGAAGTTGTTTTGGTGGCTTTGTGATTTGAATGGCCGTGGAGTAACCGTGGAGAGGCCAGGGTATCACAAGCTTATGGATTTTGAGAAGAGAGGAGGGAAGGGGGAGGCCGACGAGGGGAAAAGGATGTCCAAGGTGGCCGGGAGCAGGACTGCACATGGGAGTCGGAGCACAGGGACCAACTCCGGGGTGCTTATGGTCGGCCCCAACTTCCGCGTGGGGAAGAAGATTGGCTGTGGAAATTTTGGAGAGCTCAGGCTGGGGAAGAACCTGTACACCAACGAATATGTGGCTATCAAACTGGTAAGGCAGGCCTGGTGGTGTAGAGTGCATTTGAAGTCACTAGGGCCAGTACTCTTCTGTACCAAGTCCAGTTGGACTTACTGTTGCTTCTTTTTAATTCTCATTTCCATGTTTCTTTCAACCTTCTTAATTTTCAGGTGCATTGCTATTTTCTGAAAGACGTGTTGCAGCTGAAATTGAGACTGTCCATTTGTGTGTGTGTGTGTGTGTGTGTGTGTGTGTGTGTGTGTGTGTGTGTGTGTGTGTGTGTGTGGAAGGTTGTGTGATCAACTTGTGATGAATAACCATCTTGTCCAAGGTACACTATGCCTCACACCTTCCAGGATAGGCTCTGGACCACCAGGACTCTGCATTGGACAGTAGGTCTTTGGTAATGGACATATGTAGTATTAATGTTTTACATAAATAAGTTTGGAATTAGTGGGGTTTTTTTTTTTTTTTTTATAAACTTAAGTGCACATCTTGCATTCAGTGATGACCAACAGTCTTTGTGTCCACAAGGTAATCCTGCATTGCCCCCTCTGTTGGCAGTAGCAGTTGATGAATAACATTGTTTTTATTTTGCATAGAAAATTGTGATTGTTTATCTGGGGTATAGGCTCATGTTCACAAGTGAACCATACCCAGTGTTTACAAAAATGCAGAAAAAAATTGTTCTTGAAAGGAGAAAGTGGACCTGTGCTTATGATATGCTGCAAAATTTCAAGGCACGCAGTACTGTTTCAGCATCTCTAAAGGATACCATAACCACTTAAAAACAAACTGGCCTATTTGTTATGTTCTGGACTGTGAATGAAGAATGGAGGTCTCCTAGTTTACAGGAGGACTATAGCTTCTTACATTTATATGTTCTCTGGGTTTCAAGAGGACCATACATCCTTTCAAATTCCATCAGCAGAACCTCATGTTTTTTCTCTGTCAGGCATCAGCTTAAATGTCAGACATGGAATTGGCCTCTTAAATGATTAATGATTCTTGTTGGGCATATCCGTTGGACTCTGACCCCTGGAAATACCTCTGTAGTGCTTTGACTCATGGGCAGACTGAAGGTGATGAACTTTACAAGTTTCCCAATGAGATGACATCCACCCTCAGAATATTGGATGACCAGTTGCACTATATCAGAGGAATTTACTTTAAATACATAATATATAGAATCAAAATAAATATTACAACCCTAATTTCAAAAAGTTGGGGTGGTATGGAAAATGCTAAAAAAACCAAAAAGTGGTTTGTAAATTTACTTTGACTTGTATTCAAACAAAAAAAGCAATAAGTATTCTTACTGGCCATGGTGGAAAGGAACAAAAAACTCCCAACCGAAAAGCAAGGGAGGGGAAAAAAAAAAAAAAAAAAAACCTCTGGGGGTCCAAATGCCAGTGGCTGATACCACCCCTCCTGCGCTTTCTTAGATTAAATAAGATTTCTAAATCAGTTTACAGGTTAATAATGGCATTGTTGCTGTATGGTAGCTTGATTTCCCAGTTCAGCACGGTACATCTCATTTCATCCTCTAGAGCACAATACAATGAAAAGATTCAAAGAATCCAGTCAAATCTTGGTGTATGAAGGGCAAGGGTGAAAACCACTTCTGAATGTACATGATCTCTGATCTCTCAGAAGTCAGTCTTTAGTATCATGGGTCTGTAATGGATATCATTTTACATTTATTTATCAGACGCTTTTCTCCAGAGCGGCTTCCAATGAACTCTGTGTAGTGTTATCAGCCCACACACCTTTTTCACCAAGGTGATTTACACTGCTAGTAAATCTACACTGCTAGTAGTATGCTACTTACAATGGGTCACTCATCCATACATCAGTGGAACATATTCCATCACTCACACACTATGGGTGAACTTGAAAAACACACTTTTGGACTGTAAGGGGAACCCCACACATACAGGGGGAGAACATGCATACTCCGTACAGACTAAGCAGGGATCGAACCCATGTCTTCTCATACCACCCAGGCGCTGTGTGCCACCGTGTCACTGTATCATGATTTGGGTTCAGAAATACTTTGGTAAACCTTTGTCAGGCAATACCGTTTGCCGCTGCACCCACAGACACAAGTTAAGGTTTTACTGTACAAAGCAGAAACCATATATCAACACTGTCCAGACTTCTATGGACTTAGTTTCATCTGAGATGGACAGTAGCATAGTGGAATTGTTCTTCGTGGTCCGACGAGTCAACATTTCAAAGAGTTTTTTGCCAAAATAGCCATCATGTTCCCTGGGCTGAAAAAGACCATCCAAGCTGTTATCAGTGTAAGGTCAAAAAGCCAATGTTTCTCTTGGTATGGGGTGTGTCATTGCTGAACTTCCATTAATGCAGAAAGATATCTGCAAATCTTGGAGCAACATATGCTGCCACCCAGACACACTTTTCCAGGGACATCCCTGCATTTTCAAGCAAAAAATGCCAAATCACATTCTGCCTGGATTACAGGTGCATGACTGCGTAAGCAGGGATTGCGGGTCATAGACTGGCCTGTCTGCAGTCCTGACCTGTGTCCGATTGAGAATGTGTGGCACATTACGAAATGCAAAATACAGCAACAAAGGCCCCGTTCAATTGTGCAGCTGAAGACCTGGATAATGGATGAATGTGGGAAAATTTTGTTTGCTAAACTTGCTAAATCAGCTGGTGTCTTCAGTACCCAAGCACTTCTTAAGTGTTATTAAAAGACATGGTGATGTTATACAGTGGTAAACACTCGAATGCTGCAACTTTTTGGAATGTGTTACAGGCATCAATTTCAGTGTAAGCGTATATTTTCAAAAACAATGCGGTTCATTAGGTAAAACATGAAGTAGCTTGTCCTTATGTTTTTGTTTGAATACAAGTCAAAGTAAGTTTAGAAATCACTCCCTTTTTTTTTTTTTTTTTTTTTAATGAGCATTTTCCATAATGTCCCAGCTTTTTTGGAATTAGGGTTGTAGATTAATTTGTAGGATGGTGAGTGTTATGTATTTGAAAATGACATGAAGTGGTTTATAGATAAAAAGATGTAATGTTAATACTAGGGATATGAACTGGTAATGAAGAGATGTTTAAAGCTTTTTTTTTTTTTTTTTTTTTTTTTTTTAATAAAATTTAAATGCATCTCTTGCAGTAGATAAAAAGTCACTTTATTCACTATGGACACTCTTCTGGGGAAGATCTGGTACAATTTGCATCACGGTCTGATTCAGCCACAGTTAAGAAGTAAGATTTGTCTTCAGAAGTTTCTGTCAAAGACATAAATTGTTAAAGACGTTGCACAAAATATTCATGCTGGTCAGTTTTTCTTCGTCCTTGAGAATGCTTTTTCCCTTCTGTTTTCTTTACATTTCAATTACTTTTACATTTGTTCATTTAACAGATGCTTTTCTCCAAAGCAGTGCACACCATAGAAGATACAATGTGCGCATTACATTAGCAGAGACTTACAGACGTGTGATTCTTAAGCCACTGTATGAATCTATTTACATTACGTTAGTAGCTCTCTAAAACTTTATCCAGTTCTCAAAAATTCCTTACTAGTAATTACAAAAAAAAAAGGTTACATTACAGAAATAGTTGTATGAAGGTTTTTCCATTAACAGCCATGATCTCGAGGTTATAGTGCATGAACATTTATTCATCAATTACACTTTTTTGTTACACTGATGCCTTTGCCACATCAGCTCATGTTGTAAATCAACTTTATTTTTCTTCATGCACACTGTATATAGAGCATTGTGTTCTTTCTGTATCAGTTCTGTCAATGCCTTGTGTGGGGTACTGAAGCAGGACTGGGCTTTGAGCCTAACCACTATGCTACCCACTGGATTGTATATATTTTACAGTGATACACTACTGCACCACTGTCGTAAAATTTATTAATTAAATTGGCATCAAAATTAGTGAGTCATCAGATGCCCTGATTGTGTGACTTCCCATTTTTATTTCATCATACATGACATTTAGTTTAGCAGTGAACATGGCACAATGATCTGTCAATCTTTCTAAACTCTATTTTTTTTACTTTCAAAATTTCTTTCCATGTTTTTGAAACATTATGTTTAGGTTAAGTTTAAATGCTGAACCTATGCTTGGTCAAATTTGTATTTTTAAACAACCCTTGACAAACTCATACTTTTGTTGACAGTAAATATAAGATTTTTTTCTCTTATGAAACCAGTTGCATTTCATAAATTAAACTACTTAGCTTGCTAGGTACTGTAGAAATGTAACTAGGACTATTTCTGAATGCTGGTCCATGATTTTAATTGCTTGCTGTGCAGAACCCATCAAAATTAATTTGTTTCAGCTTGTCCGATATTTAGATTTAGTGGGCTGAATACCATGTGAATACCATGAAAACCAACAAATTTTATGCAGTATAGAGGCAAGGAACATTACAGCTGGGAGCGCTCTGAAGCCTTTCTTTGTGGCTACAAGCACAAGATTCTGGGATGTTTGCAGTCAGACTGAGCACCCCAAGAGTTGACAGTTTAATGAAGTAGATGTGTGTGTCTGCCATCTGCTAAATTGCTCTTAATGAAGTCATGAAAAGAATTAAAATAGTAGACTTGCTTTTTTGGATATATAATATATATAGTTAAGTAACAAATTTTCAAAGGTACAGTTTACAGTGGAAGCATAGAAAGTTGATAGTGGCGAGATGACAAACGTTGCACACGCTGGGATGATGGGATGAATCAGGATTCGGTAAATTTGTGGAAGTTCTGCATTTTTGTTTTAAGCAATTTTATATTAGTTTAAATTTTGCAGTATATTGACATTTAAAAAATGGAAAGATTTAGCTACTGTATAACTGCATTCTTTTATTGAACCTAACCCATGATTAAACAGGGATGCCTGTCTGAATTTTTTTTATCATGTATGATTTTTTTTTTTTTTTTTTTACTCAAATTTGGGGGCAAATATTACTTTAGAGTTTGGGGATGAGTCATTAACAGTTTTCCAGTCCTTGTTCATAAGTTGAGGAGCCAGTGTATGAGTTTTTTCTCTGCATGTTGCATAACCATGGAAAATACACAAATTTTTAAACAACATCTGCTCCTCTTCTTCAAAGTTGGGCCTCTGCTTTCATATTTAACTGAGACCTAGAGTTGATTTGACACTGTAATTGTAGTGTAACATGGAATGAGTGGGGCGGTTAATCATGAATTCTGTATGCAGATAGTCTGCAGATAGAATGTATACCGGTCAAAATGGTGTTATTGGGCAAAGTATTGATTATACTTTGAGAACCAGTATTTGTCTGTTGGTGAAATGCACTTTTTACTGTGTTGTACATTGTTTTGGAGAAAAGTGTCTGCTAAGTGAATTAATGTAAATGTCAGCAATCCTGACATCTCCACAGGATTGATGGATCCTGCATGCACCTGGGAATTCTGGGTCCCCTAGCAGAGCTATTTATGACACGGTGTAAATAAGAAAGTAAAATAAAGAACCATTCCCTGAGCTACATCAGGGTTTGTGCTCATCTGTGGCTCCAGGGTCCCTTGTTTATGCCACACATCACACAAATTGTCATAATAAAAATAAAAGCACAATTATAAAGAAATAAAATAAGTTGTATGTTTACCTTGAATCACAGACATCTGTACCTCAGCTCCTAGCCAGAGTTACTGCATGAAGGTGGAAGATGATGGCGGGTCGAAGCTTTACCAACAGGCTAAAAACTGGCATGTGTAAAAAGCATAGGGTCATCTACAGCTTGTTCACCTTCTATCTCTACTCTTGAGAAACACAAGTCAGTGTTGACTGTTTATAAATTCATTGGGCATTTGGTAAGGCTTTGACAAATGATTCAAATGGGGGAAAATAAATACTAATCATTTTCCAAAAAAGTTTAATGCAAAAAGTTTTGTTCGAGAGTTTAGAATTTCGGAACCGTCTGTACTTCCATTCCTCTCTGGCATGCTGCCACCATCACACGGAGCATCACTTTTCTCAGCACACCACCAACAGTACTGACTTTGTACTTTGACATGCATGTGTGCACAGAGTGAACTGTGTGTAAGAAATATGATTTGTGTGTGCTTTGCCTTTACACCAGCATGTAAAATTGGTTCCTTTAGCAGGCTTTTGATTTGGGCTTTGACTGGTCCTGGACCTCTTGGTCCAGATGCTTTTGGGCTAGGTGCCAGTGGATTTTATATGCCCCTGCATGCAAACTGCATATTAGGGGCTGGGCAAGAGGTGATGCCTTAGCTTCTCTGTCCCATATTAGCGCTCAGACTTCTTTTAGAATGAAGCTAAAACTGTAGGTTTATTTTTGGTTACAGGAGTGGTGTGCCTAAAAATGAGTAAATCAATGTAAGTAGCTTAATGCTACAAATCATTTTGGGGACAGGAATCACTTAATTAAATATAAATCCAATTCAAGTGTTAAGGAATTTACATAGCTATTTTTCAGTTTTTTTATACTGTTGAAAACTTAAATTTATAACTTTTCAGTGCAGTGGGTAAATAGGAAGACTGATGGAAATAGCAGTCATGATGGTACGTTTTGTGTTGGAAGTCATGTTATACAGTCGTTCTTTCCTGGTTTTGTCTCTAATGCAAGCAGTTAATTGCGGTGGGCACAGTACATCCATCCAACACTATTTGTGTTCAGTCATTAATTTAAGAAGTAACCATGTTTCTGATATAAAACTGACATTTGACTAATATGTTTCACAAAGTAAATGAGACCCACTGATGTTGGGAAGCAGACTTCTGTGTAATGAATAAAATGTTAACACTTTATTCATTTTCTCAGTCTTATTAAAGGAGGGATTTAGCTCAAGCTGTAAAATGAACTGGATGGGAGTTTAGATGAAGTGCTTTAGTGAATTCCTCATGTGGATTATGAGAATAAAATCTGTTACCCGTGGCTGTGTATCCTCCATCTCAACACAGTGATAGCCTATCTTATTACCGCTGATGTTGGTCACTAACAGGGCCGGATGAAGCGGTCGTGCCCACAGATGTGCTGTCATATTGGAGAAGCTGCTCTCACCATCTGGGGATTGAAATTTGACAGAACTGGGGGCCCACTGGACACTGGCCAGCCGTTGCTTTCCCACTTACTCCCACTTGATGTCCTTAATGCTTCTGGTTATAAGACTTGTGTTCTGCCCACTGAAATGTCCCTTCTTCCATTGTTTCTGTCTTTATGTACAGGGTGGTGCTGTCAATCAAATTTTATTTGGTATGTTGCCTGAAACCAGAGAATTTTTGGAGCTTTTTCTGTAGGTCAGCGGTGTTAGGGATGGTTCTTGTATGGAAAAATAATGCATGTCTGAAAAAATGTAGGTTGTAAGTGAGCATGGGATAGTTTAGCTAAAGTATTGAATTGGAGTATTGAATAATTGCTGGAAATGATACACTGGACCAGGTATATTAGTGCTCTTAGAAAAATTGAGTCTATGTAAAATGGCTGTGACATAATCTGAACAATTTAAGATATTGATAACACCACATAGTTTGTTGGAAGTCACTTTGGAAAAAGCATCTGCTAAATAAAGAAATGTAAATGTTGAAGTTGTGAATTGGCTGTATCAGTTTTAAAATAAATGGTCTAAGACATTCAGAGTTTTCAAAAGACATGCCACAAGCAACAGAGGAAAGCCCCCCTGTGGGAAGAAAAGCAATGCAGTAGATGGAGTCTGGAGGAAGAGATCTTTTTATATGCGATTGATAGGGCCGTACTGGGAATTGACAAAGTGTTCTATGTCTCTCATTTGACCATTATTACAAAATCGGTAGTTCTTGCTGGAGAGCTATGAAAAGATCTGTGGACCTCAGCTATTGTTTCAGCTTATGAGGACCTTAGAGGCAGGGGTGGATTCTGGATTTGAATAAGAAATGGATCCTGTTCAAGAGGGGGGAAAAGTTGGAAATGGTTGGAACTTGGAGATTTCTTATGATGTATATTTTTTTTTTAATTTTTATTAACAACTTAAAGGTGCTCCAGACCTTAAAGTAGATCATCAAAGATGTCCCCCCCCCCCCCCCCCCCCCCCTTATGTTAAGTTCATTCATGGCTTTAGGAAAATAGTTCCAGTCTTGAATTTTGGAATTATTTTAAGTGATTTTCATGTTGTTTTTTGGGCCTTGTTATACTAATGTTGCTGATCATATTGCCTTTCTAGTCTTTTTTGGGTTTATTCCTGTTAACCTTTCTTTTAGGTGGGCTATTCTCTGCATTGTATGACATGACATGAATTGTGCATTACATCAAAATCCTCCCACAATCTGAAGACATGCTTTTCAGGTTCACCCATAGTGTGTGGATGGTAGAGAGAGTGTGTTCCACTGAATGGATGAGTGACCCATTGTAAGTAGTGTATCTAGCAGCGTAAGTCACGTTAGGTGAATAAAGTGTGGGCTGACAACACTACACAGTATTCATTGGAAGTTGCTTTGGAGAAAAGTGTCTGCTAAATGAATAAATGTAAATGTGCTCGCATGGTTGTTATAAAATTATGCTGTTCACCAACTACTGGCTTTTTATTTTGTTTTCTACCATGACAATCATTTAAATTCAGTAGTTTCTCCTGGGATTTGTTAAAATATTAATATATCTGTATTGAGTATATTGCTAGATTTGGGTTGACCTCTGTCGGCTGGGATGGATTAGTCAGATTTAGATAAGCTCAGATCGGCAGTCGGATACAAGTCGTTTTCTGGCGCAAATGGGCCATCATGGAACTTGAATGGTTGGTGCTGGTTGTCCCCTTCATAACTGCATGCATGAAAATGGGCAAATCTGAATCAATTTAACTCATCTGTTTAGATGTGAGTTACAGCTGGGAGTTGAATAGAAAAGGCATCAAGCATGGGAAACCTCAGGAAAAGATGAGTTGCAGCATGTTTCTCCATATGGTTCCGGAGGGATGAGAAATTGAAGTGCTATTCTTTTTTGCTAACTCTTTACCTTCTTCATCTTATTAGTTTTTATCACCAGCTTTGTTTGTTCTGATCTTTATCATGCCTCTTTCATAAATGGGCAAAAAATGCAATTTGTCCACTTGGATTACAGCTGCAAGTGTCTTTTGGTTAAAAAGCAAAAGTTACCAATTGTGAATAACTTACCATTTATATTTATTTAGCAGACACTTTGTTCTGCAAAGTGACTTCCAATGAAGTCTACGTAGTGTTGTCAGCCCACACACCAAGATGACTTACACTGCTAGATACACTACTTACAATGAGTCACTCATCCATACAGCAGTGGAACACACTTTGTCACTCACACAACATGGGTGAACGTGAACAGCATGTCTTTGGACTGTGGGAGAAAACTGGAATAAAGCCATACAGACACGGGGAGAACATGCAAAATTCACACAGACTGAGCAGGGATCAAACGCAAATTCTCACACACCACCTAGGTGCTGTGAAACAGCAGCACTACTCACTGTGCCACCATCCTGCCTTATAAATATATCCCTTTTTTTGAGTAATTCAGGGAAAGAATCTTGCTCAAGACGACTACAGCTGGGGTTGGACTTGGGTCTTTCAATATCAAAGCAATAGATCTAACCACTATACCACGTGCTGCATCATTCATGCTTTGATCAAGGTTGTTTTGTAGCTACGTTACTTTGTATAATTCTCCTTAACTTGTAATGTTGCTATATATCTGAAGGCTGGTGGGTTTGGTAAGACTTAATAAATCTTTATGCGTAGGGGTGATGAGCCGTTATATGGCTCTAAGTGTGATTCAGCAAATTGGTCCATTCTGAATTCCCAACAACCTTTCTGTCTTTGAAATGTCTTCATTTGCATTAGTGTGTCCTTGTTTGCAGTTTGGTCCCCAGACTTCACGTTGTCAGCTGGTTCTCTGCTGGTTATTGATAAGTTTTACAATAAATTTTAAAACCTCAGACCTGAATTTCATCCATGTAATGTAGTAAATGTTAATGAAATAATTTAAATTACTGAGATTTTATAGAAGATATTTGCAGGTCTTTCAAACCAGCCATTTGTGGTAGAATTTTGCTAAACTTTTTAATTTGTTACCACAAAGTACCTTTCTGTGTTCCTGATTTTAGATGTTAAAAATTGTTTTACATAATTTGACAAAAGATTTTCTTGTCCTCTTTGCCAGTGATGCTGTGTAGAACATCAGATGGACCTTCTATTGTTTTTAATGTGTTTAATTTTGAGTAGAAGATAAATCCAGTGAAAGCCATTTAGGTAGCAGTTTGATGCGTTGTGTCAGCTGTCAAATGGATCAGTTACATATTTTTGATTAGTAGTGTAATTTAGGGCTGTTACTATCGATTATTTTGGTAATCGAGTAATCAGACAATTCTTTTGGCGAGTAATTGAGTAATTGTTTTTTATTCACCATAAAAATAGAATCAAGTGAGCAATAACATATCATGCTTTGCATTTCAAAATTGAAAATAGTACCAAGTACCTGGTTTAAAAAAATCCTTGAGTACAATTTGCCGTGTTGAGTACTCGGCGAAATGGCGGAAAGGCGGTGGTGCACAGATGAGGGTCCGTGCAAAAAATGTCAATGGTGTGGGAACACTTCACGTTAGAGGAAAAGATAACATAGTTGTCTGCAGTCTACAAAAACCAACTTAAATACAATAACAGCACATCTACAATGCTACAGCACCTGAAAAGGTGACATTCAGGTGTAACAGATGTTCCGCCAACACGGTAAGTTCACTACTAGTTTTACTTTAATCATTTTGAATACTCGTAATCTGCACGCTGTTTTAAACACAAGACCAAACATGATATATGTATGATATATTTGCATTATAAAGAGTTTCACCACTTAAACACCCGTCAGAGAGCACAATTTAATGGGATGATGATAAACTCTGACAAAATGTGAAGTTAAGTCGTGAATATATCCATGTTTCAAAATGTTCACATTACTTTTCATCGTGATTTCATAACTCATAAACTCCTGCTTGGGTTAGATGTTTGATGGTTACAAATCACACAAATCAAGGAATTATAACCCTTACAAAAATTAACCATGGCTTTATTTTTCAATTTTGAAATGCAAAGCATGACATGTTATTGTTCACTTGATTCTATTTTTATTGTGAATAAAAAAACAATTACTCGATTACTCGCCAAAAGAATTGTCTGATTACTCGATTACCAAAATAATCGATAGTGACAGCCCTATTTTTCTTTTTTTTAACCGTTACTTCTTGTAGATGGTTTAAAAAAAAAAAAAAAAAAAAGGTTCCTGGAAATCACAGCTGATATAACACCAATATAAAAGGTATTTTAATGCATGACAATGTTAACACCAGCATATTTTCTAATATACCACAAATTATTTATAGTTTCCTGGTACCGTAGTCGTTAGAGCTGCTTCCTTTGGACACAACAGTTGCAGGTTCAAATCCTAGCTGTAGCAAACTTGAAGTAGAATTACCCAGCTGTGTAAATGGGTGAATAATTGTAAAGTATCTTAACATTGTCAGTTGGTCTGGAGACAAGTGTCAGGTAAATGATATCTTAAGTCCTCATTCATTCTTTTTCAATAATGGCTTGTCCAATACTGGGTAGTAATACAGAATAAAATACTTATCTGTGCAAGTAAAATGATCTTGTAACTGCAAACATGCCATAGTCCTGAGTAGTAAGGTAGTTGTGAGGGGAAAAAAGTGTGTGTATGTGTTTATTTTTATGAACGGTTGTAGCAATGTCTTTTGTTTCATGGATCTCCTTATGTATGGTACACGTGTATTTTCTTACATGTTGATTATGAGGTGCTATGTTCATAATCATTGATGCACCTGACTTTCATACTTTATGTGGTACTATCGAAGTTCTAAGACAGGCGGTTCTGTGGCAAGCCATTGGCACATGTGGCAAAGAGCTATCACATTGGAGGCCATTTTTAGAAATATTGGCTGTACCAAATATGAGTGTTTATGTAGGGCAACAAAGAAAACAGTATGATTGGTTATAACATTTTCATAATTGCTCCCTGTAAGAACCATGTACCTTAACTGCTTAGTTTTTTGTGTTCACTCTGTTTTCTTTTTTCAGGAACCAATAAAGTCCAGGGCCCCTCAGCTGCATTTGGAATACAGATTCTATAAACAGCTGGGAAATTCAGGTAAAAGGAAATACTGTTTTAACTGTCTTTTTTTGCTGCTGTTTATTATGATCATGTACTGTAAGCAGTTAAAATGGCCTCTGTTTTTTGTACTGTTTTCCTGTTCTCATTTATGTATTGCTGGCATGGGCAATGCATTTTGGCTTATCAGCTTTTCACTCCTACCATTTTGCTTTCTGAGTTGAGAGAGGGGTAGTAGTCGTCTTTGTCATAATCTTGAACAAGGGCCAAATTGTGACTGCTAGACGACTGGGTCAGAGCATATCTAAAGTGGCAGGTCTTGTGGGGTGTGCCCAGTATGCAGTGGTTAGTATGCCTTTTTTCTCTCCTCACATGAAGTTCTTTGGTGGTATTCTAAGGTTTCTATGATGTATAATTATAATAAGTGTAATGTAGTGGTTAGAGCTACTGCCTTTGGACCCAAATCCCACCTCCATCTGTAGTACCCTTGAGCAAGGTACTTATTTGAAATCCTCCAGTAAAAATTACATAATTTTAAAAAGGTAAATGGTTGTAACTAGCTTAACACTGTAAGTTGCTTTGGGGGAAAAAAATCTGCTAAATGATAAATGTAAAATAAGATACACGTAGCCTTTTCAAAAATCATGGAGCAATGTAACACGAGTGTTTTGGAGGCTGGCTTTTAGATTTTCTTTTTGGGTCTCCAACACTACTCCTGCTTTTATTCGGATGCCAAATGCAAGTTTTATGTGAACAGTCAACCTTAAAATAATAGCAACTCCCAGAAGCAGAGAGCAAAGAGCATTTATGCATTTACACTTAAGGTGCTTGTGGGAGTATGTGAAGTGGAAAAAAATGTTTGCTCTCAACTTCATGCACATAAAAAAAAAAAAAAATGTGTGCAATTGTGGATGTGGCTCTGTGGGTGCCAGGTGTGACCATACCTGCATTTGTGCCACAGTTTGTGTGTACCACACCGAGGCACACAATGGTTGTGGTTGTTTTGGGCATTTAAAGATATGTAGAGAAAAAGGAAAAGTTTTTCCAAAAAAATGTGCTTAACCTATTAGTCTTGATGAATGAGAGGAACGGAGTATGTTTTGAATATCGCCCAGTGTTCCTCATATTTAGAGCCAGTACTTGTTGGTCATGTGTAAGTGTCATTTTCTTGTTTAAGTAAATTTTGCCTTATTAAGCTTCTGTTATAATTTTACTTAATATCAGAACATTTTGTGGATATAGGCATAGTGAGTGATATATTATTTAAGTGCCTTCCTGTGGTCATAGTACAGGTTGTAATTTAGTGCATTTGGTATCATCATTATACACCAATCAGCCAAAACATTAAAACCACTGACAGGTAAAGTGAATAACATTGATTATCTCATTACAGTGACACCTGTCAAGGGTGGGATATATTAAGCAGCGAGTGAACAGTCAGTTCTTGAATTTGTTGTGTGGGAAGCAGGAAAAATGGGCCAGCGTAGGGATCTGAGCGACACTGACAAGGGCCAAATTGTGATGGCTAGATGACTGGGTCAGAGCATCTCCAAAACGGCAGGTCTTGTGGGGTGTTCCTGTTATGCAGTGGTTAGTACCTACCAAAAGTGGTCCAAGGGAAAACATCTGGTGAATTGGCGACAGGGTCATGGGTGCCCCAGGCTCATTGATGCATTGGGTGGCACGGTAGCACAGTGAGTAGCACTGCTGCCTCACAGCGCCTGGGTGGTGCAAGAGAACGTGGGTTCGATCCACATTCAGTGTGTATGGAGTTTGCATGTTCTCCCTGTGTGTGTGGGGTATATTTTGGGTGCTCTGGTTTTCTCCCACAGTCCAAAGACGTGTGTGAGTGACACAGAGAGAGTGTGTTTTACTGATGTGTGGATGAGTGACCCATTGTAAGTAGTGTCTCTAGCAGTGTAAGTCACCTTGGTGAATAAGGTGTGTGGGCTAGTAACACTACATAGTATTCATTGTAAGTTGCTTTGGAGAAAAGCGTCGAAGTGAATAAATGTAAATGTGGTGAGCGAAGGCTAACCTGTCTGGTCCGATCCCACAGAAGAGCTACTGTAGCACAAATTGCTGAAAACCTTAATGCTGGCCATGATAGAAAGGTGTCAGAACACAGTGCATCGCAGTTTGCTGCATAGATGCAGACTGGTCACAGTGCCCATGCTAACCCCTGTCCACTGCCAAAAGCACGTACAATGGCACGTGAGCATCAGAACTGGACCATGGAGCAATGGAAGTAGGTGGCCTGGTCTGATGAGTCACGTTTTTTTTTAGATCATGTGGATGGCCGGATGGGTGTGCATTGTTTACCTGGGGAAGAGATGGCAGCAGTATGCACTATGGGAAGAAGGCAAGCTGGTGGAGGCAGTGTGATGCTTTGGCCAATGTTCTGGGAAACCTTGCGCCCTGGCAATCATGCAGATGTTACTTTGACACATAGTACCTACCTAAAGATCGTTGCAGACCACGTACACCCCTTCATGGCAACCATATTCCCTGATGGCAGTGGCCTCTTTCAGCAGGATAATGCATTCTGCCAAACTGCAAAAATTGTTCAGGAGTGGTTTGAGAAACATGACGAAGAGTTCAAGGTGTTGACTTGGCCTCTAAATTCACCAGATCTCAATCCAGTTGAGCATCTGTGGGATATGCTAGAAAAATAAGTCTGATCCACGGAGGCCCCACGTCACAACTTACAGGACTTAAGTGACTGGTTGCTAACATCTTTGCGCCAGATGCCACAGGATACTTTGAGGTCTTGTGGAGTCCATGCCTCGACGGGTCAGAGCTATTTTGCCGGCCCGAAGGGGCAGCAGGTTTATTAGGCAGATGGTTTTAATGTTTGGCTGATTGGTGTACACATGCTATTAGTGACTTTAACATCACGAAACCACCTCAGTACCAAATATTTTGACTGTAAGAAGAAACTGTAATACCCAGAGGAATCCCACGCAGACATGTGGGGATCAAACCCACAATCTCTCGCTCTACCCAGGTGCTGTGAGACAGCAATACTACCCGCTTTGCCACTGTGCCCTAATATTAGTATAATATTACTGATATTTCTATTATTTTAACTTGAATAATAGCATCCCTGCATCTTAATTGTTTATATATCTATATGGTTCCTACTAGAGGATTTTGACTTGCAGTAAAGCCAATTTGTGACAAGATCATTGATGCAGAACCCCAATTATATACAGATGACTTGAAATTGTATGCAGAGGACTAGGAAATGTGACTGAGCTTGGAGACCACATCCTCAGTGTCATGGCTGGAACAAAGGAGATTTATAAACATCTCATAAAAGGAGTTGTTAATGCTCAACAGGCTAGAAAAGGTTACATAACCATTTCTAAAGAATTTGGACTCCACCAGTCCACTGTCAGGCAGATTGTGTGCAAAT
This sequence comes from Scleropages formosus, assembly GCF_900964775.1. Taxonomy (NCBI): domain Eukaryota; kingdom Metazoa; phylum Chordata; class Actinopteri; order Osteoglossiformes; family Osteoglossidae; genus Scleropages; species Scleropages formosus. Next base: position 5,022,352 of record NC_041814.1, read on the forward strand.
GGAGTAAATTCAATACAACTGTTACCCTCCCAAGGAGTTCTTGACCAACAAAGCTCACACCAAGAGCAAGGCATCTGGGAGGTCATGAAGAAACCCAGGGTATCGAGAGAAAGCCACTACTCTCCAAAAAGAGCATTGCGACCTGTCTAACGTTTGCTGAAGACCACAAAGATAAGCCAGAAGGCTATTGAAATAATATTCTTTGGACAGATGAGACCAAAATCGATCTTTTTGGCTTGAATGAGAAGTGTTATGTTTGGCAAAAGGAAAATGAGGAAAATGTCAGATGAGGAACCTTATCCCATCTGTGAAACGTGGTGGCAGTGTCATGGTTTAGACCTGCTTTGCTGCCTCTGGACCAGGATGGGTTGCCATCATTGATGGAACTATGAAGTTTGAATTGTACCTGCAAATTCTACAGGAAAATGTCAGGACATCTGTCTGTGAACTGAAACTCAAGAGACACTGATTCATGCAGCAAGAAAACAGCCCTAAACATACAAGTCTTTCGACCAAAGAATGGTTAAAGCTGAAGAAAGTTTAGTTTTAGAATGGCTGAGTCAAAAGTCCTGACTGACATCGTACAAATGTTGTGGAAGAACCTGAAGTGGGTAGATCATGCAAGGAAACCCAACAAAATGTTTGAGCTGAAGCTGTTCTGTATGGAGGAATGGGTCGGTATCCCTCAAAGTCAATGTGCAAGCCTCAACAGTTACTGGAAATGTTTAGTTGCAGTTGTTACTGGACAAGGGAGTCACACCAGTCAAAGCAAAGGTTGACATATTTTTGCCACACACAAACGTGTAACATTGGATCATTTTCCTCAATAAATAAATGAAGTTTTGTTTTTTTTCTCATTTAATTGGGTTCTTTTTTCTAGTTTGAGGACTTGCATGACAATCTGATTACATTTTAAGACATATTTGTGCAGAAACAGAAAATTCTAAAGGGTTCGCAAACTTTCAAGCACCACTGTACCACAGGGTAGAGTGTTGTCTGCGTCCCGCATCTTTGCCACAAAGATGCTGTATATTTTCCACAGGTTTTGTACAGAGATAAAAATATCATACAAATTTTCGTAAATGCTGTTTTCATGGTAAACTCATGATTGCTAAATACTTCAAACATACTTCTGGAGAGCATAATGTATGACAGCTATTAAAGGTTAAATGTGTTTCTTACTGCCAGTCTGACACTGATATAGTCTAGGCAGATAGTTTTTGTACGTGACACTGTAGATTGTGGTTTGCAGATTGTAGTTGGAGTTACCACATCATCGCCAAATGAATCCCTTTTCACTGTGCATAAAAGAAATCATACAGTTTTTATGCCAGCATCAATTATTTAGCTGGTCGATTCACCCTTGCTGGATGAGCAACACACAGGCTGCTTTTCCACAAGAACGCGGTGCATTTAAACTCAGATGTGCTGTGTTTTTTTATTGGTCACACTTTAGTATTGACATTTCTGTGAATGCCTAAGTCAGATAGTTAACTTCCTAGTGCTATCATATCCTGTATTGTCCTACTTTAAATATGATTTAAATGGTAAAACATGAATGTTAACCACCCAGTTTGACATTTAATAACTGCTTAGGCTTATGGGTGGCAATCTTATTTTATTTTTTAGTACACTTTGCTGACTTTTTGGTGTGCAGCCATGTCGATACTGGTGTTTAGGACAATTCTGTAAATGCATAGGCACTTCAATACTTAAAATTTCTGCTTGGATGCTTCCAACACAGTGTAAATTTTTTATTTATTGCATGGTTATATGTCAGCTTAGCGCTACCTCAGGATGCATGCCTCATGATATCAAGATATTGTTTTTGTGATCAAATACACCCTCTGTTCTGAATCTTTTATACTGATCTCTGTCTCATTGTACACTTTGACATTTTATAAACTTCAACATGTATTTGTGTGAAGGAATTATCTGGATCACTTGTTGGAGTGGAGTTCTGTGTGTCACGCTAACTTTAACTGGAGAGTGCTTTCAGACTGGTCCTGCAGTCATATTCTGCTGATATGACATGCAGGTTTGATCCCCACCTCCAGCTGTCATACCCTTAAGCAAGGTACTTATCTTAAAATTACTCCAGTAAAATTACGCAGCTGTATAAATGGGTAAATTATTATCTTGTAATAACTGTTACTGTAACAGTTAAATGTTAGGCGACACGGTGGCACAGTGAGTAGCGCTGCTGTCTCACAGCGCCTGGGTGGTGTGAGAACGTGGGTTCAATCCCTGCTCAGTCTGTGTGGAGTTTGCATGTTCTCCCCGTGTCTGTGTGGGTTTCCTCCGGGTGCTCCGGTTTCCTCCCACAGTCCAAAGACATGCTGTTCAGGTTCCCCCATAGTGTGTGAGTGTCACAGAGAGAATGCAGAGAAAATGTTCCACTGGTGTATGGATGAGTGACCCATTGTAAGTAGTATATCTAGCAGTGTAAGTCATCTTGGGTAAGGTGTGCGGGCTAGTAACACTACATAGTGTTTTTTATAAGTCACTTTGAAGAAAAGTGTCTGCTAAGCGAATAAATGTAAATAAAAATATTTTGATAAGCTGTATTAATGTCATCTGAGGGAGTGGTTCAGTAAACATGGTGCAGCTGGCTTCCCATTGTTGTTTTTAATTTTCTGTAATGTGAATAAAAATATGAAAGTACATAATTTGCAAAAGTGAATGACAAACGAGCAACATTATTAATGGATACACAACTCCTTGTGAATTTTCCCGCACAAAGTTTCTGATAGCACAAACATTTTTCCATTTATTTAATTGTATTCACTTTTCTTTTTCAGAATTTTCATGCCTGCATTTCTTTGTCCAGGTATTAGTTGCTAGTAAAATGCATCTAAATGGAGTAGGAGTGTAGGTCAGGGGACATAAATGTACTCAGTATGAGAGGAAACTCATTTTGCTGTGATCGACAATGTTTTCTAAAACTATTTTAGAGACATTTAAGTATTGTAAATAAAGTGGCGTTCATCTGTCCTCCCTCACATTGTCCCCCTTGACAGTGAGTCCGTGAGTGGCAGTGCACTGGAGCTTGTGGCAGTGCACTGGAGCTTACACCAGTGTTTTTAAGGAGACAAGTATGCAGTTTAGTTGTAAAGAACCTCTTGACTTAATTGTCTGCTTTAATGCACCACATTGGAAATTGTTCCCAGTTGTTTTTATGCCATAATTCAACCCAAAAAAAAATCATTGCCCCGATAAATAATTTTCAATGTCACCAGTTCCTTTGCTTCAGTTAACATGTTTAACTTCTTTGGGTGTGAACCCGTCTGTAGTATATTGTAGCAGTGTAAAAAATTGACATTTTTCTTTGCGATTTTTTGGACTTTATAATTAATTTTTCAGTACATTTTGGAGCATTTTAGGGACTTTGAGAAACATGGATGGAAAAGAGTACACACACACACACACACACACACACTTTCAGAACCGCTTGTCCCAAACGGGGTCACGGGGAACCGGAGCCTACCCGGTAAGACAGTAATTAACCCTTAATTTTATTATATTACTACGAACTAGGAAGTTGTGCAATATTAACTTGAGCAATTAACATGTCAGTAGGTATGTCAAGATATCAACATTATTAAATATCAACACTATATAATTAGTGCTTTATTTATTATATATTTATTTTATTTTTTATAAAGCGCTCTTCTCACGCAGTGACACAGAGCGCTTTAACACAGGCATACAGCAAGAAAAATTGATACAAACAAAGAAGACAGTCAACTAATAGCTACCATAATGAAGAACTTATTATACAGCTACAAGTATACCTACTGGCCACCGGGGAAAGAAAAAAACTGCCAACTGAAGGTTGAGGGAGAAAAAAAAAAAACCTCTGGGGGTCCACGGGCCAGTGGTTGCCCACCCCTCCTGGGCATTCTAAAAAATAACAATTTGTAAGCCAGTGTTTAACAAGTAATTATAATGTATAAATGGCATCTTGGATCCCCAGCTCGGAATGGAACATTTTGATCATCACAGCAGATGGACATCGCCCTCTGTCAGCACGGGATTCGTCTGTCACCACTGGCCGGCCTTCTCAGGTCTTATGTAGCGAGGTAGTTCTCAACAAGAAGATAGGACAGAGTTAGTAATTTGTTACTTAAGTAAATTTAAAATGCATTTTTGTAAAGGTGATAAAATAAATAACCAAGGCAGGTTGAATTACATTATGAGGTGGAATGCCTGAGTGAACACATAAGTCTTAAGTCGGGATTTGAAAACAGAAACAGACGGGGCATTTCTGACAGTAACTGGTAGACTATTCCACAGTTTAGGTGCTCTATAACTAAAGGCGTGACCTCCTACTGAGGTCTTATTGATCACAGGTACTTTAAGGTAACCTGCATCTAATGAACGGAGATATCGTCCTGGGATATAAAGATTAATGATCTCACAAAGGTAAGCCGGAGCAATGCCATGTATTGCCTTATAGGTCAAAAGTAGGATTTTATAATCAACTCTATAAGAGACCGGGAGCCAATGCAAGGATTTAAGTACCGGTGTTATATGGTCGTACTTCCTAGTTCTAGTAACAATTCTCACAGCAGCAGCATTTTGTACCAACTGTAGCCTGGATACAGTCTGGTACGGACAACCCGACAATAAAGCATTACAGTAATCCAGCCTGCTGGAAACAAAAGCATGAACCAGTTTCTCAGAATCCCGTCTACAAAGGAATCGCCGTATTTTAGCTATGCTTCTTAATTGAAGGAAGCACGACTTAGTCAAAGCATTTACATGCGATACAAATAACAGCTTTCCATCCAGCAGGACACTCAAATCCTTGACGCAGTCCGGACGCTTGAAGGTAATACCATTTGTTGTATAGTGTACAACATTCATGCCTTAAAAGCAGGCTCCCATCCCAGATTAAGAAAAATCACACATACCTGTATATGTATGCTTAGAACCTGTTGTACATATAAATAGGGAGCAATGGGTGGTGTGATGGTTAGATCTGCTTCCATATAAAACCCCAGGTACAAATCCCACCCCTGTCGTAGTACCCTTGGTCAAAGTTTTTACCCTAAATTACTGCAGTAAACATTACCCTGCTAAATTAGCAGATCGTTGAAAGCAGCTTGAACACTAAGTTGTTTTAGGGGAAAAGTTTCTGCTCAATAAATAAATGTAATTTATTTTACATTTATATTTATTAATTTAGTAGACACTTTTCTCCAAAGCAATGTACTTCTCATAGAAAATACAATTTGTGCATTACTTTAACTCAAGTAGTTAGTTTCCTTCACCATATGCACCGACATTTATCACAGAAGTAGCTCCGTAAAACATTACCAGAATGTCACCGATTCCTAATCAGTTGCCCAGTAGTTTGTTTTTTTTTTTTTGAGATACATATAATCATTTACGTTAAATTGCAGGAGTGGCTCAGTAAAGGATTGATCCGAGCATGATCATGAACATTTGTACCTTACATGAACTTAAAAGCTTGTGGGTGAAGTGAGTCAGGAAGAGATGAGTTCTAAGACCCTTTTTAAATGTGGACAAAGATTCAGCAGTTCTGAGTGAGAGGGGAGGTCGTTCCACTACAGCGGAGCCAGAACCGAGAACCTCCATGCTTTACCTTTCCTGCGTGGGACCACCAAACGAGCAGGTGTGGAAGAGCGTAGCAGTCTGGTTGGTGTGTAGCAAATGATCAAGTCTTTTAGATTGCTGTAAGCAGTTCTATTGATGCATTTGCAGGCCATAGCCAGGGTCTTAAACCACACTGACACATTTTTTTATACACTGCCTTGGGTTTTTTTTTAAAGATGCATGTTTCTCCAGTATCTTTGCAAAAAACACCTCTCTATTAAGCAGCAGTTGAAACTAAATTTTAATTTATTTATACATTTATTTATAAATTATTAGTGATTGTTCTGCCCGCAGATTTGTTTAGTTCATGTGATTAATTGCTTTGTTGAGCGGAACCTTTATTTCCGTAAGTTATACGCAATTTGTGCACATGCGCTATTTCCATGATGCGCTACTGTTGCGATAGGCATAGTGGAAGCGTCTTGAGTTCCGTGTGCTTTTCCTACGCCCGTGGAAGCAATAACTGTAAGTTGTGAAGTTCTTGCAGACATTGGCTAAAATGTTTACGTGCTTTTAAGTTTGACCTTTGTAATGTAAATTCTGTTTATTCAGCCGTAACTCCACGTTACTGTCTTGTAAAACGCGTGTGTGAGTTCGCGCTGTGTCATGCTAAGTGTGCTATCGGCAAACGATTTAACTAGTTATTATGACGATTGTTGTAATTAGACTAAGTTTCCTTTACTGTTTCTGTTTATTATAGTTTCACTCGCATTTTCACATTTGGAGACAATAAAGGAGCAAGACGCTCATAATCCTGGCTCGTGAGAATCGAGTTTGGCTTGCTGTTAAACTGCGTTAACGTACTGGGTGTGCACAACACGCAGGGAGAACAGTACAGTGAAAAGTTACACCAGCGGTGGGTGCCGGGAAAAAATACAAGAACGCAAGCATGCAGCGTCCATCTTCACCTAACTCTTCAGTCCATGCAGCATCAAGAGCGAGCTCTAAGCGCTCATCTTCTTCCAAGTCATCTATCATGGAGGCTGCTGCCAAGGCTAGAGCCTCAGCTGAAGCAGCTCTTACCAAGGTGGCTTATGCTAAAAGACAGCTAGAAATAAAAAAGCAGAGAGCTAGGCTAGATCTAGAATTAGAAGCATTGGAGATTGAAAAGGAAGCGGAAGCTGCGCGGGTAAACGCTGAAATCTTAGAAGCAGCCGCAGCTATGGGAAATGAGGACATGCAAAGTGTGCGGAGCGCTGTCCCGCCACAAGTAATTCAGCAGCGCACGGAAGAATATGTGCGGTGCCGGTCACAGGTCAGTACTCAGACTCCTGCTTTATCGCATCACGATGAAATCCGGCACGCTGCGAACAATGATACTCAGCAAACAACACCTGTAGCTGCAGAGGAGAAGCCTCCGCTCAATCTCTTCAGACCCTCAGCAGATCAGCACGCATGTGCAACTGAACGCATACTTACTTCACAACCATCGGATTACCCACGCAGAGAACATGGTCAGCATCCTTCTCATGCTAACACTTCAACCATGTTAGACTTTGCCAAGTTCCTAGCACGCAGAGAATTAGTGACCACTGGTCTCTCCAAATTCGATGACACGCCAGAGAACTTCAGAGCATGGCAGTCCTCATTCCTCAACGCGACACAGGGCTTGGGGCTCACATATAGTGAAGAGTTGGACCTTCTCGTGAAATGGCTGGGTAAAGAGTCATCTGAGCATGTGAGAAGGATCCGTGCCGTTTATGTTACTGACCCCAGAGCTGCCCTCCATCTGTCCTGGGAAAGACTTCGGGAATGCTATGCTACACCAGAAATAGTGGAAAATGCCCTATTTAAAAGATTGGATAGCTTCCCCCGTCTGTCGGCTAAGGACAACACAAAACTGAGAGAGCTCAGCGATCTTCTCATGGAGCTGCTCGCAGCTAAAAATGATGGCTATCTTCCTGGCCTGGCCTACCTCGATACTCCTCGTGGGATAAAGCCCATAGTGGAAAAGTTGCCTCCAGCCCTGCAAGACAAATGGCTCTTCACCGGCTCACTATACAAGGAACAGCACAGAGTAACTTTTCCTCCTTTTTCATTTTTTGTTGACTTTGTCTATGACCAGGCTAAGGCCAGAAATGACCCAAGTTTCATCTTGTCTGGCAGCGGTCAGTCTTATAACAAAGGTGAGAGAACTCAGTCAAAGCACAGCGGATTCAAGACTGCTATATCTGTGCAAAAGACAGACGTGTCTGCCACAGTTGACGCAGACTCCACAAGCACTACAGAGGCTGAGAGAGGAGACAATGATCTAGCCCGATACTGCCCTGTGCACAAGAAAACTCATCCTTTGGAAAAATGTAGGTTATTCAGAATGAAAACATTGCAGGAACGGAAAAGCATCCTAAAGGAACACAAACGCTGTTTTAAGTGCTGCTCTCCAAGGCACCAGGCCAAGGATTGTCAAGCGACTTTGAAATGCGGCGAGTGTGAGAGCGAAAGACACTGCTCTGCAATGCACCCTCTCACCTCCCAACCTCCTGCTCCACTGACCACTCTGGAACCAGACGCAGAAGCACGAGGCAGTCCTCCACTTGAGGTGACATCACGATGCACCAAGGTCTGTGGAAAGGGCAGCCTCATGCGGTCCTGCTCAAAGGTGTGCCTGGTGCGTGTCTTCCCCCAGGGTCAACCGGAGCACTCCATCAAAATGTATGTCATCATTGATGATCAGAGTAACCGCTCACTGGCCCGCTCTGAATTTTTCCACCTGTTCCGGGTTGAGAGCAACCTGTCACCATACCTGATGAAGACATGCGCAGGCACCACGGAGATGACTGGAAGAAAGGCGGTAGGCTTTCAAATTGAAGCAGTGAATGGAGGTGTGTGCATGGACCTTCCACCACTCATTGAGTGCAATGAGATAATGACCAATAGATCTGAGATTCCAACTCCAGAGGTCGCTCTCGCACACGCTCACCTAAGGCACGTTGCTCCCCACATTCCCAAGCTAGATCCTGACGCGCAGATGATGATCCTGCTAGGGAGAGACATGATACGTGTGCACAAGGTGCGAGAGCAACTCAATGGACCACATAATGCACCCTTTGCTCAGCGTCTAGACTTAGGCTGGGTAATTGTAGGTGACGTGTGTATTGACAATGCTCATAAACCAACTCTGAGTGTCTTCAGAACCCACATCCTACAGAACGGACGCCCGTCTCTCCTCACTCCTTGCCATAACAGCATCAGGGTAAAGGAAAAACCGTGCTACGGCGGGGAGCGCAGGTATGGTCTCTCTACATCCACGTCAAAACCTATGCAACCTGAAGACAAGCTCGGGCTTATGGTCTTTCAGCGTACAGACAATGACAACAAATGTGCCATGTCCTTCGAGGATGAGATCTTTCTAAAGATTATGGAGAAAGAAGTCCATCAGGATGAAAAGAACAATTGGGTGGCTCCCTTACCGTTCAAGTCACCTCGTTCCCCCACTCCCGAACAACAGAGAGCAAGCACTGTCCCGCCTTAGGTCTTTAAGACGCACTCTGAGCAAAAACGCGGAGATGAAGCAACAGTTTTCCTCCTTCATGGAAAAGCTCTTCGAGAACAAACATGCAGAGAAGGCACCGCCCGTCCATGAGAAGCAAGAATGTTGGTACCTGCCCATTTTCGGGGTGTACCATCCGCAGAAGCCAGGGCAGATACGAGTCGTGTTTGACTCAAGCGCCCAACAACACGGTGTCTCCCTCAACTCAGTGCTGCTTACAGGCCCCGATCTGAACAATACTCTCCTGGGTGTGCTGTTACGGTTTAGGAAGGATCTCATCGCAGTCACTGCTGATATCCAACAGATGTTTTATGGATTCCTGGTAAAGCACGACCACAGAGACTACCTGAGATTCCTGTGGCATAAAGACAATGACCTATCCAAAGAGATAGAAGAATATCGCATGCGAGTGCATGTCTTTGGCAATAGCCCATCCCCGGCGGTTGCTATCTACAGTCTGCGGCGAGCTGCTCAGAAAGGAGAACCAAAGTATGGAGCTGACACAAGGCACTTTGTTGAAAGACACTTCTATGTGGACGATGGGCTCATATCCCTTCCTACAGAGTCTACAGCTGTAGACCTACTGAAGCGTACTTGTGCATCACTTGCAGAGTCTAACCTGAAGCTGCACAAAATCGCATCAAACAGCATCACTGTGATGAAAGCCTTCAAACCAGAAGAACTGGCCTCAGGCATCCAAGACCTGGGTCTAGATGATGAGACTCTGCCGGCCCAAAGGAGCCTAGGCCTATGCTGGGACATCAGCACAGATATGTTCACCTTTAAAGTAGCTGTCACTGACAAGCCTTACACCCGTCGTGGGGTGCTATCAGTCGTCAACAGCATCTTTGACCCCTTGGGTCTGGCAGCACCAGTGACGATCAGAGGCAGATTGCTGTTGCGGGAGCTGTCCAGTGGAGTTCAGGATTGGGATGCTCCTCTGCCAGATGAAAAGATGAGCAAATGGGAAGTGTGGAAATCGTCACTCGAGGAGCTAAGCAGCCTCCACGTGCCTCGCTGCTATATACCCAAGTCACTCTCAAGACCTATGTACACGGAACTGTGTCTTTTTTCCGATGCCTCAAACTGGGCCATAGGGGCAGTAGCTTATCTAAGAGCTGTCACTGAAGATGGCCTCCTGAGGGTCGGAGGGCGTCTCAGACATGCTTCCCTTGAATCAGAGGTAAAAAACCCAATCATCCTCTCAAAGAATAGCCATGTTACCAAGCTGCTTGTGAAACACCATCACATGGAAGTGAAACACCAGGGGCGTCAGTTCACAGAAGGGGCCATCAGAGCGGCTGGACTGTGGATTGTTGCTGGCAAGAGGCTGGTGAGTTCTATCCTTCATCGCTGTGTAATATGCCGAAAGCTCAGGGGGAAGGTAGAAGTGCAAAAGATGGCTGACCTCCCTCCGGAGCGGCTCAACACATCTCCACCCTTCACGTACGTGGGGCTGGACATATTTGGACCATGGTCGGTGGTCACTCGACGCACTCGTGGGGGTGCAGCGCAAAGCAAAAGGTGGGCCATTCTGTTCACATGTATGAGTACCAGGGGAGTACACATCGAAGTTATAGAGTCTATGGATGCCACCAGCTGTATCAATGCATTGCAGAGATTCTTTGCAGTTAGAGGCCCCGCAAAGCAGCTTAGGTCAGACAGGGGGACTAACTTCGTCGCTGCCAGCGCGGAACTGGGCATGGGGTGTCTTGATGAGAGGCAGACCAGCATCCTGAAGTACCTCCACAGCAACGGCTGCACATGGAAGTTCAATCCCCCGCACGCCTCCCACATGGGGGGAGTGTGGGAGCGTATGATTGGAGTGACACGCAGAATATTAGACTCTATGCTTTTACAAAACAAACGCACTCACCTGACACATGAGGTTCTGTGTACCCTGATGGCAGAGACCTCAGCAATAATCAACGCAAGGCCGCTGGTCCCCATCTCATCAGATCCCTCCTCACCAATTCTGCTATCCCCTGCCATGCTCCTAACTCAAAAGCCAGGCCTACATGCTCCACCAGGAATCTTCACTGGAAAAGATCTCCTGAAAGGCCAGTGGAGGCAAGTGCAAGCGCTTGCAAATAAATTCTGGGGCCGTTGGAGAAACGAATACCTAAGCACGCTCCATTCAAGACGCAAGTGGCACAGAACGCATCGGAACCTGCAACCTGGGGACATTGTGCTGTTACACCAAAGTCAAGCGCCTAGGAATGAGTGGCCAATGGCTCTGGTCACGTCAACCTCTCCAAGCAGCGATGGAAAGGTCCGCACAGTTGAAGTACGGACGTCATCTCAGGGCACCTCGAAGACTTACCTGCGGCCCATCTCCGACGTCGTCCTCCTGCTGGAAAATGACTGGGAAGAACGGGATTGAAAAGGACAGAGAGAAAACAGCTTAAATTTAGTGGCATTAGTCATGCCAGACGGGGAGTGTTCTGCCCGCAGATTTGTTTAGTTCATGTGATTAATTGCTTTGTTGAGCGGAACCTTTATTTCCGTAAGTTATACGCAATTTGTGCACATGCGCTATTTCCATGATGCGCTACTGTTGCGATAGGCATAGTGGAAGCGTCTTGAGTTCCGTGTGCTTTTCCTACGCCCGTGGAAGCAATAACTGTAAGTTGTGAAGTTCTTGCAGACATTGGCTAAAATGTTTACGTGCTTTTAAGTTTGACCTTTGTAATGTAAATTCTGTTTATTCAGCCGTAACTCCACGTTACTGTCTTGTAAAACGCGTGTGTGAGTTCGCGCTGTGTCATGCTAAGTGTGCTATCGGCAAACGATTTAACTAGTTATTATGACGATTGTTGTAATTAGACTAAGTTTCCTTTACTGTTTCTGTTTATTATAGTTTCACTCGCATTTTCACATTTGGAGACAATAAAGGAGCAAGACGCTCATAATCCTGGCTCGTGAGAATCGAGTTTGGCTTGCTGTTAAACTGCGTTAACGTACTGGGTGTGCACAACACGCAGGGAGAAAGTACAGTGATCCTTATCCTTTTCTGAATTTTTTTTCTCAGTCCTTCCAGTCATAAACTAGTCTTAGAAAGGAGTTATTTCTGTATTACATATCATTTTATCAAGTAGTGGTACATAATGCAGAAATGTCATGTGACACTGACTTTTTTGACACACTGAGGGAAACTTGGGAACAGGACCTTGATCTATCTTATAGCAACCATGAAAGGTCATCTGTATGTTCTAAAGTCTTCCTTACCTGCATCTCCCTCAGCATCCAGGAATAATACTTCAAGTTCATTCACAGAATCTATCTCACTGCAGTGTGTCTTCACAGGATGTTCCCAAGGAGACCTCAGATATGCTTTAAATACAAAGCCTCTCCAAGCACTTTGACACATCTAGTATTCTGGGAATGCAATAAGAGACAAGTTTAGTGGACTGAGATATACGTAAGTCTCTAAGAAACCTTTAATAAAAAAAATGTAATTTCTCCTCAACTATTCTCTTGTTAAATCACATTCCAAACTTCTGTCTTGATGATGTTATGGTATGTAGACTATCCACTCTTACATATTAGGCAAAGAAATGTATTTTAATGTTGTGGTCTACACTACAAGTTGCATCTGTAAACCTGGATGACTGAAGTATTTAAATTTCTCTCATTTAAACATTTGAAATTTGATTTGCATGACAGTTGAAGTCTTCTGGAATATCTGGACAGTCTTCTGCAAGTTATTACAAAGTCTAGCATTATTCTAGCTGTAATAACAGTTTAACCTTGAGTTGTTGCACATATTTTTAATTTTTTAATCTACTAACACAAAACCATGGTCACACTTATGTAGTAATCTGTTTCTACCCTGGAAGAGTTGCTTGTGGTCCTACCTGTGAGTGACACTGCTCAGGTTATGAATATGTTCTCCAGTAATCCCCTCCCTTATGATGCTGAGTTCCCCTTGGATGACAGTCTTACGTTACGCATGGCTCCTGTGTTCATGTAGAGGTTAGACATGGGTGGTGTGTTCTAATAAACTGCCTAAAGCTGCAGATTTCATTGATTGGATATTTTAATTCCATTTTCAGCAAAGCACATTGGCATTTCTGTGTGATGAGTCCTTAATACAACAGATGGAGTAGAGGTTAGAGCCATTTCTTTGCACTTAGACGACTTACATCTAAATCACCCTCCTGCTGTAGTGCCCCCAAGCAAGACACTTATCCTGAGTTGTCACAGTAGATCTGGGCTATCAGAGGCAAAACGCAACTACGCAAGAAGAATCCACCGTCATTTTCTAAACTCCCAGGATACAAAGCGCATGTGGCAAGGCATTCAGGCCATCACAGACTACAAAGCTACATCACTTGTCTGTGATGGCGATGCGTCACTCCCAGATGCGTTGAATGATTTCTACGCACGCTTTGAAGCACAGAACAACATGCCAGCAGGTAAGGACACCCCAACTCCCACCGACCGGGTACTTTGTCTGCCTGCAGCAGATGTCAGGAAGACTATTTACAGAGTCAACCTACAGAAAGCTGCGGGTCCTGACAACATACCTGGCCAGGTACTCGGGGAATGTGCGTTTCAGCTTGCAGATGTCTTCACAGACATCTTCAACATTTCCCTGAGCTATGCAGTTGTCCCTGTGTGCTTCAAGACGACCACAATCATCCCAGTGCCAAATAAATCATCGGTGTCCTGTCTGAATGACTACCAACCGGTTGCACTCACACCTATCGTCATAAAGTGCTTCGAGCGGCTAGTCTTGAAACATAAAGAGCAGTCTTCCAACCACACTGGACTCATTCCAGTATGCCTACCGTCCCAACCGTTCAACAGAAGATGCCATACCTGCTACCATCCACCTTTTTCTGACCCATCTGGACAAAAAGGGCAACTATGTAAGGATGCTGTTCATTGACTTAATCATCCCTCAGAAACTGATTACAAAACTGAGCCTGCTGGGTCTGACTACCGCCCTCTACAACTGGATCCTGGACTTTTTGACTGGGAGACCACAGTCCATCAGGATTGGAAACTCCACCTCCAGCATCACCACACTGAACACCGGCGCTCCCCAGGGCTGTGTGCTCAGTCCACTGCTGTTTACCTTACTGACTCATGACTGTGCTGCAAAGTACAGTTCAAATCATATCATCAAGTTTGCTGACGACACTACAGTTGTGGGACTTATCAGCAACAATGATGAGTCAACATACAGAGAGGAGGTGAACCAGCTTGCAGAATGGTGTAAAGACAACAATCTATCTCTAAATATTGATAAGACTAAAGAGATAATTGTTGACTTCAGGAGGACCCGAGTAGACCACTCACCTCTGCACATCAATGGAACAACTGTGGAGAGTCAAAAGCTCCAAGTTTCTTGGTGTGCACATGACGGAGGACCTCTCCTGGACCCTGAATACCACCTGCCTAGCCAAGAAGGCCTAGCAGCGTCTCCACTTCTTACAGAGGCTAAAGAGAGCCAAACTCCCCCCTCTCATCCTCACTACTTTCTACAGTGGGACGATAGAGGCTGTCTTGACCAGCTGTCCTACCGTGTGGTACAGGAACTGCACAGTCTCCGACCTCAAGACGCTACAGCGAGTGGTAAGAACAGCTGAAAAGATCAGCGGCGTTCCCCTTCCTGCCATCGACCCCACATACAAAAACCGCTGTATCCGCAAGGCCACCAGCATTGTGGATAACCCGTCTCATAGACTCTTTGCCCTGTTGCCATTTGGCAGGAAGTACAGGAGAATCCACGCCATCACCAGCAGATTCTGCAACTGTCTCTTCCCTGAGGCAGTCAAACTACTCAACACCCAGCTGCCTCCTAACTCTCGCCTGGCACCATCGAACAATTAACTCAGCACTACACTACACCACAACTGCCTACAGCTCGCAGCCATATCCACATCCACGTCCTGTCCTGTGTATTTATTTGTTGCCTTGTGCTATGTTCTGTGTTGCACCATGGTCTCCGAAGAAACATTTTGTTCCACTGTACACAAGCTGTATAGAGGAATGACAAAAACTACTTGAACTTGAGATATTATCCAGTTGTATAAATGGTTAAATAATTATTAGCTTATACAAACCAAATTTTCTAATTCACTTTATTAAAAAATGTGTCAGCTAAATGAATAATAAGAAACACCTGTAACAAAGAAACAATCAGGATGGGGTCACAATGTATACAGTGTGTCAGATGTGAGTAAGATGAGGATTGCCTGGCACAGCTGTGTCAAATTTCATCAGGCTGATGGATAGGGGGACTTACAAGGGGGTATGCAGGTGAATTGTTGCTGAAATCTTCAGGGGTTGGTGGTGGCATTTGAAGTCTCTGCAGTCACCCACTGTATCTGGCACTGAATCTCAAGCAAGCGTTTCATAATTCCAGTTGCCTGGCTGTCTGTTTGCATGCACTTAAGTCTCCATGTGTTGCAGTTCATGAATTTCTCTCTGATTGTTGTGATTCTGCATCATATGTATAATGAAACACATACAAATTTTTTATGAAATAAACATAGCAGTAAGCACTAATGATCAGTGTATAAATGAACTGTTCTGTAGTTGCACCTGCTGAAATTGCACCTTCATGTTTTCTCTACTCTTTCAGAGGGTATTCCTCAGGTGTACTACTTCGGCCCATGTGGGAAGTACAATGCCATGGTTCTGGAGTTGTTAGGGCCCAGCCTGGAGGACTTGTTTGATCTCTGTGATCGTACATTCACTCTCAAGACTGTCCTAATGATAGCCATACAGCTGGTAAGTGCTGGTAACCTAGTTGTCCTCCTCTGACTAAAAATTCTATTTTATTCCAGTCATGCATCGCGGATTAAATGTTTCTAGTAGTGTCTTGAACATATATATATATATATATATATATATATATATATATAAAAAAATATGTCCTGAATTACCATGTGACTAAACCTTAACTGACTTGCTGGATGAAATTCTTTTTATCCTAGATAACGCGGATGGAGTATGTCCACACAAAGAGCTTGATATATAGAGACGTGAAGCCAGAGAACTTCCTGGTAGGTAGGCCAGGAAGCAAGAGGCAGCATACAATCCACATCATAGACTTTGGGCTGGCCAAAGAATACATCGACCCTGAGACCAAAAAACACATCCCCTACCGGGAGCACAAGAGTCTGACGGGTACGGCACGATACATGAGCATCAACACGCATCTGGGGAAAGGTGAGAGCTGTGCTGGATGAAGTTAACTATATCTTCTGCCATAGTGTAGATATGGTCAGTTACCTGTGTTTGAACTTCTGTAAGATAAATCTCTACTTTCCTTTAAAAATATGTCACATGTGCTGTGACCTTAGTACAAAATAAATGTTTTAATTTCTACAGAACAAAGCAGAAGGGATGACCTGGAAGCTCTTGGTCACATGTTCATGTACTTCCTGAGAGGCAGTCTACCTTGGCAGGGCCTCAAGGTATGTAGCCTGGTGTTTGTTCTCAAGTTTTGCTGGTCCTGTTTGACCCCCTTCATACACAGTACTTTGGTTCCACTTCTTAAGACTGCTTATGTGCTTCTTAAAGGTGAAATATCTCATTTTTAAAAAAGTATTTATTCATGTACATTTTATACAAAAGGATTTTAATTTTGTTTTTAATATTTGTGATGTTTTTCTTATGTGAAGTTATGTCTTTCACAAAATACACAGCCACCACCTAACGGCAGTGAATGTTACTTTCAATCTGATCATTTTTTCACCTGTTTTCATTTCCAAGTAACTGAGAGACAAACAGAAAATGCTGAAGTTACTGAACTTCTCTGACAGTTTACAATTTAATTCTTTTCTTTAGCTTCTTCGTAGTAGTGCGGCACCAACCAAAACTTAAGTCACTAAAAAAATATGCTTTTATACTTTTATTTCTCTTAAACGTAAGGCAGTGTATTGTCACTGAGTTAGCCCGCTGTCTCCTTTAACTATATACGATTAAACAAGTCCACCCAAATATTCAGGGAAGTCTGTGTCCCTTTTTTTTTTTTGGTTTTTTTTAAAAAAAAAAAAAAAAAAAAAAAAACCTTGATTACTATTGATGTTTTTCACTCTCTACTTGATCTTACCTATGTATACAGTAAGTACTGAATACACATACAGTGCTTATGAGAAAGGCACATTGCAATGGAATACCTTTGGAGACAGCCTCCATAACCCTGTGTTGCAGTCCAACCCTAGACTGGGCTGTAACATTTTTTTCAGTAATTAAGCCAATTTTAGTTGTTGTACGGACCACATGTAAGAGGTAGTTAGTAATCTTAGAAGAAACAATACAAAAACCACACGACTTTTCCATAAATTTCTGTTACTGAAGGGTCCGTGTACGTTTCGTTCATTCGTTTTTTTGATTTGAAATTGAAAACAGAAAATGAAAAAAAGACTTTTTATTGTTTCTGAGTACGAAATTTATTAATTTTCTTTTTTCGTTTAATCATACAAAATGTAGGAATCAGAATCTCACAATACCAAATGTGATGAATGCCCTAAAGTGCACAATATTTCCAATCTAACAAGTAGCCTAACCTAGAATGGGCAGTATGGTGGCACAGTGAGTACTGCTGCTGTCTCACAGCGCCTGGGTGGTGTGAGAGGATGTGGGTTCGATCCCCGCTCAGTCTGTGAGGAGTTTGCATGTTCTCCCGTGTCTGTGTGGGTTTCCTCCAGTGGCTTTGGTTTCCTTCCACAGTCCGAAAACATGCTGTTCAGTTTCACCCATAGTGTGTGAGTGACAGAGAAAGTGTGTTTCACTGATGTATGGATGAGTGACCCATTGTGTGTAGTGTATCCAGCAGTGTAAGTCACCTAGGTGAATAAGGTGTGTGGGCTGATAACACTACATAGAGCTCATTAGAAGTCACTTAAGAGAAAAGTGTCTGCTAAATAAATAAATGTAACCTAGAACTTTACAGTGCTTTTAACACCTGTGCTTAATTAGTAATAAGATTCTTAAGAAGTAGCACCTGAAAAATTCTGCCTGTTTTCTTGGTGGACATACCATGCTCCCTTACTGTCACTCTCTTGCTGCTTGCACGTTGTGATCCATATTAACTTATGAATAACTCGGAGCGAAGCCAGCATGTTGAATGAAGTCACTGATGGATTGTGTGCGATTTCACACACACATTTTCTGAACCACTTGTCCCATACGGGGTCGCGGGGAACCGGAGCCTACCCGGCAACACAGGGTGTAAGCGGGTTGTTCAAGAATACCACAAAATGAAATAACTCAAAGTCAAAAAATAAGACAGCAAGAAACTATAAAGAAGGCATATTTTAAATATTTACATTTATTTAGCAGATGCTTTTTTGGTTTTGAATTAAAAAAACGAATGAACGCAACATACATGACTGACGGTTTTGATGTTTCAGTTTTGTTTTGCGATTGCAAGAGATAAATTCTGATTTTAGGAATTTGAATATTTTGAGTTGATCGTTATTTTGGAAGCTGATGTGCTGTATTCAGGGTTTAGCCTAATTTTTTTTATTCAGTGTTTTCCTTTGGAAGATGATTTTTTGTAAATTTTGCTATATGATTACAAAAATGAAAGTAATTTAGTGTTTAATGGAGTTGTTGAATTAAGTTTAACTTGGCACTGTAATAATGCTGATACCAACATTTATTGTATGATCTGTTGAGCAGTAGTTAAACCACATGTCTACTTGTACACATCATCATTTTCCAAAGATACTAAAAGTAATTGTGTCATCTACATTGATACATTACCCTAGGTTCTGTATAACCTGGCTGCCGACTGTTGTTCTGTATCGTTTTCAGATACATTCCAGTGACCTGACGTGATCGTTTCACAACTGCTCTCCCACAATAGTGTTTGTGCTTGTGTTTGTTTACAATGCTACCAGAAGAGCCATCAATCATGACTGTTTCTTCATTGACAGGAGTGTATTACATAATCGATTAAATGCTTACATGATTGATATTTGTCTGGCAGACTAGAGCATGTACCCAGAAATTTGGTGACATTCTGTAAAGGGCTTACATTCAGGGAGAACAATGGCTTTTTTATCTGCCATCTGCGTCTCTAATCTCAATCATCCTGCCTTTTTTGGGCAGGTGGAAATTGAGTGAGCATGTGGGATTTTCAGTTTTCCTCTTTGAAAATGAGAGGAGACATCAACCAGGTAATGGTTCCTATACTGGATCATAGCTTACTGTAGGGCTGATGTGTGCCACTAGTCTTAGTTGATATCTGAAGTTTGCAGACCTGTCTAGGGAATTATGTACGCTTAATTGCTTGTACTGCAAAAGTACAATCGGGATTGCTTCCATTTTGACGTTATATTTTTTAAGTACTTTCTTGTCCATGCTGTAGTGCTGCTCCACTAGTAGTTTTTTTTTTAAATAAATACTAGTTTTCTAGTAAAAACCCTTATCTGCCAGTTGGAGGCTTAATTGTTGCCTCCTGCTGACACCAACTTAAAAGAATCCCTAAAAGCTCAGATTAACCTGTTTATAGAAGCTAAACTACCTTCTGTCTCTTCATTACCAGAAACCATGGGGTTCCTTGGGACCCTTCCCTTGGAGCAGCATTATTAATTTGTATCCAGTGTGGAGGATAAGGCTATCAGATGACGAGACGTCATGTTGCCAGGAGCCAGGCAAAACCTTTACATAAAACATAGCTACTGGAAGTTAAAGATCTCTGGTTCTAATGATTATATTCCTTTCATTTTGTAATCTTTAAGGGTAGTGTTCAGGAAGAAAGGCCATAGGCTTTCTCCTGAGTGCAGACTGCAGCTCAGGCCCAAGTTCAATCCTAAAATAATGTCATTTGCCAAAGAAAGGTGAATGTGGCCAGCAGACCCTTCTACAGTCTTACTAACTGTTAAACTGGGAATAAAAATTTAGATTTAAAAAACCCATATGATTTTAAAATTGAAAAATAAATAATTGCTTTCCCGCTTTCTCCTCCCATGAAATTCTATGTAGAATATGGGTATTGCAAATTTAGTTCTTACATCAGTGCTTTACTTGCTATGTTGAATAGATTAATGGTCTGCACTTGGATTTTATACAGGTGCTGTGTAAAAAAAGGTTGTTGTCTGTGTTACTGACCTGGGGTTTGGTGGTGACATGCTCAGATAGTAGTATAGGAAATGCTGGACTCCACTGCTGTGATTTGTAAACATTTCACAAGTGAGCTGATTTCAGTGCTTTATGCTAGAAGCTGCATATTTCCTGTCTTTGGTTCTGCTGAATTCTAGTAGAACCTCACAGTTCAAATGATTATTGACCCATCTTAATCAACTGTGAGGAATAGTCCACCTGACATTCCTGGAAAGTAGTTGGAATGTCTGAAACACTTTCATCCATCCATATCACCCTGAGTTCAGAGACAGTAGAGATTAATCAAGCAGTATTTGATACCTTATTAATGTAGACTCAGCTGCTTCATGACAAGAGTTATCCCTTGTGGCACCCTTTTTGTAAGTACTGAGGCTGCAGACACCTCTGCGGAATACCTGTGTCTGGCTCTTTTTGGAAAAGCTATGTATTAAAAACTCATTCTGTGGAAGACACAATTTCATATTTGAAGGTGACAGTAACATTTGTCCTAGTGTATTGGTATTGCTAGTTTCCCGCTAACACCTACTCATTTATACAACAGGGGAACATAACACACAATTATTTGTTCACACAAACACTCGCTACAGGCAGTTCACAGTGACGTTTTGGTGGCCTGTGACCATCTGAAAATTTGATTCATTATTCCAGCCTTCTCTAGTCCTATTTATTTCAGGTCAGAGCCCCACAGAAAGCTTGTATCACTTAAAATAAATACATTAAAAAAGCAGTACTTGTGGTTGTACAGATGATGCCAATCTGGCTGACTAACCTGAATCTTGCGCAGCAGCCAGATGTATAAATCTGCCCTTATTCAGCACAATATTGTTTGCAGCCATTATGTTTTGATATTAGGAGTTCTCGTTTGGATTAATTATCCCAGTACCTCTGTGGTGGTTTGGTCCAACCAGCTGTGATGTTGAGGGGAAGTTAATTGCCACGAACTGGAGGCCTGCAGTTACACTAGTATGGAGCTGTTTTGTCTTAATGGGCAAAATATCTTTAATTCATTTAAGTACAATGGGTATAGAAACTTAATAACTCTCAACTGGTTTATATGAATAACAGTTGTGTGCCGTCTTCATTTTCATTCATTAGTCATCAACATTTCTTATTTGATTTCCTTGTTTTATGCTTTTCAGTTTGGTGCTGCTGTCTTCACAGACATGCTTCATGAATGTTATTTGACTGTTGTGATTGTTCTTTCTTTGTTTACCAGGCTTTTGTTTAATTTAAGTACTGTGATATTCTTGTCAGTACTTCTAAGTTTAAAAAGTTCAGCCTAAGAAGTGTCTCAATCAGGAGATTTGTTTCTTCTGAATGTTGGATTTCATCAGCTAGTAGTTAATGTTAAGTTGCATCCTTCATATCTCCTTGCTGTTGTAGCACTTGACTGTAAGTGGGTCTGTGTATAGTATTACTGTCATAATTCAGGACAAATTTCATAAATTAAAACTCTGTCCTTTCTATGTTTAGTATACATTGTTTGGCAGAATTCATACAGCAAAATTGAAAAATAATTGTTACATACTGAGCTGTGACAGGCATGCTGGTAGCAAAGAATCAGTAAGATGCTGGCAAAAATACTATCAATGAAATACTGAATTTTGTTGCTGCTGCTGCCTGTTCACATGCATTTCATTTTGTATTGTTATACTGCTTGTTTTGGTCCAGTATTCCACTTAACATTTTCTGTTTGATCCAGGTTGGGTGCCGGGAAAGGCCTACCGGTATCTGTTCATCATTAACTATTAACATTTCTCTTATTGAAGTATGATAAGTACATGCAGTTGGTTGTTAAAAGTAAACACATTTATTGCAGTTTTCAAAAATAATTTCTGGAATCATTTTGCTTACCATTCAGCTGTTTGGCATTTTGTTGTTGTGCTGTGTAGCTTGTATTGCAAACCAGATGGAGTGAACCATTTGGGGTATTTCTAGGTGGGAGTCCTTGGGCACAACCCACTTGACAGGGATGTTTTACTGTGTAATGGGATAAATGTTTTTGTATGTTGTAAGATAGGGGTATTTATAATGAACAAATGTTTTGTATGGCTTGTATGTTTTTTGTATTTATGTTGGATGTTATTTTTGGGGAAATGTATGTTGAAATAGTTGTTGAGGCTGTTATGGTGTAGCCAGGAGGGTGGAGGTACTGCTGTAAAGCTGGGGTAGACTCATGCAAACTTAGGCAGACAGGCACTCACACAGCAAACAGGAGAGCTGTGTATTGCTGTTGGTGCAAGGGCCCATGGCTCATAGGCCTTATGTTCTTTTGTAACTTAATGTTTGTTTTTTGTATTTGGCTGGGGTTAATGTGTTTTAAAGAACATCTTTTTAGTGAAGAAAAATGAACCTTTTTGGTCCAACTACTTCAGTTCTCTGCTGCTGCCTCCATCCATCGTCCATACCCTCACAGTAATCATTTAAACTTTTTGCTGTAGGGCTGTTCAGTCCCTGCAGAAATGTTTGCAGCTATTTGCGGGGGGGAAGCAAAGCAAGACTTGTATTTTGCCCAAGTACCACAGCCAATTCAATAAATTAACACATTTGGTTAAATATAATTTAAAATTTGTTAAAATCCCACCCAAAGCTGGGTGACAGTTCAGTTGGAACAAAGAATGGCCTGCCAGACAGAATTGCCCAGCAGTACTCTAAATCAAGAACCATTTCCTTGTATATAAAATACACACTCATACATACTTCACTTACTTGCCAACACACATGTACCAGGCCATTCAGGTGGTGGAATCTCTTGCCTCCAGCAAAATCTTGACTTCAGAACATGCTGGAATCACTATGTTCTAAATTGCTATGCGGGCTCAGAGCTTTGGGAAGGTTGGAATGCAGCAAATTGAGTTTCTCTCCATTCTAGGCAGATACACTGAAGGAACGGTATCAAAAAATCGGAGATACCAAAAGAGCCACGCCAATAGAAGTTCTCTGTGAAAGCTTTCCAGGTCAGTTCAATGTGTGTGCCCCCTTCATCTTGTCACCATATAAACCAACAGGTTACTACCATTTTTAACTTCTGTTTAAGTGCATTTTTCCTCTCCTTTCTTCTGTAGTTTCAGAATAATAAGTTTTGTTTTCTTGTGTTTTCTGCTGACAGAGGAAATGGCTACCTATCTGCGCTATGTGAGGAGGCTGGACTTCTTTGAAAAACCTGACTATGACTACTTAAGGAAGCTCTTCACTGACCTCTTCGACAGGAATGGCTACATTTTTGACTACGAGTATGACTGGGTTGGAAAGCCACTTGTGAGTCTTTTTGGTTACATGCCACTTTGTTTTGTTGTTTTCCTGGCCTTCTTTTAGACATGTTTTTGGAAGAACCAGTTTATTAATGAGACTGCTTGGCTGTCCAGCCATTTTCAAAGTTATTCCCACCTTCCTTTTGTAATGAAATTTTTACCAGGTTTGCCTATATTCTGTAGATTTGTGCACAGTGATTCTTTGCAGACTTTTCATGCATTGTCTGGTGATAGTCTTGAGAGTTCGTAGCTTAATTTGTAAGATACAATAAACTTTATTGTAACGTTAAACTTTTAATTTTTTTTTTTTAATTTTGGCAAATGAAATCTCTCTATATAGATGAAATTCTGCAATAATTGGTTATTCATAATTCAAAATACATTTTACCAGCACCCGATATGTCGTCTTTGTCAGTTTTATTGGTATCGGCCTTTGATCTTACTTTAGTGACCTCATTGTACAATTCATATTGATACCGCTGGAGATGGATTCCGTTATCATGTCAGTTGTCCAAAGCAGACTAGTCTCTTTGAAAACTCCAGTTTGCCAACACCTGGTACCCCAAAGTTGTTTTTTTAATGTTCAATACCGTTTTCTGTATTTCCTCTGTTGCCCCCATAGCCCACCCCGATTGGCCCAATCCCCAGTGACACGCCCCTTCAGCCAAGCAGAGAGAAAGCACAACAGCAGACCAAAAATCCGGTGAGCACCTGTGACCTTCCTCTCTCAAGACATTGGCACAAACATGGCAAGGAACAACAGACACCGGGGACTGCCACACTGCTTAAACCTCTAGCCCCAAGAGTATTGCCCTATAACCTTTCTGTTCTGAAACATAGTTGAAAACTTTGACCTGGTTCATACAAGTAGGGCAACTAGATTTTCATGTTCTTTCTTTTATAAAACTTAAACTTCCTTTTTTAAATCACTTTCAGTGTTAAACATTGTTTTTAGTTGCCTCTCTATTTAAATTCCTGTATCTTTCCTGTTTGCTTCACAAAGGTCAAAGTGACACTCTCTTTCAATACTGCTTAGGTTCACCCAGTGTGTGAGTAATAGAGAGAGAGTGTGTTCCATTGAAGGGTGACTGACTCATAAGTAGTGTATGTAGCATTGTGAGTCACCTGGGGTGAATAAGTTGTGGGCTGAACACTACATAGTGTTCATTGGAAGTCATGTTGGAGAAAAGCTTCTGCTAAATAAAGTAATGTAAACGTAAAAATACGAGTGCATTACATCAACAGAAGAATAGACTTGCATGTAGCCACATGATTCTAAAGTACAGTTAATGCAGTTACAGTTGTAAACACACACACACTGTCTGAAACCACTTGTCCCAAGTGGGTCGGGACAAACCGGAGCCTAACCCGGCGGCACAGAGCGCGCAAGGCCTAAGGGGGGAGGGGACACACCCAGGACAGGGCGCCAGTCCATCGCAAGGCCCCCCAGGCAGGACCCGAGTCCCAGTCTCACCACACAGCAGGATCCGGCCAAGCCCGCTGCGCCACCACATCCCCCCTTCCAACTTGTAAAATAGTTTTTTATTCAGCAATAAAAGTGCTATTACAGTAACACTTTATACCTTTTTTGGTTTAGGCTTTCATTTTTTTCTGCATGTTAATGTGTGTTTTTTTTCCACTTTGGTTTTTATTCCTCATCTTTATTAACTGCCTACATCAGCATGTGATGTGTTTTCTGCAATATTTTTTCTTCTTATTTACTCCTAATCCACTTCCCTCGTGACTTCACCTCTGGCTCCACCTCTGACCCTTCCTTCTCACTCCCATAACCCCATTCCCTGTGCGGCTGCACCAGTTCCCTGAGCCCAAAGGAAGTGAGTTGCAGCCTACGCCAGTGACCAATAGGGAGGTCTTGGCATCTCAGCTGGCTGCAGATAGGCTGGGGGGTTCTGTCCAGGTACTGCTTGCTGCATGGCCCTGTCCTCTCTTTCTCACATTCATTGTCACTGTCATTTTCACGTGCTCTTTCTCTCAAATTGATATTACACTGGGTCCTCCATTTCTGAACACAATAGGGATTGCAATTTGGTCATAACCAAAGGTGGGATGTCAGTCTGCCACAGGAATTTTATTATCTTTTATTAACTTGAAACATGCAACATTTGTCAGCATCTGACCCACTTTCTGATTGTTTCATTCTCTATGCAATCAGTAAATACATAATAATTCTTAATTTATTTGCTGTGTAGGTTTTGTAAAAGTCTTGGATGAAGCTTTTGACATACACATACACAAACTTTTAATATTTTATTAACTTCGAGCTACATTAAAATTAATACATATTTTATCAGTAGTCCTCACAAACACCAGATGTGGCTTGTAAACACTGAAAGTTGAAATAATCTGGTCCCACATCCTCAGTATATTTGGGTGCGTTTCACTGCCAACTAACAACTGTTTACAGAAATACGTACTGCGTCTTCTGCAACAAATGCATTTTTTCAAAACTGATAAGCAAAAAAATACAATTAAAAACAAAAAGTGAAAAGTGTGTCACTTTGACAATTTGTCTTTGAACATTTGTGACAGAAGGACCCAGAATATATATCTGTCACTTTCACACACTGCATCTTAAACACGTTGCTGACACATACTAGTTGGGACTGATTGCCTGTTGGACAAAGATATGGCCAAAGTCAGTTGCTCATAGTTTGTTGTATGAACTTTTTTTGACATGGTGAGCAGTTTTGACTAGCAACCTACTCAGATAGGTACTTTTGTTAGCAGAAGCAGTTAAGTTCAAGCTGGCATGCAGCAGTGGTGCTCTGTCTGTAAGAAGGACACCGGTTCATTCTGGTGTCCCTTTATGACACAATTTAACAGTGAGATCTGAGCTGCAGTAGAAATGTAATCATTCCTTCCTGCATTTTTTTTCTGTTATGTAAATGGATTTGTTTGATATATATTGGGCTGTAACACATTGGGAGAATTTTTTTTCAGATTAATTTGTAACATATTTGGAAAAAATGGTGAAATGAGCTTCATAAAGTATAGTGGTGTTAAATGCCGAATGACAGGTTATGACAGTTCTCATCAAACACTTAAAATCCATTCTCCCAACCGAAAATAAATTTGTGCAATTGTGTTCTTTGCATCTTTCAACTTTGTGTAGGAAGTTACACTGTTCTGATAAACTCAGGACAGTACCTCAACATTTGACAGCCTTTTGGAAGTTTAGTAAGTCGCTGTATTTATCAGAGTTTACACAGTTGTCTGTTCCAGCTATTGCTACAGAGATAGGTCAGCTCTTCAATCTTTGGTTGCTCCAGAGACCGTGCCTGGATGTTGCAGTGTGGCTATAAAGGGCTTCTCTGACACATCCTGCTCATGTGCCCATGCAGGTGATGAGCTCGACGAACGGGGAGCTGAACACCGATGACCCCACAGCGGGACACTCCAATGCCCCCATCACTGCACCTGCTGAGGTGGAGGTTGCTGATGACACAAAGTAAGGGGTCTCATTATTAGGCATAAGAGCATTAGTAATGAAAGTGTACAGCTAGATCAAAATCAGAATCCGATTTATTTGGCCAAGTATGTACACACATACAAGGAATTTGGCTTCAGTTCCCAATGGCTCATACTGTAGAGTAGACAAAAAAAAAAAAAACAAACACAACATTCATGTACACATATATACAGAAAATGTACATACATACAGGGATTTGTTTTGGGGGAGGAATAAATAATGAGGTAGGGAATAAGTAAGAGGGAAAAAGTATTGCACAGACTAACAACAATTAGCTCTTCCCAGACATAACAGTGTGGGAAAAAACTTTCTGAGGTTAAGTATTGTGAGGTTAAGGCTTTGTTTATGCTAGTGTTATGGCAATCACATTGTAAAAGCTGTTTTTATTAAATATAAATAATAGTGGTTAATAGTCTTTTTACAGTAGTAATAGTTATATTTATAGTTTATTTCTACAGAGTTGAAGAACCCAGATTCAAATCCCATCTCCTTCAGGATAACCCTAGTTACTGTAAATTTCTCCAATAAAAATTACTGTATAAATGGGTAGATTATTGTAAGTAGCTTTTTAAAATCATTTTCACCACCCAGTGTATGTTAAAATAAAAGAAAGAAATCTGATTATCCCAACTTGCTGAAGAATGCTATCATCATAACAAACTGTAGTCACATTATAAAAGTACTTGTAAAAATATTTATTTTTTATTGTTTCTTACATACCACCAGTGCTTATTTTTTATTCAAATGATCAAAGTCATTCCTCTTATTCCTCTTAACCTCTTTTCAGATCATGATGTTCTCGCTCCTTTTTTAAAGGCCACTATAACTTCCCTTTCAGGTGCTGTTGTTTCTTCAAGAGAAGGAAGAGGAAAACCCTTCAGAGGCACAAGTGAAACAGGCCTCGGATGGAAGCTGAAACGTTCCACTTCCTGCCCAGTTGTAAAATGGGAGCTAACACAGAACACCAGTTCTTTTTCTGTCTTTTGATGGCACATCCCTTCCTAGTGGTGTACAAAGGAACGTTGTCATCCTAGTGGTCAAGTGGGACAAACAAAAGACTCTATGGTTTATTTTGCAAATAAAGAAAAAACAAGAATGCATATATTAAAACATGGGATTCAGTAAAAAAGTAAATAGCAAGACACATCTTGAAGTGAATATAAGATGAACTGTTTGAAGCAGTTATTGTATCCTAGATTTAATGCAGTGCTTGCTGTTGACCTGGTTGAAAACACACAAGCAGGTCAAGTGCAGAAGATGTGATCCATAGAAGGTGAGATCCATAGAAATAGTTTTTTTTTTTTGTGGGATCAAGGTCAGAGGCTAAAATAAACAGTATAAATAGTAACCCCAACATTACTGAGAGCATCAGGAAGCATTACACCAGAATCAAATTAATTATGTAAATTATCCTCTTTTTGTAATTTAAATTTAAGTTGTTTAAAAGTCTGCTTTCTTCAACTTTCACGTTGTAGCGTTATGGAATGTATCATTTGTTTTTATTTTCCTTGGTTTTTTTTAGTTAATGTGGAGTTTGTAGCACAGTCACTGGTCCAGTGTACTGTGGAAGACTTAAGAGGGAGCCAAATATTAATCTCTCCTCTTTAAATTGCACTTTTTGGGAAAACAAAAACAGTGTAAGTTTAGACTTGAATTTAGCTGAAGAAAAAGGAATACTAAATAAAGACTGATTGAGGAAGATTTCTTTAGAAGGCTCATCTCTGTACAATGGCCAAATGTCCATTTAAACAGGAAAAATGTCCTTTCACTTTTATCACATCACAATGATTTACCAGAAAAAATAGTTTGTGCCTTTCCAAGTAAAATGTTTAAAGCTTAAGTGTCCTGCAGTCAGATTTTATCAGACTTATGTCTCTCATTACTCTGATATGAAAGTGTGTGCACACATGTAGATGAGTGCATGTGCATTCATCAGTAACATTTCTGTTGGTTCCACATAATGTCCTCAATAGGTGCCCACCATTTCACATAGTCCTCTTATGCGTCTGCTCCGATAGTCATGGAATGTTTCAAATTGTGTTGTATTTGCTACTTGCATTTTTGGGTGACAGTAGTAATGACACTTCTGCTGGGTGGAGGTGCTTGAACCCTTGACAATCACATCGATCTTTACCACCCATAGTTTAAGCTTCACACTTACAGAGCTGGGTCTTTTGTTGGATGGAAACCTGCCATTTGTGTCTCATGTTGCTACATTGACCAGGTTCTGCTTCCTTCAGTTAAAAAATACAGCTAAATTAAGGCGATTCCTATGTAGGCAGGATGCTGAGAAATTGGTTTATGCTTTCATTTCAAGCAGGTTGGACTTTTGTAATGCTCTATTATCGGACTGTCCTTACCAGACTGTATCCACGTTACAGTTAATACAGAATGCTGTTGCCAGAATCGTTACAGCAACGAGGAAGTACAACCATATAACAGTGGTACTTAACTGGAAGCCAATTCAGCAATTTAAGTTTAAATAGTTCGCACTGGCTTTGTTACATTTAGAGTTGATTATGAAATCTTACTTTTGACCTATAAGGTTGTAAATGTCATTGCTCTGGCTTACTGAAATATTGTCATGTTCCAGAACGTTGTCTTCATTCATTGGATGGGGGTTATGTTAAAGTACCTGTGACCAAGAAGATCACCATTAGGAGGGCGTGCCTTTAGGTATAGAATGCGTTAACTTTGGAATAGTCTGCTTGTTACTGTCAGGAATGCCCTGTCTGTCTCAGCTTTAAATCCAAGCTTACATGTTCACCCTGGCATGTCAATGATTAGTGTAATTCCTGTTTGCTGTTTCCGTCTGTGTAAAACTTTATAATCCCATACTAACAATTTATTTCTTGTTGAGCATTGCTTCCCTATGAGACCAGGGGTCAGCCGGCCGTGATACCAGCACCCCATGCTGACTGAAGCTGATGACTGCCTACCATGATGGATGAGACATGCCTATGTGAACTGGGACATCAAGTTATTAGCGCTCAGCTAAAATGTTATTAGGTGTAAATTGACAATCTTTTTAATCTAGAATGCCCAGGAGGGGTGGGCAGCCACTGGCACTTGGACCCCCAGAGGTTTTTTTTTCTCCCTTGCTTTTCGTTTGGGAGTTTTTTCTTCCTTTCCTCCGTGGCCAGTAGGCTTGCTTACATCTTTAATAACTGCATGTATACTCTAGTAATTTAATATAAGCCAACCATGTTTCTCTTATCTTTTTCTGTTTGTCTTATTCCTCTATTCGGCACTCTGTGTCACCATGTGAAAAGAGCGCTCTGAAGAAAAAAATTTAATTGAATTCATAGTGCAAGAAAACCTTGTGGTTATGGTCAAACAGCTGACTACAGAGTGCAATGTTTTGTACCTCATTTCAAAGTCAAAAACGGATGAATATTGCACATTTTATACCTCAACATGATAATATTCTGTATAATAAAATTTAATTTTTGTATGACAAGACATTCTTGAGATATAATGGAATAGATGATCAGATATCCCAGCAGGGAAGCAATATGTCCCTGCAAGCTTGCGGTCCCCTTTGCTCCACTTAGTGCACGATTCTCCAGCCGCTGGTCACCCTGGCAGCTGTAGGACCCTCCCCCTGCTCAAAAGAAAGTTGTGCTTGTCCTCCATGAAAGATGATGTCGAAGAGCGTGGAGGCATGTGAGGTATGTGTGCAGGCCAAGATCCCAAATCAAAAACCCGCCGGGCTCCTGGAGCCCCTCGCAATGCCGTCCAGACCTTGGTCCCACATAACAGCTGACTCTCTGACAGATCTGCCACCCTTCGAAGGTAACAATGTTGTCATCGACCATTTTCTAAGGCCTGCCACCTGATCCCCATGCCTCGGCTCCCCACAGCCCTAGAAACCACAGAACACCTTTTCCACCATGTATTCCGCCTGTACGGTCTACCAGAAAACATTGTCTCTGAGCAGGGGCCCAGTTTGTCTTGAGAGCGTGGAAAGCCTTTTGGCAGAAGTTGGGCATGTCCATCACCCTCACCTCGGGGTACCACCCCCAGGCTAATGGGCAGGTTGCGCGCCTGAACCTGGACCTGGGCTGCTTCTTAAGGAGTTACTGCAACCAATGGTCAAATCAGTGGTCGAGATTCCTGTCTCGGGTGGAGTACACCCATAATTCCCTCTCTCACTCGTCCACAGGGCTAGCTCCATTTCAGTGTTTGTTAGGTTGCTAGCCACCCTTGTTTCCGTGGTCCCAGTAACGTCTCCACGGTGGGCTCCTGGTACTGGAAGAGCAAAGAAGTCTGGTGGACCATCCAGGAGCACCTTCACCAGAGCACCCAGCGTTAAAAAAAGCAGGCGGACAAGCACCGTCGCACCCTGTCAACCCAGGACATTAAGTTGAAACTACCGTCCAAGAAACTCAGTGCCCAGTTCATCGGGCCCTTTAAGGTAATCCAACGTGTTACTTCTGTCACATATAGCTTACAACTCTCCCCTCATCTTTGCATATGCCCCACATTCGATGTGTCCTTGCTCAAGCCTGACAGGGCCTAGCTTCTCCAGGCCACTTGAAGAAGTCTAAAGCTCCTTCCTATGGAGGTGGACGGGGCACCAGCATAACAAGTTTGTTCCCTCCTGGATTCCAAGCGCTAGCGCAAGGGGTATGGGGTGGAGGAACGTGACTGGGTGCCTGCATGAGATAGCCTTGATCCATCACTTATGACTTACTTCCACAGCGATCATCCAAATCAGCTGTCACCACATCTCAGGGGTTGCAGGGTGGTGAGAACCACTAATGAGGAGGGGGGGTACTGTCACACCCACACCACACCTCAACCGCAAGCATCTGGTCGCAATCAATGCAGCCAGGTATAAAGGCCATAATTCCACCGCTTTCTGGTTGTGGAATCTCTTCAAGACAACCATCCCCTTTGCACTTAACTGTACACTCACCTTGCTTGTCCAGGTCCTTATGTCTGTTTTCCTTGCCCGTCTCCTTGTCCCTGTATCCTGTCTTTTACATCCACAATCATTGCTTCTTTCTTTGACCAGATCTCTGGATTGTCCCTGGAGCAACATTTGCCCCTCTGATTTGAACCTTTGCCAGTCCCAACCACGAGCTTTGCTTCGCCCCTTCAGCAGTTGAATGAACAATCTCCCACTGGGTCCACTCCCCAGTTCCCTGACGTGCTGGCATCACACTGCCCTGACAGTTTTTAAATGGCAGAAGTTATAGAGAAATTTTACGTCAAAACATTAGTGGGAAATCGAGAGAAAACCCTTGTGGATTATATCCTGCAGATGCTTACGCAGTGCAACATATTTTAACCTATTTCAAACCCAAAAATTTCTTTAATACCCAACACTGTCCAGATAAAAATGAAGGAATCAAATTCATCACTGTGGAATCAAATTCTGTTAGGTTTTTAGTTGTAGTAATAAGGGCATTTATGAGGTATTGTGCAAAAACCCTTGTGGTTGTTATGGTAAAGCTTAAGTGTGATTTGTGTATGTGACCTGAAACTGACCCAGGCAAGAGTAAACACAGCTGAGGTATATGCCCTGGGCTGAGGGTAAGTTTAAACCGGTAACAATCAATCAAGAGGATCTCTTGAAGGCAGTTTTGCCTGTAAAACATAATAGTGGAGTAATGAGAACAGCACATGAGGAAGTAGAACCCCAAAGTAACGATCCGTGTCAAGATAAGAATTAGGCAGACTATAGTAGGCACCACTGTGACTGAAGGACCATTAACCAAAATAGCTGTAAAAAATAGTGGCCAGATCCAAGGGGGATCTGGACCACATAACAAAGGGAGTGTCTGGTTAATCCAAAATTGTATAAAGGGTACTGTTTGCGAGTTGTCTGGCAGTTGCTCTGCAGAGCAACTCAGCTTTGTTACTCTGTAATAAAGTCTACTTGCATTTACAAACTCATCCAAGAGTCTGGTGCATCGTCTCTGGAAATCATGACATTGTAATCCAGCATGTGACACAAAAGTACTGCATTGTATGTATTATACCTCATTTCAAATGCAAAAACATCTAAAACCCACACAGTTTCTACTTAACATGAGAATGGTAAGCTGTATAATTAAATTTTGGCAGAACATTTGTGAGATATCAAAAGAACAAGCGATGGTCAGGTGATCGACAAACATAAACAGGAATCATACAGGAAACAGGCAAAAGGTCCGGAAGTCCAAGGAGGCATGTAATGTAGGGAATGGTCGGTTAGACACAGCATTTGCTCTTCCAAGAGGTTCCGCATGGATGAACCTCTGGAGCTGCCTTTTATCTGTTGTTCCATCATTGAGTAGCAGGTGTTGCCAATGAGCTGGTCATTGGATGGCACCAGATGCCCTACATTGAGAAGGAGGACTTCCCCGCGGGCGAGGGGCCAGCCACTCTGGATGGTCCCTGTGGAAAGCAGTTATCAGATCGGGGTCCAGAATTTCATGAGCACCTACCCAAGACTGCTCCTCTGGGCCATAGCCCTCCCAGTCGACAATGTACTGCAACTGTCCATGTCTCCAGTGGGAGTCCAGCAAGGACTATGTAATGGAGGTTTAATTTTTTTGAGGGCAGTTTCAGCTGGAGGTCCCGTGTCGAGAGCCAAAACTGTTGCCAAGGTACAAACGAAAGTGTCGGTGGCAATCTGCCTGTCGTTTGTACAGCTCCAAGCTCTCTCATAGGTGGGTCTGGACGGTGCACCACACGTTGTTGCTGTTCCGATGCCAGTCCTTCACTGCCAGGACCTGGCTAGGCGGGGTCTGCCAAGGGAATAGCACTGGCTGGTATCCCAACACACACACTGAAAGAGAGATGGTCCGGCAGCGGTGTGGGGAGCGGCGTTGTGTGCATACTCTGCCCAAGGTAGGTACTGGACTCACTAATGTTGTTTCTGGGAGCAATAGGATCCTAGGTACTTGGAAATCTGTTGCAGCCTCTCCACTTGGCTGTTAGCTTGTGGGTGGTACCTGGAGGTAAGGCTTACCTGGACTCCTAAACGTGCCCCGAAGACCTTCCACAGCCTTGAGGTGAACTGGGGGTCCCTAGACTGAGATGATGTCCTCCAGCAACCTGAACAGCTGGAAAACCTGGTGGAAGAGGATCTTGGCCACTTCCAAGGTGGATGGTAACATGGGAAGAGGGATCAGACTGCAAGCCTTAGAGAACTGGTCCACAATTGTCAACACGACAGTCTTACCCTCTGAGGCGGGGGGATCCACCAGGAAGTCAACTGCTACGTGGATCCAGGGATGGGAAGGCACAGGCAGTGGTTCCAGGAGACCTGCGGGTTTCATGAACAGGGTCCAGGCTTGTGAGCAGGTGGCACAAGCCTCCACGTAGTCCCGGACATCGTCAGCTAAGGATGGCTACCAAAACCGCCCCTGCAAAAGGGATAGAGCGCGCCAGACGCCAGGATGCCCGGACTCAGGAGAGTCGTGTGCCCTCTGCATCAAAGAGGAATGCAGGTGGGCAGGCACATACTCCTTTCCTGCTGGTTTTCCCGGTGGCACTGTTTCGGTGGCCTGAGCTGCCTGTGTATTATGGAAAAACTGCCAATGGACGGGGGCCGCTATGCACCCCTTTGGTAGTATGCACTCAGGTTGGTCTTGTGTGGGCTCGAGGTCATAGATCTGGGACAAGGCATTGGCCTTTGTGTTCTTAGACCCTAGACAATAAGAGACTGTTAAATGAAACCGAGTGAAGAACAAGGCCTAACAGGCCTGGCCTTCTGCCAGTCTGCGGGCCTTCTTAAGATTATGATGGTCTGTGAGCACCAGGAACAGATGCACTGCACCCTCTAGCCAGTGCCACCACTCTTTGAGCTCTAGTTTAATGGCCAGGAGTTCTTGGTTTGCAACATTGTAATTGCGTTTGGCTGATGAGAACTTATGGCAGACGTAAGCACAAGGGAAAAGTTTAGGTGGGTTCCTCTGCCGTTGAGACAGCACAACCCCTACTCCCAAGAGCAAGGCGTCTACCTCAACCACAAACGGCAAGTTGGGTTTGGGATGCTTGAGTACCGGAGCGAAGGTGAAGCATGCCTTCAGATTCTGGATGGCCTCCTCGGCAGCTTCGCTCCAGGGCAGTTGGGGTCTTTTTGAAGCAGTGAGTGCCGTGAGTGGGATCACCAGGGTGCTGAAACCTTGAATAAAGCGACGATAGAAATTTGTGAAGCCCAGAAAGCGTTGGAGTGCCTTCACTGTGCTGGGTCTGGGCCAGGTTGTCACTGCCCTGACCTTCTTGGGGTCCATGGCTACCCCTTGTCGGCTCAGGATATACTCCAGGAAGGAGACCTGAGTCTGATGAAAGAGGCATTTCTCACCTTTGACATACAGCCAGTGGTGGAGAAGTCAATGCAAAACCATCCGTACCTGGTCGATGTCGTCCTCTTAGGTTCGGGGGAAGATCAAGATGTCATCCAGGTAGACCAACAGGAATCAGTTGATGAAGTCCCCTAGAACGTGGTTAACGAAAGCCTGGAAGACCGAGGGAGCATTCAATGAACCAGAAGGCACGACCCAATACTCATAGTGGCCTGGGGAGGTGCTAAAAGCCATTTTCCACTCATCCCCTTTGCGGATGAAATTGTATGCACTTCTGAGGTCTAGTTTGATGAAAATTGTAGCCCCATGGATTCTCTCAAGGGCTATGGTGATCAGAGGTAAGGGGTGTGGATATCGGACGGTGATGGTGTTTAGACCTCGTTAATCGATGCAGGGCTGGAGGCACCTGTCCTTCTTACCCACAAAGAAGAAGCCTGCAGAGGCCGGTGAGGTAGAGGACCTGATGATGCCTGCATTCAGTGCCTCTTTGATGTACTTCTATATGGCCTTTTGCTCCGGTAATGACGGGGTACACTTGGCCCTGGGGAGGTGTCGTTCCCAGCAACAGATCAATTGCACAATCCCATAGTCTGTGAGGGAGAAGTTCGGCGGCGCAGGTCTTGCTGAAGACCTCCCCGGAGGTCCTCATACTCCCATTTGATGTCCACTGGTGGGAGCCCTGCAACTCCTTCCATGGACGCGGCCCAACACGGCAGCAACAGGCACGAGGGCCTACACCTGTCGCCCCAGGACACCAGCTCCCCAGTGCTGCACCAGAACATCGGGTCGTTGTGGGCCAGCCAAGGGAACCCTAAAATAATCGGGGTGTTTGGGGCTTTGATCAGGAAGAAGGCCAGGTCCTCGTGGTGACACACTCCTATCATGACACAGAGAGGCATTGTGCAGCTGTCAACAATGCCTGACCGTAGGGGTTGACCATCAAGGGCACTGATGAGCAACTTAAGAGCACAGGTCTGGCTTGTGATGTGGTGTACCTGAGTGAACTCTATGTCCATAAAACAGCCCGCCACTCCTGACTCCACCAATGCACGGACGTGTAGTCGGTTCCCCTTCCAGGTTATGTCTATTGGCAGTGTCAGTTGACCCGTGTAACCCCAGGGACTCACCTGCGATCCCCGTGGGTCCCTCGGGGAGACCGCACCAAGTAGGCAGACCAGACTTGGCCTGAGGCGCCACAGTAGAGACATAAGTGCCCCTGGATATGATGCCTCCTCTCCTCCGGGTCAAACTTGCCCTGCCCTAACTGCATCGGCTCTCTTTCTTCACCCAGTGGCGATAACTTAGGGACGAGACAGCCGCCCAGCTTGGCGGGGTCCGATCCTGGCCAAGATGTCCATGGCGATCGTGGTGTCAACGAAGCAGTCAAAGGTCCAATTTTCTCCTCGATATGCAAGCTCAGCTTGTAGCCAGGATTGGAGCCTGTTTCAGAAGCAGGCGAGGACGGAGGTTGGATTCCAACCACTCTGCTCCACAAGGGTCCAGAATTCTAGTGTGTACTCGGCCACGGTCCAGGTTCCCTGTTGCAGTTGCAGGAGGCGATCGCTGGCAGCCTCAAACACCACCTCAAACTTCTTCCGGGAGCTGTAGGTGGTCTTCGGAGGAGCACGCTACCCCGCCATAGCCCATATACGCGCCAGGCCAGTAAGCAGCGCCACCAAAAAACCAATCTTTGCTTCATCGGACTGGCGAACAGCAGTTTACACTGCATCAAGAACCCTTGGCAGCGCTCTGGTGTCCTGTCATACCTCTCTGGAGTGGCGAGGCGAGTTCCTGGAAACGGGGCGCTCAGAGGCGCTGGAACAGCCCCCCTTCCAGGGGAACCGGCTCAGCCTCCTCCGCAGTTTGAAGGAGCCCACCGGCTTGGACAACGGCAGGCCGTGCATTTCACACCTAGGCCTTCAGTGGTGTCCTACCCGAATTAATCCACCTCTTAATACCATCATTATGACGCCACGGCTATAGAAACCATCAATATTATACAGAAACACAGTATAACACGGCATTGCATCACAGAGATAGGTACCTCATGCAGCGAATGAAGGCCATTACTAAAGCAAGAAACCCAATTAACACAATTCAACGTCTCCTTTCACTGCTGCCACAGCTGCGCCACATACATCATCTCTAGCAGAAGCATCAATATTAACCTAATAAAATGACAAAAATACAGTCCACCATACAGTTACTGAATTGAAAGTGGCGGACAAACCCTTTCCCCGGCTGGGACAGGCTTGCTAGCTTCGGGGTTGGCTGACCTTTCCTCACGATGTCCAGCTTTTCTTGAAAAGTTCGTCTTGAAAATGGCTTTGTAAGTATATCTGAGATCAAAGCAATTTCTTCTCCTCTGTCAGCTATTGTGGGTTGAAAAAAACAGCTATTAAATCTACAGGAGTATATTTTAGCTTGTGCAGTTTGCTACAGATGCGGTTTGCTAGCTCTGACTAGTAAGTTCTCTGACCATCCAATCAAAGGATGTGAAAATGCCGACGTTATTGTACGCCTGCTATATGGCCCCAGTGTCGCCAACTTGAAATCTGATTGGTTAGAGCAACAGTTTCATTACCATTTATTTTAAGCTACAGGTGCCCGCACAGTTGATTCTGAAGGCCTCAAGGCAGATTTCTTTGACCCTGGCAACACACGATGGCTGAAATATGATTGGATAAAAGCTCTAACATACACTACTGGAAGCAGTGCAACCAAGAAAAAAGCTATGAAATGAAGAGAATAGACTATTGGGAATAATGGAAAAAATATATTAAAATGTAAGTCAGTGTTTCTGATTGTGTTTAGCCCAGCAGAGAAGGCCTTGCTGGCTGGCCCTGACGGTTTGCCACTGGGCGTTGATCAGCCCATCGAGCATTTCATCAATGCGCATGAGGAATTGATCCTCTGCGCCAAGAAGGGCACCTTGTGACATCAGGGCGCTGTGCATCTGGGCAAGCTCTGGAGGCCAGAACCTTCTGTCATGTATGCCGGGTTCAAGAAGGTTACAGACTCATACGCAGTGCTCGTGAGCTGGTTTTATTCTCACGAAAAGGGTCAGGCACAAGAGTAGTCAAAAGAACAGGTGAGGGTCAGGCGATCAGCAAACGTCGTAAAGAGGGAGAGACAGGAATTGTAGTCAACAGGAAACAGGCGAGAGGTCTGGAAGTCTAGGGAAGTGTGTAACTTAGGGAACGGTCGGTTGGATGCAGCAGTTGCTCTTTGCAGAGGTTCTGCCTTTTATCCCTTGTTCCACCATTGGGCAGCAGGTGTCACTGATGAGCTGGCCAATGGGGGCGCCACAGCAATGGTGTGTAAAGCAATCGGTTCAACATTAATGTCCTTTAGGCTATCGGCCGTACTATTAGTTATTTCATCAAGCTGGTTCATGCTTTTGTTTCTAGCAGGCTGGATTACTGTAATGCTTTATTGTCAGGTTGTCCGTACCAGACTGTATCCAGGCTGCAGTTGGTACAAAATGCTGCTGCAAGGATTGTTACTAGAACTAGGACGTACGACCATATAACACTGGTACTTAAATCGTTGCATTGGCTCCTGGTCTCTTATAGAGTTGATTATAAAATCCTACTTTTGGCCTATAAGGCAGTACATGGCATTGCTCTGGCTTACCTTTGTGAGATCATAAATTTTTCCATTATTAGACCATTATTTCTGGTGATATTCATAACTGTGACATCAAATAGGCTCCCTCTCCCATCAAAAGCATTCTGGGTCCTTGTAAAGACTTGTTTTATTTCAGTGTGTTTAATTACAGCGCTGCGTCCACTTAGATTTTTTCGCTTGTTTAAAGTACTTGCAATTGTTGTAACATTTTGATAAACAGTCTCCTCCTGGAACGCTCTGAGCTGGGTATGTAAGATTAGTTTGAAGTAATCATTTTTTTTCTCATAAGATTTCCCAAAAACGATTAGTTTGTAGTTTTTCCAAATACGTCCTAAAGTTGTATTTTTCATTGTCATGCCTGTAATTTTAACTATAGGTTTGTAGGGAGATGTCACTGCTGAAGTTGGCTTCCAAACATTAAATACAACTTGCTGCATGGTAGCTTGATTTCCCAGTTCAGCAAGGTACATCTCATTCATCATGACAGTTGGTCATCATCTTCAGTTGGCATAGGGTGTGTCTGTGACTGCCAGCCGGCCTCCTCAGGTTTTATTATAGGGAGACAATGCCCAACAAGAAAAAAAAAAAAAAAATTAATTGGTAACTTAAACAAGTAAATTTAATATGCTTTGGTAAAGAAGTGGGAAAAACAAACACAGCCAGGTAAAATTACATTTCGAGGTGAAATGCCTGAGTAACCACATAAGTCATTAGTCTGAATTTGAAGACCGATAGCGATGGGGCATTTCTGACAGTAACTGGTAGGCTTTTCTACAGCTTAGGTGCTCTATAACTTAAGGCATGTCCTCCTACTGAAGTGTTATTGATCATAGGTACTTTAAGGTAACATGCATCCAATGAACGAAGATATTGTCCTTGGGGTATAAGAATCAACAGTCTCACAAAGGAAAGCCGGAGCAATTCCATGTACTGCCTTATAGGTCAAAAGTAGGATTTTATTATCAACTGTAAAAGTGACTGGGACGCAATACAACAATTTTGGTACCGGTGTTATGTGGCTGTACTTCCTAGTTCTAGCAACAATTCTTGCAGTAGCATTTTGTACCAACTGTAGCCTGGATACAGTCTGGTATGGACAACCTGACAATAAAGCATTACAATAGTCGAGCCTGCTTGAAACAAAAGCATGAACCAATACACAGTCATAGGCCTTCTCCAAGTCCACAAAACGCATGTAGACCAGATTAGCAAATTCCCATG
The DNA here is from genome assembly GCF_900964775.1 of Scleropages formosus. Lineage (NCBI taxonomy): Eukaryota > Metazoa > Chordata > Actinopteri > Osteoglossiformes > Osteoglossidae > Scleropages > Scleropages formosus. Next base: position 5,062,450 of record NC_041814.1, read on the forward strand.
CCCCTTCAGTGATCTGTGAGAGGGTAAAGCTAGTCCACTGTTCCAGGGCCAGGGCGGAATCTACATTGTTCCTCTTCAGTTTGAGGTTCAACTATCGGCCAGAGCCTCCTCTCCAGCACCCCAGCATAGACTTTCCCAAGGAGGTTGAGCAGTGTGATGCCACGATAGTTGGCACACGCTCTCCGGTCCACTTTCTTAAAGATAGGGACCACCTCCCCAGTTTGCCAATCCAAGGGCACTGTCCCGAAGGTCCATGCAACATTGCAGAGGCGTGCCAATGGTGACAGCCCTGCAACATCCAGGGCCTTGAGCATTTCCGAGTGGATCTCATCCACCCCTGGTGCTTACCAACTACCTCAGTGACTTCCATCAGGGAAATGGAGGCTGACAGACCGAAAGCCTCTGGCTCTGACTCTTGTAAGGGAGGCATATCACTCGGGTTTAAGAGTTCTTCAAAGTGCTCCTTCCACCTCCTGACAATGTCCTCATCGGAGGTCAGTTTCTCCCCTACTGCTAAACAGAGCTTGAACGAAACTCCTCTGACCCCTTCTGAGCTGCTGGATGGTTCTTCAGAACCTCTTTGAAGCCGACCGATAGTCGTTTTCCATGGCCTCTCCAAACTCCTCCCATGCCCAGGATTTTGCTTTTGCAACCGCAGCTGCTGCTGCCTTTTTCGCCTACCGGTACCTGTCTGCTGAGCCAGGAGTCCCCAGAGCCTAAAGGCTTCCTTCTTCAGCTTGACGGCTTCCCTCACCACCGGTGTCCACCAGCAGGTTCTCGGGTTGTTGCCCAGACTCCATGTTCCCTACCTCCTCCGGGACATGGGAGAAGCTACCCTGGAGGTGCGAATGAAAATCATTCCGGACAAGGTCCTCTGACAGTCGTTCCCAGCACACCCTCATTAAACGTCTGGGCCTACCGGGTCTGTCCATCAGTTTTCCCTGCCATCTGATCCAACTCACCACCAGATGGTGATCAGTTGACAGCTCAACACCTCTCTTCACCTGAGTGTCCAGAACATGTGGCCTCAAGTCAGAAGAAACAAATACAAAGTCGATCATTGACCTTTAGCCTAAGGAGCTCTGGTACCAAGTACACAGCCTTGTGTTCAAATATGGTGTTTGTTAAGGACAAACCATGACTAGCACAGAAGTCCAATAACATTTTGCCATTCGGGTTCAGACTGGGAAAGCTGTTCTTCCCAATCACCTCCCTCCAGATTTCCCAGTCATTGCCAACATGAGTGTTGAAGTCTCCCAGCAGGACTATGGAGTCTGTAGGTGGGGCCCTGTCCAGAACCCCTCCCACCTTCTCCAAGAAAGCTGAATACTCTGAACTGCTGTTTGGTGCATAAGTACACACAACAGTCAAAGTTTTCCTCTCTGCGACCCTAAGTTGCATTGAGGCGACTCTCTCGTCCACTGGGGCAAACTCCAACTGTATGGCAGCCAGCCGGGGACTTGTGAGTATCCCCACACCCGCCTGGCACCTCTCACCCTGTGCAACTCCTGAGTAGGAGAGGGACCACCCCCCTATCGAGGAGTTTGGTTCCAGAGCCAACACTGTGAGTGGAGGTAAGCCCAACTATATCTAGTTGGTATTTCTCAATCTCCTGCACCAGTTTTGGCTCCCCCCCCCAAGTGAGGTGACATTCCACGTCCCAAGAGCCAGTTTCCGTCACGAGGGACTACAACACCATGCACCACCCCCCAGCCCCGCCTGCCGCCAGGTATACGTTACACCCCACGCCATGCTGGACCTGCAGGTGGTGGGCCCACATTGCCCCCCCCCCCCACTATGCTTTTTCGGGCTGAGCCCTGCCGGGCTACATGGGCTGCCTGGCCACCAGGCGCTCACCTAGGAACACTACCCCCCCAAGGCCTGGCTCCAGGGGTAGGTCCCGGTGACTCTATTCCGGGCAGGGTAAACAATCTCCTGTTTACTTTTTCCATGGAGGTTTTTGGATTGTGTTAGTCTGGATTTTCACTCCTACCCTACCAGGAGCATAGTGCTCCCAACGGCATAGCTTTGGAGATCCCTAGATCACACAAGCCCTTCCGCCACGCCAAGGCGCCGATCCAGGAAGGAGCTATACTTTATGACTTTGATAAATGCGTTGTTAATGTACGTTTTATTCTAGTCTATGGTCCGCTTGTCATGCTCGCCACCTCGGCAACCAGGAACTCCTGCGGCTGATCAGGGTCTGGGCACATAAAAGGACAACCCAGAGTGCAGGAAGATGCGGAACCTTATTCAGCCTTTCTCTTCGCTCATGCTTCTCGGCTTGAGTTGCTCTTCCCTGACCTCCTTGTCCTTGTTCCTGTTTCCGTGTCCCTCCTTCTCCTTAATCTCCTCATCCCCCTTGACCCATTGCCAGCTCTTTGACTCATGGTTTTCAGATTCTCCTCGTAACAACGTCTGCTCCTCGGTGACCTTCGCTAGTTTCTCGACAACAACTTTTGGATCCTCCCCACAGTCTGCGCTGCACTTGGGTCTGATGACCCTCTTCCCGGACGGCATCATGACACCGTTTTCTTTGTTGTATTTCTTTCCCTTATGCCTTTGTTTAAGCACAGTGTCACTGCATGAGAAGAGACCTCTATAAAAATAAATTGAATTGCTATCTCACAGTCTTCTCTTACAGAAATTGAACTTGATAAAACAGCTTGTTTTTCTCATGATGAGCTATAACCTGCTATTTTCACCTGTTCTGAGGTTTGAAATGAGGCACAATATGTTATGCTCTAAATTCACATGCTGGAAGGGTCTTTGCTTGATTGCTTATGAATGCCATGTAGTAAAACTAAAATCCCAATTGAATTTGACTCCTTGGATTATAGCCTTCATTTTTATGTGCACAGTATTGGGTGTACATTTATTCACTTTTCTGACACTTTTCTCCGTCCAACTTACAATGTTAAGGTATTTACAACTATCTGCCCATTTACATAGCTACTGTAGGTAATTTTTACTGGCGCAATTTAGGGTAAGTACCTTGCTCATGGGTACTGGAGCTAAAGGCAAGGCTTAAACCTGCAATCTTTGAGTCTAAAGGCAACAACACTAGCCACTACATTATCAGTTGCCCCTAAACCAGTTTCATTTTCTGGTTTGAAATATTTTGCAATGTGTAACCACCTGTGCAATATACAACACAAGGATTTTCTATTGCTTCCTCATGAATATCTTTGTTGCTGTCTTTCTGCGCACACACACACACACACACGCTGAAGTCGCTTGTCCCAGCAGGGTGCGGGGAGCCGGAGCATAACCTGGCAACACAGGGCACAAGGCTGGAGGAGGAGGGGACACACCCAGGATGGGAACCTCTGAGTACCCCAAATGGTACTCAAACCCCAGAGACACCAGAGAGCAGGACCCGGCCAAGCCCACTGCGCCACCACACCCCGTGAAACAATGACACAGGCAGACATTTATTAAATTCAATTCAAAATTCAATTAAATTCATTGTATTTTTATAGAGTGCTCTTGTCATGAAGTAACACAGAGCGCTTTAACACAAGCATAAGGACAGGAAAAACAAATACATCAGAACAAAGAAACAAAGAAGACAGTTGACTACAGACTATGATAATATAAAGCTTTTACAGGGCTATAGGTATGCCTACTGGCCACGGAGAAAAGGAACAAAACCTCCCAACCAAAAATCGAGGGAGGAAAAACCTCTGCGGCTAGCGGCTACCCACCCCTCCTGGGCATTCTAGATTAAATACCTTTAAGCCAGTTTACAAATAATGGGATTGTTGCTATATGGTAGCTTGATTCCCCAATTCATCAAGGTACGTCTTGTCCATCATGGCAGTTGGTCATCATCTTAAGTCTGCATGGGGAGCTTCTGTGACTGCTGGCCAGCCTCCTCAGGTCTTATTGTAGGGAGACGATGCTCAACATGAAAATAATGATTGGAAAGAGTCTCAGGAATAATATTGACATAGGACTGTTAACGAGTAAAACAGATGAAGTTTGAGAGACATTAACTATTAGTGAGACTTTTTGATGACATGTCTATATGAATATTGAAATTCCCCATCAAGATAATTTTTTCTTGCGTAATGACTAAATCAATTATAAAGTTACTAAATTCCTTGCGAAAAGAAGAGTGCAGTCCAGGTGGACGGTAGATAAGAGACAATTACTTTATGACTTTAAATCTAGCTGCAGAACTTCAAACGAGGTAAACCTGTCATGAGCTTGGGCTTGATTTCCCAGTACATCTCGTCTCATCCCTCATGGTGGTTGCTTAATCTTCATTCAGCATGGCGTGTGTTCTGTAACGACTGGCCGCATGGCCAGCCTCCTCAGGTCTGATAGTAGGGAAACAATGCTCAACAAGAAGTGCGTAGCACTGTTGTCTCACAGCATCTGGTTTGATACCCGCTCAGTCTCTGTGAAGTTTGCGTATTCCCCCTATGTCTGCGTGGATTTCCTCCAGGTGCGCTGGTTTCCTCCCACAGTCCCCCAAACTCTGGACGTGAACTGGGGTCCCCTGGCTGACATGGTGTCTTCAGGCAACCCAAACAATCAGAAAACCTGCTGAAACAGCACTTTGGCAGTTTCCCAGGCTGTAGGCAGCTTGGGGAATGGGACAAGTTGACATGCCTTTGCAGATCAATCGCACAGCTGCTCGTGCTTTACTAAAAAGCTCCTGTAGGTCCCCATATTTGTGGGGTATGGCGGCCCCTACCACCACCGCCACAGAGGTGGCATGACACGGGCGGTGCAAACAAGAAGGCGCACATTGAGCTTCCCAAGAAATGAGCTCACCGATACTGCAGCAGAACAGTGGGTCATGCTGCACCAGCCAGGAGAAGCCCAGAATGACTGGCTTGTTTAGAGAGTGAATGAGGTAGAACCCAATGTCTTCTTGGTGACATACCCCTATGGGTTGCATTGGTTCTGGGTCCGCCTCCTGGGAAGGGGAGGTTTGGTGGCTCTGCGCACTACTGAGGGTTATGGTCATGGGCCAGGTTGTCCACTGCCATGGCAGTTTCTGTGAAGTGGTCCAGTGTCGTCTTCACCATGATAGGCCAGCTCGGTTTGTATGCGAGGCTAGAGCCTGTTTCAGAAACTCGCTAAAAGGGAAGGTGTGTTCTACCCACTTTGCTCAGCCAGATTCTAAACTCAAGTGCATATTCTGCCCCAGAGTGGTTACCTTGTCAAAGACCCAGCAGGTGGTCGCTGGCAGCTTGCACAGAGAGCAGGGGGGCAAACACAGCTTCAAACTTTTTGTGGAGGATGGCGTATGTCATAGAAGTGCAGGTGCGCCATGCCGCTGTGGCCCAATGCTGTGCCGGCCCGGTCAGAAGCACCAGGACGTAGACGATCTTTGAGTCATTAGTCTGATATACCTGGAGGGAGCTAGTGAATGCTAACTCACATTGCATGAGGAAACCCTGGCAGTCTTCTGGTAAACATCAAACCTCTTAGGTGGCCAGGCTGGGCTCCGGGCGTGAACTTCCAGGAGCTTCTAGGGACACGCTGCCAGTTCCTTGCGGTGCTGGAGTACCGATTCCTCTGTGTCCCCAGAGGTGTGGATGATCTCTCTCTTTCTTGCAATGCCAAAAGAAGACTGTGAAGCGTGTCCTAGATATGCTTTAAGGATTGTTCCTGAGCCCCCAGTCAGGCGCCTTGGGTCAAGACAGTATGACGTAGGCATTGAAGCTCCCCTGTGTATGTGGTGTTGGCGGAACCTTCTGTCATGGCAGGATCTGGATTGCGTGACAGACACAAGTGAGGATTTTCAGGTTTTACTTGGAGGGCTGGAATTAAGGAGGGTCTGAGTTCAAGCAAAGTAAGGAGAGTCTGACCTTCCTTCCTGAGACGGTTGGGTTGACTAAGGAAAATATCTATTTCTTGGGAGTAAAGGCCTTGGAGGGGAGTATAGTAATGGTAGACACTTTTAAAAGATGTACCACAAAACATGAGAGGGTGCTGGCTTTAAGAGGGAGGTCACCACTGGACTAGGGAGGGTACTTGGCCTGCTTTTTTGCATGTTGACTATGCATTCTGTGCAGTCGGTGTGGGTTTCTTTTTTTTTTTATTTTGATATGAGACCGATAATACCTGTGTATAACTTTTGAATGGTCTCATGAGGATTTCCCCAGCCTTAGCTTGGCCAAAAAAAAAATAACTGGGAGCCAAATGCAAAGATTTCAGTCCTGGTGTTATATGGCTGTACTTCCTAGTGCTAGTGACAATTCTTGCAGCAGCATTTTGTACCATACCTGTAGCCTGGATACAGTCTGGTATGGACAACCCTAAAATACAAAAAAGCATTACATTGCTTGAAACAAAAACATGAACCAGTTTCTCAGCATCCTGTCTATACAGGAATGACTTTAATTTAGCTATGTTTCTTAACTGAAGGAAGCACAACTTAGTCAAAACATTTACATGAGCTACAGGTTTCCATCCAATAAGACACCCAGACTGTATGCTTGAAGCTTATACAGTGCTGTGCAAAAGTTTTAGGCACCTGAGGAAAAAAGATGTAACGTGAGCAAAATAATGTTCTTAAAATAAACTTCCTACAAGGCTTAGTAACCATCCATTGTCAACAACCACTTTGTGACATGGGCTTGGCCGGGTCCCCCCCCTCTGGTGGGGCTGGGGTTCAAATCCTGCTCGGACTGCCTTGCGATGGACTGGGATCCCATTCTGGGTGTGTCCCTTGCCTCTTCTAGCCTTGTGCCCCGTGTTGCTAGTTTAGGTTCCAGTTTGCTGCAATCCTGTTTGGGATAATTGGTTTCAGACTCTGTGTGTGTTCTTTCCTTATTTAATGACATACAAAACTCTTACTGTAATACTGTAACTTTTTGCAAAAGGAATGCTTGGAAATCTAAAATATGCTTTTTCCTATTGACACAAATGCAGAAGACAATAAATAACCCTCTAAAACAAATATTTTTGTAACACATCTTAGTGCCTAAGACTTTTGCCAAGTACTGTACCATTCGTGGTGAAGATTGGGTCAGGAGTTTTGGGATAACCATCCACCGTAAGTACTTTTGTTTTAGTGGCATTTAGAGATAAAAAAATTTCCTCATCCATAGTTTTATATTGGTAAAACAGCTAAAGACACCACATGTGACAGGTCATCAGGCTTAAACAAAACATATAGCTGTGTGTCATCAGCACATGAGTGGAAACTTACATTGTGTTTAATATCACTCAGTGGTAACATATAGCATGAGAACAATAATGGACCTAACACAGAGCCCTGCAGCACATTATATCAAACTGTAGTTGAAATGGAGGGGGTGCATCATCAAATTTTAAAATAAATTGTTCAAATTGATTAGCTAAATATCAGTCAAACCACTTCAGGACAGTACCTCTTAGCTCAACCAGGTTTTCACATCTGCTCAGTGGGATACTATCGTCTACAATATGAAACGCAGCACTCAAGTGTAGTACCATAACAGAGATCTGACCAAGAAGAAATGAGAATATCATTAACAACATGTATAAGCACCATTTCAGTGCTGTCACCAGTGCGGAAAACAGATTGAAATTTTTCAAATATATTATGATTAAGATATCTTACAACTTTGGAATCTACAATCTTTTCTAAAATTTTGGATAAAAACAGTAGCTGAGTGTATAATTACAATCCAGATCCGATTTCTTTAGTAGGGGTCTAATAATTTTAAAAGCTTTTGGAACACAGCCATTAAGCAATGATCCATCCATCTTCGTCTGCTTTTATCCGGGGCCGGGTCGCAGGGGCAGCAGTCCGAGCAGAGTCCTCCAGACTTCCCTCTCCCCGCACACCTCCTCCAGTTCCTCTGGGGAAACCCCAAGGCGTTCCCAGGCCAGCCAGGAGACATAGTCTCTCCAACGTGTCCTGGGTCTGCCCCGAGGCCTCCTCCCACTGGGACAAGCCCGGAACACCTCTCCAGGGAGGCGTCCAGGAGGCATCCGGAACAGATGCCCGAGCCACCTCAACTGGCTCCTCTCGATGCGGAGGAGCAGCGGCTCTACTCCGAGCTCCTCCCGGGTGACTGAGCTCCTCACCCTATCCCTAAGGTGCGCCCAGCCACTCTGCGGAGGAAACTCATTTCTGCCGCTTGTATCCGCGATCTCATTCTTTCGGTCATAATCCAGAGTTCATGACCATAGGTGAGGGTAGGAACGTAGATCGACCGGTAAATTGAGAGCTTCGCCTTACGACTCAGCTCCCTCTTCACCACAACAGACCGATACAATGACAGCATTACTGCGGACGCCGCACCGATCTGTCTGTCAACCTACCGCTCCATTTTTCCCTCACTCGTGAACAAGACCCCGAGATACTTAAACTCCTCCACTTGAGGGAGCAACTCCCCCCTAACCCGGAGGGGGCAATCCACCTTTTTCCGACTGAGAACCATGGCCTCGGATTTGGAGGTGTTGATTCTCATCCCCGCCGCTTCGCACTCGACTGCAAACCCCCCCAGTGCACGCTGCAAGTCTTACTTGATGAAGCCAGCAGGACCACATCGTCTGCAAAAAGCAGAGACGAGATCTCGCGGCCACCAAAACAGACACCCTCCGTTCCCTGGCTGCACCTAGAAATTCTGTCCATGAAGATAATGAACAGAATCGGTGACAAAGGGCAGCCCTGGCGGAGTCCAACATGCACCGGGAACAGGTCTGACTTACTGCCGGCAATGCGAACCAAGCTCCTGCTCTGGTCATACAGGGAACGAACAGCCAGTAACAGCGAGCCCCGAACCCCATAATCCCGAAGCACCTCCCACAGGATGCCACGAGGGACACGGTCGAATGCCTTCTCCAGGTCCACAAAACACATATGGACTGGTTGGGCAAACTCCCACGAACCCTCCAGCACCCTAGTGAGGGTATAGAGCTGGTCCAGTGTTCCACGGCCAGGGCGAAAACCGCATTGCTCCTCCTGAATCCACGGTTCGACTATCGGTCGGATTCTCCTTTCCAGTACCCTGGCATAGACTTTCCCAGGGAGGCTAAGGAGTGTGATTCCCCCTGTAGTTGGAACACAATCTCCGGTCCCCCTTCTTAAAAAGAGGGACCACCACCCCGGTCTGCCAGTCCAGAGGCACCGTTCCCGAACTCCACGCGATGCTGCAGAGGCGTGTCAGCCACAACAGCCCCACAACATCCAGAGACTTGAGAAACTCGGGGCGGATCTCATCCACCCCCGGAGCCTTGCCACCGAGGAGTTTTTTGACTACCTCAGCAACTTCAGCCAGGGTAATGGACGAGTCCCCCTCCGAGTCCCCAGCCTCAGCTTTCTCTACGGAAGGCGTGTCGGAGGGATTGAGGAGATCCTCAAAGTACTCCTTCCACCGCCTGAGGACATCCTCAGCTGAGGTCAGCAGCGCACCACTTCCACTGTAAACAGTGTTTGTGGAACACCGTTTCCCCCATCTGAGTCGCCGGACGGTTTGCCAGAATCTCTTTGAGGCCGACCGAAAGTCTTCCTCCATGGCCTCACCGAACTCCTCCCAAGGCCGAGTTTTTGCCACGGCGACCGCCAGAATCGCGCTCCGTTTGGCCCATCGGTACCCGTCAGCTGCTTCAGGAGTCCCATTAGCCAGCCAGGCCTGATAGAACTCCTTCTTCAGCTTGATGGCATCCCTTACCTCCGGTGTCCACCACCGTTTTCGGGGATTGCCGCCGCGACAGGCGCCGGAGACCTTATGGCCGCAGCTCTGAACCGCCGCCCCGACAATGGAGGCGCGGAACATAGTCCATTCAGACTCGATGTCCCCCACCTCCCTCGGGACCTGGTTGAAGCTCTGTCGGAGGTGGGAGTTGAAGACCTCTCTGACAGGGGCCTCCGCCAAACGTTCCCAACAGACCCTCACTATGCGTTTGGGCCTGCCAGGTCTGTCCAGCTTTTTCCCCCGCCATCGAATCCAACTCACCACCAGGTGGTGATCAGTTGACAGCTCAGCCCCTCTCTTCACCCGAGTGTCCAAGACATATGGCTGAAGGTCAGAAGAAACGACTACAAAGTCGATCATCGACCTCCAACCTAGGGTGTCCTGGTGCCAAGTGCACTGATGGACACCCTTATGCATGAACATGGTGTTCGTTATGGATAAACCGTGACTAGCACAGAAATCCAATAACAACTCACCCCCTCAGGTTCAGATCAGGGAGGCCGTTCCTCCCAATCACGCCCCTCCAGGTGTCACTGTCGCTACCCACGTGGGCGTTAAAGTCCCCCAGTAGAACGACAGAGTCCCCAGTGGGAGCGCTTTCCAGCACGCCCTCCAGGGACTCCAAGAAGGCCGGGTACTCTACACTGCCACTAGGCGCATAAGCACAAATGACAGTGAGAAACTGTTCCCTGACCCGAAGGCGCAGAGAGATGACCCTCTCATTCACCGGGGTAGACTCCAACACATGGCGGCTAAACTGGGGGGGCCATTAATAAGCCCACACCCACCCGCCGCCTCTCACCCTGGGCAACACCAGAATAGTGGAGAGTCTACCCTTGATCGAGAAGAGTGGTTCCAGAACCCAAGTTGTGAGTGGAAGTGAGCCCGACTATATCCAGACGGTATCTCTCAACTTCCCGCACCAGCTCAGGCTCCATCCCCGCCAGTGAGGTGACATTCCAAGTCCCAAAAACCAGAGTTGGCGCCCGAGGTTTGGGTCGGCCAGGCACTCGGCCCCGACCACCGCCCAAATCACAGTGCACCGGCCCCTTACAGGCTCTCCGGCAGGTGGTGAGCCCACCGAAGAGCGGCTCCACATCATGGCTTCGGGCTGAGCCCGGCCAGGCCCTGTGGGCATAGCCCTGTCTACCAGGCGCTCGCATGTGAGCCCCTCCCCCAGGCCTGGCTCCCCGGTGACCCCCATACCAGGCAGGGAAAACGAGAGCCTTGATTTTTCAGTCATAAAGGGGTTTTTGAACCCCCTTATATATATATGGGGGGTGCGGTGGCGCAGTGGGTTGGACCACAGTCCTGCTGCCCGGTGGGTCTGGGGTTCAAATCCCGCTTGGGGTGCCTTGCGACGGACTGGCGTCCCGTCCTGGGTGTGTTCCCTCCCCCTCTGGCCTTACGCCCCTGTGTTCCCGGGTAGGCTCCGGTTCCCCGTGACCCCGTATGGGACTAGCGGTTCTGAAAATGTGTGTGTGTGTGTGTGTGTATATATATATATACTGTGCTTGCAGAAAGTGTGTAATCCAGATTGCAAAACAAAAGGTGTTGACATATTGTTTAAGCCCAGAAAACTTGAGAAGAGTACTTTTAGCATGCACGAGAGATTAATGTCAAAGCAACACTGAAAAAAGGGAAACACCTAGTTGTGATATGTGAAAAGAGGAAGACAAGACATGGCATGAAACAAGATGAAAGAGCACATGTGTAAAACAGAACTGGGCTTGCAAAATACCCATTAATGAAAATGTAAATGATTGCAAGACTTAAAAAAGCTGCAAGAGACAGATCAGGGAGACACCCTATTTCTGGGCCTCTCCCATTGGCCAATGTTGCCATGAAAAGTCTGGTTGTATTTTTTTCAGTGTCTCCTATGGTTGAATGGGAAAAAGGAAAATTTCGTTCACAACATGTACCCTAACAAACCACAAGTTCACTTGAACAAGTAAATAAATTTTAAAAAATCGACACCTGCACCAACACACAACTGATTGCTTCTATCAAACCATACAACGGCAATGCGTGTCGGTATACAATGTGAGCAACAAATAAATTTACCGTAATCAGAACGAAGCAGCAGAAGCACAACACAAGAGAAAAACAAGCAAATATTTAACACAGCATTTTAGGCTACAGCTTGGCTTTGGTGGTAGGTTGAGAGAATTTGGTTTAATGTATTTCAGGTTTCCGGTGCAAGCATTGTGAGGCGAAAGTGTGTGTGTAGTCCCAGCTTGGCAAGCAGGTTGTGACCTAGGGCAGCTGTCACTCACCAGGACAGAATGTTTAAAAATAACAGATTGATTTAAAATACCAAGTGTTAAAGGAACTGTCTCTCTCAGAATCTGGGGCAGTCATGATGCTCCAATCACATGCACATGTTGTCCATTAGTGGGGACTTCTGGCAACTCCTTTTTCATCAGGGTGGAACGTGTGGCCCCTATGTCTAGAAGAAAAGGGATTTCCTTACCACTCACTACTAGGCCCATCATCGGATCTGCTTCCAGTCACCACGCGAAGACAGCAAACTGACCCTCATTGCTCTTTATCCCCTCCTCATCCTAGGAGATGGGTTGATAGCCAGTCACTCTGATGGGTAGAGGCCATGGCCATGCTCCTGACAACCCTCTGCCAGCTCCACACTGTACACCTTCGGGGCTGTTCCAGGTATTCATTCTTCCAGTGTCTGGATTTGCCACAGTTGTAGCACCTTCTATTTCCAAGAGAACCTCCACCTCTTCCTTGTCCATGACCAAACCCCAGCCTTGTGCCTGCTGGGATTGACCATTGAAATAAGAAAGTTGAACAGACAGTTTTGCAGGAACTCTTCACTGCTTTCTGCAACACAAATCACAACCCATTAACAGGTATTTGTATCTATTTTATCCTCCTTCTGTCTGGCGTGGGTGAATTTGGCCCAATCAGTTCATCTCATATTTTTCTTCATTGTGAGTTTTACAGTCCTGCCATTCAATTTACATTTACTTATTTAGCAGATGCTTTTATCTCTAGTGTTATCAGCCCACACACCTTATTCACTAAGGTGACTTTGCTAGATACACTACTTACTCATCCATACATCAGTGGACCACACTCTTTCTGTCAGAGGGAATCTGAACAGCATGCCTTTCAGACTGTGGAAGGAAACCGGAGCACGCAGAGGAAATCCCATTTCCATTGTTACATTCCTGCATTAAGCTCTCAAACTCTGTTACACCTTCCAAACTAGATATGAGGTAAGGGGTTTGCTATCAGACTTTCCCGGTGATGTTTTTTTTGACTGTCCAAATCCTGCAACTTACTTTTTATTGGTTTCAATTGCTATATAGTCATGAGAATAGTAAATTTGGATGTGAGGTCCAATCTTGTATTTTCACTATGTACCTCACTTTGGAGAAAAGCTTCTGTGTCACAGACTGAGCTGTGACAAGCAAGCTGGTTGCAAGGAATCAGTAAGATGCCAGCAAAATACCATCAATGACGTGCTGAACCTTGTTGCCTGTCACATGCATTTCACTTTGTACTGCTACATTGCTTGTTCTAGTCTAGTATTCCATTTAACACTTTCTGTTTGAACTAGATTGGGTGTCAGGAAAGGCCTATCAGTATCTGTCTGTTTGTCATTAATAACATTTCTTTGTTATCAAAGTATGACAAGTACATGTAATTGATTGTGAAAAGTAACTGCATTTATTGTTTTTAAAAATACAATACATACAGCTATCTGGCATTCTGTGGTGTTTGATACCTTGTATTGTAAACCAGATGGAGTGAACAATTTGGGGTATTTCTAGGTGGGAGTCTTTGGGAACAACCAACTAGATAGGGGTGTTTTATTGTGTAATGTGATAAATGTTGTAAGAGGAATTTATAGTAGAAAATGTTTTTGTAACACACGGTGTAATGTTTTGGTCAAGGCCAGTAGGGTCGTCTGTGGAGGTGTAAATAAAGGACCACTCAATTTGGCAATTATTAAAATTAACTAAAAACTGTGTTTCTCATACACATTATTTTTGGTAAACCATTACCTTAAATAACATGAAACTGAACTCATAACTTAAAGCAAGAAGGAATAAAAAAATAATTTGCTTACACACCATACAAATTGTAGCAACTAAGGGTGCACCCCAATATTATAACTATTAAGCATACCCAAGCTAACACTTGTTTGACAATTGGAGTTTAACACACCAGTGGAACAATCAGTATTTATGGTTCAAATATTAATTTCTCAGTGCTTCCAGTTTCAACACAGCAGTTCAATCACCGAAGTTTAAATTAGTTCCAACAGGGGGAATCGTGTCCATCAAGTAGTGATAGTGCTCATTATAACACAAAACTCCACACGCGAAGATTAGAAATCGAATCCTTTTCCTACAGCAGTGAATACGCCATTCATTTCAGAGCTATTCCTACCACACTCTGGAAATCACGCCATGGGTCACAGTCTTCAAGGCTCAGTTCTTTGGGTGGCTCGCCATCAAGTCCTTCGCGTAAAAATTCGTTATTGCGCCAAAAAAAAAAATTGAAACTGACCGAATCTGTGTTCAACGGAAATAGCAGTGGAGCGATTTTCTCAATTTCTTAAATTTTATCAGTCAGTCAAAAAAGTTTCGCGTGTGCGCTCTATTCACGACGTTCAGTTACAAGACTGAATCAGTGGCGCTCCTCACAGAACTGCCACGTGGGAAGGCGGGACTTCCAGTTGTGCTGTCACCCTACTGGATGATTGGCCCAATCAATCAACTCTAAGAAATTAGGAAAAAATAATTTCTCTCTATCATAAACTTATTTCCCTTAATTTATGTTAAATCTGCTAATCGTGCAATATATTTACAGGGTTACATTTTGAATCGTTTCTATGTTTTAGTATTTATGTTGGATGTAATTTGTGGCGAAATGCATTTTGGAATAGTTGAGGCTGTTATGGTATAACCAGAGGGTTGGAGTTACTGCTATATGTTTGTATTAGGTCACTAGGAGTGGTTGCCAATTGATACAAACAGAATCTCATGCAGTAAATAGGAGTGCTATGCATTGTTGTTGATGCAAGGGGTTAAGCCCATGGCTCATAGGCCTCATGTTCTTTGAAACAATATTTTTGCTTTGTATTTTGCTGGAGTTAGTGTTTTTTGAAGTACACGTTTTAGTAAAGAAAAATAAACCTTTTTTTTTTGGTCCAACTACTTCAATTCTCCACTGCTGCCTCCATTTGTCTTCCACACCCCCACAATCTGCTAAATGAATAAATAAATATAAATGTAAAGTAAATAACAGAATGATAAAATACAATGTTGATTACAGCTCGATAAACAGTTATTACAATTAACTTCAGCCCTCGTCCACTGACACGCCTGTGGGGTGGTTCTTCCCAGACAATATTTGACATTTATTTATGAATCTCTAATCTGCACAGTGCAGAATAACAAGTACCTTTAGTTACCACACAAGACATTGAAAGGAGTCTAAACACTTAACAGGAACACAACAGACATATAAATACCTTCACATGATATCATAGGTTCATGGTCTTAGATATTTTATTGGCACATACATCCTAACACGGCACTCCATAATCTGTGGTCCTAGATTTTTTCCCGTAAAGCAGAAATTTCTCCGCAGAGGTAAAGAATTTGGTTCTGATGGTTTATTCTATCTACAGTGATCCACTACTCACAGTGACAGAACGTTCCTAACTTTTGGACGCGGTCCCAGCAAGCATACTTATTTCTTCTCCCGTAGAATAATCCTTGGTAGTGGGTTACCAATGACAGAAGTTCACATCCCAGATGAGCCCTCGAATCTGTGGAAGAAATTCAACAAAAATCCAATGGACCCAAGATAGGAGAGAGTATCTTATTTTATTTCACCCGAGCAGGAGGGAGAGCCCATTGTTACCTGTGTTAGAGTCTAAGGAATCTCCTTGCAGAGGCAATTCCAGTATTTTTTTTTAAATGAAGTGGCATGAGGAGGGCCAAGAACGAGTCAGGGAGGGCACGGGAAATCTGCTGAAGTTATTTTAGCTAAGATAACTAGCTACATAATATTTTAATAGAACTAAAATCTGATGACTGTACCCCGTCCCTCTTAACTATGTTTCAGTATGGTGTGCCACAGGGCTCCATTGTGTTGGGTCCATTTCTGTTCATGTTACCATTGGGTAACATTATTTGGAAACACAATATGAATTTCCATTGGTATGCTGATGACGCATAGTTATATGTCATTTATGTCTGCTGATCCAGTACATGTGGTGTCTTTAGCTAATTGTTTTACCAATATAAAATTAAGGATGAGTAAAAATTTTTTAATCGCTAAATACCAGTAAAACTGAGGTATTTGTGATGTCAAAGCTCTCGACATAATCACACCAATCTTTACAACAAATGATATTAGCTTCAAGTGTACAAACAGCTGTACTGTTGGATGGAAAGCTATCAAATGTAAATGCTCTGCTTAAATTGTGCTTCCGTCACCTAAGAAACATAGCTAAATTACGACAATGCCTATGTAGACTTCGAGAAATGCCCCATCTGTTTCTGCCTTCAAATCCAGACTAAAGACTTACATGTTCACGCAGGCATTCCACCTCTAAATGTATTTCCACTTGCCTGTTTGTTTTTAACCATCTTTATACGAATGCATAGTAACTACGTTTAAATTACAAATTACTATTTTTTTTCTTTTTACTGAGCATTGTCTTGCTACATAAGAGTTCAGGAGGCCGGCCAGTGGTCACAGACGAATCCCACACTGACTGAAGAGGATCACCACCTGTCATGATGGATGAGATATACCATGCTGAGCTGGGGATTCAAGCTACCATATAGCAACAATATCATTATTACGTGTTAACTGGCTTAGAATTGTTATTAATCTAGAATGCCCAGGAAGGGTGGCAGCCACTTGCTCTTGGACCCTCAGAGGTTTTTTTTTCCTCGCCCAATTTTCAGTTGGGAGTTTGTGTTCCTTTCTTCCTTTGCTGGTAGGCTTACTCATAGCTGTATAAAAGCATTACATTATGACAGTCATTAGTCAGTTGTCTTCCTTGTTTCTTATCTGATGTATTTGTTTTTTGTCTTACGTCTGTGTTAAAGTGCTCTGTGTCATTGCGTGAGAAAAGTGCTTGATGAACACAAATTGAATCTAGGGTGCTTTTGAAGCCATTATACCTGCCAGGGTTGTATTCAAAAGAGCAATCGAGGCTTCAGTAACCTTCTTCCCTCGGCTCACTATTGTTGCCGTTATCTGGAGTTCACCTATGCATATTATTGCAGCAGGGAACGAGAACACCCCAGTCCACATCTTTCAAAAGATAATTGAGTGTGTACATATGAGTAGAGACGGTCTGTGGTCGAGTAGTGTTTATCCTCCTGTTTGAGAAATGTGGTACTGTGATTCTGCATCCCAAATCAGGCGGTGATTGACAGCGATCTGATCCAGTCGTCTTGAAAATGCTCAGCTTTTACAGTACTCTAGCCCAGTGGTGTTGGGGGTTCACCCGGGGGGGGGGGGGGAATCAATGATATTTCAGGGGAGCCCGTGACACGCCCCTGTCTCCTCAAGAGATTATTTACTCTTATATCCCAGGATGATAGCTTCATTCATTAGATGCAAGTTACATGTGATCAATACGACCTCAGTAGGCGGATGTGCTTTTAGTCATAGAGTGCCTAAACTGTGGAATAGGCTACCAGTTACTGTCAGAAATGCCCTGTGCGTTACTGTTTTCAAATTCTGACTAAAGACATCACTCAGGCATTCCACCTCCAAATGTAATTCCACTTGTGTTGGTTTTACCACATTTAAAAATATACTAATTAAATTCACTTATCCTGCGCTTTCTTCGTTTTGAGCACTATCACACAGCATAAGACTTGAGGAGGCCAGCTGGTGGTGACAGACGAATCCCATGCTGACCAACTACCATGATGACTGAGACGTTTCATAATGAGCTGGAGATTCAAGATACCATATAGCAACAATATCTTTATTACTTGTGAAATTTTACGTTATAGAATGCCCAGGAGGGGTGGGTAACCACTGGCTCTTGGACCCCCCCCAACGTTCAATTGAGAGTTTTTGTTCCTTTCCTCCCTACCCATACTTATAGTTCGATAAAAGTATTCTATTATGGTAGTCATTAGTCAACTGTCTTTGTTTCTTATCTGCTGTATTGTTTTTCTTGCCTTATGCCTGTGTTAAAGCGCTCTGTGTCACTGCATGAGCAGAGCGCTCTATAAAAATAAATTGAATTGCAAATACAATTTGTACATTACATTAGGAAAAGAGAGACATAGTTGCAGAACTGTGATTTGTTTTTAGTAAAGTTAGTTTTTTTTTACCATATATCACACAAGTAGCTGCATAAAACTCAGAATAGACGATTCCTGGTTCACCTTCCTACAATGTTTTTTTTCCCCTTAGGATACACCAGCATTTACATACAGCTAGGGTTGCAGCTGTGTAAAGGCTTACCCGGGCATAATCATGAAGTTTATGTTAACGTTAATGCGCAGTTACACGTTACAGGATCGTAAGCACTCATGGGCTAAGTGAACCTAAAAGAGGTGGGTTCTTTGCTGTAGTGTTATGTTACATAAACCCTGCCATATGCGTCTGGGATATGGCAGTCTAACCTTGCTCTGTAGCTATTGATAAATGTTCCCATTTCTCTCACTATTTTATACATTCATTTACTTTCATTATATAATGATTCATGTTTCACTTTCAGTGGGAGCATGCTGGTGCAGTGGGCTTGGCTGCTGTGTGGTGGTTTGAGACCCGCATGAGGGTCTTCATTTTAAGGTTCTTGTTCCTTATTAAAAAAAAAAAAAAAAACTCCAAAGAATCTCAGTGAAAAAAAAAAAGCTCTGGGTATTTTTAATTATTTTAAAATATGTTTTGTTGCAGAACCCAACCTGTATCTATTTTGCATTGATCGAAGCTCAACGGAAAAAGTAACTTTAAAGCTGCTGTTCTCAGTGGTTTGCAAATTGAGGGCCCAATATAAAATGCTTTGAAGTAGTTTTACTATTAATTAGTGTGGTTAGCATTCTGTACAATCTAACTCGCAGTACCATTGCAATTTGAATGTAAATTTAATTTATATAAAAGTTATGTAATTTACATACAATTTAAATGTGCCATTGCTTGGTAGGCAACTCAGGAGAGTTTTGAGTAGAATGGTTAAATTTCAGTTTTTAAATGTTTCAGTTATAGGATTTAAGCAATGTCAGAGTCTCTCATTGAAACCTCACAAAAGATGTTTTTGAGCTCATCTGGGGGGGCGCGTACAACTACATGAGGAGGGAGGTCATGTACCTTCCAAAGGAGAAGGGACATTCCTCAAACTCGTTTGTTTCTTTCTCTTCCAGTTATGTAAACGTCTAGAAGCTCTGTTTGAGCATCCACACCAGTACTATGTGCATCTTTAGTTGGCTCTTCAAATGAGCCAGTTGGTGAAGTCCTGGGCTGAATGCTGACACATGGCCATACTATACTGTATGGTAGCAAAAGACAACAGCAACCATAGTCAAGGCAGAGACCCTCCGTGAGCACAGGGCTTTGTATAAGGTCCTGCTTGAGAGGGGAGGAACTCCGGTTCTTCTAGGGCTTGAGGAAGGCATGTGGGCCAGGATTCAGTCAAAGGAGGTTGATGCAAGATGCAAGATTTGAAGTGGTGTTGCTTACAAAGCAAGTTTCGAGTCAAAGTAGTCCTGTAGAGACATAAACTGACCAGCTACGCACTCCAGTGTGGCAAGAGAGAAACTCTAGCACACGCCTTTTGGGACCATGGACAGTTGCCGGAGGTCAGGTGTTTGGTAACCCACCTGTACAGGAAATTGATCTGCAGATGGTTTTGATGCACTTCAGTCTTGAGGGGCTGGAACCCTGGCGCTCAAAAGGCAGTAACATGACTGGTGATCATTTTAGCCAAAAAAAAGGCTTTGGAACACAAGAACCCAGCTGTACCAGCCAGGGGTAGACTTGGGCGTCCAGGGTATCATAAAATGTGGGTCGACCTAACATTTATGCTTGCGAAAGCTGTCATGCAATGGGGTTTCTTGGAAGCCAAGAAAAAGTGGAAGAGCCTCTTTTGGCTGTAACCCCACAAATTTGTGCTAGATTCCCCCATCTATGGATGAGTAACATGTCCTTTTGCACTTACAAAACACCGCATCCCCTATTTTTGGTGCATGTAAGTGTTTTCTTGTGTGTATGTGTTTTATGATAGGTATAGTTTTTTTTAATGGCACTTTTAACATACATTGCACAATTTTTTTTTGAAATTCATGGCACCTATTGTACTTTCTATTGCACTAATTACTTTTTTAAATAACACGAGTACTCCACTTTGTATTAATTTATTTATTTTTATGAGTTAGTATAGGTTCATTTACTGTGTGTGGGTGTTTATTAATTTTCTTAATTGCATATATGTATGCAACCCCAAGAACAGTAGTGTCACGCCCCCCAGGAGCATAACCAGGTATAAAGGGAGCACTGTAACCGCACAGGGTTGCGGAATCTTACAACGCTTTTTTTACATGGCTTGTGATTCAGCGGTCTATTCCCTGCACGTTATCCCAAGCTCTCCTGGCTTCTGATCCCTGCTTACTCACCCGGTTATTAAATTTTGCTTCGCCCTGGAAATGGTCTGCGCCTAGGAAGACCCAAACCTTCGTTCTTTTGTCTGACATTGTGAATGCACCCACACTTGGCTCTAAAACCTTACCTCTTGTCTCCCATCCCTGTTGATGAGAGGTAGGTAAGGTGTATAGTAACACACTAGGAACAGGCCAGGGGGCTGCCCCTCTTGAGCAATAAGGGTAAGTTCCTTTTATTAGTTTTAGCCTTTTAGTGTTTTCAAGGTCCGGTCATGCAGGTTTTATATTCGATTGTTATGACTGTTTAGGATTTATTTATAGAATAAAATTTTTGTCGGAAATGAATGGAGAAATTTTTATCTGTTGGATAGTATGTGAAGCCAGGCACCTTTGGTGGGCCTGTAATCGATAGAAAAAAAAAAATCTTGCCGTGCAAGTCACATTGGGTGAACAAGATATGGGCTGTTAACGCTACACAGTACTTACTAGAAGCCGTTTTGGAGGGAAAAAAGTGTCTGCTAAGTGAATAAATGTAAACCTTGTACAGAATCATGTTAGACAGAAAATAACATAAACCTCTTATGTCTCTCTCTATTCACATCCTGAACTGACCTTCTTTACTTTCTTCAACTCCAATCGCCTAACCGTGTGAACAGGGCTATGCGAAATGAGGGGAGGTCATAATGACAAACAAAAGAAGCATAAAATATACCAAACTTGTGGTTCAGTTGACCAGTGAGATGTAATCCCTCCATGAAGTAGGACGCTCTTCATAAATATGTGGTCAGGTTGAGCAGTTACAGTAAACACCTCACACGTTGCATAATGAAGGGAACATACAAAAAAGGTGTTTCCCCAACCCTGGTGCAGCTCCTTCCTTTAGACAGGAAGGTCACAAGTTAATATTGCGCAACCAGCTATACTCTCAGTTCTACCTGTTAAACAAATAACTTAGCTTAACATTGTTAGGTGCTCCAGTGGCAATGGGTAGAACTGAGAATGTAGTGGTTAGCAGTCCTTCCTTTAGATCCAAAGGTCAAAATGTGTAATCCCACCTCCTGTTCTTAAATAGAACTGCATAACTTATTAGCTTAACACTATAAGCCACATTACAGAGCACAGGTAAAGCTGACGGAATTGTGAGTAGTGCTTCTACCTTTGGTCTTGAAGATTATAGGGTTGGATCCCTTCATAATCTAAATTGATTTGAAGGTTTCCTCTCATAGAGGTTACATATTAAAACCAGTCGGCTTCTGTGGTGGGTGTCAACTGACTGGGTGTTTTGTACTTCTGGATTAAACTGCGTTGTGTGGGACATTGGTTCCAACGTTTCATTTCTCCTGTTGGAAGCATAGCCAGGGAGGTGCGACATTAAGGTTAGATGTGGAATGGAGTGTTTGACTAGGATGTATTTATGGGCAGGAACGGCGTCGGAGGCAGTAGCGAGTGGTCCTGATAGGTGATGCCCCGGCTGTGTCTTCCACTTGCGCTGTTACTTTCATTTTACAGGTCTGGTCTCTGCAATGAGTTTTAATAAAAAGTAGTCGGGATGTTCTGGAACTGGCGCGAAGATGTGAGATCGGCGAACAATCAATAAACTGATTTGTCCCACTTTTTCACTTGACAATAAAATGTTAGTACTTTGTAGCACACCGAGGCCACCTAGGGAGCGGGGTGGAGGGGAGCAAAGCAGCCACAGTTGGGGCTGATAAAACTCCCTATTTCTTGCCCAGTAGTAGAGAGAAGAGACACAGGAGAATGCGCTAAAGATGAACCCAAGCGCGAACCCGATCCCAGAGATGACGCCCGCGTACCAACCAACCCGACACTCACAGCCCCCCTGACCCACATGAAACCTCATCCTACCAATGCCTTGGTCTCCCTTTCCGTATTCCTCCAGTAAGGGCAAATAAAAGAATTCATTAAAGGGTTACTGCAGCTCGTGTCTCCTGCCTCGTCTCTTACATACGTTAACATTATTAGCAACGCCTGTTAGAACACATGAGGTTAGTGGGTAGCGCTAGAATGCTGGCCCCTGAAGGTTATAAGTTCAAATCTTTTCCTTAGCGTTTAAAAAATAGAAAGCCACACGTTTGAAAAATGGCCAAATATCTATGAGTTTAACATCGTGATCTGCATATATTGCAGTCATTGCCTCGCCAAATAGGGAAAACAAAAGTGTATGCCAAAATGACTTCTAGGAACCCGAATTGCTTATTGCGCTGTGCTCAAAAAAGTGTGTTATTGCATCGCTAATTGGTTTCGTGTCGCACTAGTCAAAAAGTGTATCCCATGATGAGTTTAATCCCAAATTGCTTAGTGTTATTGCATCGCTAATTGGTTTCGTGGAGCACTAGTCAAAAAGTGTATCCCATGAGGAGTTTAATCCCAAATTGCTTAGTGCTCAAAAAAGTGTCTTATTGCATCGCTAATTGGTTTCGTGTCGCACTAGTCAAAAAGTGTATCCCATGATGACTTCTTGCATCCAAAATTGCTTAGTTCTCTACGTGCTCAAAAAAGTGTCTTATTGCATCGCTAATTGGTTTCGTGGAGCACTAGTCAAAAAGTGTATCCCATGATGACTTCTTGCATCCAAAATTGCTTAGTTCTCTACGTGCTCAAAAAAGTGTCTTATTGCATCGCTAATTGGTTTCGTGGAGCACTAGTCAAAAAGTGTATCCCATGATGAGTTTAATCCCAAATTGCTTAGTGCTCAAAAAAAGTGTCATTGCATCGCTAATTGGTTTCGTGGAGCACTAGTCAAAAAGTGTATCCCATGATGAGTTTAATCCCAAATTGCTTAGTGTTATTGCATCGCTAATTGGTTTCGTGTCGCACTAGTCAAAAAGTGTATCCCATGATGACTTCTTGTATCCCAAATTGCTTAGTGCTCAAAAAAGTGTCTTATTGCATCGCTAATTGGTTTCGTGGAGCACTAGTCAAAAAGTGTATCCCATGATGAGTTTAATCCCAAATTGCTTAGTGCTCAAAAAAAGTGTCATTGCATCGCTAATTGGTTTCGTGGAGCACTAGTCAAAAAGTGTATCCCATGAGGAGTTTAATCCCAAATTGCTTAGTGCTCAAAAAAGTGTCTTATTGCATCGCTAATTGGTTTTGTGTCGCACTAGTCAGAAAGTGTATGCCATGATGACTTCTTGCATCCCAAATTGCTTAATGCTCTATATGTGTTATTGCATCGCTAATTGGTTTCGTGTCGCACTAGTCAGAAAGTGTATCCCATGAGGAGTTTAATCCCAAATTGCTTAGTGCTCAAAAAAGTCTTATTGCATCGCTAATTGGTTTCGTGTCGCACTAGTCAAAAAGTGTATCCCATGATGACTTCTTGCATCCAAAATTGCTTAGTTCTCTACGTGCTCAAAAAAGTGTCTTATTGCATCGCTAATTGGTTTCGTGGAGCACTAGTCAAAAAGTGTATCCCATGATGACTTCTTGCATCCCAAATTGCTTATTCTCCGTGCTCAAAAAAGTGTGTTATTGCATCGCTAATTGGTTTTGTGTCGCACTAGTCAAAAAGTGTACTCCATGATGACTTCTTGCATCCAAAATTGCTTAATGCTCTATATGTGTTATTGCATCGCTAATTGGTTTCGTGTCGCACTAGTCAGAAAGTGTATGCCATGATGAGTTTAATCCCAAATTGCTTAGTGTTATTGCATCGCTAATTGGTTTCGTGTCGCACTAGTCAAAAAGTGTATGCCATGAGGAGTTTAATCCCAAATTGCTTAGTGCTCAAAAAAAGTGTCTTATTGCATCGCTAATTGGTTTCGTGGAGCACTAGTCAAAAAGTGTATCCCATGATGAGTTTAATCCCAAATTGCTTAGTGTTATTCCATCGCTAATTGGTTTCATGGAGCACTAGTCAAAAAGTGTATCCCATGATGAGTTTAATCCCAAATTGCTTAGTGCTCAAAAAAAGTGTCATTGCATCGCTAATTGGTTTCGTGTCGCACTAGTCAGAAAGTGTATCCCATGAGGAGTTTAATCCCAAATTGCTTAGTACTCAAAAAAGTGTCTTATTGCATCGCTAATTGGTTTTGTGTCGCACTAGTCAAAAAGTGTACTCCATGATGACTTCTTGCATCCAAAATTGCTTAATGCTCTATATGTGTTATTGCATCGCTAATTGGTTTCGTGTCGCACTAGTCAGAAAGTGTATGCCATGATGAGTTTAATCCCAAATTGCTTAGTGTTATTGCATCGCTAATTGGTTTCGTGTCGCACTAGTCAGAAAGTGTATCCCATGAGGAGTTTAATCCCAAATTGCTTAGTGCTCAAAAAAGTGTCTTATTGCATCGCTAATTGGTTTTGTGTCGCACTAGTCAGAAAGTGTATGCCATGATGACTTCTTGCATCCCAAATTGCTTATTCTCCGTGCTCAAAAAAGTGTGTTATTGCATCGCTAATTGGTTTTGTGTCGCACTAGTCAAAAAGTGTACTCCATGATGACTTCTTGCATCCAAAATTGCTTAATGCTCTATATGTGTTATTGCATCGCTAATTGGTTTCGTGTCGCACTAGTCAGAAAGTGTATGCCATGATGAGTTTAATCCCAAATTGCTTAGTGTTATTGCATCGCTAATTGGTTTCGTGTCGCACTAGTCAAAAAGTGTATCCCATGAGGAGTTTAATCCCAAATTGCTTAGTGCTCAAAAAAAGTGTCTTATTGCATCGCTAATTGGTTTCGTGGAGCACTAGTCAAAAAGTGTATCCCATGATGAGTTTAATCCCAAATTGCTTAGTGTTATTCCATCGCTAATTGGTTTCGTGGAGCACTAGTCAAAAAGTGTATCCCATGATGAGTTTAATCCCAAATTGCTTAGTGCTCAAAAAAAGTGTCATTGCATCGCTAATTGGTTTCGTGTCGCACTAGTCAGAAAGTGTATCCCATGAGGAGTTTAATCCCAAATTGCTTAGTGCTCAAAAAAGTGTCTTATTGCATCGCTAATTGGTTTTGTGTCGCACTAGTCAAAAAGTGTACTCCATGATGACTTCTTGCATCCAAAATTGCTTAATGCTCTATATGTGTTATTGCATCGCTAATTGGTTTCGTGTCGCACTAGTCAGAAAGTGTATGCCATGATGAGTTTAATCCCAAATTGCTTAGTGTTATTGCATCGCTAATTGGTTTCGTGTCGCACTAGTCAAAAAGTGTATCCCATGAGGAGTTTAATCCCAAATTGCTTAGTGCTCAAAAAAAGTGTCTTATTGCATCGCTAATTGGTTTCGTGGAGCACTAGTCAAAAAGTGTATCCCATGATGAGTTTAATCCCAAATTGCTTAGTGTTATTCCATCGCTAATTGGTTTCATGGAGCACTAGTCAAAAAGTGTATCCCATGATGAGTTTAATCCCAAATTGCTTAGTGCTCAAAAAAAGTGTCATTGCATCGCTAATTGGTTTCGTGTCGCACTAGTCAGAAAGTGTATCCCATGAGGAGTTTAATCCCAAATTGCTTAGTGCTCAAAAAAGTGTCTTATTGCATCGCTAATTGGTTTTGTGTCGCACTAGTCAAAAAGTGTACTCCATGATGACTTCTTGCATCCAAAATTGCTTAATGCTCTATATGTGTTATTGCATCGCTAATTGGTTTCGTGTCGCACTAGTCAGAAAGTGTATGCCATGATGAGTTTAATCCCAAATTGCTTAGTGTTATTGCATCGCTAATTGGTTTCGTGGAGCACTAGTCAAAAAGTGTATCCCATGAGGAGTTTAATCCCAAATTGCTTAGTGCTCAAAAAAGTGTGTTATTGCATCGCTAATTGGTTTCGTGTCGCACTAGTCAAAAAGTGTATCCCATGATGAGTTTAATCCCAAATTGCTTAGTGCTCAAAAAAAGTGTCATTGCATCGCTAATTGGTTTTGTGTCGCACTAGTCAAAAAGTGTATCCCATGATGACTTCTTGCATCCAAAATTGCTTAGTTCTCTACGTGCTCAAAAAAGTGTCTTATTGCATCGCTAATTGGTTTCGTGGAGCACTAGTCAAAAAGTGTATCCCATGATGACTTCTTGCATCCCAAATTGCTTATTCTCCGTGCTCAAAAAAGTGTGTTATTGCATCGCTAATTGGTTTTGTGTCGCACTAGTCAAAAAGTGTACTCCATGATGACTTCTTGCATCCAAAATTGCTTAATGCTCTATATGTGTTATTGCATCGCTAATTGGTTTCGTGTCGCACTAGTCAGAAAGTGTATGCCATGATGAGTTTAATCCCAAATTGCTTAGTGTTATTGCATCGCTAATTGGTTTCGTGTCGCACTAGTCAGAAAGTGTATCCCATGAGGAGTTTAATCCCAAATTGCTTAGTGTTATTGCATCGCTAATTGGTTTCGTGTCGCACTAGTCAAAAAGTGTATGCCATGAGGAGTTTAATCCCAAATTGCTTAGTGCTCAAAAAAGTGTCTTATTGCATCGCTAATTGGTTTTGTGTCGCACTAGTCAGAAAGTGTATGCCATGATGACTTCTTGCATCCCAAATTGCTTATTCTCCGTGCTCAAAAAAGTGTGTTATTGCATCGCTAATTGGTTTTGTGTCGCACTAGTCAAAAAGTGTACTCCATGATGACTTCTTGCATCCAAAATTGCTTAATGCTCTATATGTGTTATTGCATCGCTAATTGGTTTCGTGTCGCACTAGTCAGAAAGTGTATGCCATGATGAGTTTAATCCCAAATTGCTTAGTGTTATTGCATCGCTAATTGGTTTCGTGTCGCACTAGTCAAAAAGTGTATCCCATGAGGAGTTTAATCCCAAATTGCTTAGTGCTCAAAAAAAGTGTCTTATTGCATCGCTAATTGGTTTCGTGGAGCACTAGTCAAAAAGTGTATCCCATGATGAGTTTAATCCCAAATTGCTTAGTGTTATTCCATCGCTAATTGGTTTCATGGAGCACTAGTCAAAAAGTGTATCCCATGATGAGTTTAATCCCAAATTGCTTAGTGCTCAAAAAAAGTGTCATTGCATCGCTAATTGGTTTCGTGTCGCACTAGTCAGAAAGTGTATCCCATGAGGAGTTTAATCCCAAATTGCTTAGTGCTCAAAAAAGTGTCTTATTGCATCGCTAATTGGTTTTGTGTCGCACTAGTCAAAAAGTGTACTCCATGATGACTTCTTGCATCCAAAATTGCTTAATGCTCTATATGTGTTATTGCATCGCTAATTGGTTTCGTGGAGCACTAGTCAGAAAGTGTATGCCATGATGAGTTTAATCCCAAATTGCTTAGTGTTATTGCATCGCTAATTGGTTTCGTGGAGCACTAGTCAAAAAGTGTATCCCATGAGGAGTTTAATCCCAAATTGCTTAGTGCTCAAAAAAGTGTGTTATTGCATCGCTAATTGGTTTCGTGTCGCACTAGTCAAAAAGTGTATCCCATGATGAGTTTAATCCCAAATTGCTTAGTGCTCAAAAAAAGTGTCATTGCATCGCTAATTGGTTTCGTGGAGCACTAGTCAAAAAGTGTATCCCATGATGACTTCTTGCATCCCAAATTGCTTATTCTCCGTGCTCAAAAAAGTGTGTTATTGCATCGCTAATTGGTTTTGTGTCGCACTAGTCAAAAAGTGTACTCCATGATGACTTCTTGCATCCAAAATTGCTTAATGCTCTATATGTGTTATTGCATCGCTAATTGGTTTCGTGTCGCACTAGTCAGAAAGTGTATGCCATGATGAGTTTAATCCCAAATTGCTTAGTGTTATTGCATCGCTAATTGGTTTCGTGTCGCACTAGTCAGAAAGTGTATCCCATGAGGAGTTTAATCCCAAATTGCTTAGTGCTCAAAAAAGTGTCTTATTGCATCGCTAATTGGTTTCGTGTCGCACTAGTCAAAAAGTGTATCCCATGATGAGTTTAATCCCAAATTGCTTAGTGTTATTCCATCGCTAATTGGTTTCGTGTCGCACTAGTCAGAAAGTGTATGCCATGATGACTTCTTGCATCCCAAATTGCTTAATGCTCTATATGTGTTATTGCATCGCTAATTGGTTTCGTGTCGCACTAGTCAGAAAGTGTATCCCATGAGGAGTTTAATCCCAAATTGCTTAGTGCTCAAAAAAGTGTCTTATTGCATCGCTAATTGGTTTCGTGTCGCACTAGTCAAAAAGTGTATCCCATGAGGAGTTTAATCCCAAATTGCTTAGTGCTCAAAAAAGTGTCTTATTGCATCGCTAATTGGTTTCGTGTCGCACTAGTCAAAAAGTGTATCCCATGATGACTTCTTGCATCCAAAATTGCTTAGTTCTCTACGTGCTCAAAAAAGTGTCTTATTGCATCGCTAATTGGTTTCGTGGAGCACTAGTCAAAAAGTGTATCCCATGATGAGTTTAATCCCAAATTGCTTAGTGCTCAAAAAAAGTGTCATTGCATCGCTAATTGGTTTCGTGGAGCACTAGTCAAAAAGTGTATCCCATGATGAGTTTAATCCCAAATTGCTTAGTGTTATTCCATCGCTAATTGGTTTCGTGTCGCACTAGTCAAAAAGTGTATGCCATGATGACTTCTTGTATCCCAAATTGCTTAGTGCTCAAAAAAGTGTCTTATTGCATCGCTAATTGGTTTCGTGGAGCACTAGTCAAAAAGTGTATCCCATGATGAGTTTAATCCCAAATTGCTTAGTGCTCAAAAAAAGTGTCATTGCATCGCTAATTGGTTTCGTGGAGCACTAGTCAAAAAGTGTATCCCATGAGGAGTTTAATCCCAAATTGCTTAGTGCTCAAAAAAGTGTCTTATTGCATCGCTAATTGGTTTTGTGTCGCACTAGTCAGAAAGTGTATGCCATGATGACTTCTTGCATCCCAAATTGCTTAATGCTCTATATGTGTTATTGCATCGCTAATTGGTTTCGTGTCGCACTAGTCAG
This sequence comes from Scleropages formosus, assembly GCF_900964775.1. Taxonomy (NCBI): domain Eukaryota; kingdom Metazoa; phylum Chordata; class Actinopteri; order Osteoglossiformes; family Osteoglossidae; genus Scleropages; species Scleropages formosus. The sequence continues at coordinate 5,091,589 of NC_041814.1, forward strand.
AAAGTGTATCCCATGAGGAGTTTAATCCCAAATTGCTTAGTGCTCAAAAAAGTCTTATTGCATCGCTAATTGGTTTCGTGTCGCACTAGTCAAAAAGTGTATCCCATGATGACTTCTTGCATCCAAAATTGCTTAGTTCTCTACGTGCTCAAAAAAGTGTCTTATTGCATCGCTAATTGGTTTCGTGGAGCACTAGTCAAAAAGTGTATCCCATGATGACTTCTTGCATCCCAAATTGCTTATTCTCCGTGCTCAAAAAAGTGTGTTATTGCATCGCTAATTGGTTTTGTGTCGCACTAGTCAAAAAGTGTACTCCATGATGACTTCTTGCATCCAAAATTGCTTAATGCTCTATATGTGTTATTGCATCGCTAATTGGTTTCGTGTCGCACTAGTCAGAAAGTGTATGCCATGATGAGTTTAATCCCAAATTGCTTAGTGTTATTGCATCGCTAATTGGTTTCGTGTCGCACTAGTCAGAAAGTGTATCCCATGAGGAGTTTAATCCCAAATTGCTTAGTGCTCAAAAAAGTGTCTTATTGCATCGCTAATTGGTTTTGTGTCGCACTAGTCAGAAAGTGTATGCCATGATGACTTCTTGCATCCCAAATTGCTTAATGCTCTATATGTGTTATTGCATCGCTAATTGGTTTCGTGTCGCACTAGTCAGAAAGTGTATACCATGAGGAGTTTAATCCCAAATTGCTTAGTGCTCAAAAAAGTGTCTTATTGCATCGCTAATTGGTTTCGTGGAGCACTAGTCAAAAAGTGTATCCCATGATGAGTTTAATCCCAAATTGCTTAGTGTTATTGCATCGCTAATTGGTTTCGTGTCGCACTAGTCAAAAAGTGTATCCCATGATGACTTCTTGCATCCAAAATTGCTTAGTTCTCTACGTGCTCAAAAAAGTGTCTTATTGCATCGCTAATTGGTTTCGTGGAGCACTAGTCAAAAAGTGTATCCCATGATGAGTTTAATCCCAAATTGCTTAGTGCTCAAAAAAAGTGTCATTGCATCGCTAATTGGTTTCGTGGAGCACTAGTCAAAAAGTGTATCCCATGATGAGTTTAATCCCAAATTGCTTAGTGTTATTCCATCGCTAATTGGTTTCGTGTCGCACTAGTCAAAAAGTGTATGCCATGATGACTTCTTGTATCCCAAATTGCTTAGTGCTCAAAAAAGTGTCTTATTGCATCGCTAATTGGTTTCGTGGAGCACTAGTCAAAAAGTGTATCCCATGATGAGTTTAATCCCAAATTGCTTAGTGCTCAAAAAAAGTGTCATTGCATCGCTAATTGGTTTCGTGGAGCACTAGTCAAAAAGTGTATCCCATGAGGAGTTTAATCCCAAATTGCTTAGTGCTCAAAAAAGTGTCTTATTGCATCGCTAATTGGTTTTGTGTCGCACTAGTCAGAAAGTGTATGCCATGATGACTTCTTGCATCCCAAATTGCTTAATGCTCTATATGTGTTATTGCATCGCTAATTGGTTTCGTGTCGCACTAGTCAGAAAGTGTATCCCATGAGGAGTTTAATCCCAAATTGCTTAGTGCTCAAAAAAGTCTTATTGCATCGCTAATTGGTTTCGTGTCGCACTAGTCAAAAAGTGTATCCCATGATGACTTCTTGCATCCAAAATTGCTTAGTTCTCTACGTGCTCAAAAAAGTGTCTTATTGCATCGCTAATTGGTTTCGTGTCGCACTAGTCAAAAAGTGTATCCCATGATGAATTCTTGCATCCAAAATTGCTTAGTTCTCTACGTGCTCAAAAAAGTGTCTTATTGCATCGCTAATTGGTTTCGTGGAGCACTAGTCAAAAAGTGTATCCCATGATGACTTCTTGCATCCCAAATTGCTTATTCTCCGTGCTCAAAAAAGTGTGTTATTGCATCGCTAATTGGTTTTGTGTCGCACTAGTCAAAAAGTGTACTCCATGATGACTTCTTGCATCCAAAATTGCTTAATGCTCTATATGTGTTATTGCATCGCTAATTGGTTTCGTGTCGCACTAGTCAGAAAGTGTATGCCATGATGAGTTTAATCCCAAATTGCTTAGTGTTATTGCATCGCTAATTGGTTTCGTGTCGCACTAGTCAAAAAGTGTATCCCATGATGACTTCTTGCATCCAAAATTGCTTAGTTCTCTACGTGCTCAAAAAAGTGTCTTATTGCATCGCTAATTGGTTTCGTGGAGCACTAGTCAAAAAGTGTATCCCATGATGACTTCTTGCATCCCAAATTGCTTATTCTCCGTGCTCAAAAAAGTGTGTTATTGCATCGCTAATTGGTTTCGTGTCGCACTAGTCAAAAAGTGTATCCCATGAGGAGTTTAATCCCAAATTGCTTAGTGCTCAAAAAAGTGTCTTATTGCATCGCTAATTGGTTTCGTGGAGCACTAGTCAAAAAGTGTATCCCATGATGAGTTTAATCCCAAATTGCTTAGTGCTCAAAAAAGTGTCTTATTGCATCGCTAATTGGTTTCGTGGAGCACTAGTCAAAAAGTGTATCCCATGATGAGTTTAATCCCAAATTGCTTAGTGCTCAAAAAAGTGTCTTATTGCATCGCTAATTGGTTTCGTGTCGCACTAGTCAAAAAGTGTATCCCATGATGAGTTTAATCCCAAATTGCTTAGTGCTCAAAAAAGTGTCTTATTGCATCGCTAATTGGTTTTGTGTCGCACTAGTCAAAAAGTGTATCCCATGATGAGTTTAATCCCAAATTGCTTAGTGTTATTCCATCGCTAATTGGTTTCGTGTCGCACTAGTCAAAAAGTGTATGCCATGATGACTTCTTGTATCCCAAATTGCTTAGTGCTCAAAAAAGTGTCTTATTGCATCGCTAATTGGTTTCGTGGAGCACTAGTCAAAAAGTGTATCCCATGATGAGTTTAATCCCAAATTGCTTAGTGCTCAAAAAAGTGTGTTATTGCATCGCTAATTGGTTTCGTGTCGCACTAGTCAAAAAGTGTATCCCATGATGAGTTTAATCCCAAATTGCTTAGTGCTCAAAAAAGTGTCATTGCATCGCTAATTGGTTTTGTGTCGCACTAGTCAAAAAGTGTATCCCATGATGACTTCTTGCATCCAAAATTGCTTAGTTCTCTACGTGCTCAAAAAAGTGTCTTATTGCATCGCTAATTGGTTTCGTGGAGCACTAGTCAAAAAGTGTATCCCATGATGACTTCTTGCATCCCAAATTGCTTATTCTCCGTGCTCAAAAAAGTGTGTTATTGCATCGCTAATTGGTTTTGTGTCGCACTAGTCAAAAAGTGTACTCCATGATGACTTCTTGCATCCAAAATTGCTTAATGCTCTATATGTGTTATTGCATCGCTAATTGGTTTCGTGTCGCACTAGTCAGAAAGTGTATCCCATGAGGAGTTTAATCCCAAATTGCTTAGTGCTCAAAAAAGTGTCTTATTGCATCGCTAATTGGTTTCGTGTCGCACTAGTCAAAAAGTGTATCCCATGATGAGTTTAATCCCAAATTGCTTAGTGTTATTCCATCGCTAATTGGTTTCGTGTCGCACTAGTCAGAAAGTGTATGCCATGATGACTTCTTGCATCCCAAATTGCTTAATGCTCTATATGTGTTATTGCATCGCTAATTGGTTTCGTGTCGCACTAGTCAGAAAGTGTATCCCATGAGGAGTTTAATCCCAAATTGCTTAGTGCTCAAAAAAGTGTCTTATTGCATCGCTAATTGGTTTCGTGTCGCACTAGTCAAAAAGTGTATCCCATGATGAGTTTAATCCCAAATTGCTTAGTGTTATTGCATCGCTAATTGGTTTCGTGTCGCACTAGTCAGAAAGTGTATGCCATGATGACTTCTTGCATCCCAAATTGCTTAATGCTCTATATGTGTTATTGCATCGCTAATTGGTTTCGTGTCGCACTAGTCAGAAAGTGTATCCCATGAGGAGTTTAATCCCAAATTGCTTAGTGCTCAAAAAAGTGTCTTATTGCATCGCTAATTGGTTTCGTGTCGCACTAGTCAAAAAGTGTATCCCATGAGGAGTTTAATCCCAAATTGCTTAGTGCTCAAAAAAGTGTCTTATTGCATCGCTAATTGGTTTCGTGGAGCACTAGTCAAAAAGTGTATCCCATGATGAGTTTAATCCCAAATTGCTTAGTGCTCAAAAAAGTGTGTTATTGCATCGCTAATTGGTTTCGTGTCGCACTAGTCAAAAAGTGTATCCCATGATGAGTTTAATCCCAAATTGCTTAGTGCTCAAAAAAGTGTCATTGCATCGCTAATTGGTTTTGTGTCGCACTAGTCAAAAAGTGTATCCCATGATGACTTCTTGCATCCAAAATTGCTTAGTTCTCTACGTGCTCAAAAAAGTGTCTTATTGCATCGCTAATTGGTTTCGTGGAGCACTAGTCAAAAAGTGTATCCCATGATGACTTCTTGCATCCCAAATTGCTTATTCTCCGTGCTCAAAAAAGTGTGTTATTGCATCGCTAATTGGTTTTGTGTCGCACTAGTCAAAAAGTGTACTCCATGATGACTTCTTGCATCCAAAATTGCTTAATGCTCTATATGTGTTATTGCATCGCTAATTGGTTTCGTGTCGCACTAGTCAGAAAGTGTATCCCATGAGGAGTTTAATCCCAAATTGCTTAGTGCTCAAAAAGTGTCTTATTGCATCGCTAATTGGTTTCGTGTCGCACTAGTCAAAAAGTGTATCCCATGATGAGTTTAATCCCAAATTGCTTAGTGTTATTCCATCGCTAATTGGTTTCGTGTCGCACTAGTCAGAAAGTGTATGCCATGATGACTTCTTGCATCCCAAATTGCTTAATGCTCTATATGTGTTATTGCATCGCTAATTGGTTTCGTGTCGCACTAGTCAGAAAGTGTATCCCATGAGGAGTTTAATCCCAAATTGCTTAGTGCTCAAAAAAGTGTCTTATTGCATCGCTAATTGGTTTCGTGTCGCACTAGTCAAAAAGTGTATCCCATGATGAGTTTAATCCCAAATTGCTTAGTGTTATTGCATCGCTAATTGGTTTCGTGTCGCACTAGTCAGAAAGTGTATGCCATGATGACTTCTTGCATCCCAAATTGCTTAATGCTCTATATGTGTTATTGCATCGCTAATTGGTTTCGTGTCGCACTAGTCAGAAAGTGTATCCCATGAGGAGTTTAATCCCAAATTGCTTAGTGCTCAAAAAAGTGTCTTATTGCATCGCTAATTGGTTTCGTCTCGCACTAGTCAAAAAGTGTATCCCATGATGAGTTTAATCCCAATTGCTTAGTGTTATTCCATCGCTAATTGGTTTCGTGTCGCACTAGTCAGAAAGTGTATGCCATGATGACTTCTTGCATCCCAAATTGCTTAATGCTCTATATGTGTTATTGCATCGCTAATTGGTTTCGTGTCGCACTAGTCAGAAAGTGTATCCCATGAGGAGTTTAATCCCAAATTGCTTAGTGCTCAAAAAAGTGTCTTATTGCATCGCTAATTGGTTTCGTGTCGCACTAGTCAAAAAGTGTATCCCATGAGGAGTTTAATCCCAAATTGCTTAGTGCTCAAAAAAGTGTCTTATTGCATCGCTAATTGGTTTCGTGTCGCACTAGTCAAAAAGTGTATCCCATGATGACTTCTTGCATCCAAAATTGCTTAGTTCTCTACGTGCTCAAAAAAGTGTCTTATTGCATCGCTAATTGGTTTCGTGGAGCACTAGTCAAAAAGTGTATCCCATGATGAGTTTAATCCCAAATTGCTTAGTGCTCAAAAAAAGTGTCATTGCATCGCTAATTGGTTTCGTGTCGCACTAGTCAAAAAGTGTATCCCATGATGAGTTTAATCCCAAATTGCTTAGTGTTATTCCATCGCTAATTGGTTTCGTGTCGCACTAGTCAAAAAGTGAATGCCATGATGACTTCTTGTATCCCAAATTGCTTAGTGCTCAAAAAAGTGTCTTATTGCATCGCTAATTGGTTTCGTGGAGCACTAGTCAAAAAGTGTATCCCATGATGAGTTTAATCCCAAATTGCTTAGTGCTCAAAAAAAGTGTCATTGCATCGCTAATTGGTTTCGTGGAGCACTAGTCAAAAAGTGTATCCCATGAGGAGTTTAATCCCAAATTGCTTAGTGCTCAAAAAAGTGTCTTATTGCATCGCTAATTGGTTTTGTGTCGCACTAGTCAGAAAGTGTATGCCATGATGACTTCTTGCATCCCAAATTGCTTAATGCTCTATATGTGTTATTGCATCGCTAATTGGTTTCGTGTCGCACTAGTCAGAAAGTGTATCCCATGAGGAGTTTAATCCCAAATTGCTTAGTGCTCAAAAAAGTCTTATTGCATCGCTAATTGGTTTCGTGTCGCACTAGTCAAAAAGTGTATCCCATGATGACTTCTTGCATCCAAAATTGCTTAGTTCTCTACGTGCTCAAAAAAGTGTCTTATTGCATCGCTAATTGGTTTCGTGGAGCACTAGTCAAAAAGTGTATCCCATGATGACTTCTTGCATCCCAAATTGCTTATTCTCCGTGCTCAAAAAAGTGTGTTATTGCATCGCTAATTGGTTTTGTGTCGCACTAGTCAAAAAGTGTACTCCATGATGACTTCTTGCATCCAAAATTGCTTAATGCTCTATATGTGTTATTGCATCGCTAATTGGTTTCGTGTCGCACTAGTCAGAAAGTGTATGCCATGATGAGTTTAATCCCAAATTGCTTAGTGTTATTGCATCGCTAATTGGTTTCGTGTCGCACTAGTCAGAAAGTGTATCCCATGAGGAGTTTAATCCCAAATTGCTTAGTGCTCAAAAAAGTGTCTTATTGCATCGCTAATTGGTTTTGTGTCGCACTAGTCAGAAAGTGTATGCCATGATGACTTCTTGCATCCCAAATTGCTTAATGCTCTATATGTGTTATTGCATCGCTAATTGGTTTCGTGTCGCACTAGTCAGAAAGTGTATACCATGAGGAGTTTAATCCCAAATTGCTTAGTGCTCAAAAAAGTGTCTTATTGCATCGCTAATTGGTTTCGTGGAGCACTAGTCAAAAAGTGTATCCCATGATGAGTTTAATCCCAAATTGCTTAGTGTTATTGCATCGCTAATTGGTTTCGTGTCGCACTAGTCAAAAAGTGTATCCCATGATGACTTCTTGCATCCAAAATTGCTTAGTTCTCTACGTGCTCAAAAAAGTGTCTTATTGCATCGCTAATTGGTTTCGTGGAGCACTAGTCAAAAAGTGTATCCCATGATGAGTTTAATCCCAAATTGCTTAGTGCTCAAAAAAAGTGTCATTGCATCGCTAATTGGTTTCGTGGAGCACTAGTCAAAAAGTGTATCCCATGATGAGTTTAATCCCAAATTGCTTAGTGTTATTCCATTGCTAATTGGTTTCGTGTCGCACTAGTCAAAAAGTGAATGCCATGATGACTTCTTGTATCCCAAATTGCTTAGTGCTCAAAAAAGTGTCTTATTGCATCGCTAATTGGTTTCGTGGAGCACTAGTCAAAAAGTGTATCCCATGATGAGTTTAATCCCAAATTGCTTAGTGCTCAAAAAAAGTGTCATTGCATCGCTAATTGGTTTCGTGGAGCACTAGTCAAAAAGTGTATCCCATGAGGAGTTTAATCCCAAATTGCTTAGTGCTCAAAAAAGTGTCTTATTGCATCGCTAATTGGTTTTGTGTCGCACTAGTCAGAAAGTGTATGCCATGATGACTTCTTGCATCCCAAATTGCTTAATGCTCTATATGTGTTATTGCATCGCTAATTGGTTTCGTGTCGCACTAGTCAGAAAGTGTATCCCATGAGGAGTTTAATCCCAAATTGCTTAGTGCTCAAAAAAGTCTTATTGCATCGCTAATTGGTTTCGTGTCGCACTAGTCAAAAAGTGTATCCCATGATGACTTCTTGCATCCAAAATTGCTTAGTTCTCTACGTGCTCAAAAAAGTGTCTTATTGCATCGCTAATTGGTTTCGTGTCGCACTAGTCAAAAAGTGTATCCCATGATGAATTCTTGCATCCAAAATTGCTTAGTTCTCTACGTGCTCAAAAAAGTGTCTTATTGCATCGCTAATTGGTTTCGTGGAGCACTAGTCAAAAAGTGTATCCCATGATGACTTCTTGCATCCCAAATTGCTTATTCTCCGTGCTCAAAAAAGTGTGTTATTGCATCGCTAATTGGTTTTGTGTCGCACTAGTCAAAAAGTGTACTCCATGATGACTTCTTGCATCCAAAATTGCTTAATGCTCTATATGTGTTATTGCATCGCTAATTGGTTTCGTGTCGCACTAGTCAGAAAGTGTATGCCATGATGAGTTTAATCCCAAATTGCTTAGTGTTATTGCATCGCTAATTGGTTTCGTGTCGCACTAGTCAAAAAGTGTATCCCATGATGACTTCTTGCATCCAAAATTGCTTAGTTCTCTACGTGCTCAAAAAAGTGTCTTATTGCATCGCTAATTGGTTTCGTGGAGCACTAGTCAAAAAGTGTATCCCATGATGACTTCTTGCATCCCAAATTGCTTATTCTCCGTGCTCAAAAAAGTGTGTTATTGCATCGCTAATTGGTTTCGTGTCGCACTAGTCAAAAAGTGTATCCCATGAGGAGTTTAATCCCAAATTGCTTAGTGCTCAAAAAAGTGTCTTATTGCATCGCTAATTGGTTTCGTGGAGCACTAGTCAAAAAGTGTATCCCATGATGAGTTTAATCCCAAATTGCTTAGTGCTCAAAAAAGTGTCTTATTGCATCGCTAATTGGTTTCGTGGAGCACTAGTCAAAAAGTGTATCCCATGATGAGTTTAATCCCAAATTGCTTAGTGCTCAAAAAAGTGTCTTATTGCATCGCTAATTGGTTTCGTGTCGCACTAGTCAAAAAGTGTATCCCATGATGAGTTTAATCCCAAATTGCTTAGTGCTCAAAAAAGTGTCTTATTGCATCGCTAATTGGTTTTGTGTCGCACTAGTCAAAAAGTGTATCCCATGATGAGTTTAATCCCAAATTGCTTAGTGTTATTGCATCGCTAATTGGTTTCGTGTCGCACTAGTCAAAAAGTGTATGCCATGATGACTTCTTGTATCCCAAATTGCTTAGTGCTCAAAAAAGTGTCTTATTGCATCGCTAATTGGTTTCGTGGAGCACTAGTCAAAAGTGTATCCCATGATGAGTTTAATCCCAAATTGCTTAGTGCTCAAAAAAGTGTGTTATTGCATCGCTAATTGGTTTCGTGTCGCACTAGTCAAAAAGTGTATCCCATGATGAGTTTAATCCCAAATTGCTTAGTGCTCAAAAAAAGTGTCTTATTGCATCGCTAATTGGTTTTGTGTCGCACTAGTCAAAAAGTGTATCCATGATGACTTCTTGCATCCAAATTGCTTAGTTCTCTACGTGCTCAAAAAAGTGTCTTATTGCATCGCTAATTGGTTTCGTGGAGCACTAGTCAAAAAGTGTATCCCATGATGACTTCTTGCATCCCAAATTGCTTATTCTCCGTGCTCAAAAAAGTGTGTTATTGCATCGCTAATTGGTTTTGTGTCGCACTAGTCAAAAAGTGTACTCCATGATGACTTCTTGCATCCAAAATTGCTTAATGCTCTATATGTGTTATTGCATCGCTAATTGGTTTCGTGTCGCACTAGTCAGAAAGTGTATCCCATGAGGAGTTTAATCCCAAATTGCTTAGTGCTCAAAAAGTGTCTTATTGCATCGCTAATTGGTTCGTCTCGCACTAGTCAAAAAGTGTATCCCATGATGAGTTTAATCCCAAATTGCTTAGTGTTATTCCATCGCTAATTGGTTTCGTGTCGCACTAGTCAGAAAGTGTATGCCATGATGACTTCTTGCATCCCAAATTGCTTAATGCTCTATATGTGTTATTGCATCGCTAATTGGTTTCGTGTCGCACTAGTCAGAAAGTGTATCCCATGAGGAGTTTAATCCCAAATTGCTTAGTGCTCAAAAAAGTGTCTTATTGCATCGCTAATTGGTTTCGTGTCGCACTAGTCAAAAAGTGTATCCCATGATGAGTTTAATCCCAAATTGCTTAGTGTTATTCCATCGCTAATTGGTTTCGTGTCGCACTAGTCAAAAAGTGTATGCCATGATGACTTCTTGCATCCCAAATTGCTTAATGCTCTATATGTGTTATTGCATCGCTAATTGGTTTCGTGTCGCACTAGTCAGAAAGTGTATCCCATGAGGAGTTTAATCCCAAATTGCTTAGTGCTCAAAAAAGTGTCTTATTGCATCGCTAATTGGTTTCGTGTCGCACTAGTCAAAAAGTGTATCCCATGAGGAGTTTAATCCCAAATTGCTTAGTGCTCAAAAAAGTGTCTTATTGCATCGCTAATTGGTTTCGTGGAGCACTAGTCAAAAAGTGTATCCCATGATGAGTTTAATCCCAAATTGCTTAGTGCTCAAAAAAGTGTGTTATTGCATCGCTAATTGGTTTCGTGTCGCACTAGTCAAAAAGTGTATCCCATGATGAGTTTAATCCCAAATTGCTTAGTGTTATTGCATCGCTAATTGGTTTTGTGTCGCACTAGTCAAAAAGTGTATCCCATGATGACTTCTTGCATCCAAAATTGCTTAGTTCTCTAGTGCTCAAAAAAGTGTCTTATTGCATCGCTAATTGGTTTCGTGGAGCACTAGTCAAAAAGTGTATCCCATGATGACTTCTTGCATCCCAAATTGCTTTATCCGTGCTCAAAAAGTGTGTTATTGCATCGCTAATTGGTTTCGTGTCGCACTAGTCAGAAAGTGTATCCCATGATGAGTTTCATCCCAAATTGCTTAGTGTTATTGCATCGCTAATTGGTTTCGTGTCGCACTAGTCAAAAAGTGTATCCCATGATGAGTTTAATCCCAAATTGCTTAGTGTTATTGCATCGCAAATTGGTTTCGTCGACCACTAGTCAAAAAGTGTATCCCATGATGACTTCTTGCATCCAAAATTGCTTAATGCTCTATATGTGTTATTGCATCGCTAATTGGTTTCGTGTCGCACTAGTCAGAAAGTGTATGCCATGAGGAGTTTAATCCCAAATTGCTTAGTGCTCAAAAAAGTGTCTTATTGCATCGCTAATTGGTTTTGTGTCGCACTAGTCAGAAAGTGTATGCCATGAGGAGTTTAATCCCAAATTGCTTAGTGCTCAAAAAAGTGTCTTATTGCATCGCTAATTGGTTTTGTGTCGCACTAGTCAGAAAGTGTATGCCATGATGACTTCTTGCATCCCAAATTGCTTAATGCTCTATATGTGTTATTGCATCGCTAATTGGTTTCGTGTCGCACTAGTCAAAAAGTGTACTCCATGATGACTTCTTGCATCCAAAATTGCTTAGTGCTCAAAAAAGTGTCTTATTGCATCGCTAATTGGTTTCGTGGAGCACTAGTCAAAAAGTGTATCCCATGATGAGTTTAATCCCAAATTGCTTAGTGTTATTGCATCGCTAATTGGTTTCGTGTCGCACTAGTCAAAAAGTGTATGCCATGATGACTTCTTGCATCCCAAATTGCTTAATGCTCTATATGTGTTATTGCATCGCTAATTGGTTTCGTGTCGCACTAGTCAGAAAGTGTATGCCATGATGAGTTTAATCCCAAATTGCTTAGTGTTATTGCATCGCTAATTGGTTTTCGTGTCGCACTAGTCAGAAAGTGTATCCCATGATGAGTTTAATCCCAAATTGCTTAGTGCTCAAAAAGTGTGTTATTGCATCGCTAATTGGTTTCGTGGAGCACTAGTCAAAAAGTGTATCCCATGATGAGTTTAATCCCAAATTGCTTATTGCTCAAAAAGTGTCTTATTGCATCGCTAATTGGTTTCGTATCGCACTAGTCAAAAGTGTATGCCATGATGAGTTTAATCCCAAATGCTTAGTGTTATTGCATCGCTAATTGGTTTCGTGGAGCACTAGTCAAAAAGTGTATCCCATGATGACTTCTTGCATCCCACATTGCTTATTCTCCGTGCTCAAAAAAGTGTGTTATTGCATCGCTAATTGGTTTCGTGTCGCACTAGTCAGAAAGTGTATGCCATGATGAGTTTAATCCCAAATTGCTTAGTGTTATTGCATCGCTAATTGGTTTCGTGTCGCACTAGTCAAAAAGTGTATGCCATGATGAGTTTCATCCCAAATTGCTTAGTGTTATTGCATCGCTAATTGGTTTCGTGGTCGCCACTAGTCAAAAAGTGTAATCCATGATGACTTCTTGCATCCAAAATTGCTTAATACTCTATATGTGTTATTGCATCGCTAATTGGTTTCGTGTCGCACTAGTCAGAAAGTGTATGCCATGAGGGAGTTTAATCCCAAATTGCTAGTGCTCAAAAAAGTGGTCTTATTGCATCGCTAATTGGTTTTGTGTCGCACTAGTCAGAAAGTGTATGCCATGATGACTTCTTGCATCCCAATTGCTTAATGCTCTATATGTGTTATTGCATCGCTAATTGGTTTCGTGTCGCACTAGTCAAAAGTGTATCCCATGATGACTTCTTGCACCCAAATTGCTTAGTTCTCTACGTGCTCAAAAGTGTCTTATTGCATCGCAATTGGTTTCGTCGAGCACTAGTCAAAAAGTGTCCCATGATGACTTCTTGCATCCCAAATTGCTTAGTGTTCTACGTGCTCAAAAAAAGTGTCTTATTGCATCGCTAATTGGGTTCGTGGAGCACTAGTCAAAAAGTGTATCCCATGATGAGTTTAATCCCAAATTGCTTAGTGCTCAAAAAGTGTCTTATTGCATCGCTAATTGGTTTTGTGTCGCACTAGTCAAAAAGTGTGCCACGATGACTTCTTGCATCCCAAATTGCTTAATGCTCTATATGTGTTATTGCATCGCTAATTGGTTTCGTGTCGCACTAGTCAAAAAGTGTATCCTATGATGACTTCTTGCATCCAAAATTGCTTAGTTCTCTACGTGCTCAAAAAAGTGTCTTATTGCATCGCTAATTGGTTTCGTCGAGCACTAGTCAGAAAGTGTATCCCATGATGAGTTTAATCCCAAATTGCTTAGTGCTCAAAAAAGTGTCTTATTGCATCGCTAATTGGTTTCGTGGAGCACTAGTCAAAAAGTGTATCCCATGATGAGTTTAATCCCAAATTGCTTATTGTTATTGCATCGCTAATTGGTTTCGTGTCGCATAGTCAGATAGTACCCATGATGAGTTTAATCCCAAATTGCTTAGTGCTCAAAAAAGTGTCTTATTGCATCGCTAATTGGTTTTATTGGAGCACTAGTCAAAAAGTGTATCCCATGATGACTTCTTGCATCCCAAATTGCTTAGTGTTCTACGTGCTCAAAAAAGTGTCTTATTGCATCGCTAATTGGTTTCGTGGAGCACTAGTCAAAAAGTGTATCCATGATGAGTTTAATCCAAATTGCTTAGTGTTATTGCATCGCTAATTGGTTTCGTGTCGCACTAGCAGCAGTGTATCCCATGAGAGTTTAATCCAAATTGCTTAGTGCTCAAAAAAGTGTCTTATTGCATCGCTAATTGGTTTCGTGTCGCACTAGTCAAAAAGTGTATCCATGAGGAGTTTAATCCCAAATTGCTTAGTGCTCAAAAAGTGTCTTATTGCATCGCTAATTGGTTTGTGTCGCACTAGTCAAAAAGTGTATCCCATGATGACTTGTTTCATCCCAAATTGCTTAGTGCTATTGCATCGCT